>NC_138776.1:225529847-226129847 GCF_965119305.1 Pelophylax lessonae
CATTGTCTGAAAACCGGAAGTGGCAAACCGGAAGTGACCTCCTTAAAACCGGAAGTGACATTAAAGCACTTTTCTCCTTGACATTTTTGGGCTTTAAAGTGTTGTTGTATCCGTTTTGGGGACTTTTGATCCCGTTTTGACACATTTTCTGCCTCCCTAAGCCTTTGGCCAAAGATGTGAACATTTTAAGGGCAAAACCCCCAAAATATGCAAAATTAAATTTTGGGACCATTTTACCTGTGTTTGCTTCCTTTTACAAAGAAATGACCAGAGAGATGAAAAATGACTGGATTTCAGTCTTAGGCTCGGTTCACACTTGTGCGATGCGGGAACGCTGCGAATATGCAGCATGTTACCGCATCGCATCCACACATCTGGCAGTTCACACTGCCATATGCGATATGCAGGGGGTGTCAATTAAAAGTTAACGACACCCCAGTTTGATTGCATATCGCAGTGCGATCTGCAAGTACGCACAGAATCTGATCGCACAAGTGTGAACCACTGTGCGATTTGATTTTGATGTGGCTCAAAAAATGCTCCTGTGCGTCTTTGGTGCGGATGCAGTGCGAATTAAGCCATACAAAGTGTATGGCTGAAATTCGCACCGCACGTGAGATCGCATGTAATGAAGGAGCAGTGCGCTCCGAATTAAATGCGATCTCCGCAGCCGCACAAGTGTGAACCGGCACTTAAAAAGCTTTGAAATTACCTGGGAAACTGGCATTGTCTGAAACCGGAAGTGACAAACCGGAAGTGACCTCCTTAAAACCGGAAGTGGCATTAAAACACTTTTCTCCTTGACGTTTTGGGCTTTAAAGTGTTGTTGTATCCGTTTTGGGGACTTTTGATCCGTTTGGACACATTTTCTGCCTCCCCTAAGCCTTTGGCCAAAGATGTGAACATTTTAAGGGCAAAACCCCCAAAATATGCAAAATTTAATTTTGGGACCATTTTACCTGTGTTTGCTTCCTTTTACAAAGAAATGACCAGAGAGATGAAAAATGACTGGATTTCAGTCTTAGGCTCGGTTCACACTTGTGCGATGCGGGAATGCTGCGAATATGCAGCGTGTTACCGCATCGCATCCACGCATCTAGCAGTTCCCACTGCCATATGCGATACGCAGGGGGTGTCAATTAAACGTTAACGACACCCCCAGTTTGATTGCATATCGCAGTGCGATCTGCAAGTACGCACAGAATCGCATCGCACAAGTGTGAACCACTGTGCGATTTGATTTTGATGCGGCTCAAAAAATGCCTCCTGTGCGTCTTTGGTGCGGATGCAGTGCGAATTCAGCCATACAAAGTGTATGGCTGAAATTCGCACCGCACATGAGATCGCATGTAATGAAGGAGCAGTGCGCTCCGAATTAAATGCGATCTCCGCAGCCACACAAGTGTGAAAGGGCACTTAAAAAGCTTTGAAATTACCTGGGAAACTGGCATTGTCTGAAACCGGAAGTGGCAAACCGGAAGTGACCTCCTTAAAACCGGAAGTGACATTAAAACACTTTTCTCCTTGACATTTTGGGCTTTAAAGTGTTACTGTATCCGTTTTGGGGACTTTTGATCCCGTTTTGACACATTTTCTGCCTCCTAAGCCTTTGGCCAAAGATGTGAACATTTTAAGGGCAAAACCCCCAAAATATGCAAAATTTAATTTTGGGACCATTTTACCTGTGTTTGCTTCCTTTTACAAAGAAATGACCAGAGAGATGAAAAATGACTGGATTTCAGTCTTAGGCTCGGTTCACACTTGTGCGATGCGGGAACGCTGCGAATATGCAGCGTGTTACCGCATCTCATCCACGCATCTAGCAGTTCCCACTGCCATATGTGATACGCAGGGGGTGTCAATTAAAAGTTAACGACACCCCCAGTTTGATTGCATATCGCAGTGCGATCTGCAAGTACGCACAGAATCGCATCGCACAAGTGTGAACCACTGTGCGATTTGATTTTGATGCGGCTCAAAAAATGCCTCCTGTGCGTCTTTGGTGCGGATGCAGTGCGAATTCAGCCATACAAAGTGTATGGCTGAAATTCGCACCGCACATGAGATCGCATGTAATGAAGGAGCAGTGCGCTCCGAATTAAATGTGATCTCCGCAGCCACACAAGTGTGAAAGGGCACTTAAAAAGCTTTGAAATTACCTGGGAAACTGGCATTGTCTGAAACCGGAAGTGGCAAACCGGAAGTGACCTCCTTAAAACCGGAAGTGACATTAAAGCACTTTTCTCCTTGACATTTTGGGCTTTAAAGTGTTGTTGTATCCGTTTTGGGGACTTTTGATCCCGTTTTGACACATTTCTGCCTCCCTAAGCCTTTGGCCAAAGATGTGAACATTTTAAGGGCAAAACCCCCAAAATATGCAAAATTTAATTTTGGGACCATTTTACCTGTGTTTGCTTCCTTTTACAAAGAAATGACCAGAGAGATGAAAAATGACTGGATTTCAGTCTTAGGCTCGGTTCACACTTGTGCGATGCGGGAATGCTGCGAATATGCAGCGTGTTACCGCATCGCATCCACGCATCTAGCAGTTCCCACTGCCATATGCGATACGCAGGGGGTGTCAATTAAACGTTAACGACACCCCCAGTTTGACTGCATATCGCAGTGCGATCTGCAAGTACGCACAGAATCGCATCGCACAAGTGTGAACCACTGTGCGATTTGATTTTGATGCGGCTCAAAAAATGCCTCCTGTGCGTCTTTGGTGCGGATGCAGTGCGAATTCAGCCATACAAAGTGTATGGCTGAAATTCGCACCGCACATGAGATCGCATGTAATGAAGGAGCAGTGCGCTCCGAATTAAATGCGATCTCCGCAGCCGCACGAGTGTGAAAGGGCACTTAAAAAGCTTTGAAATTACCTGGGAAACTGGCATTGTCTGAAACCGGAAGTGGCAAACCGGAAGTGACCTCCTTAAAACCGGAAGTGACATTAAAGCACTTTTCTCCTTGACATTTTGGGCTTTAAAGTGTTGTTGTATCCGTTTTGGGGACTTTTGATCCCGTTTTGACACATTTTCTGCCTCCCTAAGCCTTTGGCCAAAGATGTGAACATTTTAAGGGCAAAACCCCCAAAATATGCAAAATTAAATTTTGGGACCATTTTACCTGTGTTTGCTTCCTTTTACAAAGAAATGACCAGAGAGATGAAAAATGACTGGATTTCAGTCTTAGGCTCGGTTCACACTTGTGCGATGCGGGAACGCTGCGAATATGCAGCATGTTACCGCATCGCATCCACACATCTGGCAGTTCACACTGCCATATGCGATATGCAGGGGGTGTCAATTAAAAGTTAACGACACCCCAGTTTGATTGCATATCGCAGTGCGATCTGCAAGTACGCACAGAATCTGATCGCACAAGTGTGAACCACTGTGCGATTTGATTTTGATGTGGCTCAAAAAATGCCTCCTGTGCGTCTTTGGTGCGGATGCAGTGCGAATTAAGCCATACAAAGTGTATGGCTGAAATTCGCACCGCACGTGAGATCGCATGTAATGAAGGAGCAGTGCGCTCCGAATTAAATGCGATCTCCGCAGCCGCACAAGTGTGAACCGGCACTTAAAAAGCTTTGAAATTACCTGGGAAACTGGCATTGTCTGAAACCGGAAGTGACAAACCGGAAGTGACCTCCTTAAAACCGGAAGTGGCATTAAAACACTTTTCTCCTTGACGTTTTGGGCTTTAAAGTGTTGTTGTATCCGTTTTGGGGACTTTTGATCCCGTTTGGACACATTTTCTGCCTCCCTAAGCCTTTGGCCAAAGATGTGAACATTTTAAGGGCAAAACCCCCAAAATATGCAAAATTTAATTTTGGGACCATTTTACCTGTGTTTGCTTCCTTTTACAAAGAAATGACCAGAGAGATGAAAAATGACTGGATTTCAGTCTTAGGCTCGGTTCACACTTGTGCGATGCGGGAATGCTGCGAATATGCAGCGTGTTACCGCATCGCATCCACGCATCTAGCAGTTCCCACTGCCATATGCGATACGCAGGGGGTGTCAATTAAACGTTAACGACACCCCCAGTTTGATTGCATATCGCAGTGCGATCTGCAAGTACGCACAGAATCGCATCGCACAAGTGTGAACCACTGTGCGATTTGATTTTGATGCGGCTCAAAAAATGCCTCCTGTGCGTCTTTGGTGCGGATGCAGTGCGAATTCAGCCATACAAAGTGTATGGCTGAAATTCGCACCGCACATGAGATCGCATGTAATGAAGGAGCAGTGCGCTCCGAATTAAATGCGATCTCCGCAGCCGCACGAGTGTGAAAGGGCACTTAAAAAGCTTTGAAATTACCTGGGAAACTGGCATTGTCTGAAACCGGAAGTGGCAAACCGGAAGTGACCTCCTTAAAACCGGAAGTGACATTAAAGCACTTTTCTCCTTGACATTTTGGGCTTTAAAGTGTTGTTGTATCCGTTTTGGGGACTTTTGATCCCGTTTTGACACATTTTCTGCCTCCCTAAGCCTTTGGCCAAAGATGTGAACATTTTAAGGGCAAAACCCCCAAAATATGCAAAATTAAATTTTGGGACCATTTTACCTGTGTTTGCTTCCTTTTACAAAGAAATGACCAGAGAGATGAAAAATGACTGGATTTCAGTCTTAGGCTCGGTTCACACTTGTGCGATGCGGGAACGCTGCGAATATGCAGCATGTTACCGCATCGCATCCACACATCTGGCAGTTCACACTGCCATATGCGATACGCAGGGGGTGTCAATTAAAAGTTAACGACACCCCAGTTTGATTGCATATCGCAGTGCGATCTGCAAGTACGCACAGAATCTGATCGCACACGTGTGAACCACTGTGCGATTTGATTTTGATGTGGCTCAAAAAATGCCTCCTGTGCGTCTTTGGTGCGGATGCAGTGCGAATTAAGCCATACAAAGTGTATGGCTGAAATTCGCACCGCACGTGAGATCGCATGTAATGAAGGAGCAGTGCGCTCCGAATTAAATGCGATCTCCGCAGCCGCACGAGTGTGAAAGGGCACTTAAAAAGCTTTGAAATTACCTGGGAAACTGGCATTGTCTGAAACCGGAAGTGGCAAACCGGAAGTGACCTCCTTAAAACCGGAAGTGACATTAAAACACTTTTCTCCTTGACATTTTGGGCTTTAAAGTGTTGCTGTATCCGTTTTGGGGACTTTTGATCCCGTTTTGACACATTTTCTGCCTCCCTAAGCCTTTGGCCAAAGATGTGAACATTTTAAGGGCAAAACCCCCAAAATATGCAAAATTTAATTTTGGGACCATTTTACCTGTGTTTGCTTCCTTTTACAAAGAAATGACCAGAGAGATGAAAAATGACTGGATTTCAGTCTTAGGCTCGGTTCACACTTGTGCGATGCGGGAACGCTGCGAATATGCAGCGTGTTACCGCATCTCATCCACGCATCTAGCAGTTCCCACTGCCATATGCGATACGCAGGGGGTGTCAATTAAAAGTTAACGACACCCCCAGTTTGATTGCATATCGCAGTGCGATCTGCAAGTACGCACAGAATCGCATCGCACAAGTGTGAACCACTGTGCGATTTGATTTTGATGCGGCTCAAAAAATGCCTCCTGTGCGTCTTTGGTGCGGATGCAGTGCGAATTCAGCCATACAAAGTGTATGGCTGAAATTCGCACCGCACATGAGATCGCATGTAATGAAGGAGCAGTGCGCTCCGAATTAAATGCGATCTCCGCAGCCACACAAGTGTGAAAGGGCACTTAAAAAGCTTTGAAATTACCTGGGAAACTGGCATTGTCTGAAACCGGAAGTGGCAAACCGGAAGTGACCTCCTTAAAACCGGAAGTGACATTAAAACACTTTTCTCCTTGACATTTTGGGCTTTAAAGTGTTACTGTATCCGTTTTGGGGACTTTTGATCCCGTTTTGACACATTTTCTGCCTCCCTAAGCCTTTGGCCAAAGATGTGAACATTTTAAGGGCAAAACCCCCAAAATATGCAAAATTTAATTTTGGGACCATTTTACCTGTGTTTGCTTCCTTTTACAAAGAAATGACCAGAGAGATGAAAAATGACTGGATTTCAGTCTTAGGCTCGGTTCACACTTGTGCGATGCGGGAACGCTGCGAATATGCAGCGTGTTACCGCATCTCATCCACGCATCTAGCAGTTCCCACTGCCATATGTGATACGCAGGGGGTGTCAATTAAAAGTTAACGACACCCCCAGTTTGATTGCATATCGCAGTGCGATCTGCAAGTACGCACAGAATCGCATCGCACAAGTGTGAACCACTGTGCGATTTGATTTTGATGCGGCTCAAAAAATGCCTCCTGTGCGTCTTTGGTGCGGATGCAGTGCGAATTCAGCCATACAAAGTGTATGGCTGAAATTCGCACCGCACATGAGATCGCATGTAATGAAGGAGCAGTGCGCTCCGAATTAAATGTGATCTCCGCAGCCACACAAGTGTGAAAGGGCACTTAAAAAGCTTTGAAATTACCTGGGAAACTGGCATTGTCTGAAACCGGAAGTGGCAAACCGGAAGTGACCTCCTTAAAACCGGAAGTGACATTAAAGCACTTTTCTCCTTGACATTTTGGGCTTTAAAGTGTTGTTGTATCCGTTTTGGGGACTTTTGATCCCGTTTTGACACATTTCTGCCTCCCTAAGCCTTTGGCCAAAGATGTGAACATTTTAAGGGCAAAACCCCCAAAATATGCAAAATTTAATTTTGGGACCATTTTACCTGTGTTTGCTTCCTTTTACAAAGAAATGACCAGAGAGATGAAAAATGACTGGATTTCAGTCTTAGGCTTGGTTCACACTTGTGCGATGCGGGAATGCTGCGAATATGCAGCGTGTTACCGCATCGCATCCACGCATCTAGCAGTTCCCACTGCCATATGCGATACGCAGGGGGTGTCAATTAAACGTTAACGACACCCCCAGTTTGACTGCATATCGCAGTGCGATCTGCAAGTACGCACAGAATCGCATCGCACAAGTGTGAACCACTGTGCGATTTGATTTTGATGCGGCTCAAAAAATGCCTCCTGTGCGTCTTTGGTGCGGATGCAGTGCGAATTCAGCCATACAAAGTGTATGGCTGAAATTCGCACCGCACATGAGATCGCATGTAATGAAGGAGCAGTGCGCTCCGAATTAAATGCGATCTCCGCAGCCGCACGAGTGTGAAAGGGCACTTAAAAAGCTTTGAAATTACCTGGGAAACTGGCATTGTCTGAAACCGGAAGTGGCAAACCGGAAGTGACCTCCTTAAAACCGGAAGTGACATTAAAGCACTTTTCTCCTTGACATTTTGGGCTTTAAAGTGTTGTTGTATCCGTTTTGGGGACTTTTGATCCCGTTTTGACACATTTTCTGCCTCCCTAAGCCTTTGGCCAAAGATGTGAACATTTTAAGGGCAAAACCCCCAAAATATGCAAAATTAAATTTTGGGACCATTTTACCTGTGTTTGCTTCCTTTTACAAAGAAATGACCAGAGAGATGAAAAATGACTGGATTTCAGTCTTAGGCTCGGTTCACACTTGTGCGATGCGGGAACGCTGCGAATATGCAGCGTGTTACCGCATCGCATCCACACATCTGGCAGTTCACACTGCCATATGCGATATGCAGGGGGTGTCAATTAAAAGTTAACGACACCCCAGTTTGATTGCATATCGCAGTGCGATCTGCAAGTACGCACAGAATCTGATCGCACAAGTGTGAACCACTGTGCGATTTGATTTTGATGTGGCTCAAAAAATGCCTCCTGTGCGTCTTTGGTGCGGATGCAGTGCGAATTAAGCCATACAAAGTGTATGGCTGAAATTCGCACCGCACGTGAGATCGCATGTAATGAAGGAGCAGTGCGCTCCGAATTAAATGCGATCTCCGCAGCCGCACAAGTGTGAACCGGCACTTAAAAAGCTTTGAAATTACCTGGGAAACTGGCATTGTCTGAAACCGGAAGTGACAAACCGGAAGTGACCTCCTTAAAACCGGAAGTGACATTAAAACACTTTTCTCCTTGACGTTTTGGGCTTTAAAGTGTTGTTGTATCCGTTTTGGGGACTTTTGATCCCGTTTGGACACATTTTCTGCCTCCCTAAGCCTTTGGCCAAAGATGTGAACATTTTAAGGGCAAAACCCCCAAAATATGCAAAATTTAATTTTGGGACCATTTTACCTGTGTTTGCTTCCTTTTACAAAGAAATGACCAGAGAGATGAAAAATGACTGGATTTCAGTCTTAGGCTCGGTTCACACTTGTGCGATGCGGGAATGCTGCGAATATGCAGCGTGTTACCGCATCGCATCCACGCATCTAGCAGTTCCCACTGCCATATGCGATACGCAGGGGGTGTCAATTAAACGTTAACGACACCCCCAGTTTGATTGCATATCGCAGTGCGATCTGCAAGTACGCACAGAATCGCATCGCACAAGTGTGAACCACTGTGCGATTTGATTTTGATGCGGCTCAAAAAATGCCTCCTGTGCGTCTTTGGTGCGGATGCAGTGCGAATTCAGCCATACAAAGTGTATGGCTGAAATTCGCACCGCACATGAGATCGCATGTAATGAAGGAGCAGTGCGCTCCGAATTAAATGCGATCTCCGCAGCCGCACGAGTGTGAAAGGGCACTTAAAAAGCTTTGAAATTACCTGGGAAACTGGCATTGTCTGAAACCGGAAGTGACCTCCTTAAAACTGGAAGTGACATTAAAGCACTTTTCTCCTTGACATTTTGGGCTTTAAAGTGTTGTTGTATCCGTTTTGGGGACTTTTGATCCCGTTTTGACACATTTTCTGCCTCCCTAAGCCTTTGGCCAAAGATGTGAACATTTTAAGGGCAAAACCCCCAAAATATGCAAAATTAAATTTTGGGACCATTTTACCTGTGTTTGCTTCCTTTTACAAAGAAATGACCAGAGAGATGAAAAATGACTGGATTTCAGTCTTAGGCTCGGTTCACACTTGTGCGATGCGGGAACGCTGCGAATATGCAGCATGTTACCGCATCGCATCCACACATCTGGCAGTTCACACTGCCATATGCGATACGCAGGGGGTGTCAATTAAAAGTTAACGACACCCCAGTTTGATTGCATATCGCAGTGCGATCTGCAAGTACGCACAGAATCTGATCGCACACGTGTGAACCACTGTGCGATTTGATTTTGATGTGGCTCAAAAAATGCCTCCTGTGCGTCTTTGGTGCGGATGCAGTGCGAATTAAGCCATACAAAGTGTATGGCTGAAATTCGCACCGCACGTGAGATCGCATGTAATGAAGGAGCAGTGCGCTCCGAATTAAATGCGATCTCCGCAGCCGCACGAGTGTGAAAGGGCACTTAAAAAGCTTTGAAATTACCTGGGAAACTGGCATTGTCTGAAACCGGAAGTGACCTCCTTAAAACCGGAAGTGACATTAAAACACTTTTCTCCTTGACATTTTGGGCTTTAAAGTGTTGCTGTATCCGTTTTGGGGACTTTTGATCCCGTTTTGACACATTTTCTGCCTCCCTAAGCCTTTGGCCAAAGATGTGAACATTTTAAGGGCAAAACCCCCAAAATATGCAAAATTTAATTTTGGGACCATTTTACCTGTGTTTGCTTCCTTTTACAAAGAAATGACCAGAGAGATGAAAAATGACTGGATTTCAGTCTTAGGCTCGGTTCACACTTGTGCGATGCGGGAACGCTGCGAATATGCAGCGTGTTACCGCATCTCATCCACGCATCTAGCAGTTCCCACTGCCATATGCGATACGCAGGGGGTGTCAATTAAAAGTTAACGACACCCCCAGTTTGATTGCATATCGCAGTGCGATCTGCAAGTACGCACAGAATCGCATCGCACAAGTGTGAACCACTGTGCGATTTGATTTTGATGCGGCTCAAAAAATGCCTCCTGTGCGTCTTTGGTGCGGATGCAGTGCGAATTCAGCCATACAAAGTGTATGGCTGAAATTCGCACCGCACATGAGATCGCATGTAATGAAGGAGCAGTGCGCTCCGAATTAAATGCGATCTCCGCAGCCACACAAGTGTGAAAGGGCACTTAAAAAGCTTTGAAATTACCTGGGAAACTGGCATTGTCTGAAACCGGAAGTGGCAAACCGGAAGTGACCTCCTTAAAACCGGAAGTGACATTAAAACACTTTTCTCCTTGACATTTTGGGCTTTAAAGTGTTACTGTATCCGTTTTGGGGACTTTTGATCCCGTTTTGACACATTTTCTGCCTCCCTAAGCCTTTGGCCAAAGATGTGAACATTTTAAGGGCAAAACCCCCAAAATATGCAAAATTTAATTTTGGGACCATTTTACCTGTGTTTGCTTCCTTTTACAAAGAAATGACCAGAGAGATGAAAAATGACTGGATTTCAGTCTTAGGCTCGGTTCACACTTGTGCGATGCGGGAACGCTGCGAATATGCAGCGTGTTACCGCATCTCATCCACGCATCTAGCAGTTCCCACTGCCATATGTGATACGCAGGGGGTGTCAATTAAAAGTTAACGACACCCCCAGTTTGATTGCATATCGCAGTGCGATCTGCAAGTACGCACAGAATCGCATCGCACAAGTGTGAACCACTGTGCGATTTGATTTTGATGCGGCTCAAAAAATGCCTCCTGTGCGTCTTTGGTGCGGATGCAGTGCGAATTCAGCCATACAAAGTGTATGGCTGAAATTCGCACCGCACATGAGATCGCATGTAATGAAGGAGCAGTGCGCTCCGAATTAAATGTGATCTCCGCAGCCACACAAGTGTGAAAGGGCACTTAAAAAGCTTTGAAATTACCTGGGAAACTGGCATTGTCTGAAACCGGAAGTGGCAAACCGGAAGTGACCTCCTTAAAACCGGAAGTGACATTAAAGCACTTTTCTCCTTGACATTTTGGGCTTTAAAGTGTTGTTGTATCCGTTTTGGGGACTTTTGATCCCGTTTTGACACATTTCTGCCTCCCTAAGCCTTTGGCCAAAGATGTGAACATTTTAAGGGCAAAACCCCCAAAATATGCAAAATTTAATTTTGGGACCATTTTACCTGTGTTTGCTTCCTTTTACAAAGAAATGACCAGAGAGATGAAAAATGACTGGATTTCAGTCTTAGGCTCGGTTCACACTTGTGCGATGCGGGAATGCTGCGAATATGCAGCGTGTTACCGCATCGCATCCACGCATCTAGCAGTTCCCACTGCCATATGCGATACGCAGGGGGTGTCAATTAAACGTTAACGACACCCCCAGTTTGACTGCATATCGCAGTGCGATCTGCAAGTACGCACAGAATCGCATCGCACAAGTGTGAACCACTGTGCGATTTGATTTTGATGCGGCTCAAAAAATGCCTCCTGTGCGTCTTTGGTGCGGATGCAGTGCGAATTCAGCCATACAAAGTGTATGGCTGAAATTCGCACCGCACATGAGATCGCATGTAATGAAGGAGCAGTGCGCTCCGAATTAAATGCGATCTCCGCAGCCGCACGAGTGTGAAAGGGCACTTAAAAAGCTTTGAAATTACCTGGGAAACTGGCATTGTCTGAAACCGGAAGTGGCAAACCGGGAGTGACCTCCTTAAAACCGGAAGTGACATTAAAGCACTTTTCTCCTTGACATTTTGGGCTTTAAAGTGTTGTTGTATCCGTTTTGGGGACTTTTGATCCCGTTTTGACACATTTTCTGCCTCCCTAAGCCTTTGGCCAAAGATGTGAACATTTTAAGGGCAAAACCCCCAAAATATGCAAAATTAAATTTTGGGACCATTTTACCTGTGTTTGCTTCCTTTTACAAAGAAATGACCAGAGAGATGAAAAATGACTGGATTTCAGTCTTAGGCTCGGTTCACACTTGTGCGATGCGGGAACGCTGCGAATATGCAGCATGTTACCGCATCGCATCCACACATCTGGCAGTTCACACTGCCATATGCGATATGCAGGGGGTGTCAATTAAAAGTTAACGACACCCCAGTTTGATTGCATATCGCAGTGCGATCTGCAAGTACGCACAGAATCTGATCGCACAAGTGTGAACCACTGTGCGATTTGATTTTGATGTGGCTCAAAAAATGCCTCCTGTGCGTCTTTGGTGCGGATGCAGTGCGAATTAAGCCATACAAAGTGTATGGCTGAAATTCGCACCGCACGTGAGATCGCATGTAATGAAGGAGCAGTGCGCTCCGAATTAAATGCGATCTCCGCAGCCGCACAAGTGTGAACCGGCACTTAAAAAGCTTTGAAATTACCTGGGAAACTGGCATTGTCTGAAACCAGAAGTGACAAACCGGAAGTGACCTCCTTAAAACCGGAAGTGGCATTAAAACACTTTTCTCCTTGACGTTTTGGGCTTTAAAGTGTTGTTGTATCCGTTTTGGGGACTTTTGATCCCGTTTGGACACATTTTCTGCCTCCCTAAGCCTTTGGCCAAAGATGTGAACATTTTAAGGGCAAAACCCCCAAAATATGCAAAATTTAATTTTGGGACCATTTTACCTGTGTTTGCTTCCTTTTACAAAGAAATGACCAGAGAGATGAAAAATGACTGGATTTCAGTCTTAGGCTCGGTTCACACTTGTGCGATGCGGGAATGCTGCGAATATGCAGCGTGTTACCGCATCGCATCCACGCATCTAGCAGTTCCCACTGCCATATGCGATACGCAGGGGGTGTCAATTAAACGTTAACGACACCCCCAGTTTGATTGCATATCGCAGTGCGATCTGCAAGTACGCACAGAATCGCATCGCACAAGTGTGAACCACTGTGCGATTTGATTTTGATGCGGCTCAAAAAATGCCTCCTGTGCGTCTTTGGTGCGGATGCAGTGCGAATTCAGCCATACAAAGTGTATGGCTGAAATTCGCACCGCACATGAGATCGCATGTAATGAAGGAGCAGTGCGCTCCGAATTAAATGCGATCTCCGCAGCCGCACGAGTGTGAAAGGGCACTTAAAAAGCTTTGAAATTACCTGGGAAACTGGCATTGTCTGAAACCGGAAGTGGCAAACCGGAAGTGACCTCCTTAAAACCGGAAGTGACATTAAAGCACTTTTCTCCTTGACATTTTGGGCTTTAAAGTGTTGTTGTATCCGTTTTGGGGACTTTTGATCCCGTTTTGACACATTTTCTGCCTCCCTAAGCCTTTGGCCAAAGATGTGAACATTTTAAGGGCAAAACCCCCAAAATATGCAAAATTAAATTTTGGGACCATTTTACCTGTGTTTGCTTCCTTTTACAAAGAAATGACCAGAGAGATGAAAAATGACTGGATTTCAGTCTTAGGCTCGGTTCACACTTGTGCGATGCGGGAACGCTGCGAATATGCAGCATGTTACCGCATCGCATCCACACATCTGGCAGTTCACACTGCCATATGCGATACGCAGGGGGTGTCAATTAAAAGTTAACGACACCCCAGTTTGATTGCATATCGCAGTGCGATCTGCAAGTACGCACAGAATCTGATCGCACACGTGTGAACCACTGTGCGATTTGATTTTGATGTGGCTCAAAAAATGCCTCCTGTGCGTCTTTGGTGCGGATGCAGTGCGAATTAAGCCA
This sequence comes from Pelophylax lessonae, assembly GCF_965119305.1. NCBI lineage: Eukaryota > Metazoa > Chordata > Amphibia > Anura > Ranidae > Pelophylax > Pelophylax lessonae. Next base: position 225,543,423 of record NC_138776.1, read on the forward strand.
TACAAAGTGTATGGCTGAAATTCGCACCGCACGTGAGATCGCATGTAATGAAGGAGCAGTGCGCTCCGAATTAAATGCGATCTCCGCAGCCGCACGAGTGTGAAAGGGCACTTAAAAAGCTTTGAAATTACCTGGGAAACTGGCATTGTCTGAAACCGGAAGTGGCAAACCGGAAGTGACCTCCTTAAAACCGGAAGTGACATTAAAACACTTTTCTCCTTGACATTTTGGGCTTTAAAGTGTTGCTGTATCCGTTTTGGGGACTTTTGATCCCGTTTTGACACATTTCTGCCTCCCTAAGCCTTTGGCCAAAGATGTGAACATTTTAAGGGCAAAACCCCCAAAATATGCAAAATTTAATTTTGGGACCATTTTACCTGTGTTTGCTTCCTTTTACAAAGAAATGACCAGAGAGATGAAAAATGACTGGATTTCAGTCTTAGGCTCGGTTCACACTTGTGCGATGCGGGAACGCTGCGAATATGCAGCGTGTTACCGCATCTCATCCACGCATCTAGCAGTTCCCACTGCCATATGCGATACGCAGGGGGTGTCAATTAAAAGTTAACGACACCCCCAGTTTGATTGCATATCGCAGTGCGATCTGCAAGTACGCACAGAATCGCATCGCACAAGTGTGAACCACTGTGCGATTTGATTTTGATGCGGCTCAAAAAATGCCTCCTGTGCGTCTTTGGTGCGGATGCAGTGCGAATTCAGCCATACAAAGTGTATGGCTGAAATTCGCACCGCACATGAGATCGCATGTAATGAAGGAGCAGTGCGCTCCGAATTAAATGCGATCTCCGCAGCCACACAAGTGTGAAAGGGCACTTAAAAAGCTTTGAAATTACCTGGGAAACTGGCATTGTCTGAAACCGGAAGTGGCAAACCGGAAGTGACCTCCTTAAAACCGGAAGTGACATTAAAACACTTTTCTCCTTGACATTTTGGGCTTTAAAGTGTTACTGTATCCGTTTTGGGGACTTTTGATCCCGTTTTGACACATTTTCTGCCTCCCTAAGCCTTTGGCCAAAGATGTGAACATTTTAAGGGCAAAACCCCCAAAATATGCAAAATTTAATTTTGGGACCATTTTACCTGTGTTTGCTTCCTTTTACAAAGAAATGACCAGAGAGATGAAAAATGACTGGATTTCAGTCTTAGGCTCGGTTCACACTTGTGCGATGCGGGAACGCTGCGAATATGCAGCGTGTTACCGCATCTCATCCACGCATCTAGCAGTTCCCACTGCCATATGTGATACGCAGGGGGTGTCAATTAAAAGTTAACGACACCCCCAGTTTGATTGCATATCGCAGTGCGATCTGCAAGTACGCACAGAATCGCATCGCACAAGTGTGAACCACTGTGCGATTTGATTTTGATGCGGCTCAAAAAATGCCTCCTGTGCGTCTTTGGTGCGGATGCAGTGCGAATTCAGCCATACAAAGTGTATGGCTGAAATTCGCACCGCACATGAGATCGCATGTAATGAAGGAGCAGTGCGCTCCGAATTAAATGTGATCTCCGCAGCCACACAAGTGTGAAAGGGCACTTAAAAAGCTTTGAAATTACCTGGGAAACTGGCATTGTCTGAAACCGGAAGTGGCAAACCGGAAGTGACCTCCTTAAAACCGGAAGTGACATTAAAGCACTTTTCTCCTTGACATTTTGGGCTTTAAAGTGTTGTTGTATCCGTTTTGGGGACTTTTGATCCCGTTTTGACACATTTCTGCCTCCCTAAGCCTTTGGCCAAAGATGTGAACATTTTAAGGGCAAAACCCCCAAAATATGCAAAATTTAATTTTGGGACCATTTTACCTGTGTTTGCTTCCTTTTACAAAGAAATGACCAGAGAGATGAAAAATGACTGGATTTCAGTCTTAGGCTCGGTTCACACTTGTGCGATGCGGGAATGCTGCGAATATGCAGCGTGTTACCGCATCGCATCCACGCATCTAGCAGTTCCCACTGCCATATGCGATACGCAGGGGGTGTCAATTAAACGTTAACGACACCCCCAGTTTGACTGCATATCGCAGTGCGATCTGCAAGTACGCACAGAATCGCATCGCACAAGTGTGAACCACTGTGCGATTTGATTTTGATGCGGCTCAAAAAATGCCTCCTGTGCGTCTTTGGTGCGGATGCAGTGCGAATTCAGCCATACAAAGTGTATGGCTGAAATTCGCACCGCACATGAGATCGCATGTAATGAAGGAGCAGTGCGCTCCGAATTAAATGCGATCTCCGCAGCCGCACGAGTGTGAAAGGGCACTTAAAAAGCTTTGAAATTACCTGGGAAACTGGCATTGTCTGAAACCGGAAGTGGCAAACCGGGAGTGACCTCCTTAAAACCGGAAGTGACATTAAAGCACTTTTCTCCTTGACATTTTGGGCTTTAAAGTGTTGTTGTATCCGTTTTGGGGACTTTTGATCCCGTTTTGACACATTTTCTGCCTCCCTAAGCCTTTGGCCAAAGATGTGAACATTTTAAGGGCAAAACCCCCAAAATATGCAAAATTAAATTTTGGGACCATTTTACCTGTGTTTGCTTCCTTTTACAAAGAAATGACCAGAGAGATGAAAAATGACTGGATTTCAGTCTTAGGCTCGGTTCACACTTGTGCGATGCGGGAATGCTGCGAATATGCAGCGTGTTACCGCATCGCATCCACGCATCTAGCAGTTCCCACTGCCATATGCGATACGCAGGGGGTGTCAATTAAACGTTAACGACACCCCCAGTTTGATTGCATATCGCAGTGCGATCTGCAAGTACGCACAGAATCGCATCGCACAAGTGTGAACCACTGTGCGATTTGATTTTGATGCGGCTCAAAAAATGCCTCCTGTGCGTCTTTGGTGCGGATGCAGTGCGAATTCAGCCATACAAAGTGTATGGCTGAAATTCGCACCGCACATGAGATCGCATGTAATGAAGGAGCAGTGCGCTCCGAATTAAATGCGATCTCCGCAGCCGCACGAGTGTGAAAGGGCACTTAAAAAGCTTTGAAATTACCTGGGAAACTGGCATTGTCTGAAACCGGAAGTGGCAAACCGGAAGTGACCTCCTTAAAACCGGAAGTGACATTAAAGCACTTTTCTCCTTGACATTTTGGGCTTTAAAGTGTTGTTGTATCCGTTTTGGGGACTTTTGATCCCGTTTTGACACATTTTCTGCCTCCCTAAGCCTTTGGCCAAAGATGTGAACATTTTAAGGGCAAAACCCCCAAAATATGCAAAATTAAATTTTGGGACCATTTTACCTGTGTTTGCTTCCTTTTACAAAGAAATGACCAGAGAGATGAAAAATGACTGGATTTCAGTCTTAGGCTCGGTTCACACTTGTGCGATGCGGGAACGCTGCGAATATGCAGCATGTTACCGCATCGCATCCACACATCTGGCAGTTCACACTGCCATATGCGATATGCAGGGGGTGTCAATTAAAAGTTAACGACACCCCAGTTTGATTGCATATCGCAGTGCGATCTGCAAGTACGCACAGAATCTGATCGCACAAGTGTGAACCACTGTGCGATTTGATTTTGATGTGGCTCAAAAAATGCCTCCTGTGCGTCTTTGGTGCGGATGCAGTGCGAATTAAGCCATACAAAGTGTATGGCTGAAATTCGCACCGCACGTGAGATCGCATGTAATGAAGGAGCAGTGCGCTCCGAATTAAATGCGATCTCCGCAGCCGCACAAGTGTGAACCGGCACTTAAAAAGCTTTGAAATTACCTGGGAAACTGGCATTGTCTGAAACCGGAAGTGACAAACCGGAAGTGACCTCCTTAAAACCGGAAGTGGCATTAAAACACTTTTCTCCTTGACGTTTTGGGCTTTAAAGTGTTGTTGTATCCGTTTTGGGGACTTTTGATCCCGTTTGGACACATTTTCTGCCTCCCTAAGCCTTTGGCCAAAGATGTGAACATTTTAAGGGCAAAACCCCCAAAATATGCAAAATTTAATTTTGGGACCATTTTACCTGTGTTTGCTTCCTTTTACAAAGAAATGACCAAAGAGATGAAAAATGACTGGATTTCAGTCTTAGGCTCGGTTCACACTTGTGCGATGCGGGAATGCTGCGAATATGCAGCGTGTTACCGCATCGCATCCACGCATCTAGCAGTTCCCACTGCCATATGTGATACGCAGGGGGTGTCAATTAAACGTTAACGACACCCCCAGTTTGATTGCATATCGCAGTGCGATCTGCAAGTACGCACAGAATCGCATCGCACAAGTGTGAACCACTGTGCGATTTGATTTTGATGCGGCTCAAAAAATGCCTCCTGTGCGTCTTTGGTGCGGATGCAGTGCGAATTCAGCCATACAAAGTGTATGGCTGAAATTCGCACCGCACATGAGATCGCATGTAATGAAGGAGCAGTGCGCTCCGAATTAAATGCGATCTCCGCAGCCGCACGAGTGTGAAAGGGCACTTAAAAAGCTTTGAAATTACCTGGGAAACTGGCATTGTCTGAAACCGGAAGTGGCAAACCGGAAGTGACCTCCTTAAAACCGGAAGTGACATTAAAGCACTTTTCTCCTTGACATTTTGGGCTTTAAAGTGTTGTTGTATCCGTTTTGGGGACTTTTGATCCCGTTTTGACACATTTTCTGCCTCCCTAAGCCTTTGGCCAAAGATGTGAACATTTTAAGGGCAAAACCCCCAAAATATGCAAAATTAAATTTTGGGACCATTTTACCTGTGTTTGCTTCCTTTTACAAAGAAATGACCAGAGAGATGAAAAATGACTGGATTTCAGTCTTAGGCTCGGTTCACACTTGTGCGATGCGGGAACGCTGCGAATATGCAGCATGTTACCGCATCGCATCCACACATCTGGCAGTTCACACTGCCATATGCGATATGCAGGGGGTGTCAATTAAAAGTTAACGACACCCCAGTTTGATTGCATATCGCAGTGCGATCTGCAAGTACGCACAGAATCTGATCGCACAAGTGTGAACCACTGTGCGATTTGATTTTGATGTGGCTCAAAAAATGCCTCCTGTGCGTCTTTGGTGCGGATGCAGTGCGAATTAAGCCATACAAAGTGTATGGCTGAAATTCGCACCGCACGTGAGATCGCATGTAATGAAGGAGCAGTGCGCTCCGAATTAAATGCGATCTCCGCAGCCGCACAAGTGTGAACCGGCACTTAAAAAGCTTTGAAATTACCTGGGAAACTGGCATTGTCTGAAACCGGAAGTGACAAACCGGAAGTGACCTCCTTAAAACCGGAAGTGGCATTAAAACACTTTTCTCCTTGACGTTTTGGGCTTTAAAGTGTTGTTGTATCCGTTTTGGGGACTTTTGATCCCGTTTGGACACATTTTCTGCCTCCCTAAGCCTTTGGCCAAAGATGTGAACATTTTAAGGGCAAAACCCCCAAAATATGCAAAATTTAATTTTGGGACCATTTTACCTGTGTTTGCTTCCTTTTACAAAGAAATGACCAGAGAGATGAAAAATGACTGGATTTCAGTCTTAGGCTCGGTTCACACTTGTGCGATGCGGGAATGCTGCGAATATGCAGCGTGTTACCGCATCGCATCCACGCATCTAGCAGTTCCCACTGCCATATGCGATACGCAGGGGGTGTCAATTAAACGTTAACGACACCCCCAGTTTGATTGCATATCGCAGTGCGATCTGCAAGTACGCACAGAATCGCATCGCACAAGTGTGAACCACTGTGCGATTTGATTTTGATGCGGCTCAAAAAATGCCTCCTGTGCGTCTTTGGTGCGGATGCAGTGCGAATTCAGCCATACAAAGTGTATGGCTGAAATTCGCACCGCACATGAGATCGCATGTAATGAAGGAGCAGTGCGCTCCGAATTAAATGCGATCTCCGCAGCCGCACGAGTGTGAAAGGGCACTTAAAAAGCTTTGAAATTACCTAGGAAACTGGCATTGTCTGAAACCGGAAGTGGCAAACCGGAAGTGACCTCCTTAAAACCGGAAGTGACATTAAAGCACTTTTCTCCTTGACATTTTGGGCTTTAAAGTGTTGTTGTATCCGTTTTGGGGACTTTTGATCCCGTTTTGACACATTTCTGCCTCCCTAAGCCTTTGGCCAAAGATGTGAACATTTTAAGGGCAAAACCCCCAAAATATGCAAAATTTAATTTTGGGACCATTTTACCTGTGTTTGCTTCCTTTTACAAAGAAATGACCAGAGAGATGAAAAATGACTGGATTTCAGTCTTAGGCTCGGTTCACACTTGTGCGATGCGGGAATGCTGCGAATATGCAGCGTGTTACCGCATCGCATCCACGCATCTAGCAGTTCCCACTGCCATATGCGATACGCAGGGGGTGTCAATTAAACGTTAACGACACCCCCAGTTTGATTGCATATCGCAGTGCGATCTGCAAGTACGCACAGAATCGCATCGCACAAGTGTGAACCACTGTGCGATTTGATTTTGATGCGGCTCAAAAAATGCCTCCTGTGCGTCTTTGGTGCGGATGCAGTGCGAATTCAGCCATACAAAGTGTATGGCTGAAATTCGCACCGCACATGAGATCGCATGTAATGAAGGAGCAGTGCGCTCCGAATTAAATGCGATCTCCGCAGCCGCACGAGTGTGAAAGGGCACTTAAAAAGCTTTGAAATTACCTGGGAAACTGGCATTGTCTGAAACCGGAAGTGGCAAACCGGAAGTGACCTCCTTAAAACCGGAAGTGACATTAAAGCACTTTTCTCCTTGACATTTTGGGCTTTAAAGTGTTGTTGTATCCGTTTTGGGGACTTTTGATCCCGTTTTGACACATTTTCTGCCTCCCTAAGCCTTTGGCCAAAGATGTGAACATTTTAAGGGCAAAACCCCCAAAATATGCAAAATTAAATTTTGGGACCATTTTACCTGTGTTTGCTTCCTTTTACAAAGAAATGACCAGAGAGATGAAAAATGACTGGATTTCAGTCTTAGGCTCGGTTCACACTTGTGCGATGCGGGAACGCTGCGAATATGCAGCATGTTACCGCATCGCATCCACACATCTGGCAGTTCACACTGCCATATGCGATATGCAGGGGGTGTCAATTAAAAGTTAACGACACCCCAGTTTGATTGCATATCGCAGTGCGATCTGCAAGTACGCACAGAATCTGATCGCACAAGTGTGAACCACTGTGCGATTTGATTTTGATGTGGCTCAAAAAATGCCTCCTGTGCGTCTTTGGTGCGGATGCAGTGCGAATTAAGCCATACAAAGTGTATGGCTGAAATTCGCACCGCACGTGAGATCGCATGTAATGAAGGAGCAGTGCGCTCCGAATTAAATGCGATCTCCGCAGCCGCACAAGTGTGAACCGGCACTTAAAAAGCTTTGAAATTACCTGGGAAACTGGCATTGTCTGAAACCGGAAGTGACAAACCGGAAGTGACCTCCTTAAAACCGGAAGTGGCATTAAAACACTTTTCTCCTTGACGTTTTGGGCTTTAAAGTGTTGTTGTATCCGTTTTGGGGACTTTTGATCCCGTTTGGACACATTTTCTGCCTCCCTAAGCCTTTGGCCAAAGATGTGAACATTTTAAGGGCAAAACCCCCAAAATATGCAAAATTTAATTTTGGGACCATTTTACCTGTGTTTGCTTCCTTTTACAAAGAAATGACCAAAGAGATGAAAAATGACTGGATTTCAGTCTTAGGCTCGGTTCACACTTGTGCGATGCGGGAATGCTGCGAATATGCAGCGTGTTACCGCATCGCATCCACGCATCTAGCAGTTCCCACTGCCATATGTGATACGCAGGGGGTGTCAATTAAACGTTAACGACACCCCCAGTTTGATTGCATATCGCAGTGCGATCTGCAAGTACGCACAGAATCGCATCGCACAAGTGTGAACCACTGTGCGATTTGATTTTGATGCGGCTCAAAAAATGCCTCCTGTGCGTCTTTGGTGCGGATGCAGTGCGAATTCAGCCATACAAAGTGTATGGCTGAAATTCGCACCGCACATGAGATCGCATGTAATGAAGGAGCAGTGCGCTCCGAATTAAATGCGATCTCCGCAGCCGCACGAGTGTGAAAGGGCACTTAAAAAGCTTTGAAATTACCTGGGAAACTGGCATTGTCTGAAACCGGAAGTGGCAAACCGGAAGTGACCTCCTTAAAACCGGAAGTGACATTAAAGCACTTTTCTCCTTGACATTTTGGGCTTTAAAGTGTTGTTGTATCCGTTTTGGGGACTTTTGATCCCGTTTTGACACATTTTCTGCCTCCCTAAGCCTTTGGCCAAAGATGTGAACATTTTAAGGGCAAAACCCCCAAAATATGCAAAATTAAATTTTGGGACCATTTTACCTGTGTTTGCTTCCTTTTACAAAGAAATGACCAGAGAGATGAAAAATGACTGGATTTCAGTCTTAGGCTCGGTTCACACTTGTGCGATGCGGGAACGCTGCGAATATGCAGCATGTTACCGCATCGCATCCACACATCTGGCAGTTCACACTGCCATATGCGATATGCAGGGGGTGTCAATTAAAAGTTAACGACACCCCAGTTTGATTGCATATCGCAGTGCGATCTGCAAGTACGCACAGAATCTGATCGCACAAGTGTGAACCACTGTGCGATTTGATTTTGATGTGGCTCAAAAAATGCCTCCTGTGCGTCTTTGGTGCGGATGCAGTGCGAATTAAGCCATACAAAGTGTATGGCTGAAATTCGCACCGCACGTGAGATCGCATGTAATGAAGGAGCAGTGCGCTCCGAATTAAATGCGATCTCCGCAGCCGCACAAGTGTGAACCGGCACTTAAAAAGCTTTGAAATTACCTGGGAAACTGGCATTGTCTGAAACCGGAAGTGACAAACCGGAAGTGACCTCCTTAAAACCGGAAGTGGCATTAAAACACTTTTCTCCTTGACGTTTTGGGCTTTAAAGTGTTGTTGTATCCGTTTTGGGGACTTTTGATCCCGTTTGGACACATTTTCTGCCTCCCTAAGCCTTTGGCCAAAGATGTGAACATTTTAAGGGCAAAACCCCCAAAATATGCAAAATTTAATTTTGGGACCATTTTACCTGTGTTTGCTTCCTTTTACAAAGAAATGACCAGAGAGATGAAAAATGACTGGATTTCAGTCTTAGGCTCGGTTCACACTTGTGCGATGCGGGAATGCTGCGAATATGCAGCGTGTTACCGCATCGCATCCACGCATCTAGCAGTTCCCACTGCCATATGCGATACGCAGGGGGTGTCAATTAAACGTTAACGACACCCCCAGTTTGATTGCATATCGCAGTGCGATCTGCAAGTACGCACAGAATCGCATCGCACAAGTGTGAACCACTGTGCGATTTGATTTTGATGCGGCTCAAAAAATGCCTCCTGTGCGTCTTTGGTGCGGATGCAGTGCGAATTCAGCCATACAAAGTGTATGGCTGAAATTCGCACCGCACATGAGATCGCATGTAATGAAGGAGCAGTGCGCTCCGAATTAAATGCGATCTCCGCAGCCGCACGAGTGTGAAAGGGCACTTAAAAAGCTTTGAAATTACCTAGGAAACTGGCATTGTCTGAAACCGGAAGTGGCAAACCGGAAGTGACCTCCTTAAAACCGGAAGTGACATTAAAGCACTTTTCTCCTTGACATTTTGGGCTTTAAAGTGTTGTTGTATCCGTTTTGGGGACTTTTGATCCCGTTTTGACACATTTCTGCCTCCCTAAGCCTTTGGCCAAAGATGTGAACATTTTAAGGGCAAAACCCCCAAAATATGCAAAATTTAATTTTGGGACCATTTTACCTGTGTTTGCTTCCTTTTACAAAGAAATGACCAGAGAGATGAAAAATGACTGGATTTCAGTCTTAGGCTCGGTTCACACTTGTGCGATGCGGGAATGCTGCGAATATGCAGCGTGTTACCGCATCGCATCCACGCATCTAGCAGTTCCCACTGCCATATGCGATACGCAGGGGGTGTCAATTAAACGTTAACGACACCCCCAGTTTGATTGCATATCGCAGTGCGATCTGCAAGTACGCACAGAATCGCATCGCACAAGTGTGAACCACTGTGCGATTTGATTTTGATGCGGCTCAAAAAATGCCTCCTGTGCGTCTTTGGTGCGGATGCAGTGCGAATTCAGCCATACAAAGTGTATGGCTGAAATTCGCACCGCACATGAGATCGCATGTAATGAAGGAGCAGTGCGCTCCGAATTAAATGCGATCTCCGCAGCCGCACGAGTGTGAAAGGGCACTTAAAAAGCTTTGAAATTACCTGGGAAACTGGCATTGTCTGAAACCGGAAGTGGCAAACCGGAAGTGACCTCCTTAAAACCGGAAGTGACATTAAAGCACTTTTCTCCTTGACATTTTGGGCTTTAAAGTGTTGTTGTATCCGTTTTGGGGACTTTTGATCCCGTTTTGACACATTTTCTGCCTCCCTAAGCCTTTGGCCAAAGATGTGAACATTTTAAGGGCAAAACCCCCAAAATATGCAAAATTAAATTTTGGGACCATTTTACCTGTGTTTGCTTCCTTTTACAAAGAAATGACCAGAGAGATGAAAAATGACTGGATTTCAGTCTTAGGCTCGGTTCACACTTGTGCGATGCGGGAACGCTGCGAATATGCAGCATGTTACCGCATCGCATCCACACATCTGGCAGTTCACACTGCCATATGCGATATGCAGGGGGTGTCAATTAAAAGTTAACGACACCCCAGTTTGATTGCATATCGCAGTGCGATCTGCAAGTACGCACAGAATCTGATCGCACAAGTGTGAACCACTGTGCGATTTGATTTTGATGTGGCTCAAAAAATGCCTCCTGTGCGTCTTTGGTGCGGATGCAGTGCGAATTAAGCCATACAAAGTGTATGGCTGAAATTCGCACCGCACGTGAGATCGCATGTAATGAAGGAGCAGTGCGCTCCGAATTAAATGCGATCTCCGCAGCCGCACAAGTGTGAACCGGCACTTAAAAAGCTTTGAAATTACCTGGGAAACTGGCATTGTCTGAAACCGGAAGTGACAAACCGGAAGTGACCTCCTTAAAACCGGAAGTGGCATTAAAACACTTTTCTCCTTGACGTTTTGGGCTTTAAAGTGTTGTTGTATCCGTTTTGGGGACTTTTGATCCCGTTTGGACACATTTTCTGCCTCCCTAAGCCTTTGGCCAAAGATGTGAACATTTTAAGGGCAAAACCCCCAAAATATGCAAAATTTAATTTTGGGACCATTTTACCTGTGTTTGCTTCCTTTTACAAAGAAATGACCAAAGAGATGAAAAATGACTGGATTTCAGTCTTAGGCTCGGTTCACACTTGTGCGATGCGGGAATGCTGCGAATATGCAGCGTGTTACCGCATCGCATCCACGCATCTAGCAGTTCCCACTGCCATATGTGATACGCAGGGGGTGTCAATTAAACGTTAACGACACCCCCAGTTTGATTGCATATCGCAGTGCGATCTGCAAGTACGCACAGAATCGCATCGCACAAGTGTGAACCACTGTGCGATTTGATTTTGATGCGGCTCAAAAAATGCCTCCTGTGCGTCTTTGGTGCGGATGCAGTGCGAATTCAGCCATACAAAGTGTATGGCTGAAATTCGCACCGCACATGAGATCGCATGTAATGAAGGAGCAGTGCGCTCCGAATTAAATGCGATCTCCGCAGCCGCACGAGTGTGAAAGGGCACTTAAAAAGCTTTGAAATTACCTGGGAAACTGGCATTGTCTGAAACCGGAAGTGGCAAACCGGAAGTGACCTGCTTAAAACCGGAAGTGACATTAAAGCACTTTTCTCCTTGACATTTTGGGCTTTAAAGTGTTGTTGTATCCGTTTTGGGGACTTTTGATCCCGTTTTGACACATTTTCTGCCTCCCTAAGCCTTTGGCCAAAGATGTGAACATTTTAAGGGCAAAACCCCCAAAATATGCAAAATTAAATTTTGGGACCATTTTACCTGTGTTTGCTTCCTTTTACAAAGAAATGACCAGAGAGATGAAAAATGACTGGATTTCAGTCTTAGGCTCGGTTCACACTTGTGCGATGCGGGAACGCTGCGAATATGCAGCATGTTACCGCATCGCATCCACACATCTGGCAGTTCACACTGCCATATGCGATATGCAGGGGGTGTCAATTAAAAGTTAACGACACCCCAGTTTGATTGCATATCGCAGTGCGATCTGCAAGTACGCACAGAATCTGATCGCACAAGTGTAAACCACTGTGCGATTTGATTTTGATGTGGCTCAAAAAGTGCCTCCTGTGCGTCTTTGGTGCGGATGCAGTGCGAATTAAGCCATACAAAGTGTATGGCTGAAATTCGCACCGCACGTGAGATCGCATGTAATGAAGGAGCAGTGCGCTCCGAATTAAATGCGATCTCCGCAGCCACACAAGTGTGAACCGGCACTTAAAAAGCTTTGAAATTACCTGGGAAACTGGCATTGTCTGAAACCGGAAGTGACAAACCGGAAGTGACCTCCTTAAAACCGGAAGTGGCATTAAAACACTTTTCTCCTTGACGTTTTGGGCTTTAAAGTGTTGTTGTATCCGTTTTGGGGACTTTTGATCCCGTTTGGACACATTTTCTGCCTCCCTAAGCCTTTGGCCAAAGATGTGAACATTTTAAGGGCAAAACCCCCAAAATATGCAAAATTTAATTTTGGGACCATTTTACCTGTGTTTGCTTCCTTTTACAAAGAAATGACCAGAGAGATGAAAAATGACTGGATTTCAGTCTTAGGCTCGGTTCACACTTGTGCGATGCGGGAATGCTGCGAATATGCAGCGTGTTACCGCATCGCATCCACGCATCTAGCAGTTCCCACTGCCATATGCGATACGCAGGGGGTGTCAATTAAACGTTAACGACACCCCCAGTTTGATTGCATATCGCAGTGCGATCTGCAAGTACGCACAGAATCGCATCGCACAAGTGTGAACCACTGTGCGATTTGATTTTGATGCGGCTCAAAAAATGCCTCCTGTGCGTCTTTGGTGCGGATGCAGTGCGAATTCAGCCATACAAAGTGTATGGCTGAAATTCGCACCGCACATGAGATCGCATGTAATGAAGGAGCAGTGCGCTCCGAATTAAATGCGATCTCCGCAGCCGCACGAGTGTGAAAGGGCACTTAAAAAGCTTTGAAATTACCTAGGAAACTGGCATTGTCTGAAACCGGAAGTGGCAAACCGGAAGTGACCTCCTTAAAACCGGAAGTGACATTAAAGCACTTTTCTCCTTGACATTTTGGGCTTTAAAGTGTTGTTGTATCCGTTTTGGGGACTTTTGATCCCGTTTTGACACATTTCTGCCTCCCTAAGCCTTTGGCCAAAGATGTGAACATTTTAAGGGCAAAACCCCCAAAATATGCAAAATTTAATTTTGGGACCATTTTACCTGTGTTTGCTTCCTTTTACAAAGAAATGACCAGAGAGATGAAAAATGACTGGATTTCAGTCTTAGGCTCGGTTCACACTTGTGCGATGCGGGAATGCTGCGAATATGCAGCGTGTTACCGCATCGCATCCACGCATCTAGCAGTTCCCACTGCCATATGCGATACGCAGGGGGTGTCAATTAAACGTTAACGACACCCCCAGTTTGATTGCATATCGCAGTGCGATCTGCAAGTACGCACAGAATCGCATCGCACAAGTGTGAACCACTGTGCGATTTGATTTTGATGCGGCTCAAAAAATGCCTCCTGTGCGTCTTTGGTGCGGATGCAGTGCGAATTCAGCCATACAAAGTGTATGGCTGAAATTCGCACCGCACATGAGATCGCATGTAATGAAGGAGCAGTGCGCTCCGAATTAAATGCGATCTCCGCAGCCGCACGAGTGTGAAAGGGCACTTAAAAAGCTTTGAAATTACCTGGGAAACTGGCATTGTCTGAAACCGGAAGTGGCAAACCGGAAGTGACCTCCTTAAAACCGGAAGTGACATTAAAGCACTTTTCTCCTTGACATTTTGGGCTTTAAAGTGTTGTTGTATCCGTTTTGGGGACTTTTGATCCCGTTTTGACACATTTTCTGCCTCCCTAAGCCTTTGGCCAAAGATGTGAACATTTTAAGGGCAAAACCCCCAAAATATGCAAAATTAAATTTTGGGACCATTTTACCTGTGTTTGCTTCCTTTTACAAAGAAATGACCAGAGAGATGAAAAATGACTGGATTTCAGTCTTAGGCTCGGTTCACACTTGTGCGATGCGGGAACGCTGCGAATATGCAGCATGTTACCGCATCGCATCCACACATCTGGCAGTTCACACTGCCATATGCGATATGCAGGGGGTGTCAATTAAAAGTTAACGACACCCCAGTTTGATTGCATATCGCAGTGCGATCTGCAAGTACGCACAGAATCTGATCGCACAAGTGTGAACCACTGTGCGATTTGATTTTGATGTGGCTCAAAAAATGCCTCCTGTGCGTCTTTGGTGCGGATGCAGTGCGAATTAAGCCATACAAAGTGTATGGCTGAAATTCGCACCGCACGTGAGATCGCATGTAATGAAGGAGCAGTGCGCTCCGAATTAAATGCGATCTCCGCAGCCGCACAAGTGTGAACCGGCACTTAAAAAGCTTTGAAATTACCTGGGAAACTGGCATTGTCTGAAACCGGAAGTGACAAACCGGAAGTGACCTCCTTAAAACCGGAAGTGGCATTAAAACACTTTTCTCCTTGACGTTTTGGGCTTTAAAGTGTTGTTGTATCCGTTTTGGGGACTTTTGATCCCGTTTGGACACATTTTCTGCCTCCCTAAGCCTTTGGCCAAAGATGTGAACATTTTAAGGGCAAAACCCCCAAAATATGCAAAATTTAATTTTGGGACCATTTTACCTGTGTTTGCTTCCTTTTACAAAGAAATGACCAAAGAGATGAAAAATGACTGGATTTCAGTCTTAGGCTCGGTTCACACTTGTGCGATGCGGGAATGCTGCGAATATGCAGCGTGTTACCGCATCGCATCCACGCATCTAGCAGTTCCCACTGCCATATGTGATACGCAGGGGGTGTCAATTAAACGTTAACGACACCCCCAGTTTGATTGCATATCGCAGTGCGATCTGCAAGTACGCACAGAATCGCATCGCACAAGTGTGAACCACTGTGCGATTTGATTTTGATGCGGCTCAAAAAATGCCTCCTGTGCGTCTTTGGTGCGGATGCAGTGCGAATTCAGCCATACAAAGTGTATGGCTGAAATTCGCACCGCACATGAGATCGCATGTAATGAAGGAGCAGTGCGCTCCGAATTAAATGCGATCTCCGCAGCCGCACGAGTGTGAAAGGGCACTTAAAAAGCTTTGAAATTACCTGGGAAACTGGCATTGTCTGAAACCGGAAGTGGCAAACCGGAAGTGACCTGCTTAAAACCGGAAGTGACATTAAAGCACTTTTCTCCTTGACATTTTGGGCTTTAAAGTGTTGTTGTATCCGTTTTGGGGACTTTTGATCCCGTTTTGACACATTTTCTGCCTCCCTAAGCCTTTGGCCAAAGATGTGAACATTTTAAGGGCAAAACCCCCAAAATATGCAAAATTAAATTTTGGGACCATTTTACCTGTGTTTGCTTCCTTTTACAAAGAAATGACCAGAGAGATGAAAAATGACTGGATTTCAGTCTTAGGCTCGGTTCACACTTGTGCGATGCGGGAACGCTGCGAATATGCAGCATGTTACCGCATCGCATCCACACATCTGGCAGTTCACACTGCCATATGCGATATGCAGGGGGTGTCAATTAAAAGTTAACGACACCCCAGTTTGATTGCATATCGCAGTGCGATCTGCAAGTACGCACAGAATCTGATCGCACAAGTGTAAACCACTGTGCGATTTGATTTTGATGTGGCTCAAAAAGTGCCTCCTGTGCGTCTTTGGTGCGGATGCAGTGCGAATTAAGCCATACAAAGTGTATGGCTGAAATTCGCACCGCACGTGAGATCGCATGTAATGAAGGAGCAGTGCGCTCCGAATTAAATGCGATCTCCGCAGCCACACAAGTGTGAACCGGCACTTAAAAAGCTTTGAAATTACCTGGGAAACTGGCATTGTCTGAAACCGGAAGTGACAAACCGGAAGTGACCTCCTTAAAACCGGAAGTGGCATTAAAACACTTTTCTCCTTGACGTTTTGGGCTTTAAAGTGTTGTTGTATCCGTTTTGGGGACTTTTGATCCCGTTTGGACACATTTTCTGCCTCCCTAAGCCTTTGGCCAAAGATGTGAACATTTTAAGGGCAAAACCCCCAAAATATGCAAAATTTAATTTTGGGACCATTTTACCTGTGTTTGCTTCCTTTTACAAAGAAATGACCAGAGAGATGAAAAATGACTGGATTTCAGTCTTAGGCTCGGTTCACACTTGTGCGATGCGGGAATGCTGCGAATATGCAGCGTGTTACCGCATCGCATCCACGCATCTAGCAGTTCCCACTGCCATATGCGATACGCAGGGGGTGTCAATTAAACGTTAACGACACCCCCAGTTTGATTGCATATCGCAGTGCGATCTGCAAGTACGCACAGAATCGCATCGCACAAGTGTGAACCACTGTGCGATTTGATTTTGATGCGGCTCAAAAAATGCCTCCTGTGCGTCTTTGGTGCGGATGCAGTGCGAATTCAGCCATACAAAGTGTATGGCTGAAATTCGCACCGCACATGAGATCGCATGTAATGAAGGAGCAGTGCGCTCCGAATTAAATGCGATCTCCGCAGCCGCACGAGTGTGAAAGGGCACTTAAAAAGCTTTGAAATTACCTGGGAAACTGGCATTGTCTGAAACCGGAAGTGGCAAACCGGAAGTGACCTCCTTAAAACCGGAAGTGACATTAAAGCACTTTTCTCCTTGACATTTTGGGCTTTAAAGTGTTGTTGTATCCGTTTTGGGGACTTTTGATCCCGTTTTGACACATTTTCTGCCTCCCTAAGCCTTTGGCCAAAGATGTGAACATTTTAAGGGCAAAACCCCCAAAATATGCAAAATTAAATTTTGGGACCATTTTACCTGTGTTTGCTTCCTTTTACAAAGAAATGACCAGAGAGATGAAAAATGACTGGATTTCAGTCTTAGGCTCGGTTCACACTTGTGCGATGCGGGAACGCTGCGAATATGCAGCATGTTACCGCATCGCATCCACACATCTGGCAGTTCACACTGCCATATGCGATATGCAGGGGGTGTCAATTAAAAGTTAACGACACCCCAGTTTGATTGCATATCGCAGTGCGATCTGCAAGTACGCACAGAATCTGATCGCACAAGTGTGAACCACTGTGCGATTTGATTTTGATGTGGCTCAAAAAATGCCTCCTGTGCGTCTTTGGTGCGGATGCAGTGCGAATTAAGCCATACAAAGTGTATGGCTGAAATTCGCACCGCACGTGAGATCGCATGTAATGAAGGAGCAGTGCGCTCCGAATTAAATGCGATCTCCGCAGCCGCACAAGTGTGAACCGGCACTTAAAAAGCTTTGAAATTACCTGGGAAACTGGCATTGTCTGAAACCGGAAGTGACAAACCGGAAGTGACCTCCTTAAAACCGGAAGTGGCATTAAAACACTTTTCTCCTTGACGTTTTGGGCTTTAAAGTGTTGTTGTATCCGTTTTGGGGACTTTTGATCCCGTTTGGACACATTTTCTGCCTCCCTAAGCCTTTGGCCAAAGATGTGAACATTTTAAGGGCAAAACCCCCAAAATATGCAAAATTTAATTTTGGGACCATTTTACCTGTGTTTGCTTCCTTTTACAAAGAAATGACCAAAGAGATGAAAAATGACTGGATTTCAGTCTTAGGCTCGGTTCACACTTGTGCGATGCGGGAATGCTGCGAATATGCAGCGTGTTACCGCATCGCATCCACGCATCTAGCAGTTCCCACTGCCATATGTGATACGCAGGGGGTGTCAATTAAACGTTAACGACACCCCCAGTTTGATTGCATATCGCAGTGCGATCTGCAAGTACGCACAGAATCGCATCGCACAAGTGTGAACCACTGTGCGATTTGATTTTGATGCGGCTCAAAAAATGCCTCCTGTGCGTCTTTGGTGCGGATGCAGTGCGAATTCAGCCATACAAAGTGTATGGCTGAAATTCGCACCGCACATGAGATCGCATGTAATGAAGGAGCAGTGCGCTCCGAATTAAATGCGATCTCCGCAGCCGCACGAGTGTGAAAGGGCACTTAAAAAGCTTTGAAATTACCTGGGAAACTGGCATTGTCTGAAACCGGAAGTGGCAAACCGGAAGTGACCTCCTTAAAACCGGAAGTGACATTAAAGCACTTTTCTCCTTGACATTTTGGGCTTTAAAGTGTTGTTGTATCCGTTTTGGGGACTTTTGATCCCGTTTTGACACATTTTCTGCCTCCCTAAGCCTTTGGCCAAAGATGTGAACATTTTAAGGGCAAAACCCCCAAAATATGCAAAATTAAATTTTGGGACCATTTTACCTGTGTTTGCTTCCTTTTACAAAGAAATGACCAGAGAGATGAAAAATGACTGGATTTCAGTCTTAGGCTCGGTTCACACTTGTGCGATGCGGGAACGCTGCGAATATGCAGCATGTTACCGCATCGCATCCACACATCTGGCAGTTCACACTGCCATATGCGATATGCAGGGGGTGTCAATTAAAAGTTAACGACACCCCAGTTTGATTGCATATCGCAGTGCGATCTGCAAGTACGCACAGAATCTGATCGCACAAGTGTGAACCACTGTGCGATTTGATTTTGATGTGGCTCAAAAAATGCCTCCTGTGCGTCTTTGGTGCGGATGCAGTGCGAATTAAGCCATACAAAGTGTATGGCTGAAATTCGCACCGCACGTGAGATCGCATGTAATGAAGGAGCAGTGCGCTCCGAATTAAATGCGATCTCCGCAGCCGCACAAGTGTGAACCGGCACTTAAAAAGCTTTGAAATTACCTGGGAAACTGGCATTGTCTGAAACCGGAAGTGACAAACCGGAAGTGACCTCCTTAAAACCGGAAGTGGCATTAAAACACTTTTCTCCTTGACGTTTTGGGCTTTAAAGTGTTGTTGTATCCGTTTTGGGGACTTTTGATCCCGTTTGGACACATTTTCTGCCTCCCTAAGCCTTTGGCCAAAGATGTGAACATTTTAAGGGCAAAACCCCCAAAATATGCAAAATTAAATTTTGGGACCATTTTACCTGTGTTTGCTTCCTTTTACAAAGAAATGACCAGAGAGATGAAAAATGACTGGATTTCAGTCTTAGGCTCGGTTCACACTTGTGCGATGCGGGAACGCTGCGAATATGCAGCATGTTACCGCATCGCATCCACACATCTGGCAGTTCACACTGCCATATGCGATATGCAGGGGGTGTCAATTAAAAGTTAACGACACCCCAGTTTGATTGCATATCGCAGTGCGATCTGCAAGTACGCACAGAATCTGATCGCACAAGTGTAAACCACTGTGCGATTTGATTTTGATGTGGCTCAAAAAGTGCCTCCTGTGCGTCTTTGGTGCGGATGCAGTGCGAATTAAGCCATACAAAGTGTATGGCTGAAATTCGCACCGCACGTGAGATCGCATGTAATGAAGGAGCAGTGCGCTCCGAATTAAATGCGATCTCCGCAGCCACACAAGTGTGAACCGGCACTTAAAAAGCTTTGAAATTACCTGGGAAACTGGCATTGTCTGAAACCGGAAGTGGCAAACCGGAAGTGACCTCCTTAAAACCGGAAGTGACATTAAAACACTTTTCTCCTTGACATTTTGGGCTTTAAAGTGTTGTTGTATCCGTTTTGGGGACTTTTGATCCCGTTTTGACACATTTCTGCCTCCCTAAGCCTTTGGCCAAAGATGTGAACATTTTAAGGGCAAAACCCCCAAAATATGCAAAATTTAATTTTGGGACCATTTTACCTGTGTTTGCTTCCTTTTACAAAGAAATGACCAGAGAGATGAAAAATGACTGGATTTCAGTCTTAGGCTCGGTTCACACTTGTGCGATGCGGGAATGCTGCGAATATGCAGCGTGTTACCGCATCGCATCCACGCATCTAGCAGTTCCCACTGCCATATGCGATACGCAGGGGGTGTCAATTAAACGTTAACGACACCCCCAGTTTGATTGCATATCGCAGTGCGATCTGCAAGTACGCACAGAATCGCATCGCACAAGTGTGAACCACTGTGCGATTTGATTTTGATGCGGCTCAAAAAATGCCTCCTGTGCGTCTTTGGTGCGGATGCAGTGCGAATTCAGCCATACAAAGTGTATGGCTGAAATTCGCACCGCACATGAGATCGCATGTAATGAAGGAGCAGTGCGCTCCAAATTAAATGCGATCTCCGCAGCCGCACGAGTGTGAAAGGGCACTTAAAAAGCTTTGAAATTACCTGGGAAACTGGCATTGTCTGAAACCGGAAGTGGCAAACCGGAAGTGACCTCCTTAAAACCGGAAGTGACATTAAAGCACTTTTCTCCTTGACATTTTGGGCTTTAAAGTGTTGTTGTATCCGTTTTGGGGACTTTTGATCCCGTTTTGACACATTTTCTGCCTCCCTAAGCCTTTGGCCAAAGATGTGAACATTTTAAGGGCAAAACCCCCAAAATATGCAAAATTTAATTTTGGGACCATTTTACCTGTGTTTGCTTCCTTTTACAAAGAAATGACCAGAGAGATGAAAAATGACTGGATTTCAGTCTTAGGCTCGGTTCACACTTGTGCGATGCGGGAACGCTGCGAATATGCAGCGTGTTACCGCATCTCATCCACGCATCTAGCAGTTCCCACTGCCATATGCGATACGCAGGGGGTGTCAATTAAACGTTAACGACACCCCCAGTTTGATTGCATATCGCAGTGCGATCTGCAAGTACGCACAGAATCGCATCGCACAAGTGTGAACCACTGTGCGATTTGATTTTGATGCGGCTCAAAAAATGCCTCCTGTGCGTCTTTGGTGCGGATGCAGTGCGAATTCAGCCATACAAAGTGTATGGCTGAAATTCGCACCGCACATGAGATCGCATGTAATGAAGGAGCAGTGCGCTCCGAATTAAATGTGATCTCCGCAGCCACACAAGTGTGAAAGGGCACTTAAAAAGCTTTGAAATTACCTGGGAAACTGG
Source organism: Pelophylax lessonae (assembly GCF_965119305.1). NCBI lineage: Eukaryota > Metazoa > Chordata > Amphibia > Anura > Ranidae > Pelophylax > Pelophylax lessonae. Next base: position 225,564,545 of record NC_138776.1, read on the forward strand.
CATTGTCTGAAACCGGAAGTGGCAAACCGGAAGTGACCTCCTTAAAACCGGAAGTGACATTAAAGCACTTTTCTCCTTGACATTTTGGGCTTTAAAGTGTTGTTGTATCCGTTTTGGGGACTTTTGATCCCGTTTTGACACATTTCTGCCTCCCTAAGCCTTTGGCCAAAGATGTGAACATTTTAAGGGCAAAACCCCCAAAATATGCAAAATTTAATTTTGGGACCATTTTACCTGTGTTTGCTTCCTTTTACAAAGAAATGACCAGAGAGATGAAAAATGACTGGATTTCAGTCTTAGGCTCGGTTCACACTTGTGCGATGCGGGAATGCTGCGAATATGCAGCGTGTTACCGCATCGCATCCACGCATCTAGCAGTTCCCACTGCCATATGCGATATGCAGGGGGTGTCAATTAAACGTTAACGACACCCCCAGTTTGACTGCATATCGCAGTGCGATCTGCAAGTACGCACAGAATCGCATCGCACAAGTGTGAACCACTGTGCGATTTGATTTTGATGCGGCTCAAAAAATGCCTCCTGTGCGTCTTTGGTGCGGATGCAGTGCGAATTCAGCCATACAAAGTGTATGGCTGAAATTCGCACCGCACATGAGATCGCATGTAATGAAGGAGCAGTGCGCTCCGAATTAAATGCGATCTCCGCAGCCGCACGAGTGTGAAAGGGCACTTAAAAAGCTTTGAAATTACCTGGGAAACTGGCATTGTCTGAAACCGGAAGTGGCAAACCGGAAGTGACCTCCTTAAAACCGGAAGTGACATTAAAGCACTTTTCTCCTTGACATTTTGGGCTTTAAAGTGTTGTTGTATCCGTTTTGGGGACTTTTGATCCCGTTTTGACACATTTTCTGCCTCCCTAAGCCTTTGGCCAAAGATGTGAACATTTTAAGGGCAAAACCCCCAAAATATGCAAAATTAAATTTTGGGACCATTTTACCTGTGTTTGCTTCCTTTTACAAAGAAATGACCAGAGAGATGAAAAATGACTGGATTTCAGTCTTAGGCTCGGTTCACACTTGTGCGATGCGGGAACGCTGCGAATATGCAGCATGTTACCGCATCGCATCCACACATCTGGCAGTTCACACTGCCATATGCGATATGCAGGGGGTGTCAATTAAAAGTTAACGACACCCCAGTTTGATTGCATATCGCAGTGCGATCTGCAAGTACGCACAGAATCTGATCGCACAAGTGTGAACCACTGTGCGATTTGATTTTGATGTGGCTCAAAAAATGCCTCCTGTGCGTCTTTGGTGCGGATGCAGTGCGAATTAAGCCATACAAAGTGTATGGCTGAAATTCGCACCGCACGTGAGATCGCATGTAATGAAGGAGCAGTGCGCTCCGAATTAAATGCGATCTCCGCAGCCGCACAAGTGTGAACCGGCACTTAAAAAGCTTTGAAATTACCTGGGAAACTGGCCTTGTCTGAAACCGGAAGTGACAAACCGGAAGTGACCTCCTTAAAACCGGAAGTGGCATTAAAACACTTTTCTCCTTGACGTTTTGGGCTTTAAAGTGTTGTTGTATCCGTTTTGGGGACTTTTGATCCCGTTTGGACACATTTTCTGCCTCCCTAAGCCTTTGGCCAAAGATGTGAACATTTTAAGGGCAAAACCCCCAAAATATGCAAAATTTAATTTTGGGACCATTTTACCTGTGTTTGCTTCCTTTTACAAAGAAATGACCAGAGAGATGAAAAATGACTGGATTTCAGTCTTAGGCTCGGTTCACACTTGTGCGATGCGGGAATGCTGCGAATATGCAGCGTGTTACCGCATCGCATCCACGCATCTAGCAGTTCCCACTGCCATATGTGATACGCAGGGGGTGTCAATTAAACGTTAACGACACCCCCAGTTTGATTGCATATCGCAGTGCGATCTGAAAGTACGCACAGAATCGCATCGCACAAGTGTGAACCACTGTGCGATTTGATTTTGATGCGGCTCAAAAAATGCCTCCTGTGCGTCTTTGGTGCGGATGCAGTGCGAATTCAGCCATACAAAGTGTATGGCTGAAATTCGCACCGCACATGAGATCGCATGTAATGAAGGAGCAGTGCGCTCCGAATTAAATGCGATCTCCGCAGCCGCACGAGTGTGAAAGGGCACTTAAAAAGCTTTGAAATTACCTGGGAAACTGGCATTGTCTGAAACCGGAAGTGGCAAACCGGAAGTGACCTCCTTAAAACTGGAAGTGACATTAAAACACTTTTCTCCTTGACATTTTGGGATTTAAAGTGTTGTTGTATCCGTTTTGGGGACTTTTGATCCCGTTTTGACACATTTCTGCCTCCCTAAGCCTTTGGCCAAAGATGTGAACATTTTAAGGGCAAAACCCCCAAAATATGCAAAATTTAATTTTGGGACCATTTTACCTGTGTTTGCTTCCTTTTACAAAGAAATGACCAGAGAGATGAAAAATGACTGGATTTCAGTCTTAGGCTCGGTTCACACTTGTGCGATGCGGGAATGCTGCGAATATGCAGCGTGTTACCGCATCGCATCCACGCATCTAGCAGTTCCCACTGCCATATGCGATACGCAGGGGGTGTCAATTAAACGTTAACGACACCCCCAGTTTGATTGCATATCGCAGTGCGATCTGCAAGTATGCACAGAATCGCATCGCACAAGTGTAAACCACTGTGCGATTTGATTTTGATGCGGCTCAAAAAATGCCTCCTGTGCGTCTTTGGTGCGGATGCAGTGCGAATTCAGCCATACAAAGTGTATGGCTGAAATTCGCACCGCACATGAGATCGCATGTAATGAAGGAGCAGTGCGCTCCGAATTAAATGCGATCTCCGCAGCCGCACGAGTGTGAAAGGGCACTTAAAAAGCTTTGAAATTACCTGGGAAACTGGCATTGTCTGAAACCGGAAGTGACAAACCGGAAGTGACCTCCTTAAAACCGGAAGTGGCATTAAAACACTTTTCTCCTTGACATTTTGGGCTTTAAAGTGTTGTTGTATCCGTTTTGGGGACTTTTGATCCCGTTTTGACACATTTTCTGCCTCCCTAAGCCTTTGGCCAAAGATGTGAACATTTTAAGGGCAAAACCCCCAAAATATGCAAAATTAAATTTTGGGACCATTTTACCTGTGTTTGCTTCCTTTTACAAAGAAATGACCAGAGAGATGAAAAATGACTGGATTTCAGTCTTAGGCTCGGTTCACACTTGTGCGATGCGGGAACGCTGCGAATATGCAGCATGTTACCGCATCGCATCCACACATCTGGCAGTTCACACTGCCATATGCGATATGCAGGGGGTGTCAATTAAAAGTTAACGACACCCCAGTTTGATTGCATATCGCAGTGCGATCTGCAAGTACGCACAGAATCTGATCGCACAAGTGTGAACCACTGTGCGATTTGATTTTGATGTGGCTCAAAAAATGCCTCCTGTGCGTCTTTGGTGCGGATGCAGTGCGAATTAAGCCATACAAAGTGTATGGCTGAAATTCGCACCGCACGTGAGATCGCATGTAATGAAGGAGCAGTGCGCTCCGAATTAAATGCGATCTCCGCAGCCGCACAAGTGTGAACCGGCACTTAAAAAGCTTTGAAATTACCTGGGAAACTGGCATTGTCTGAAACCGGAAGTGACAAACCGGAAGTGACCTCCTTAAAACCGGAAGTGGCATTAAAACACTTTTCTCCTTGACGTTTTGGGCTTTAAAGTGTTGTTGTATCCGTTTTGGGGACTTTTGATCCCGTTTGGACACATTTTCTGCCTCCCTAAGCCTTTGGCCAAAGATGTGAACATTTTAAGGGCAAAACCCCCAAAATATGCAAAATTTAATTTTGGGACCATTTTACCTGTGTTTGCTTCCTTTTACAAAGAAATGACCAAAGAGATGAAAAATGACTGGATTTCAGTCTTAGGCTCGGTTCACACTTGTGCGATGCGGGAATGCTGCGAATATACAGCGTGTTACCGCATCGCATCCACGCATCTAGCAGTTCCCACTGCCATATGTGATACGCAGGGGGTGTCAATTAAACGTTAACGACACCCCCAGTTTGATTGCATATCGCAGTGCGATCTGCAAGTACGCACAGAATCGCATCGCACAAGTGTGAACCACTGTGCGATTTGATTTTGATGCGGCTCAAAAAATGCCTCCTGTGCGTCTTTGGTGCGGATGCAGTGCGAATTCAGCCATACAAAGTGTATGGCTGAAATTCGCACCGCACATGAGATCGCATGTAATGAAGGAGCAGTGCGCTCCGAATTAAATGCGATCTCCGCAGCCGCACGAGTGTGAAAGGGCACTTAAAAAGCTTTGAAATTACCTGGGAAACTGGCATTGTCTGAAACCGGAAGTGGCAAACCGGAAGTGACCTGCTTAAAACCGGAAGTGACATTAAAGCACTTTTCTCCTTGACATTTTGGGCTTTAAAGTGTTGTTGTATCCGTTTTGGGGACTTTTGATCCCGTTTTGACACATTTTCTGCCTCCCTAAGCCTTTGGCCAAAGATGTGAACATTTTAAGGGCAAAACCCCCAAAATATGCAAAATTAAATTTTGGGACCATTTTACCTGTGTTTGCTTCCTTTTACAAAGAAATGACCAGAGAGATGAAAAATGACTGGATTTCAGTCTTAGGCTCGGTTCACACTTGTGCGATGCGGGAACGCTGCGAATATGCAGCATGTTACCGCATCGCATCCACACATCTGGCAGTTCACACTGCCATATGCGATATGCAGGGGGTGTCAATTAAAAGTTAACGACACCCCAGTTTGATTGCATATCGCAGTGCGATCTGCAAGTACGCACAGAATCCGATCGCACAAGTGTAAACCACTGTGCGATTTGATTTTGATGTGGCTCAAAAAGTGCCTCCTGTGCGTCTTTGGTGCGGATGCAGTGCGAATTAAGCCATACAAAGTGTATGGCTGAAATTCGCACCGCACGTGAGATCGCATGTAATGAAGGAGCAGTGCGCTCCGAATTAAATGCGATCTCCGCAGCCACACAAGTGTGAACCGGCACTTAAAAAGCTTTGAAATTACCTGGGAAACTGGCATTGTCTGAAACCGGAAGTGACAAACCGGAAGTGACCTCCTTAAAACCGGAAGTGGCATTAAAACACTTTTCTCCTTGACGTTTTGGGCTTTAAAGTGTTGTTGTATACGTTTTGGGGACTTTTGATCCCGTTTGGACACATTTTCTGCCTCCCTAAGCCTTTGGCCAAAGATGTGAACATTTTAAGGGCAAAACCCCCAAAATATGCAAAATTTAATTTTGGGACCATTTTACCTGTGTTTGCTTCCTTTTACAAAGAAATGACCAGAGAGATGAAAAATGACTGGATTTCAGTCTTAGGCTCGGTTCACACTTGTGCGATGCGGGAATGCTGCGAATATGCAGCGTGTTACCGCATCGCATCCACGCATCTAGCAGTTCCCACTGCCATATGCGATACGCAGGGGGTGTCAATTAAACGTTAACGACACCCCCAGTTTGATTGCATATCGCAGTGCGATCTGCAAGTACGCACAGAATCGCATCGCACAAGTGTGAACCACTGTGCGATTTGATTTTGATGCGGCTCAAAAAATGCCTCCTGTGCGTCTTTGGTGCGGATGCAGTGCGAATTCAGCCATACAAAGTGTATGGCTGAAATTCGCACCGCACATGAGATCGCATGTAATGAAGGAGCAGTGCGCTCCGAATTAAATGCGATCTCCGCAGCCGCACGAGTGTGAAAGGGCACTTAAAAAGCTTTGAAATTACCTAGGAAACTGGCATTGTCTGAAACCGGAAGTGGCAAACCGGAAGTGACCTCCTTAAAACCGGAAGTGACATTAAAGCACTTTTCTCCTTGACATTTTGGGCTTTAAAGTGTTGTTGTATCCGTTTTGGGGACTTTTGATCCCGTTTTGACACATTTCTGCCTCCCTAAGCCTTTGGCCAAAGATGTGAACATTTTAAGGGCAAAACCCCCAAAATATGCAAAATTAAATTTTGGGACCATTTTACCTGTGTTTGCTTCCTTTTACAAAGAAATGACCAGAGAGATGAAAAATGACTGGATTTCAGTCTTAGGCTCGGTTCACACTTGTGCGATGCGGGAACGCTGCGAATATGCAGCATGTTACCGCATCGCATCCACACATCTGGCAGTTCACACTGCCATATGCGATATGCAGGGGGTGTCAATTAAAAGTTAACGACACCCCAGTTTGATTGCATATCGCAGTGCGATCTGCAAGTACGCACAGAATCGCATCGCACAAGTGTGAACCACTGTGCGATTTGATTTTGATGCGGCTCAAAAAATGCCTCCTGTGCGTCTTTGGTGCGGATGCAGTGCGAATTCAGCCATACAAAGTGTATGGCTGAAATTCGCACCGCACATGAGATCGCATGTAATGAAGGAGCAGTGCGCTCCGAATTAAATGCGATCTCCGCAGCCGCACGAGTGTGAAAGGGCACTTAAAAAGCTTTGAAATTACCTGGGAAACTGGCATTGTCTGAAACCGGAAGTGGCAAACCGGAAGTGACCTCCTTAAAACCGGAAGTGACATTAAAGCACTTTTCTCCTTGACATTTTGGGCTTTAAAGTGTTGTTGTATCCGTTTTGGGGACTTTTGATCCCGTTTTGACACATTTTCTGCCTCCCTAAGCCTTTGGCCAAAGATGTGAACATTTTAAGGGCAAAACCCCCAAAATATGCAAAATTAAATTTTGGGACCATTTTACCTGTGTTTGCTTCCTTTTACAAAGAAATGACCAGAGAGATGAAAAATGACTGGATTTCAGTCTTAGGCTCGGTTCACACTTGTGCGATGCGGGAACGCTGCGAATATGCAGCATGTTACCGCATCGCATCCACACATCTGGCAGTTCACACTGCCATATGCGATATGCAGGGGGTGTCAATTAAAAGTTAACGACACCCCAGTTTGATTGCATATCGCAGTGCGATCTGCAAGTACGCACAGAATCTGATCGCACAAGTGTGAACCACTGTGCGATTTGATTTTGATGTGGCTCAAAAAATGCCTCCTGTGCGTCTTTGGTGCGGATGCAGTGCGAATTAAGCCATACAAAGTGTATGGCTGAAATTCGCACCGCACGTGAGATCGCATGTAATGAAGGAGCAGTGCGCTCCGAATTAAATGCGATCTCCGCAGCCGCACAAGTGTGAACCGGCACTTAAAAAGCTTTGAAATTACCTGGGAAACTGGCATTGTCTGAAACCGGAAGTGACAAACCGGAAGTGACCTCCTTAAAACCGGAAGTGGCATTAAAACACTTTTCTCCTTGACGTTTTGGGCTTTAAAGTGTTGTTGTATCCGTTTTGGGGACTTTTGATCCCGTTTGGACACATTTTCTGCCTCCCTAAGCCTTTGGCCAAAGATGTGAACATTTTAAGGGCAAAACCCCCAAAATATGCAAAATTTAATTTTGGGACCATTTTACCTGTGTTTGCTTCCTTTTACAAAGAAATGACCAAAGAGATGAAAAATGACTGGATTTCAGTCTTAGGCTCGGTTCACACTTGTGCGATGCGGGAATGCTGCGAATATGCAGCGTGTTACCGCATCGCATCCACGCATCTAGCAGTTCCCACTGCCATATGTGATACGCAGGGGGTGTCAATTAAACGTTAACGACACCCCCAGTTTGGTTGCATATCGCAGTGCGATCTGCAAGTACGCACAGAATCGCATCGCACAAGTGTGAACCACTGTGCGATTTGATTTTGATGCGGCTCAAAAAATGCCTCCTGTGCGTCTTTGGTGCGGATGCAGTGCGAATTCAGCCATACAAAGTGTATGGCTGAAATTCGCACCGCACATGAGATCGCATGTAATGAAGGAGCAGTGCGCTCCGAATTAAATGCGATCTCCGCAGCCGCACGAGTGTGAAAGGGCACTTAAAAAGCTTTGAAATTACCTGGGAAACTGGCATTGTCTGAAACCGGAAGTGGCAAACCGGAAGTGACCTCCTTAAAACCGGAAGTGACATTAAAGCACTTTTCTCCTTGACATTTTGGGCTTTAAAGTGTTGTTGTATCCGTTTTGGGGACTTTTGATCCCGTTTTGACACATTTCTGCCTCCCTAAGCCTTTGGCCAAAGATGTGAACATTTTAAGGGCAAAACCCCCAAAATATGCAAAATTTAATTTTGGGACCATTTTACCTGTGTTTGCTTCCTTTTACAAAGAAATGACCAGAGAGATGAAAAATGACTGGATTTCAGTCTTAGGCTCGGTTCACACTTGTGCGATGCGGGAATGCTGCGAATATGCAGCGTGTTACCGCATCGCATCCACGCATCTAGCAGTTCCCACTGCCATATGCGATACGCAGGGGGTGTCAATTAAACGTTAACGACACCCCCAGTTTGACTGCATATCGCAGTGCGATCTGCAAGTACGCACAGAATCGCATCGCACAAGTGTGAACCACTGTGCGATTTGATTTTGATGCGGCTCAAAAAATGCCTCCTGTGCGTCTTTGGTGCGGATGCAGTGCGAATTCAGCCATACAAAGTGTATGGCTGAAATTCGCACCGCACATGAGATCGCATGTAATGAAGGAGCAGTGCGCTCCGAATTAAATGCGATCTCCGCAGCCGCACGAGTGTGAAAGGGCACTTAAAAAGCTTTGAAATTACCTGGGAAACTGGCATTGTCTGAAACCGGAAGTGGCAAACCGGAAGTGACCTCCTTAAAACTGGAAGTGACATTAAAACACTTTTCTCCTTGACATTTTGGGCTTTAAAGTGTTGTTGTATCCGTTTTGGGGACTTTTGATCCCGTTTTGACACATTTTCTGCCTCCCTAAGCCTTTGGCCAAAGATGTGAACATTTTAAGGGCAAAACCCCCAAAATATGCAAAATTAAATTTTGGGACCATTTTACCTGTGTTTGCTTCCTTTTACAAAGAAATGACCAGAGAGATGAAAAATGACTGGATTTCAGTCTTAGGCTCGGTTCACACTTGTGCGATGCGGGAACGCTGCGAATATGCAGCATGTTACCGCATCGCATCCACACATCTGGCAGTTCACACTGCCATATGCGATATGCAGGGGGTGTCAATTAAAAGTTAACGACACCCCAGTTTGATTGCATATCGCAGTGCGATCTGCAAGTACGCACAGAATCTGATCGCACAAGTGTGAACCACTGTGCGATTTGATTTTGATGTGGCTCAAAAAATGCCTCCTGTGCGTCTTTGGTGCGGATGCAGTGCGAATTAAGCCATACAAAGTGTATGGCTGAAATTCGCACCGCACGTGAGATCGCATGTAATGAAGGAGCAGTGCGCTCCGAATTAAATGCGATCTCCGCAGCCGCACAAGTGTGAACCGGCACTTAAAAAGCTTTGAAATTACCTGGGAAACTGGCCTTGTCTGAAACCGGAAGTGACAAACCGGAAGTGACCTCCTTAAAACCGGAAGTGGCATTAAAACACTTTTCTCCTTGACGTTTTGGGCTTTAAAGTGTTGTTGTATCCGTTTTGGGGACTTTTGATCCCGTTTGGACACATTTTCTGCCTCCCTAAGCCTTTGGCCAAAGATGTGAACATTTTAAGGGCAAAACCCCCAAAATATGCAAAATTTAATTTTGGGACCATTTTACCTGTGTTTGCTTCCTTTTACAAAGAAATGACCAGAGAGATGAAAAATGACTGGATTTCAGTCTTAGGCTCGGTTCACACTTGTGCGATGCGGGAATGCTGCGAATATGCAGCGTGTTACCGCATCGCATCCACGCATCTAGCAGTTCCCACTGCCATATGTGATACGCAGGGGGTGTCAATTAAACGTTAACGACACCCCCAGTTTGATTGCATATCGCAGTGCGATCTGAAAGTACGCACAGAATCGCATCGCACAAGTGTGAACCACTGTGCGATTTGATTTTGATGCGGCTCAAAAAATGCCTCCTGTGCGTCTTTGGTGCGGATGCAGTGCGAATTCAGCCATACAAAGTGTATGGCTGAAATTCGCACCGCACATGAGATCGCATGTAATGAAGGAGCAGTGCGCTCCGAATTAAATGCGATCTCCGCAGCCGCACGAGTGTGAACGGGCACTTAAAAAGCTTTGAAATTACCTGGGAAACTGGCATTGTCTGAAACCGGAAGTGGCAAACCGGAAGTGACCTCCTTAAAACTGGAAGTGACATTAAAACACTTTTCTCCTTGACATTTTGGGATTTAAAGTGTTGTTGTATCCGTTTTGGGGACTTTTGATCCCGTTTTGACACATTTCTGCCTCCCTAAGCCTTTGGCCAAAGATGTGAACATTTTAAGGGCAAAACCCCCAAAATATGCAAAATTTAATTTTGGGACCATTTTACCTGTGTTTGCTTCCTTTTACAAAGAAATGACCAGAGAGATGAAAAATGACTGGATTTCAGTCTTAGGCTCGGTTCACACTTGTGCGATGCGGGAATGCTGCGAATATGCAGCGTGTTACCGCATCGCATCCACGCATCTAGCAGTTCCCACTGCCATATGCGATACGCAGGGGGTGTCAATTAAACGTTAACGACACCCCCAGTTTGATTGCATATCGCAGTGCGATCTGCAAGTATGCACAGAATCGCATCGCACAAGTGTAAACCACTGTGCGATTTGATTTTGATGCGGCTCAAAAAATGCCTCCTGTGCGTCTTTGGTGCGGATGCAGTGCGAATTCAGCCATACAAAGTGTATGGCTGAAATTCGCACCGCACATGAGATCGCATGTAATGAAGGAGCAGTGCGCTCCGAATTAAATGCGATCTCCGCAGCCGCACGAGTGTGAAAGGGCACTTAAAAAGCTTTGAAATTACCTAGGAAACTGGCATTGTCTGAAACCGGAAGTGACAAACCGGAAGTGACCTCCTTAAAACCGGAAGTGGCATTAAAACACTTTTCTCCTTGACATTTTGGGCTTTAAAGTGTTGTTGTATCCGTTTTGGGGACTTTTGATCCCGTTTTGACACATTTTCTGCCTCCCTAAGCCTTTGGCCAAAGATGTGAACATTTTAAGGGCAAAACCCCCAAAATATGCAAAATTTTATTTTGGGACCATTTTACCTGTGTTTGCTTCCTTTTACAAAGAAATGACCAGAGAGATGAAAAATGACTGGATTTCAGTCTTAGGCTCGGTTCACACTTGTGCGATGCGGGAATGCTGCGAATATGCAGCGTGTTACCGCATCGCATCCACGCATCTAGCAGTTCCCACTGCCATATGCGATACGCAGGGGGTGTCAATTAAACATTAACGACACCCCCAGTTTGATTGCATATCGCAGTGCGATCTGCAAGTACGCACAGAATCGGATCGCACAAGTGTGAACCACTGTGCGATTTGATTTTGATGCGGCTCAAAAAATGCCTCCTGTGCGTCTTTGGTGCGGATGCAGTGCGGATTCAGCCATACAAAGTGTATGGCTGAAATTTGCACCGCACATGAGATCGCATGTAATGAAGGAGCAGTGCGCTTCGAATTAAATGCGATCTCCGCAGCCGCACAAGTGTGAACCGGCACTTAAAAAGCTTTGAAATTACCTGGGAAACTGGCATTGTCTGAAACCGGAAGTGACAAACCGGAAGTGACCTCCTTAAAACCGGAAGTGGCCCTAAAACACTTTTCTCCTTGACATTTTGGGCTTTAAAGTGTTGTTGTATCCGTTTTGGGGACTTTTGATCCCGTTTTGACACATTTTCTGCCTCCCTAAGCCTTTGGCCAAAGATGTGAACATTTTAAGGGCAAAACCCCCAAAATATGCAAAATTTAATTTTGGGACCATTTTACCTGTGTTTGCTTCCTTTTACCAAGAAATGACCAGAGAGAAGAAAAATGACTGGATTTCAGTCTTAGGCTAGGTTCACACTTGTGCGATGCGGTAACGCTGCAAATATGCAGCATGTTACCGCATCGCATCCACACATCTGGCAGTTCACACTGCCATATGCGATACGCAGGAGGTGTCAATTAAAAGTTAACGACACCCCCAGTTTGATTGCATATCGCAGTGCGATCTGCAAGTACGCACAGAATCGGATCGCACAAGTGTGAACCACTGTGCGATTTGATTTTGATGTGGCTCAAAAAATGCCTCCTGTGCGTCTTTGGTGCGGATGCAGTGCGAATTAAGCCATACAAAGTGTATGGCTGAAATTCGCACTGCACGTGAGATCGCATGTAATGAAGGAGCAGTGCGCTCCGAATTAAATGCGATCTCCGCAGCCGCACAAGTGTGAACCGGCACTTAAAAAGCTTTGAAATTACCTGGGAAACTGGCATTGTCTGAAACCGGAAGTGACAAACCGGAAGTGACCTCCTTAAAACCGGAAATGGCATTAAAACACTTTTCTCTTTGACATTTTGAGCTTTAAAGTGTTGTTGTATCCGTTTTGGGGACGTTTGATGCCGTTTTGACACATTTTCTGCCTCCCTAAGCCTTTGGCCAAAGATGTGAACATTTTAAGGGCAAACCCCCCAAAATATGCAAAATTTCATTTTGGGACCATTTTACCTGTGTTTGCTTCCTTTTACCAAGAAATGACCAGAGAGATGAAAAATGACTGGATTTCAGTCTTAGGCTCGGTTGCAACTTGTGTGATGCGGGAACGCTGCGAATATGCAGCGTGTTACCGCATCGCATCCACACATCTGGCAGTTCCCACTGCCATATGCGATACGCAGGGGGTGTCAATTAAACGTTAACGACACCCCCAGTTTGATTGCATATCGCAGTGCGATCTGCAAGTATGCACAGAATCGCATCGCACAAGTGTGAACCACTGTGCGATTTGATTTTGATGCGGCTCAAAAAATGCCTCCTGTGCATCTTTGGTGCGGATGCAGTGCAAATTAAGCCATACAAAGTGTTTGGCTTAAATTCGCACCGCACGTGAGATCGCATGTAATGAAGGAGCAGTGCGCTCCGAATTAAATGCGATCTCCGCAGCCGCACAAGTGTGAACCGGCACTTAAAAAGCTTTGAAATTACCTGGGAAACTGGCATTGTCTGAAACCGGAAGTGACAAACCGGAAGTGACCTCCTTAAAACCGGAAGTGACATTAAAACACTTTTCTCTTTGACATTTTGAGCTTTAAAGTGTTGTTGTATCCGTTTTGGGGACTTTTGATCCCGTTTTGACACATTTTCTGCCTCCCTAAGCCTTTGGCCAAAGATGTGAACATTTTAAGGGCAAAACCCCCAAAATATGCAAAATTTCATTTTGGGACCATTTTACCTGTGTTTGCTTCCTTTTACCAAGAAATGACCAGAGAGATGAAAAATGACTGGATTTCAGTCTTAGGCTCGGTTCCCACTTGTGCGATGCGGGAACGCTGCGAATATGCAGCGTGTTACCGCATCGCATCCACACATCTGGCAGTTCCCACTGCCATATGCGATACGCAGGGGGTGTCAATTAGAAGTTAACGACACCCCCAGTTTGATTGCATATCACAGTGCGATCTGCAAGTACGCACAGAATCGGATCGCACAAGTGTGAACCACTGTGCGATTTGATTTTGATGTGGCTCAAAAAATGCCTCCTGTGCGTCTTTGGTGCGGATGCAGTGCGAATTAAGCCATACAAAGTGTTTGGCTTAAATTCGCACCGCACGTGAGATCGCATGTAATGAAGGAGCAGTGCGCTCCGAATTAAATGCAATCTCCGCAGCCGCACAAGTGTGAACCGGCACTTAAAAAGCTTTGAAATTACCTGGGAAACTGGCATTGTCTGAAACCGGAAGTGACAAACAGGAAGTGACCTCCTTAAAACTGGAAGTGGCCCTAAAACACTTTTCTCCTTCACATTTTGGGCTTTAAAGTGTTGTTGTATCCGTTTTGGGGTTTTTTGATCCCGTTTTGACACATTTTCTGCCTCCCTAAGCCTTTGGCCAAAGATGTGAACATTTTAAGGGCAAAACCCCCAAAATATGCAAAATTTAATTTTGGGACCATTTTACCTGTGTTTGCTTCCTTTTACCAAGAAATGACCAGAGAGATGAAAAATGACTGGATTTCAGTCTTATGCTCGGTTCACACTTGTGCGATGCGGGAGCGCTGCGAATATGCAGCATGTTACCGCATCGCATCCACACATCTGGCAGTTCACACTGCCATATGCGATACGCAGGGGGTGTCAATTAAAAGTTAACGACACCCCCAGTTTGATTGCATATCGCAGTGCGATCTGCAAGTACGCACAGAATCGGATCGCACAAGTGTGAACCACTGTGCGATTTGATTTTGATGCGGCTCAAAAAATGCCTCCTGTGCGTCTTTGGTGCGGATGCAGTGCGAATTCAGCCATACAAAGTGTATGGCTGAAATTTGCACCGCACATGAGATCGCATGTAATGAAGGAGCAGTGCGCTCCGAATTAAATGCGATCTCCGCAGCCGCACAAGTGTGAACCGGCACTTAAAAAGCTTTGAAATTACCTGGGAAACTGGCATTGTCTGAAACCGGAAGTGACAGACCGGAAGTGACCTCCTTAAAACTGGAAGTGGCCCTAAAACACTTTTCTCCTTGACATTTTGGGCTTTAAAGTGTTGTTGTATCCGTTTTGGGGACTTTTGATCCCGTTTTGACACATTTTCTGCCTCCCTAAGCCTTTGGCCAAAGATGTGAACATTTTAAGGGCAAAACCCCCAAAATATGCAAAATTTAATTTTGGGACCATTTTACCTGTGTTTGCTTCCTTTTACAAAGAAATGACCAGAGAGATGAAAAATGACTGGATTTCAGTCTTAGGCTCGGTTCCCACTTGTGCGATGCGGGAACTCTGTGAATATGCAGCGTGTTACCGCATCGCATCCACACATCTGGCAGTTCCCACTGCCATATGCGATACGCAGGGGGTGTCAATTAAAAGTTAACGACACCCCTAGTTTGATTGCATATCACAGTGCAATCTGCAAGTACGCACAGAATCAGATCGCACAAGTGTGAACCACTGTGCGATTTGATTTTGATGCGGCTCAAAAAATGCCTCCCGTGCGTCTTTGGTGCGGATGCAGTGCGGATTCAGCCATACAAAGTGTATGGCTGAAATTTGCACCGCACATGAGATCGCATGTAATGAAGGAGCAGTGCGCTTCGAATTAAATGCGATCTCCGCAGCCGCACAAGTGTGAACCGGCACTTAAAAAGCTTTGAAATTACCTGGGAAACTGGCATTGTCTGAAACCGGAAGTGACAAACAGGAAGTGACCTCCTTAAAACCGGAAGTGGCCCTAAAACACTTTTCTCCTTGACATTTTGGGCTTTAAAGTGTTGTTGTATCCGTTTTGGGGTTTTTTGATCCCGTTTTGACACATTTTCTGCCTCCCTAAGCCTTTGGCCAAAGATGTGAACATTTTAAGGGCAAAACCCCCAAAATATGCAAAATTTAATTTTGGGACCACTTTACCTGTGTTTGCTTCCTTTTACCAAGAAATGACCAGAGAGATGAAAAATGGCTGGATTTCAGTCTTAGGCTCGGTTCACACTTGTGCGATGCGGGAACGCTGCGAATATGCAGCGTGTTACCCCATCGCATCCACACATCTGGCAGTTCCCACTGCCATATGCGATACGCAGGGGGTGTCAATTAAAAGTTTACGACACCCCCAGTTTGATTGCATATCGCAGTGCGATCTGCAAGTACGCACAGAATCGGATCGCACAAGTGTGAACCACTGTGCGATTTGATTTTGATGCGGCTCAAAAAATGCCTCCTGTGCGTCTTTGGTGCGGATGCAGTGCGAATTCAGCCATACAAAGTGTATGGCTGAAATTTGCACCGCACATGAGATCGCATGTAATGAAGGAGCAGTGCGCTCCGAATTAAATGCGATCTCCGCAGCCGCACAAGTGTGAACCGGCACTTAAAAAGCTTTGAAATTACCTGGGAAACTGGCATTGTCTGAAACCGGAAGTGACAAACCGGAAGTGACAAACCGGAAGTGACATTAAAACACTTTTCTCTTTGACATTTTGGGCTTTAAAGTGTTGTTGTATCCGTTTTGGGGACTTTTGATGCCGTTTTGACACATTTTCTGCCTCCCTAAGCCTTTGGCCAAAGATGTGAACATTTTAAGGGCAAAACCCCCAAAATATGCAAAATTTAATTTTGGGACCATTTTACCTGTGTTTGCTTCCTTTTACCAAGAAATGACCAGAGAGATGAAAAATGACTGGATTTCAGTCTTAAGCTCGGTTCCCACTTGTGCGATGCGGGAACGCTGCGAATATGCAGCGTGTTACCGCATCGCATCCACACATCTGGCAGTTCCCACTGCCATATGCGATACGCAGGGGGTGTCAATTAAAAGTTAACGACACCCCCAGTTTGATTGCATATCACAGTGCGATCTGCAAGTACGCACAGAATCGGATCGCACAAGTGTGAACCACTGTGCGATTTGATTTTGATGTGGCTCAAAAAATGCCTCCTGTGCATCTTTGGTGCGGATGCAGTGCGAATTAAGCCATACAAAGTGTTTGGCTTAAATTCGCACCGCACGTGAGATGGCATGTAATGAAGGAGCAGTGCGCTCCGAATTAAATGCAATCTCCGCAGCCGCACAAGTGTGAACCGGCACTTAAAAAGCTTTGAAATTACCTGGGAAACTGGCATTGTCTGAAACCGGAAGTGACAAACAGGAAGTGACCTCCTTAAAACTGGAAGTGGCCCTAAAACACTTTTCTCCTTCACATTTTGGGCTTTAAATTGTTGTTGTATCCGTTTTGGGGTTTTTTGATCCCGTTTTGACACATTTTCTGCCTCCCTAAGCCTTTGGCCAAAGATGTGAACATTTTAAGGGCAAAACCCCCAAAATATGCAAAATTTAATTTTGGGACCATTTTACCTGTGTTTGCTTCCTTTTACCAAGAAATGACCAGAGAGATGAAAAATGACTGGATTTCAGTCTTATGCTCGGTTCACACTTGTGCGATGCGGGAGCGCTGCGAATATGCAGCATGTTACCGCATCGCATCCACACATCTGGCAGTTCACACTGCCATATGCGATACGCAGGGGGTGTCAATTAAAAGTTAACGACACCCCCAGTTTGATTGCATATCACAGTGCGATCTGCAAGTACGCACAGAATCGGATCGCACAAGTGTGAACCACTGTGCGATTTGATTTTGATGCGGCTCAAAAAATGCCTCCTGTGCGTCTTTGGTGCGGATGCAGTGCGAATTCAGCCATACAAAGTGTATGGCTGAAATTTGCACTGCACATGAGATCGCATGTAATGAAGGAGCAGTGCGCTCCGAATTAAATGCGATCTCCGCAGCCGCACAAGTGTGAACCGGCACTTAAAAAGCTTTGAAATTACCTGGGAAACTGGCATTGTCTGAAACCGGAAGTGACAGACCGGAAGTGACCTCCTTAAAACTGGAAGTGGCCCTAAAACACTTTTCTCCTTGACATTTTGGGCTTTAAAGTGTTGTTGTGGTTTTTTGATCCCGTTTTGACACATTTTCTGCCTCCCTAAGCCTTTGGCCAAAGATGTGAACATTTTAAGGGCAAAACCCCCAAAATATGCAAAATTTAATTTTGGGACCATTTTACCTGTGTTTGCTTCCTTTTACCAAGAAATGACCAGAGAGATGAAAAATGACTGGATTTCAGTCTTTGGCTCGGTTCACACTTGTGCGATGCGGGAACGCTGCGAATATGCAGCATGTTACCGCATCGCATCCACACATCTGGCAGTTCACACTGCCATATGCGATACGCAGGGGGTGTCAATTAAAAGTTAACGACACCCCAGTTTGATTGCATATCGCAGTGCGATCTGCAAGTACGCACAGAATCTGATCGCACAAGTGTGAACCACTGTGCGATTTGATTTTGATGTGGCTCAAAAAATGCCTCCTGTGCGTCTTTGGTGCGGATGCAGTGCGAATTAAGCCATACAAAGTGTATGGCTGAAATTCGCACCGCACGTGAGATCGCATGTAATGAAGGAGCAGTGCGCTTCGAATTAAATGCGATCTCCGCAGCCGCACAAGTGTGAACCGGCACTTAAAAAGCTTTGAAATTACCTGGGAAACTGGCATTGTCTGAAACCGGAAGTGACAAACAGGAAGTGACCTCCTTAAAACCGGAAGTGGCCCTAAAACACTTTTCTCCTTGACATTTTGGGCTTTAAAGTGTTGTTGTATCCGTTTTGGGGTTTTTTGATCCCGTTTTGACACATTTTCTGCCTCCCTAAGCCTTTGGCCAAAGATGTGAACATTTTAAGGGCAAAACCCCCAAAATATGCAAAATTTAATTTTGGGACCACTTTACCTGTGTTTGCTTCCTTTTACCAAGAAATGACCAGAGAGATGAAAAATGGCTGGATTTCAGTCTTAGGCTCGGTTCACACTTGTGCGATGCGGGAACGCTGCGAATATGCAGCGTGTTACCCCATCGCATCCACACATCTGGCAGTTCCCACTGCCATATGCG
The DNA here is from genome assembly GCF_965119305.1 of Pelophylax lessonae. Lineage (NCBI taxonomy): Eukaryota > Metazoa > Chordata > Amphibia > Anura > Ranidae > Pelophylax > Pelophylax lessonae. The sequence continues at coordinate 225,583,012 of NC_138776.1, forward strand.
ATACGCAGGGGGTGTCAATTAAAAGTTTACGACACCCCCAGTTTGATTGCATATCGCAGTGCGATCTGCAAGTACGCACAGAATCGGATCGCACAAGTGTGAACCACTGTGCGATTTGATTTTGATGCGGCTCAAAAAATGCCTCCTGTGCGTCTTTGGTGCGGATGCAGTGCGAATTCAGCCATACAAAGTGTATGGCTGAAATTTGCACCGCACATGAGATCGCATGTAATGAAGGAGCAGTGCGCTCCGAATTAAATGCGATCTCCGCAGCCGCACAAGTGTGAACCGGCACTTAAAAAGCTTTGAAATTACCTGGGAAACTGGCATTGTCTGAAACCGGAAGTGACAAACCGGAAGTGACAAACCGGAAGTGACATTAAAACACTTTTCTCTTTGACATTTTGGGCTTTAAAGTGTTGTTGTATCCGTTTTGGGGACTTTTGATGCCGTTTTGACACATTTTCTGCCTCCCTAAGCCTTTGGCCAAAGATGTGAACATTTTAAGGGCAAAACCCCCAAAATATGCAAAATTTAATTTTGGGACCATTTTACCTGTGTTTGCTTCCTTTTACCAAGAAATGACCAGAGAGATGAAAAATGACTGGATTTCAGTCTTAAGCTCGGTTCCCACTTGTGCGATGCGGGAACGCTGCGAATATGCAGCGTGTTACCGCATCGCATCCACACATCTGGCAGTTCCCACTGCCATATGCGATACGCAGGGGGTGTCAATTAAAAGTTAACGACACCCCCAGTTTGATTGCATATCACAGTGCGATCTGCAAGTACGCACAGAATCGGATCGCACAAGTGTGAACCACTGTGCGATTTGATTTTGATGTGGCTCAAAAAATGCCTCCTGTGCATCTTTGGTGCGGATGCAGTGCGAATTAAGCCATACAAAGTGTTTGGCTTAAATTCGCACCGCACGTGAGATGGCATGTAATGAAGGAGCAGTGCGCTCCGAATTAAATGCAATCTCCGCAGCCGCACAAGTGTGAACCGGCACTTAAAAAGCTTTGAAATTACCTGGGAAACTGGCATTGTCTGAAACCGGAAGTGACAAACAGGAAGTGACCTCCTTAAAACTGGAAGTGGCCCTAAAACACTTTTCTCCTTCACATTTTGGGCTTTAAATTGTTGTTGTATCCGTTTTGGGGTTTTTTGATCCCGTTTTGACACATTTTCTGCCTCCCTAAGCCTTTGGCCAAAGATGTGAACATTTTAAGGGCAAAACCCCCAAAATATGCAAAATTTAATTTTGGGACCATTTTACCTGTGTTTGCTTCCTTTTACCAAGAAATGACCAGAGAGATGAAAAATGACTGGATTTCAGTCTTATGCTCGGTTCACACTTGTGCGATGCGGGAGCGCTGCGAATATGCAGCATGTTACCGCATCGCATCCACACATCTGGCAGTTCACACTGCCATATGCGATACGCAGGGGGTGTCAATTAAAAGTTAACGACACCCCCAGTTTGATTGCATATCACAGTGCGATCTGCAAGTACGCACAGAATCGGATCGCACAAGTGTGAACCACTGTGCGATTTGATTTTGATGCGGCTCAAAAAATGCCTCCTGTGCGTCTTTGGTGCGGATGCAGTGCGAATTCAGCCATACAAAGTGTATGGCTGAAATTTGCACTGCACATGAGATCGCATGTAATGAAGGAGCAGTGCGCTCCGAATTAAATGCGATCTCCGCAGCCGCACAAGTGTGAACCGGCACTTAAAAAGCTTTGAAATTACCTGGGAAACTGGCATTGTCTGAAACCGGAAGTGACAGACCGGAAGTGACCTCCTTAAAACTGGAAGTGGCCCTAAAACACTTTTCTCCTTGACATTTTGGGCTTTAAAGTGTTGTTGTGGTTTTTTGATCCCGTTTTGACACATTTTCTGCCTCCCTAAGCCTTTGGCCAAAGATGTGAACATTTTAAGGGCAAAACCCCCAAAATATGCAAAATTTAATTTTGGGACCATTTTACCTGTGTTTGCTTCCTTTTACCAAGAAATGACCAGAGAGATGAAAAATGACTGGATTTCAGTCTTTGGCTCGGTTCACACTTGTGCGATGCGGGAACGCTGCGAATATGCAGCATGTTACCGCATCGCATCCACACATCTGGCAGTTCACACTGCCATATGCGATACGCAGGGGGTGTCAATTAAAAGTTAACGACACCCCAGTTTGATTGCATATCGCAGTGCGATCTGCAAGTACGCACAGAATCTGATCGCACAAGTGTGAACCACTGTGCGATTTGATTTTGATGTGGCTCAAAAAATGCCTCCTGTGCGTCTTTGGTGCGGATGCAGTGCGAATTAAGCCATACAAAGTGTATGGCTGAAATTCGCACCGCACGTGAGATCGCATGTAATGAAGGAGCAGTGCGCTCCGAATTAAATGCGATCTCCGCAGCCGCACAAGTGTGAACCGGCACTTAAAAAGCTTTGAAATTACCTGGGAAACTGGCATTGTCTGAAACCGGAAGTGACAAACAGGAAGTGACCTCCTTAAAACCGGAAGTGGCCCTAAAACACTTTTCTCCTTGACATTTTGGGCTTTAAAGTGTTGTTGTATCCGTTTTGGGGTTTTTTGATCCCGTTTTGACACATTTTCTGCCTCCCTAAGCCTTTGGCCAAAGATGTGAACATTTTAAGGGCAAAACCCCCAAAATATGCAAAATTTAATTTTGGGACCACTTTACCTGTGTTTGCTTCCTTTTACCAAGAAATGACCAGAGAGATGAAAAATGGCTGGATTTCAGTCTTAGGCTCGGTTCCCACTTGTGCGATGCGGGAACGCTGTGAATATGCAGCGTGTTACCGCATCGCATCCACACATCTGGCAGTTCCCACTGCCATATGCGATACGCAGGGGGTGTCAATTAAAAGTTAACGACACCCCTAGTTTGATTGCATATCGCAGTGCAATCTGCAAGTACGCACAGAATCAGATCGCACAAGTGTGAACCACTGTGCGATTTGATTTTGATGCGGCTCAAAAAATGCCTCCTGTGCGTCTTTGGTGCGGATGCAGTGCGGATTCAGCCATACAAAGTGTATGGCTGAAATTTGCACTGCACATGAGATCGCATGTAATGAAGGAGCAGTGCGCTTCGAATTAAATGCGATCTCCGCAGCCGCACAAGTGTGAACCGGCACTTAAAAAGCTTTGAAATTACCTGGGAAACTGGCATTGTCTGAAACCGGAAGTGACAAACCGGAAGTGACCTCCTTAAAACCGGAAGTGACATTAAAACACTTTTCTCTTTGACATTTTGGGCTTTAAAGTGTTGTTGTATCCGTTTTGGGGTTTTTTGATCCCGTTTTGACACATTTTCTGCCTCCCTAAGCCTTTGGCCAAAGATGTGAACATTTTAAGGGCAAAACCCCCAAAATATGCAAAATTTAATTTTGGGACCACTTTACCTGTGTTTGCTTCCTTTTACCAAGAAATGACCAGAGAGATGAAAAATGGCTGGATTTCAGTCTTAGGCTCGGTTCACACTTGTGCGATGCGGGAACGCTGCGAATATGCAGCGTGTTACCCCATCGCATCCACACATCTGGCAGTTCCCACTGCCATATGCGATACGCAGGGGGTGTCAATTAAAAGTTAACGACACCCCCAGTTTGATTGCATATCGCAGTGCGATCTGCAAGTACGCACAGAATCGGATCGCACAAGTGTGAACCACTGTGCGATTTGATTTTGATGCGGCTCAAAAAATGCCTCCTGTGCGTCTTTGGTGCGGATGCAGTGCGAATTCAGCCATACAAAGTGTATGGCTGAAATTTGCACCGCACATGAGATCGCATGTAATGAAGGAGCAGTGCGCTCCGAATTAAATGCGATCTCCGCAGCCGCACAAGTGTGAACCGGCACTTAAAAAGCTTTGAAATTACCTGGGAAACTGGCATTGTCTGAAACCGGAAGTGACAAACCGGAAGTGACCTCCTTAAAACCGGAAGTGGCCCTAAAACACTTTTCTCCTTGACATTTTGGGCTTTAAAGTGTTGTTGTATCCGTTTTGGGGTTTTTTGATCCCGTTTTGACACATTTTCTGCCTCCCTAAGCCTTTGGCCAAAGATGTGAACATTTTAAGGGCAAAACCCCCAAAATATGCAAAATTTAATTTTGGGACCATTTTACCTGTGTTTGCTTCCTTTTACCAAGAAATGACCAGAGAGATGAAAAATGACTGGATTTCAGTCTTAGGCTCGGTTCACACTTGTGCGATGCGGGAACGCTGCGAATATGCAGCATGTTACCGCATCGCATCCACACATCTGGCAGTTCACACTGCCATATGCGATACGCAGGGGGTGTCAATTAAAAGTTAACGACACCCCCAGTTTGATTGCATATCGCAGTGCGATCTGCAAGTACGCACAGGATCGGATCGCACAAGTGTGAACCACTGTGCGATTCGATTTTGATGTGGCTCAAAAAATGCCTCCTGTGCGTCTTTGGTGCGGATGCAGTGCGAATTAAGCCATACAAAGTGTATGGCTGAAATTTGCACCGCACATGAGATCGCATGTAATGAAGGAGCAGTGCGCTCCGAATTAAATGCGATCTCCGCAGCCGCACAAGTGTGAACCGGCACTTAAAAAGCTTTGAAATTACCTGGGAAACTGGCATTGTCTGAAACCGGAAGTGACAAACCGGAAGTGACCTCCTTAAAACCGGAAGTGACATTAAAACACTTTTCTCTTTGACATTTTGGGCTTTAAAGTGTTGTTGTATCCGTTTTGGGGACTTTTGATGCCGTTTTGACACATTTTCTGCCTCCCTAAGCCTTTGGCCAAAGATGTGAACATTTTAAGGGCAAAACCCCCAAAATATGCAAAATTTAATTTTGGGACCATTTTACCTGTGTTTGCTTCCTTTTACCAAGAAATGACCAGAGAGATGAAAAATGACTGGATTTCAGTCTTTGGCTCGGTTCACACTTGTGCGATGCGGGAACGCTGCGAATATGCAGCATGTTACCGCATCGCATCCACACATCTGGCAGTTCACACTGCCATATGCGATACGCAGGGGGTGTCAATTAAAAGTTAACGACACCCCAGTTTGATTGCATATCGCAGTGCGATCTGCAAGTACGCACAGAATCTGATCGCACAAGTGTGAACCACTGTGCGATTTGATTTTGATGTGGCTCAAAAAATGCCTCCTGTGCGTCTTTGGTGCGGATGCAGTGCGAATTAAGCCATACAAAGTGTATGGCTGAAATTCGCACCGCACGTGAGATCGCATGTAATGAAGGAGCAGTGCGCTCCGAATTAAATGCGATCTCCGCAGCCGCACAAGTGTGAACCGGCACTTAAAAAGCTTTGAAATTACCTGGGAAACTGGCATTGTCTGAAACCGGAAGTGACAAACAGGAAGTGACCTCCTTAAAACCGGAAGTGGCCCTAAAACACTTTCCTGGTGCCTCCATGGCAGCATACAAATGATAGAGCTCCGCCTCGACTCCTCCCTCAGGACTAGTGCATAGCATAAAAGACAAGAAGGTCCCTTCCCCCAGCATTCTCCTTTTTTTCCTCATACCTCTGGAACTGGTGAAGAGTTAGCAGTATGTCCCTACCTCTGCCTTACTTAGTTTGGCAGCTTCCGCTGGGTTCAGCCTCTCCCAGACGCAGTCCCTGCTCTTGGGTCGCTCATAGCACTAATAAGGCAGGGAACCCCTTCTGTGGATCTTTTGGGGTCAAAAGCAGAGTTTCCTCATAGGAACGCAGTCTGCAGTTTCTGGAAAATTATGGATGAGTCGTTTCTGCAAAACAGCTGGGTCAGGTTTTCCCTTTATTCTATCATTTATTATAAATGTCATTGTTTTTCCTGAGGATGATGTGTGTATTATCTGTATCTTGTTTTGTTTCTTTCCCCTTTTTTTTTTTTATTGGTATGAGTAGGTAGACTTAATGTATTTTTTCCCCAGCAGGGTTACCTGTTCCCCAGCAGGGTTACCTGGTATTTGCATTGTGCAGGGGGATGCCGGTCCTTCTTCCTCGGCGGCGGTGTTTGTTGCGGCGAGCAGGAGCGTGTGCGCGCTCCTCGGCGTCCTCGTGGAGCGGCGTCGGGTGCGGGCGCATGCGCGGTAGAGCGGAACGTCACCAGCAGTGGGAGGATGCAGGCGCTCATTGCGTGGAGCCGCGGGAGGCACGGCGCGTGCGCGGGCGCATGCGCAGTGGCATTTCCAACACCGGGCGGCCATATTGGGTAAGGGAAAGCGATACTCGCTTTCCCTTACAATTAGGTTAATTAAAAACAGCAGTTTCCTCCAGTGGCCCTCCCTATGTCTCCTAAATAAAGGCATATATAAGGAGGCAGTTGAATTAAGTGTGTGGAGCTGCCTCTATCAAGAAGCCCTGCAATTGCTCCTTTACCGGCCCTTAGGTACAGCAGTTCTACTTTTAAACATTTGCATTTTTTTCTGGGATTATGTAATTTGTATACAGATGTGTATATGTGCGTGCTAAAGGGAGGGTTGTATGTATATATATGTATATATATATGTATGTGTATGTATGCGTATATCTGTCTCGTCTAGATCTAAAAGCTTTTTTTCTCTCTCTCCTTTCTTTTCCTGTTATCTTAAAAAAAAAAAAAAATGGGGTTTTTCCTCTCTCTCTTTCCCTTTTAGCTGACCCTGCTGTTTGTAAGCCATCATGAGTCACTCATCCCATGCAAAAGATCCTCACACTTCTGATAGGTATGGGACCAACTTTACGTGAGTATTAAAAAAAAAAAAAAAAAGAGAGAGCATGTGCCTTTGAGTGATGGGAATTTTCCCTCTCTCACCAGCCCTGCCCATTCCAAGAGATCGGAGAAATCTTCAAGACATCGAGATGACGAGAGTCCATATAGATCCCGATCCTCACATCATAGATCTGGAAGATCAAGGTCAAGATCAAGGAGGCGGAACTATTCCCCATCTCCCCCTCCTCATTCTTCCAGGAAAAAATGCTGGGCTTGTGGCGCAAATCCCCTCCCGGATAAATTAGTCTGCAAGGACTGCTTAAGAGATTATGCGGCCAATCGGGAGCAGGAAAGCAAACAAGTAGTAGACTTGATCAAACGGACGGTTAAGGATTCAATTTCAGAGCTATCATTGGCTCCGACCCAATCTGTTTCCGAACCTTCTGCTCATGTTCCAGATACCGAAAGGCCCGGTCCCTCTGCAACTATTACTCCTTTACATCCGGTAGAGCATCCAGCCAGGGAGTCAGACTCGGAGGGATCTTCAGATGAAGAGGATCTATCTGGGTTCCAGTATACCTTGGTTCAGCCCTTCATTCAGGCGGTCAAAAAAGCTATTGCCTGGGAGGAGGTAGAAGATCCCACTCCTCAAAAATCCAAATCCTATTTTCCATTCCTGAAAAGGAAACAGATCTATTTCCCTTTAATGGGAGAAATTAAGGAGGTCATTGATAATGAATGGCAGAAAACAGATAAGAAGTTTTCGGTGGGACGTATGAACAAGCTATACCCTTTGGCTGAACAGGATATGCATTCCTTAACCTCTATGCCAGTTGTAGATGCAGCAGTGGTCCGCCTGGCAAAGAACGTTACATTACCTATGGAGGACTCTACTTCCTTCAAGGACCCTTTAGACAGAAGGATTGACTCGGATCTACGAAAATCTTATCTGGCAGCAGGTGCAGCTTGCAGACCAGCAATTGCCCTCACCTCAGTTTCCACTGCTATTAGGTATTGGACAGGAAACGTCGAGACTGCCTTACGTCAGGACGTCCCAAAGGAGGACATAATCAAAGCCCTGGAAGAGCTCAAGATTTCGGCAGATTTTGTAGGAGAAGCGGCAAATGATACCATCCGATGCTCAGCCAGAGCTATGCTCCATTCTGTGATGGCAAAAAGAGCTTTATGGCTTAAACCATGGATAGCCGATCCTGCATCCAAACAGAACTGGTGCAAGATTCCATTTGATGGGAAAAATTTGTTTGGGGAACAACTAAATACAGCCATCTCGAGAGTGTCGGGCGGAAAATCGGGCATGCTTCCACAAGACAGAAGGGCTCGCAAGTCAAGGCCATTTACAGCAAGATTCCGTCCATCTAATGTGCGGGATTACAGACAGCCAAAACAGGCCAGAGAGGGCAGGAGACCCTGGAGAGGCACTCAAGCTTCCTTCCTAAATTCCAGAAAAAATAAAGTCCTTACCGCTCCCCAAGAGGCGCCAAAACCTTTTTGACGCCAACTTAGCCTTGTCCCTTCCAGTGGGGGCCAGGCTAAAACAATTTTTTCCAATCTGGGCAAGCCGCTGCCAGGATCCTTGGGTTCTATCGACTATTCGTTGGGGCCATTTTTGGAGTTTTTTGGGTCATCCTCCTCCAGATTCATTCCAACAGACAACGTGGCCGACCTCCCATCAAAAGGCACAAGCACTGTCTCATTTCCTGTCATCTCTCCAGCTTCAGAAAGCAGCAGTTCCTGTTCCCTCGGAAGAGCGCTTCAAGGGATTCTATTCTACCCTTTTTTTGGTCCCAAAGAAAACAGGAGGTTGGAGACCTGTTATAGACCTAAAAAAGCTAAATCGACACATTCTTCTCGAAAAGTTCAAAATGGAGTCCCTGCAAACGATTATCCATGCCATCCAGCCAGGGGACTGGATGATCTCTATAGATCTGCAGGATGCGTATTTGCATGTCCCAATTCTCCCCTCTTTCCAAAAATACCTGAGAGTCGCAGTGGGACAATTGCACCTCCAATTCCAAGCCCTTCCCTTCGGCTTGTCCACCTCTCCACGAGTTTTCACAAAGATACTGATCTCGTCCCTCGCTCCACTTCGAGAAAGAGGTCTAAGAGTCTACCACTATTTAGACGATATCTTGCTTCTGGCCTCCAACCCAAACCAGCTCATAGTTCACAAGGAAATGTTAATGCAGGAATTAACGGAAATGGGATGGTTGATAAACCTACAGAAGAGCCAGTTAATACCTACTCAAGAGATGATTTATCTGGGCGCCTTATTCAACACGAAACAAAGTTCAGTTTCGTTGCCTCCTCAGAAGAGGGAAGCCATTATTCAGAAAATGATCCAAGTTCGGCGGTGTTCTTTCCTGACAGCATCTCAATGCATGAGTCTAATAGGCACTATGTCGGCCTGCATCCCTTTAGTCCCCTGGTCTCATTGGCATCTGAGGCATTTCCAAGTAGCCTTTCTGGCACAGTGGAAGAGACTACATCTTTCCCAAAAGATCAGTCTGTCAGCATCAACAATCAGAAGCCTACACTGGTGGACAGACGCAACAAATCTTTCCAAATCGCATCACCTCGGCTCTTCCTCATGGATCACAATTACGTCCGATGCCAGCGGACAGGGCTGGGGAGCCCATTGCGGGGAGACAAGGGTACAGGGAAGGTGGCCTTTCCCTACCAACGGGATTGTGTCGAATATCCTAGAAATCAGAGCGGCTTTTCAAGCATTGTTAGCCTTGACTTCCATCATCAAGGGTCAGAGAGTGTTACTGCGTCTGGACAACAGGGCAGCAGTGTCTTATCTCCAGAGACAAGGGGGCACACACAGCAGATCCCTTCTCAGGGAAGTGGAGCCAATACTCTTATGGGCAGAGAAGAATCTCCTCGGCCTGAAAGCTGTGTATCTTCCAGGCACTTTGAATATGGAAGCAGATATGCTGTCCAGGAACTTCACGGACAGCAACGAGTGGTCTCTACACCCCCACATCTTCCAGCAGATAGTCAATCTCTGGGACTATCCTCAGGTAGATTTGTTTGCCTCTCCGAGCAACAACAAGTTGACCCGTTTCTTTTCCCGCTTTCCTCACCCATCGGCCGAAGCAGTGGACGCTCTGGTATGCCCATGGGTCTTCAAGACGGCTTATGCCTTTCCACCTCGCCCACTGATTGCGAGTTTTCTCTCAAGACTTCTGAAGGAAGAAGTCCAAGTCTTGGCAATACTACCCTATTGGCCGAAGAGACCATGGTTCCCTCTAGCCATGTATCTCAGCCTGGAACCGCCGACGAGGATCCCCTCCTTTCCTCACCTGTTGTCCCAAGGCAGGATGTTTCACCCGAATCCCCACAAGCTGGACCTTCGGGTTTGGAAACTGAAAGGGAGAGGTTTAAAAACCTAGGATGCTCCACAGAGGTCATCGCTACCCTTCTAGGAGCGAGAAAACCTTCCACAAACACAGTATACAATAAAATCTGGAACAAGTTTCAAACCTTTGCTTCTGGAAAAGGATTCAACCCGGTCTCTCCTTCTACGATTGACGTCCTCAGTTTTTTACAGACGGGTCTAGATTTGGGTCTTAGTCTGAGCTCCCTAAAGGTTCAGGTAGCAGCAATATCGGCCGCATCCAATAGAAGGTGGGCAGAAGACCCCTTAGTAGTGACCTTTCTGAGAGGAGTATTAAAAATCCGCCCTCCGGCCAGGCGCTCCTTTCCAAAATGGGATCTTTCATTCGTTTTGGAGGTCCTCTCAGATCAGCCGTTTGCCCCAGTAGAGCAAATTTCACTTTGGAATCCTACATTAAAAACGGTCTTCCTCTTAGCCATAACATCTGGAAAGAGAATTTCGGAACTCCACTCACTAGGAATTGGTGAGGAACACATTTCCTTTTTCCCGGATAGGGTGGAACTCCATCCGATTCATGGCTTTGTCCCCAAAGTGGCGTCATCAGCTTTCCTAAGAGAACCCTGGGCATTGCCAGTTTTTACTGACATGGATTCCGATACTTGCCATGAATTAGACATCGCCAGAGTGCTGAAAGCCTACTTGGCTGCCACCGAATCTTTTAGGATATCGGAAAGACTATTCATCATCCCTCACGGGAAAAATAGAGGGAAAGATGCCACTAGTAGAACTCTAGCCTCCTGGATAGTGAAGCTAATCAAAAAAACGTACATATCCAAGAAGTTGGTGCCTCCAACACAGGTGAAAGCTCATTCCACGAGGGCTGTAGCAGCATCTTGGGCAGCTAGGGCCAACGTCTCCTTGGAGACGGTATGCAGGGCAGCATCCTGGTCTTCTTGCCATACTTTCATCAGGCATTACAGAATTGATCCAGGATCCCTTTCAACTGTAAACTTTGGAAGGAAGGCACTAAGCTTAGCCATGTCCTCTGTCTGAATAAAATTTATTTTTTGTGTGTGCATTATCCCACCCGTGTCAGCTATTTATTTATCATTTGTATGCTGCCATGGAGGCACCAGGAAAGCGGGAAATTGTATCATACTTACCGTAATTTCCCTTTCCTGGTGCCAATCCATGGCAGCATACGCTCCCACCCTCGGTATTCTAAATTACAGGAGAATGCTGGGGGAAGGGACCTTCTTGTCTTTTATGCTATGCACTAGTCCTGAGGGAGGAGTCGAGGCGGAGCTCTATCATTTGTATGCTGCCATGGATTGGCACCAGGAAAGGGAAATTACGGTAAGTATGATACAATTTCCCGCTTTTCTCCTTGACATTTTGGGCTTTAAAGTGTTGTTGTATCCGTTTTGGGGTTTTTTGATCCCGTTTTGACACATTTTCTGCCTCCCTAAGCCTTTGGCCAAAGATGTGAACATTTTAAGGGCAAAACCCCCAAAATATGCAAAATTTAATTTTGGGACCACTTTACCTGTGTTTGCTTCCTTTTACCAAGAAATGACCAGAGAGATGAAAAATGGCTGGATTTCAGTCTTAGGCTCGGTTCCCACTTGTGCGATGCGGGAACGCTGTGAATATGCAGCGTGTTACCGCATCGCATCCACACATCTGGCAGTTCCCACTGCCATATGCGATACGCAGGGGGTGTCAATTAAAAGTTAACGACACCCCTAGTTTGATTGCATATCGCAGTGCAATCTGCAAGTACGCACAGAATCAGATCGCACAAGTGTGAACCACTGTGCGATTTGATTTTGATGCGGCTCAAAAAATGCCTCCTGTGCGTCTTTGGTGCGGATGCAGTGCGGATTCAGCCATACAAAGTGTATGGCTGAAATTTGCACCGCACATGAGATCGCATGTAATGAAGGAGCAGTGCGCTCCGAATTAAATGCGATCTCCGCAGCCGCACAAGTGTGAACCGGCACTTAAAAAGCTTTGAAATTACCTGGGAAACTGGCATTGTCTGAAACCGGAAGTGACAAACCGGAAGTGACCTCCTTAAAACCGGAAGTGGCCCTAAAACACTTTTCTCCTTGACATTTTGGGCTTTAAAGTGTTGTTGTATCCGTTTTGGGGTTTTTTGATCCCGTTTTGACACATTTTCTGCCTCCCTAAGCCTTTGGCCAAAGATGTGAACATTTTAAGGGCAAAACCCCCAAAATATGCAAAATTTAATTTTGGGACCACTTTACCTGTGTTTGCTTCCTTTTACCAAGAAATGACCAGAGAGATGAAAAATGACTGGATTTCAGTCTTAGGCTCGGTTCACACTTGTGCGATGCGGGAACGCTGCGAATATGCAGCGTGTTACCCCATCGCATCTACACATCTGGCAGTTCCCACTGCCATATGCGATACGCAGGGGGTGTCAATTAAAAGTTAACGACACCCCCAGTTTGATTGCATATCGCAGTGCGATCTGCAAGTACGCACAGAATCGGATCGCACAAGTGTGAACCACTGTGCGATTTGATTTTGATGCGGCTCAAAAAATGCCTCCTGTGCGTCTTTGGTGCGGATGCAGTGCGAATTCAGCCATACAAAGTGTATGGCTGAAATTTGCACCGCACATGAGATCGCATGTAATGAAGGAGCAGTGCGCTCCGAATTAAATGCGATCTCCGCAGCCGCACAAGTGTGAACCGGCACTTAAAAAGCTTTGAAATTACCTGGGAAACTGGCATTGTCTGAAACCGGAAGTGACAAACCGGAAGTGACCTCCTTAAAACCGGAAGTGGCCCTAAAACACTTTTCTCCTTGACATTTTGGGCTTTAAAGTGTTGTTGTATCCGTTTTGGGGTTTTTTGATCCCGTTTTGACACATTTTCTGCCTCCCTAAGCCTTTGGCCAAAGATGTGAACATTTTAAGGGCAAAACCCCCAAAATATGCAAAATTTAATTTTGGGACCATTTTACCTGTGTTTGCTTCCTTTTACCAAGAAATGACCAGAGAGATGAAAAATGACTGGATTTCAGTCTTTGGCTCGGTTCACACTTGTGCGATGCGGGAACGCTGCGAATATGCAGCATGTTACCGCATCGCATCCACACATCTGGCAGTTCACACTGCCATATACGATACGCAGGGGGTGTCAATTAAAAGTTAACGACACCCCCAGTTTGATTGCATATCGCAGTGCGATCTGCAAGTACGCACAGGATCGGATCGCACAAGTGTGAACCACTGTGCGATTCGATTTTGATGTGGCTCAAAAAATGCCTCCTGTGCGTCTTTGGTGCGGATGCAGTGCGAATTAAGCCATACAAAGTGTATGGCTGAAATTCGCACCGCACGTGAGATCGCATGTAATGAAGGAGCAGTGCGCTCCGAATTAAATGCGATCTCCGCAGCCGCACAAGTGTGAACCGGCACTTAAAAAGCTTTGAAATTACCTAAGAAACTGGCATTGTCTGAAACCGGAAGTGACAAACAGGAAGTGACCTCCTTAAAACCGGAAGTGGCCCTAAAACACTTTTCTCCTTGACATTTTGGGCTTTAAAGTGTTGTTGTATCCGTTTTGGGGTTTTTTGATCCCGTTTTGACACATTTTCTGCCTCCCTAAGCCTTTGGCCAAAGATGTGAACATTTTAAGGGCAAAACCCCCAAAATATGCAAAATTTAATTTTGGGACCATTTTACCTGTGTTTGCTTCCTTTTACCAAGAAATGACCAGAGAGATGAAAAATGACTGGATTTCAGTCTTATGCTCGGTTCACACTTGTGCGATGCGGGAGCGCTGCGAATATGCAGCACGTTACCGCATCGCATCCACACATCTGGCAGTTCACACTGCCATATGCGATACGCAGGGGGTGTCAATTAAAAGTTAACGACACCCCCAGTTTGATTGCATATCGCAGTGCGATCTGCAAGTACGCACAGAATCGGATCGCACAAGTGTGAACCACTGTGCGATTTGATTTTGATGCGGCTCAAAAAATGCCTCCTGTGCGTCTTTGGTGCGGATGCAGTGCGAATTCAGCCATACAAAGTGTATGGCTGAAATTTGCACCGCACATGAGATCGCATGTAATGAAGGAGCAGTGCGCTCCGAATTAAATGCGATCTCCGCAGCCGCACAAGTGTGAACCGGCACTTAAAAAGCTTTGAAATTACCTGGGAAACTGGCATTGTCTGAAACCGGAAGTGACAGACCGGAAGTGACCTCCTTAAAACCGGAAGTGGCCCTAAAACACTTTTCACCTTGACATTTTGGGCTTTAAAGTGTTGTTGTATCCGTTTTGGGGTTTTTTGATCCCGTTTTGACACATTTTCTGCCTCCCTAAGCCTTTGGCCAAAGATGTGAACATTTTAAGGGCAAAACCCCCAAAATATGCAAAATTTAATTTTGGGACCATTTTACCTGTGTTTGCTTTCTTTTACCAAGAAATGACCAGAGAGATGAAAAATGACTGGATTTCAGTCTTAGGCTCGGTTCACACTTGTGCGATGCGGGAACGCTGCGAATATGCAGCATGTTACCGCATCGCATCCACACATCTGGCAGTTCACACTGCCATATGCGATACGCAGGGGGTGTCAATTAAAAGTTAACGACACCCCCAGTTTGATTGCATATCGCAGTGCGATCTGCAAGTACGCACAGGATCGGATCGCACAAGTGTGAACCACTGTGCGATTCGATTTTGATGTGGCTCAAAAAATGCCTCCTGTGCGTCTTTGGTGCGGATGCAGTGCGAATTAAGCCATACAAAGTGTATGGCTGAAATTCGCACCGCACGTGAGATCGCATGTAATGAAGGAGCAGTGCGCTCCGAATTAAATGCGATCTCCGCAGCCGCACAAGTGTGAACCGGCACTTAAAAAGCTTTGAAATTACCTGGGAAACTGGCATTGTCTGAAACCGGAAGTGACAAACAGGAAGTGACCTCCTTAAAACCGGAAGTGGCCCTAAAACACTTTTCTCCTTGACATTTTGGGCTTTAAAGTGTTGTTGTATCCGTTTTGGGGTTTTTTGATCCCGTTTTGACACATTTTCTGCCTCCCTAAGCCTTTGGCCAAAGATGTGAACATTTTAAGGGCAAAACCCCCAAAATATGCAAAATTTAATTTTGGGACCACTTTACCTGTGTTTGCTTCCTTTTACCAAGAAATGACCAGAGAGATGAAAAATGGCTGGATTTCAGTCTTAGGCTCGGTTCCCACTTGTGCGATGCGGGAACGCTGTGAATATGCAGCGTGTTACCGCATCGCATCCACACATCTGGCAGTTCCCACTGCCATATGCGATACGCAGGGGGTGTCAATTAAAAGTTAACGACACCCCTAGTTTGATTGCATATCGCAGTGCAATCTGCAAGTACGCACAGAATCAGATCGCACAAGTGTGAACCACTGTGCGATTTGATTTTGATGCGGCTCAAAAAATGCCTCCTGTGCGTCTTTGGTGCGGATGCAGTGCGGATTCAGCCATACAAAGTGTATGGCTGAAATTTGCACTGCACATGAGATCGCATGTAATGAAGGAGCAATGCGCTTCGAATTAAATGCGATCTCCGCAGCCGCACAAGTGTGAACCGCCACTTAAAAAGCTTTGAAATTACCTGGGAAACTGGCATTGTCTGAAACCGGAAGTGACAAACAGGAAGTGACCTCCTTAAAACCGGAAGTGGCCCTAAAACACTTTTCTCCTTGACATTTTGGGCTTTAAAGTGTTGTTGTATCCGTTTTGGGGTTTTTTGATCCCGTTTTGACACATTTTCTGCCTCCCTAAGCCTTTGGCCAAAGATGTGAACATTTTAAGGGCAAAACCCCCAAAATATGCAAAATTTAATTTTGGGACCACTTTACCTGTGTTTGCTTCCTTTTACCAAGAAATGACCAGAGAGATGAAAAATGGCTGGATTTCAGTCTTAGGCTCGGTTCACACTTGTGCGATGCGGGAACGCTGCGAATATGCAGCGTGTTACCCCATCGCATCTACACATCTGGCAGTTCCCACTGCCATATGCGATACGCAGGGGGTGTCAATTAAAAGTTAACGACACCCCCAGTTTGATTGCATATCGCAGTGCGATCTGCAAGTACGCACAGAATCGGATCGCACAAGTGTGAACCACTGTGCGATTTGATTTTGATGCGGCTCAAAAAATGCCTCCTGTGCGTCTTTGGTGCGGATGCAGTGCGAATTCAGCCATACAAAGTGTATGGCTGAAATTTGCACCGCACATGAGATCGCATGTAATGAAGGAGCAGTGCGCTCCGAATTAAATGCGATCTCCGCAGCCGCACAAGTGTGAACCGGCACTTAAAAAGCTTTGAAATTACCTGGGAAACTGGCATTGTCTGAAACCGGAAGTGACAAACCGGAAGTGACCTCCTTAAAACCGGAAGTGGCCCTAAAACACTTTTCTCCTTGACATTTTGGGCTTTAAAGTGTTGTTGTATCCGTTTTGGGGTTTTTTGATCCCGTTTTGACACATTTTCTGCCTCCCTAAGCCTTTGGCCAAAGATGTGAACATTTTAAGGGCAAAACCCCCAAAATATGCAAAATTTAATTTTGGGACCATTTTACCTGTGTTTGCTTCCTTTTACCAAGAAATGACCAGAGAGATGAAAAATGACTGGATTTCAGTCTTTGGCTCGGTTCACACTTGTGCGATGCGGGAACGCTGCGAATATGCAGCATGTTACCGCATCGCATCCACACATCTGGCAGTTCACACTGCCATATACGATACGCAGGGGGTGTCAATTAAAAGTTAACGACACCCCCAGTTTGATTGCATATCGCAGTGCGATCTGCAAGTACGCACAGGATCGGATCGCACAAGTGTGAACCACTGTGCGATTCGATTTTGATGTGGCTCAAAAAATGCCTCCTGTGCGTCTTTGGTGCGGATGCAGTGCGAATTAAGCCATACAAAGTGTATGGCTGAAATTCGCACCGCACGTGAGATCGCATGTAATGAAGGAGCAGTGCGCTCCGAATTAAATGCGATCTCCGCAGCCGCACAAGTGTGAACCGGCACTTAAAAAGCTTTGAAATTACCTAAGAAACTGGCATTGTCTGAAACCGGAAGTGACAAACAGGAAGTGACCTCCTTAAAACCGGAAGTGGCCCTAAAACACTTTTCTCCTTGACATTTTGGGCTTTAAAGTGTTGTTGTATCCGTTTTGGGGTTTTTTGATCCCGTTTTGACACATTTTCTGCCTCCCTAAGCCTTTGGCCAAAGATGTGAACATTTTAAGGGCAAAACCCCCAAAATATGCAAAATTTAATTTTGGGACCACTTTACCTGTGTTTGCTTCCTTTTACCAAGAAATGACCAGAGAGATGAAAAATGGCTGGATTTCAGTCTTAGGCTCGGTTCACACTTGTGCGATGCGGGAACGCTGCGAATATGCAGCGTGTTACCCCATCGCATCCACACATCTGGCAGTTCCCACTGCCATATGCGATACGCAGGGGGTGTCAAAAGTTTACGACACCCCCAGTTTGATTGCATATCGCAGTGCGATCTGCAAGTACGCACAGAATCGGATCGCACAAGTGTGAACCACTGTGCGATTTGATTTTGATGCGGCTCAAAAAATGCCTCCTGTGCGTCTTTGGTGCGGATGCAGTGCGAATTCAGCCATACAAAGTGTATGGCTGAAATTTGCACCGCACATGAGATCGCATGTAATGAAGGAGCAGTGCACTCCGAATTAAATGCGATCTCCGCAGCCGCACAAGTGTGAACCGGCACTTAAAAAGCTTTGAAATTACCTGGGAAACTGGCATTGTCTGAAACCGGAAGTGACAAACCGGAAGTGACCTCCTTAAAACCGGAAGTGACATTAAAACACTTTTCTCTTTGACATTTTGAGCTTTAAAGTGTTGTTGTATCCGTTTTGGGGACTTTTGATCCCGTTTTGACACATTTTCTGCCTCCCTAAGCCTTTGGCCAAAGATGTGAACATTTTAAGGGCAAAACCCCCAAAATATGCAAAATTTCATTTTGGGACCATTTTACCTGTGTTTGCTTCCTTTTACCAAGAAATGACCAGAGAGATGAAAAATGACTGGATTTCAGTCTTAGGCTCGGTTCCCACTTGTGCGATGCGGGAACGCTGCGAATATGCAGCGTGTTACCGCATCGCATCCACACATCTGGCAGTTCCCACTGCCATATGCGATACGCAGGGGGTGTCAATTAAAAGTTAACGACACCCCCAGTTTGATTGCATATCACAGTGCGATCTGCAAGTACGCACAGAATCGGATCGCACAAGTGTGAACCACTGTGCGATTTGATTTTGATGTGGCTCAAAAAATGCCTCCTGTGCATCTTTGGTGCGGATGCAGTGCGAATTAAGCCATACAAAGTGTTTGGCTTAAATTCGCACCGCACGTGAGATCGCATGTAATGAAGGAGCAGTGCGCTCCGAATTAAATGCAATCTCCGCAGCCGCACAAGTGTGAACCGGCACTTAAAAAGCTTTGAAATTACCTGGGAAACTGGCATTGTCTGAAACCGGAAGTGACAAACAGGAAGTGACCTCCTTAAAACTGGAAGTGGCCCTAAAACCCTTTTCTCCTTCACATTTTGGGCTTTAAAGTGTTGTTGTATCCGTTTTGGGGTTTTTTGATCCCGTTTTGACACATTTTCTGCCTCCCTAAGCCTTTGGCCAAAGATGTGAACATTTTAAGGGCAAAACCCCCAAAATATGCAAAATTAAATTTTGGGACCATTTTACCTATGTTTGCTTCCTTTTACCAAGAAATGACCAGAGAGATGAAAAATGACTGGATTTCAGTCTTATGCTCGGTTCACACTTGTGCGATGCGGGAGCGCTGCGAATATGCAGCACGTTACCGCATCGCATCCACACATCTGGCAGTTCACACTGCCATATGCGATACGCAGGGGGTGTCAATTAAAAGTTAACGACACCCCCAGTTTGATTGCATATCGCAGTGCGATCTGCAAGTACGCACAGAATCGGATCGCACAAGTGTGAACCACTGTGCGATTTGATTTTGATGCGGCTCAAAAAATGCCTCCTGTGCGTCTTTGGTGCGGATGCAGTGCGAATTCAGCCATACAAAGTGTATGGCTGAAATTTGCACCGCACATGAGATCGCATGTAATGAAGGAGCAGTGCGCTCCGAATTAAATGCGATCTCCGCAGCCGCACAAGTGTGAACCGGCACTTAAAAAGCTTTGAAATTACCTGGGAAACTGGCATTGTCTGAAACCGGAAGTGACAGACCGGAAGTGACCTCCTTAAAACCGGAAGTGGCCCTAAAACACTTTTCACCTTGACATTTTGGGCTTTAAAGTGTTGTTGTATCCGTTTTGGGGTTTTTTGATCCCGTTTTGACACATTTTCTGCCTCCCTAAGCCTTTGGCCAAAGATGTGAACATTTTAAGGGCAAAACCCCCAAAATATGCAAAATTTAATTTTGGGACCATTTTACCTGTGTTTGCTTTCTTTTACCAAGAAATGACCAGAGAGATGAAAAATGACTGGATTTCAGTCTTAGGCTCGGTTCACACTTGTGCGATGCGGGAACGCTGCGAATATGCAGCATGTTACCGCATCGCATCCACACATCTGGCAGTTCACACTGCCATATGCGATACGCAGGGGGTGTCAATTAAAAGTTAACGACACCCCCAGTTTGATTGCATATCGCAGTGCGATCTGCAAGTACGCACAGGATCGGATCGCACAAGTGTGAACCACTGTGCGATTCGATTTTGATGTGGCTCAAAAAATGCCTCCTGTGCGTCTTTGGTGCGGATGCAGTGCGAATTAAGCCATACAAAGTGTATGGCTGAAATTCGCACCGCACGTGAGATCGCATGTAATGAAGGAGCAGTGCGCTCCGAATTAAATGCGATCTCCGCAGCCGCACAAGTGTGAACCGGCACTTAAAAAGCTTTGAAATTACCTGGGAAACTGGCATTGTCTGAAACCGGAAGTGACAAACAGGAAGTGACCTCCTTAAAACCGGAAGTGGCCCTAAAACACTTTTCTCCTTGACATTTTGGGCTTTAAAGTGTTGTTGTATCCGTTTTGGGGTTTTTTGATCCCGTTTTGACACATTTTCTGCCTCCCTAAGCCTTTGGCCAAAGATGTGAACATTTTAAGGGCAAAACCCCCAAAATATGCAAAATTTAATTTTGGGACCACTTTACCTGTGTTTGCTTCCTTTTACCAAGAAATGACCAGAGAGATGAAAAATGGCTGGATTTCAGTCTTAGGCTCGGTTCCCACTTGTGCGATGCGGGAACGCTGTGAATATGCAGCGTGTTACCGCATCGCATCCACACATCTGGCAGTTCCCACTGCCATATGCGATACGCAGGGGGTGTCAATTAAAAGTTAACGACACCCCTAGTTTGATTGCATATCGCAGTGCAATCTGCAAGTACGCACAGAATCAGATCGCACAAGTGTGAACCACTGTGCGATTTGATTTTGATGCGGCTCAAAAAATGCCTCCTGTGCGTCTTTGGTGCGGATGCAGTGCGGATTCAGCCATACAAAGTGTATGGCTGAAATTTGCACTGCACATGAGATCGCATGTAATGAAGGAGCAATGCGCTTCGAATTAAATGCGATCTCCGCAGCCGCACAAGTGTGAACCGCCACTTAAAAAGCTTTGAAATTACCTGGGAAACTGGCATTGTCTGAAACCGGAAGTGACAAACAGGAAGTGACCTCCTTAAAACCGGAAGTGGCCCTAAAACACTTTTCTCCTTGACATTTTGGGCTTTAAAGTGTTGTTGTATCCGTTTTGGGGTTTTTTGATCCCGTTTTGACACATTTTCTGCCTCCCTAAGCCTTTGGCCAAAGATGTGAACATTTTAAGGGCAAAACCCCCAAAATATGCAAAATTTCATTTTGGGACCACTTTACCTGTGTTTGCTTCCTTTTACCAAGAAATGACCAGAGAGATGAAAAATGGCTGGATTTCAGTCTTAGGCTCGGTTCACACTTGTGCGATGCGGGAACGCTGCGAATATGCAGCGTGTTACCCCATCGCATCTACACATCTGGCAGTTCCCACTGCCATATGCGATACGCAGGGGGTGTCAATTAAAAGTTAACGACACCCCCAGTTTGATTGCATATCGCAGTGCGATCTGCAAGTACGCACAGAATCGGATCGCACAAGTGTGAACCACTGTGCGATTTGATTTTGATGCGGCTCAAAAAATGCCTCCTGTGCGTCTTTGGTGCGGATGCAGTGCGAATTCAGCCATACAAAGTGTATGGCTGAAATTTGCACCGCACATGAGATCGCATGTAATGAAGGAGCAGTGCGCTCCGAATTAAATGCGATCTCCGCAGCCGCACAAGTGTGAACCGGCACTTAAAAAGCTTTGAAATTACCTGGGAAACTGGCATTGTCTGAAACCGGAAGTGACAAACCGGAAGTGACCTCCTTAAAACCGGAAGTGGCCCTAAAACACTTTTCTCCTTGACATTTTGGGCTTTAAAGTGTTGTTGTATCCGTTTTGGGGTTTTTTGATCCCGTTTTGACACATTTTCTGCCTCCCTAAGCCTTTGGCCAAAGATGTGAACATTTTAAGGGCAAAACCCCCAAAATATGCAAAATTTAATTTTGGGACCATTTTACCTGTGTTTGCTTCCTTTTACCAAGAAATGACCAGAGAGATGAAAAATGACTGGATTTCAGTCTTTGGCTCGGTTCACACTTGTGCGATGCGGGAACGCTGCGAATATGCAGCATGTTACCGCATCGCATCCACACATCTGGCAGTTCACACTGCCATATACGATACGCAGGGGGTGTCAATTAAAAGTTAACGACACCCCCAGTTTGATTGCATATCGCAGTGCGATCTGCAAGTACGCACAGGATCGGATCGCACAAGTGTGAACCACTGTGCGATTCGATTTTGATGTGGCTCAAAAAATGCCTCCTGTGCGTCTTTGGTGCGGATGCAGTGCGAATTAAGCCATACAAAGTGTATGGCTGAAATTCGCACCGCACGTGAGATCGCATGTAATGAAGGAGCAGTGCGCTCCGAATTAAATGCGATCTCCGCAGCCGCACAAGTGTGAACCGGCACTTAAAAAGCTTTGAAATTACCTAAGAAACTGGCATTGTCTGAAACCGGAAGTGACAAACAGGAAGTGACCTCCTTAAAACCGGAAGTGGCCCTAAAACACTTTTCTCCTTGACATTTTGGGCTTTAAAGTGTTGTTGTATCCGTTTTGGGGTTTTTTGATCCCGTTTTGACACATTTTCTGCCTCCCTAAGCCTTTGGCCAAAGATGTGAACATTTTAAGGGCAAAACCCCCAAAATATGCAAAATTTAATTTTGGGACCACTTTACCTGTGTTTGCTTCCTTTTACCAAGAAATGACCAGAGAGATGAAAAATGGCTGGATTTCAGTCTTAGGCTCGGTTCACACTTGTGCGATGCGGGAACGCTGCGAATATGCAGCGTGTTACCCCATCGCATCCACACATCTGGCAGTTCCCACTGCCATATGCGATACGCAGGGGGTGTCAAAAGTTTACGACACCCCCAGTTTGATTGCATATCGCAGTGCGATCTGCAAGTACGCACAGAATCGGATCGCACAAGTGTGAACCACTGTGCGATTTGATTTTGATGCGGCTCAAAAAATGCCTCCTGTGCGTCTTTGGTGCGGATGCAGTGCGAATTCAGCCATACAAAGTGTATGGCTGAAATTTGCACCGCACATGAGATCGCATGTAATGAAGGAGCAGTGCACTCCGAATTAAATGCGATCTCCGCAGCCGCACAAGTGTGAACCGGCACTTAAAAAGCTTTGAAATTACCTGGGAAACTGGCATTGTCTGAAACCGGAAGTGACAAACCGGAAGTGACCTCCTTAAAACCGGAAGTGACATTAAAACACTTTTCTCTTTGACATTTTGAGCTTTAAAGTGTTGTTGTATCCGTTTTGGGGACTTTTGATCCCGTTTTGACACATTTTCTGCCTCCCTAAGCCTTTGGCCAAAGATGTGAACATTTTAAGGGCAAAACCCCCAAAATATGCAAAATTTCATTTTGGGACCATTTTACCTGTGTTTGCTTCCTTTTACCAAGAAATGACCAGAGAGATGAAAAATGACTGGATTTCAGTCTTAGGCTCGGTTCCCACTTGTGCGATGCGGGAACGCTGCGAATATGCAGCGTGTTACCGCATCGCATCCACACATCTGGCAGTTCCCACTGCCATATGCGATACGCAGGGGGTGTCAATTAAAAGTTAACGACACCCCCAGTTTGATTGCATATCACAGTGCGATCTGCAAGTACGCACAGAATCGGATCGCACAAGTGTGAACCACTGTGCGATTTGATTTTGATGTGGCTCAAAAAATGCCTCCTGTGCATCTTTGGTGCGGATGCAGTGCGAATTAAGCCATACAAAGTGTTTGGCTTAAATTCGCACCGCACGTGAGATCGCATGTAATGAAGGAGCAGTGCGCTCCGAATTAAATGCAATCTCCGCAGCCGCACAAGTGTGAACCGGCACTTAAAAAGCTTTGAAATTACCTGGGAAACTGGCATTGTCTGAAACCGGAAGTGACAAACAGGAAGTGACCTCCTTAAAACTGGAAGTGGCCCTAAAACCCTTTTCTCCTTCACATTTTGGGCTTTAAAGTGTTGTTGTATCCGTTTTGGGGTTTTTTGATCCCGTTTTGACACATTTTCTGCCTCCCTAAGCCTTTGGCCAAAGATGTGAACATTTTAAGGGCAAAACCCCCAAAATATGCAAAATTTAATTTTGGGACCATTTTACCTGTGTTTGCTTCCTTTTACCAAGAAATGACCAGAGAGATGAAAAATGACTGGATTTCAGTCTTATGCTCGGTTCACACTTGTGCGATGCGGGAGCGCTGCGAATATGCAGCACGTTACCGCATCGCATCCACACATCTGGCAGTTCACACTGCCATATGCGATACGCAGGGGGTGTCAATTAAAAGTTAACGACACCCCCAGTTTGATTGCATATCGCAGTGCGATCTGCAAGTACGCACAGAATCGGATCGCACAAGTGTGAACCACTGTGCGATTTGATTTTGATGCGGCTCAAAAAATGCCTCCTGTGCGTCTTTGGTGCGGATGCAGTGCGAATTCAGCCATACAAAGTGTATGGCTGAAATTTGCACCGCACATGAGATCGCATGTAATGAAGGAGCAGTGCGCTCCGAATTAAATGCGATCTCCGCAGCCGCACAAGTGTGAACCGGCACTTAAAAAGCTTTGAAATTACCTGGGAAACTGGCATTGTCTGAAACCGGAAGTGACAGACCGGAAGTGACCTCCTTAAAACCGGAAGTGGCCCTAAAACACTTTTCACCTTGACATTTTGGGCTTTAAAGTGTTGTTGTATCCGTTTTGGGGTTTTTTGATCCCGTTTTGACACATTTTCTGCCTCCCTAAGCCTTTGGCCAAAGATGTGAACATTTTAAGGGCAAAACCCCCAAAATATGCAAAATTTAATTTTGGGACCATTTTACCTGTGTTTGCTTTCTTTTACCAAGAAATGACCAGAGAGATGAAAAATGACTGGATTTCAGTCTTAGGCTCGGTTCACACTTGTGCGATGCGGGAACGCTGCGAATATGCAGCATGTTACCGCATCGCATCCACACATCTGGCAGTTCACACTGCCATATGCGATACGCAGGGGGTGTCAATTAAAAGTTAACGACACCCCCAGTTTGATTGCATATCGCAGTGCGATCTGCAAGTACGCACAGGATCGGATCGCACAAGTGTGAACCACTGTGCGATTCGATTTTGATGTGGCTCAAAAAATGCCTCCTGTGCGTCTTTGGTGCGGATGCAGTGCGAATTAAGCCATACAAAGTGTATGGCTGAAATTCGCACCGCACGTGAGATCGCATGTAATGAAGGAGCAGTGCGCTCCGAATTAAATGCGATCTCCGCAGCCGCACAAGTGTGAACCGGCACTTAAAAAGCTTTGAAATTACCTGGGAAACTGGCATTGTCTGAAACCGGAAGTGACAAACAGGAAGTGACCTCCTTAAAACCGGAAGTGGCCCTAAAACACTTTTCTCCTTGACATTTTGGGCTTTAAAGTGTTGTTGTATCCGTTTTGGGGTTTTTTGATCCCGTTTTGACACATTTTCTGCCTCCCTAAGCCTTTGGCCAAAGATGTGAACATTTTAAGGGCAAAACCCCCAAAATATGCAAAATTTAATTTTGGGACCACTTTACCTGTGTTTGCTTCCTTTTACCAAGAAATGACCAGAGAGATGAAAAATGGCTGGATTTCAGTCTTAGGCTCGGTTCCCACTTGTGCGATGCGGGAACGCTGTGAATATGCAGCGTGTTACCGCATCGCATCCACACATCTGGCAGTTCCCACTGCCATATGCGATACGCAGGGGGTGTCAATTAAAAGTTAACGACACCCCTAGTTTGATTGCATATCGCAGTGCAATCTGCAAGTACGCACAGAATCAGATCGCACAAGTGTGAACCACTGTGCGATTTGATTTTGATGCGGCTCAAAAAATGCCTCCTGTGCGTCTTTGGTGCGGATGCAGTGCGGATTCAGCCATACAAAGTGTATGGCTGAAATTTGCACTGCACATGAGATCGCATGTAATGAAGGAGCAATGCGCTTCGAATTAAATGCGATCTCCGCAGCCGCACAAGTGTGAACCGCCACTTAAAAAGCTTTGAAATTACCTGGGAAACTGGCATTGTCTGAAACCGGAAGTGACAAACAGGAAGTGACCTCCTTAAAACCGGAAGTGGCCCTAAAACACTTTTCTCCTTGACATTTTGGGCTTTAAAGTGTTGTTGTATCCGTTTTGGGGTTTTTTGATCCCGTTTTGACACATTTTCTGCCTCCCTAAGCCTTTGGCCAAAGATGTGAACATTTTAAGGGCAAAACCCCCAAAATATGCAAAATTTAATTTTGGGACCACTTTACCTGTGTTTGCTTCCTTTTACCAAGAAATGACCAGAGAGATGAAAAATGGCTGGATTTCAGTCTTAGGCTCGGTTCACACTTGTGCGATGCGGGAACGCTGCGAATATGCAGCGTGTTACCCCATCGCATCTACACATCTGGCAGTTCCCACTGCCATATGCGATACGCAGGGGGTGTCAATTAAAAGTTAACGACACCCCCAGTTTGATTGCATATCGCAGTGCGATCTGCAAGTACGCACAGAATCGGATCGCACAAGTGTGAACCACTGTGCGATTTGATTTTGATGCGGCTCAAAAAATGCCTCCTGTGCGTCTTTGGTGCGGATGCAGTGCGAATTCAGCCATACAAAGTGTATGGCTGAAATTTGCACCGCACATGAGATCGCATGTAATGAAGGAGCAGTGCGCTCCGAATTAAATGCGATCTCCGCAGCCGCACAAGTGTGAACCGGCACTTAAAAAGCTTTGAAATTACCTGGGAAACTGGCATTGTCTGAAACCGGAAGTGACAAACCGGAAGTGACCTCCTTAAAACCGGAAGTGGCCCTAAAACACTTTTCTCCTTGACATTTTGGGCTTTAAAGTGTTGTTGTATCCGTTTTGGGGTTTTTTGATCCCGTTTTGACACATTTTCTGCCTCCCTAAGCCTTTGGCCAAAGATGTGAACATTTTAAGGGCAAAACCCCCAAAATATGCAAAATTTAATTTTGGGACCATTTTACCTGTGTTTGCTTCCTTTTACCAAGAAATGACCAGAGAGATGAAAAATGACTGGATTTCAGTCTTTGGCTCGGTTCACACTTGTGCGATGCGGGAACGCTGCGAATATGCAGCATGTTACCGCATCGCATCCACACATCTGGCAGTTCACACTGCCATATACGATACGCAGGGGGTGTCAATTAAAAGTTAACGACACCCCCAGTTTGATTGCATATCGCAGTGCGATCTGCAAGTACGCACAGGATCGGATCGCACAAGTGTGAACCACTGTGCGATTCGATTTTGATGTGGCTCAAAAAATGCCTCCTGTGCGTCTTTGGTGCGGATGCAGTGCGAATTAAGCCATACAAAGTGTATGGCTGAAATTCGCACCGCACGTGAGATCGCATGTAATGAAGGAGCAGTGCGCTCCGAATTAAATGCGATCTCCGCAGCCGCACAAGTGTGAACCGGCACTTAAAAAGCTTTGAAATTACCTAAGAAACTGGCATTGTCTGAAACCGGAAGTGACAAACAGGAAGTGACCTCCTTAAAACCGGAAGTGGCCCTAAAACACTTTTCTCCTTGACATTTTGGGCTTTAAAGTGTTGTTGTATCCGTTTTGGGGTTTTTTGATCCCGTTTTGACACATTTTCTGCCTCCCTAAGCCTTTGGCCAAAGATGTGAACATTTTAAGGGCAAAACCCCCAAAATATGCAAAATTTAATTTTGGGACCACTTTACCTGTGTTTGCTTCCTTTTACCAAGAAATGACCAGAGAGATGAAAAATGGCTGGATTTCAGTCTTAGGCTCGGTTCACACTTGTGCGATGCGGGAACGCTGCGAATATGCAGCGTGTTACCCCATCGCATCCACACATCTGGCAGTTCCCACTGCCATATGCGATACGCAGGGGGTGTCAAAAGTTTACGACACCCCCAGTTTGATTGCATATCGCAGTGCGATCTGCAAGTACGCACAGAATCGGATCGCACAAGTGTGAACCACTGTGCGATTTGATTTTGATGCGGCTCAAAAAATGCCTCCTGTGCGTCTTTGGTGCGGATGCAGTGCGAATTCAGCCATACAAAGTGTATGGCTGAAATTTGCACCGCACATGAGATCGCATGTAATGAAGGAGCAGTGCACTCCGAATTAAATGCGATCTCCGCAGCCGCACAAGTGTGAACCGGCACTTAAAAAGCTTTGAAATTACCTGGGAAACTGGCATTGTCTGAAACCGGAAGTGACAAACCGGAAGTGACCTCCTTAAAACCGGAAGTGACATTAAAACACTTTTCTCTTTGACATTTTGAGCTTTAAAGTGTTGTTGTATCCGTTTTGGGGACTTTTGATCCCGTTTTGACACATTTTCTGCCTCCCTAAGCCTTTGGCCAAAGATGTGAACATTTTAAGGGCAAAACCCCCAAAATATGCAAAATTTCATTTTGGGACCATTTTACCTGTGTTTGCTTCCTTTTACCAAGAAATGACCAGAGAGATGAAAAATGACTGGATTTCAGTCTTAGGCTCGGTTCCCACTTGTGCGATGCGGGAACGCTGCGAATATGCAGCGTGTTACCGCATCGCATCCACACATCTGGCAGTTCCCACTGCCATATGCGATACGCAGGGGGTGTCAATTAAAAGTTAACGACACCCCCAGTTTGATTGCATATCACAGTGCGATCTGCAAGTACGCACAGAATCGGATCGCACAAGTGTGAACCACTGTGCGATTTGATTTTGATGTGGCTCAAAAAATGCCTCCTGTGCATCTTTGGTGCGGATGCAGTGCGAATTAAGCCATACAAAGTGTTTGGCTTAAATTCGCACCGCACGTGAGATCGCATGTAATGAAGGAGCAGTGCGCTCCGAATTAAATGCAATCTCCGCAGCCGCACAAGTGTGAACCGGCACTTAAAAAGCTTTGAAATTACCTGGGAAACTGGCATTGTCTGAAACCGGAAGTGACAAACAGGAAGTGACCTCCTTAAAACTGGAAGTGGCCCTAAAACCCTTTTCTCCTTCACATTTTGGGCTTTAAAGTGTTGTTGTATCCGTTTTGGGGTTTTTTGATCCCGTTTTGACACATTTTCTGCCTCCCTAAGCCTTTGGCCAAAGATGTGAACATTTTAAGGGCAAAACCCCCAAAATATGCAAAATTTAATTTTGGGACCATTTTACCTGTGTTTGCTTCCTTTTACCAAGAAATGACCAGAGAGATGAAAAATGACTGGATTTCAGTCTTATGCTCGGTTCACACTTGTGCGATGCGGGAGCGCTGCGAATATGCAGCACGTTACCGCATCGCATCCACACATCTGGCAGTTCACACTGCCATATGCGATACGCAGGGGGTGTCAATTAAAAGTTAACGACACCCCCAGTTTGATTGCATATCGCAGTGCGATCTGCAAGTACGCACAGAATCGGATCGCACAAGTGTGAACCACTGTGCGATTTGATTTTGATGCGGCTCAAAAAATGCCTCCTGTGCGTCTTTGGTGCGGATGCAGTGCGAATTCAGCCATACAAAGTGTATGGCTGAAATTTGCACCGCACATGAGATCGCATGTAATGAAGGAGCAGTGCGCTCCGAATTAAATGCGATCTCCGCAGCCGCACAAGTGTGAACCGGCACTTAAAAAGCTTTGAAATTACCTGGGAAACTGGCATTGTCTGAAACCGGAAGTGACAAACAGGAAGTGACCTCCTTAAAACCGGAAGTGGCCCTAAAACACTTTTCTCCTTGACATTTTGGGCTTTAAAGTGTTGTTGTATCCGTTTTGGGGTTTTTTGATCCCGTTTTGACACATTTTCTGCCTCCCTAAGCCTTTGGCCAAAGATGTGAACATTTTAAGGGCAAAACCCCCAAAATATGCAAAATTTAATTTTGGGACCATTTTACCTGTGTTTGCTTTCTTTTACCAAGAAATGACCAGAGAGATGAAAAATGACTGGATTTCAGTCTTTGGCTCGGTTCACACTTGTGCGATGCGGGAACGCTGCGAATATGCAGCATGTTACCGAATCGCATCCACACATCTGGCAGTTCACACTGCCATATGCAAAACGCAGGGGGTGTCAATTAAAAGTTAACGACACCCCAGTTTGATTGCATATCGCAGTGCGATCTGCAAGTACGCACAGAATCTGATCGCACAAGTGTGAACCACTGTGCGATTTGATTTTGATGTGGCTCAAAAAATGCCTCCTGTGCGTCTTTGGTGCGGATGCAGTGCGAATTAAGCCATACAAAGTGTATGGCTGAAATTCGCACCGCACGCGAGATCGCATGTAATGAAGGAGCAGTGCGCTCCGAATTAAATGCGATCTCCGCAGCCGCACAAGTGTGAACCGGCACTTAAAAAGCTTTGAAATTACCTGGGAAACTGGCATTGTCTGAAACCGGAAGTGACAAACAGGAAGTGACCTCCTTAAAACCGGAAGTGGCCCTAAAACACTTTTCTCCTTGACATTTTGGGCTTTAAAGTGTTGTTGTATCCGTTTTGGGGTTTTTTGATCCCGTTTTGACACATTTTCTGCCTCCCTAAGCCTTTGGCCAAAGATGTGAACATTTTAAGGGCAAAACCCCCAAAATATGCAAAATTTAATTTTGGGACCACTTTACCTGTGTTTGCTTCCTTTTACCAAGAAATGACCAGAGAGATGAAAAATGGCTGGATTTCAGTCTTAGGCTCGGTTCCCACTTGTGCGATGCGGGAACGCTGTGAATATGCAGCGTGTTACCGCATCGCATCCACACATCTGGCAGTTCCCACTGCCATATGCGATACGCAGGGGGTGTCAATTAAAAGTTAACGACACCCCTAGTTTGATTGCATATCGCAGTGCAATCTGCAAGTACGCACAGAATCAGATCGCACAAGTGTGAACCACTGTGCGATTTGATTTTGATGCGGCTCAAAAAATGCCTCCTGTGCGTCTTTGGTGCGGATGCAGTGCGGATTCAGCCATACAAAGTGTATGGCTGAAATTTGCACTGCACATGAGATCGCATGTAATGAAGGAGCAATGCGCTTCGAATTAAATGCGATCTCCGCAGCCGCACAAGTGTGAACCGCCACTTAAAAAGCTTTGAAATTACCTGGGAAACTGGCATTGTCTGAAACCGGAAGTGACAAACAGGAAGTGACCTCCTTAAAACCGGAAGTGGCCCTAAAACACTTTTCTCCTTGACATTTTGGGCTTTAAAGTGTTGTTGTATCCGTTTTGGGGTTTTTTGATCCCGTTTTGACACATTTTCTGCCTCCCTAAGCCTTTGGCCAAAGATGTGAACATTTTAAGGGCAAAACCCCCAAAATATGCAAAATTTAATTTTGGGACCACTTTACCTGTGTTTGCTTCCTTTTACAAAGAAATGACCAGAGAGATGAAAAATGGCTGGATTTCAGTCTTAGGCTCGGTTCACACTTGTGCGATGCGGGAACGCTGCGAATATGCAGCGTGTTACCCCATCGCATCCACACATCTGGCAGTTCCCACTGCCATATGCGATACGCAGGGGGTGTCAATTAAAAGTTAACGACACCCCCAGTTTGATTGCATATCGCAGTGCGATCTGCAAGTACGCACAGAATCGGATCGCACAAGTGTGAACCACTGTGCGATTTGATTTTGATGCGGCTCAAAAAATGCCTCCTGTGCGTCTTTGGTGCGGATGCAGTGCGAATTCAGCCATACAAAGTGTATGGCTGAAATTTGCACCGCACATGAGATCGCATGTAATGAAGGAGCAGTGCGCTCCGAATTAAATGCGATCTCCGCAGCCGCACAAGTGTGAACCGGCACTTAAAAAGCTTTGAAATTACCTGGGAAACTGGCATTGTCTGAAACCGGAAGTGACAAACCGGAAGTGACCTCCTTAAAACCGGAAGTGGCCCTAAAACACTTTTCTCCTTGACATTTTGGGCTTTAAAGTGTTGTTGTATCCGTTTTGGGGTTTTTTGATCCCGTTTTGACACATTTTCTGCCTCCCTAAGCCTTTGGCCAAAGATGTGAACATTTTAAGGGCAAAACCCCCAAAATATGCAAAATTTAATTTTGGGACCATTTTACCTGTGTTTGCTTTCTTTTACCAAGAAATGACCAGAGAGATGAAAAATGACTGGATTTCAGTCTTAGGCTCGGTTCACACTTGTGCGATGCGGGAACGCTGCGAATATGCAGCATGTTACCGCATCGCATCCACACATCTGGCAGTTCACACTGCCATATGCGATACGCAGGGGGTGTCAATTAAAAGTTAACGACACCCCCAGTTTGATTGCATATCGCGGTGCGATCTGCAAGTACGCACAGGATCGGATCGCACAAGTGTGAACCACTGTGCGATTCGATTTTGATGTGGCTCAAAAAATGCCTCCTGTGCGTCTTTGGTGCGGATGCAGTGCGAATTAAGCCATACAAAGTGTATGGCTGAAATTCGCACCGCACGTGAGATCGCATGTAATGAAGGAGCAGTGCGCTCCGAATTAAATGCGATCTCCGCAGCCGCACAAGTGTGAACCGGCACTTAAAAAGCTTTGAAATTACCTGGGAAACTGGCATTGTCTGAAACCGGAAGTGACAAACAGGAAGTGACCTCCTTAAAACCGGAAGTGGCCCTAAAACACTTTTCTCCTTGACATTTTGGGCTTTAAAGTGTTGTTGTATCCGTTTTGGGGTTTTTTGATCCCGTTTTGACACATTTTCTGCCTCCCTAAGCCTTTGGCCAAAGATGTGAACATTTTAAGGGCAAAACCCCCAAAATATGCAAAATTTAATTTTGGGACCACTTTACCTGTGTTTGCTTCCTTTTACCAAGAAATGACCAGAGAGATGAAAAATGGCTGGATTTCAGTCTTAGGCTCGGTTCACACTTGTGCGATGCGGGAACGCTGCGAATATGCAGCGTGTTACCCCATCGCATCTACACATCTGGCAGTTCCCACTGCCATATGCGATACGCAGGGGGTGTCAATTAAAAGTTAACGACACCCCCAGTTTGATTGCATATCGCAGTGCGATCTGCAAGTACGCACAGAATCGGATCGCACAAGTGTGAACCACTGTGCGATTTGATTTTGATGCGGCTCAAAAAATGCCTCCTGTGCGTCTTTGGTGCGGATGCAGTGCGAATTCAGCCATACAAAGTGTATGGCTGAAATTTGCACCGCACATGAGATCGCATGTAATGAAGGAGCAGTGCGCTCCGAATTAAATGCGATCTCCGCAGCCGCACAAGTGTGAACCGGCACTTAAAAAGCTTTGAAATTACCTGGGAAACTGGCATTGTCTGAAACCGGAAGTGACAAACAGGAAGTGACCTCCTTAAAACCGGAAGTGGCCCTAAAACACTTTTCTCCTTGACATTTTGGGCTTTAAAGTGTTGTTGTATCCGTTTTGGGGTTTTTTGATCCCGTTTTGACACATTTTCTGCCTCCCTAAGCCTTTGGCCAAAGATGTGAACATTTTAAGGGCAAAACCCCCAAAATATGCAAAATTTAATTTTGGGACCATTTTACCTGTGTTTGCTTCCTTTTACCAAGAAATGACCAGAGAGATGAAAAATGACTGGATTTCAGTCTTTGGCTCGGTTCACACTTGTGCGATGCGGGAACGCTGCGAATATGCAGCATGTTACCGCATCGCATCCACACATCTGGCAGTTCACACTGCCATATACGATACGCAGGGGGTGTCAATTAAAAGTTAACGACACCCCCAGTTTGATTGCATATCGCAGTGCGATCTGCAAGTACGCACAGGATCGGATCGCACAAGTGTGAACCACTGTGCGATTCGATTTTGATGTGGCTCAAAAAATGCCTCCTGTGCGTCTTTGGTGCGGATGCAGTGCGAATTAAGCCATACAAAGTGTATGGCTGAAATTCGCACCGCACGTGAGATCGCATGTAATGAAGGAGCAGTGCGCTCCGAATTAAATGCGATCTCCGCAGCCGCACAAGTGTGAACCGGCACTTAAAAAGCTTTGAAATTACCTAAGAAACTGGCATTGTCTGAAACCGGAAGTGACAAACAGGAAGTGACCTCCTTAAAACCGGAAGTGGCCCTAAAACACTTTTCTCCTTGACATTTTGGGCTTTAAAGTGTTGTTGTATCCGTTTTGGGGTTTTTTGATCCCGTTTTGACACATTTTCTGCCTCCCTAAGCCTTTGGCCAAAGATGTGAACATTTTAAGGGCAAAACCCCCAAAATATGCAAAATTTAATTTTGGGACCACTTTACCTGTGTTTGCTTCCTTTTACCAAGAAATGACCAGAGAGATGAAAAATGGCTGGATTTCAGTCTTAGGCTCGGTTCACACTTGTGCGATGCGGGAACGCTGCGAATATGCAGCGTGTTACCCCATCGCATCCACACATCTGGCAGTTCCCACTGCCATATGCGATACGCAGGGGGTGTCAAAAGTTTACGACACCCCCAGTTTGATTGCATATCGCAGTGCGATCTGCAAGTACGCACAGAATCGGATCGCACAAGTGTGAACCACTGTGCGATTTGATTTTGATGCGGCTCAAAAAATGCCTCCTGTGCGTCTTTGGTGCGGATGCAGTGCGAATTCAGCCATACAAAGTGTATGGCTGAAATTTGCACCGCACATGAGATCGCATGTAATGAAGGAGCAGTGCACTCCGAATTAAATGCGATCTCCGCAGCCGCACAAGTGTGAACCGGCACTTAAAAAGCTTTGAAATTACCTGGGAAACTGGCATTGTCTGAAACCGGAAGTGACAAACCGGAAGTGACCTCCTTAAAACCGGAAGTGACATTAAAACACTTTTCTCTTTGACATTTTGAGCTTTAAAGTGTTGTTGTATCCGTTTTGGGGACTTTTGATCCCGTTTTGACACATTTTCTGCCTCCCTAAGCCTTTGGCCAAAGATGTGAACATTTTAAGGGCAAAACCCCCAAAATATGCAAAATTTCATTTTGGGACCATTTTACCTGTGTTTGCTTCCTTTTACCAAGAAATGACCAGAGAGATGAAAAATGACTGGATTTCAGTCTTAGGCTCGGTTCCCACTTGTGCGATGCGGGAACGCTGCGAATATGCAGCGTGTTACCGCATCGCATCCACACATCTGGCAGTTCCCACTGCCATATGCGATACGCAGGGGGTGTCAATTAAAAGTTAACGACACCCCCAGTTTGATTGCATATCACAGTGCGATCTGCAAGTACGCACAGAATCGGATCGCACAAGTGTGAACCACTGTGCGATTTGATTTTGATGTGGCTCAAAAAATGCCTCCTGTGCATCTTTGGTGCGGATGCAGTGCGAATTAAGCCATACAAAGTGTTTGGCTTAAATTCGCACCGCACGTGAGATCGCATGTAATGAAGGAGCAGTGCGCTCCGAATTAAATGCAATCTCCGCAGCCGCACAAGTGTGAACCGGCACTTAAAAAGCTTTGAAATTACCTGGGAAACTGGCATTGTCTGAAACCGGAAGTGACAAACAGGAAGTGACCTCCTTAAAACTGGAAGTGGCCCTAAAACCCTTTTCTCCTTCACATTTTGGGCTTTAAAGTGTTGTTGTATCCGTTTTGGGGTTTTTTGATCCCGTTTTGACACATTTTCTGCCTCCCTAAGCCTTTGGCCAAAGATGTGAACATTTTAAGGGCAAAACCCCCAAAATATGCAAAATTTAATTTTGGGACCATTTTACCTGTGTTTGCTTCCTTTTACCAAGAAATGACCAGAGAGATGAAAAATGACTGGATTTCAGTCTTATGCTCGGTTCACACTTGTGCGATGCGGGAGCGCTGCGAATATGCAGCACGTTACCGCATCGCATCCACACATCTGGCAGTTCACACTGCCATATGCGATACGCAGGGGGTGTCAATTAAAAGTTAACGACACCCCCAGTTTGATTGCATATCGCAGTGCGATCTGCAAGTACGCACAGAATCGGATCGCACAAGTGTGAACCACTGTGCGATTTGATTTTGATGCGGCTCAAAAAATGCCTCCTGTGCGTCTTTGGTGCGGATGCAGTGCGAATTCAGCCATACAAAGTGTATGGCTGAAATTTGCACCGCACATGAGATCGCATGTAATGAAGGAGCAGTGCGCTCCGAATTAAATGCGATCTCCGCAGCCGCACAAGTGTGAACCGGCACTTAAAAAGCTTTGAAATTACCTGGGAAACTGGCATTGTCTGAAACCGGAAGTGACAGACCGGAAGTGACCTCCTTAAAACCGGAAGTGGCCCTAAAACACTTTTCACCTTGACATTTTGGGCTTTAAAGTGTTGTTGTATCCGTTTTGGGGTTTTTTGATCCCGTTTTGACACATTTTCTGCCTCCCTAAGCCTTTGGCCAAAGATGTGAACATTTTAAGGGCAAAACCCCCAAAATATGCAAAATTTAATTTTGGGACCATTTTACCTGTGTTTGCTTTCTTTTACCAAGAAATGACCAGAGAGATGAAAAATGACTGGATTTCAGTCTTAGGCTCGGTTCACACTTGTGCGATGCGGGAACGCTGCGAATATGCAGCATGTTACCGCATCGCATCCACACATCTGGCAGTTCACACTGCCATATGCGATACGCAGGGGGTGTCAATTAAAAGTTAACGACACCCCCAGTTTGATTGCATATCGCAGTGCGATCTGCAAGTACGCACAGGATCGGATCGCACAAGTGTGAACCACTGTGCGATTCGATTTTGATGTGGCTCAAAAAATGCCTCCTGTGCGTCTTTGGTGCGGATGCAGTGCGAATTAAGCCATACAAAGTGTATGGCTGAAATTCGCACCGCACGTGAGATCGCATGTAATGAAGGAGCAGTGCGCTCCGAATTAAATGCGATCTCCGCAGCCGCACAAGTGTGAACCGGCACTTAAAAAGCTTTGAAATTACCTGGGAAACTGGCATTGTCTGAAACCGGAAGTGACAAACAGGAAGTGACCTCCTTAAAACCGGAAGTGGCCCTAAAACACTTTTCTCCTTGACATTTTGGGCTTTAAAGTGTTGTTGTATCCGTTTTGGGGTTTTTTGATCCCGTTTTGACACATTTTCTGCCTCCCTAAGCCTTTGGCCAAAGATGTGAACATTTTAAGGGCAAAACCCCCAAAATATGCAAAATTTAATTTTGGGACCACTTTACCTGTGTTTGCTTCCTTTTACCAAGAAATGACCAGAGAGATGAAAAATGACTGGATTTCAGTCTTTGGCTCGGTTCACACTTGTGCGATGCGGGAACGCTGCGAATATGCAGCATGTTACCGAATCGCATCCACACATCTGGCAGTTCACACTGCCATATGCAAAACGCAGGGGGTGTCAATTAAAAGTTAACGACACCCCAGTTTGATTGCATATCGCAGTGCGATCTGCAAGTACGCACAGAATCTGATCGCACAAGTGTGAACCACTGTGCGATTTGATTTTGATGTGGCTCAAAAAATGCCTCCTGTGCGTCTTTGGTGCGGATGCAGTGCGAATTAAGCCATACAAAGTGTATGGCTGAAATTCGCACCGCACGCGAGATCGCATGTAATGAAGGAGCAGTGCGCTCCGAATTAAATGCGATCTCCGCAGCCGCACAAGTGTGAACCGGCACTTAAAAAGCTTTGAAATTACCTGGGAAACTGGCATTGTCTGAAACCGGAAGTGACAAACAGGAAGTGACCTCCTTAAAACCGGAAGTGGCCCTAAAACACTTTTCTCCTTGACATTTTGGGCTTTAAAGTGTTGTTGTATCCGTTTTGGGGTTTTTTGATCCCGTTTTGACACATTTTCTGCCTCCCTAAGCCTTTGGCCAAAGATGTGAACATTTTAAGGGCAAAACCCCCAAAATATGCAAAATTTAATTTTGGGACCACTTTACCTGTGTTTGCTTCCTTTTACCAAGAAATGACCAGAGAGATGAAAAATGGCTGGATTTCAGTCTTAGGCTCGGTTCCCACTTGTGCGATGCGGGAACGCTGTGAATATGCAGCGTGTTACCGCATCGCATCCACACATCTGGCAGTTCCCACTGCCATATGCGATACGCAGGGGGTGTCAATTAAAAGTTAACGACACCCCTAGTTTGATTGCATATCGCAGTGCAATCTGCAAGTACGCACAGAATCAGATCGCACAAGTGTGAACCACTGTGCGATTTGATTTTGATGCGGCTCAAAAAATGCCTCCTGTGCGTCTTTGGTGCGGATGCAGTGCGGATTCAGCCATACAAAGTGTATGGCTGAAATTTGCACTGCACATGAGATCGCATGTAATGAAGGAGCAATGCGCTTCGAATTAAATGCGATCTCCGCAGCCGCACAAGTGTGAACCGCCACTTAAAAAGCTTTGAAATTACCTGGGAAACTGGCATTGTCTGAAACCGGAAGTGACAAACAGGAAGTGACCTCCTTAAAACCGGAAGTGGCCCTAAAACACTTTTCTCCTTGACATTTTGGGCTTTAAAGTGTTGTTGTATCCGTTTTGGGGTTTTTTGATCCCGTTTTGACACATTTTCTGCCTCCCTAAGCCTTTGGCCAAAGATGTGAACATTTTAAGGGCAAAACCCCCAAAATATGCAAAATTTAATTTTGGGACCACTTTACCTGTGTTTGCTTCCTTTTACAAAGAAATGACCAGAGAGATGAAAAATGGCTGGATTTCAGTCTTAGGCTCGGTTCACACTTGTGCGATGCGGGAACGCTGCGAATATGCAGCGTGTTACCCCATCGCATCCACACATCTGGCAGTTCCCACTGCCATATGCGATACGCAGGGGGTGTCAATTAAAAGTTAACGACACCCCCAGTTTGATTGCATATCGCAGTGCGATCTGCAAGTACGCACAGAATCGGATCGCACAAGTGTGAACCACTGTGCGATTTGATTTTGATGCGGCTCAAAAAATGCCTCCTGTGCGTCTTTGGTGCGGATGCAGTGCGAATTCAGCCATACAAAGTGTATGGCTGAAATTTGCACCGCACATGAGATCGCATGTAATGAAGGAGCAGTGCGCTCCGAATTAAATGCGATCTCCGCAGCCGCACAAGTGTGAACCGGCACTTAAAAAGCTTTGAAATTACCTGGGAAACTGGCATTGTCTGAAACCGGAAGTGACAAACCGGAAGTGACCTCCTTAAAACCGGAAGTGGCCCTAAAACACTTTTCTCCTTGACATTTTGGGCTTTAAAGTGTTGTTGTATCCGTTTTGGGGTTTTTTGATCCCGTTTTGACACATTTTCTGCCTCCCTAAGCCTTTGGCCAAAGATGTGAACATTTTAAGGGCAAAACCCCCAAAATATGCAAAATTTAATTTTGGGACCATTTTACCTGTGTTTGCTTTCTTTTACCAAGAAATGACCAGAGAGATGAAAAATGACTGGATTTCAGTCTTAGGCTCGGTTCACACTTGTGCGATGCGGGAACGCTGCGAATATGCAGCATGTTACCGCATCGCATCCACACATCTGGCAGTTCACACTGCCATATGCGATACGCAGGGGGTGTCAATTAAAAGTTAACGACACCCCCAGTTTGATTGCATATCGCGGTGCGATCTGCAAGTACGCACAGGATCGGATCGCACAAGTGTGAACCACTGTGCGATTCGATTTTGATGTGGCTCAAAAAATGCCTCCTGTGCGTCTTTGGTGCGGATGCAGTGCGAATTAAGCCATACAAAGTGTATGGCTGAAATTCGCACCGCACGTGAGATCGCATGTAATGAAGGAGCAGTGCGCTCCGAATTAAATGCGATCTCCGCAGCCGCACAAGTGTGAACCGGCACTTAAAAAGCTTTGAAATTACCTGGGAAACTGGCATTGTCTGAAACCGGAAGTGACAAACAGGAAGTGACCTCCTTAAAACCGGAAGTGGCCCTAAAACACTTTTCTCCTTGACATTTTGGGCTTTAAAGTGTTGTTGTATCCGTTTTGGGGTTTTTTGATCCCGTTTTGACACATTTTCTGCCTCCCTAAGCCTTTGGCCAAAGATGTGAACATTTTAAGGGCAAAACCCCCAAAATATGCAAAATTTAATTTTGGGACCACTTTACCTGTGTTTGCTTCCTTTTACCAAGAAATGACCAGAGAGATGAAAAATGACTGGATTTCAGTCTTTGGCTCGGTTCACACTTGTGCGATGCGGGAACGCTGCGAATATGCAGCATGTTACCGAATCGCATCCACACATCTGGCAGTTCACACTGCCATATGCAAAACGCAGGGGGTGTCAATTAAAAGTTAACGACACCCCAGTTTGATTGCATATCGCAGTGCGATCTGCAAGTACGCACAGAATCTGATCGCACAAGTGTGAACCACTGTGCGATTTGATTTTGATGTGGCTCAAAAAATGCCTCCTGTGCGTCTTTGGTGCGGATGCAGTGCGAATTAAGCCATACAAAGTGTATGGCTGAAATTCGCACCGCACGCGAGATCGCATGTAATGAAGGAGCAGTGCGCTCCGAATTAAATGCGATCTCCGCAGCCGCACAAGTGTGAACCGGCACTTAAAAAGCTTTGAAATTACCTGGGAAACTGGCATTGTCTGAAACCGGAAGTGACAAACAGGAAGTGACCTCCTTAAAACCGGAAGTGGCCCTAAAACACTTTTCTCCTTGACATTTTGGGCTTTAAAGTGTTGTTGTATCCGTTTTGGGGTTTTTTGATCCCGTTTTGACACATTTTCTGCCTCCCTAAGCCTTTGGCCAAAGATGTGAACATTTTAAGGGCAAAACCCCCAAAATATGCAAAATTTAATTTTGGGACCACTTTACCTGTGTTTGCTTCCTTTTACCAAGAAATGACCAGAGAGATGAAAAATGGCTGGATTTCAGTCTTAGGCTCGGTTCCCACTTGTGCGATGCGGGAACGCTGTGAATATGCAGCGTGTTACCGCATCGCATCCACACATCTGGCAGTTCCCATTGCCATATGCGATACGCAGGGGGTGTCAATTAAAAGTTAACGACACCCCTAGTTTGATTGCATATCGCAGTGCAATCTGCAAGTACGCACAGAATCAGATCGCACAAGTGTGAACCACTGTGCGATTTGATTTTGATGCGGCTCAAAAAATGCCTCCTGTGCGTCTTTGGTGCGGATGCAGTGCGGATTCAGCCATACAAAGTGTATGGCTGAAATTTGCACTGCACATGAGATCGCATGTAATGAAGGAGCAATGCGCTTCGAATTAAATGCGATCTCCGCAGCCGCACAAGTGTGAACCGCCACTTAAAAAGCTTTGAAATTACCTGGGAAACTGGCATTGTCTGAAACCGGAAGTGACAAACAGGAAGTGACCTCCTTAAAACCGGAAGTGGCCCTAAAACACTTTTCTCCTTGACATTTTGGGCTTTAAAGTGTTGTTGTATCCGTTTTGGGGTTTGTTGATCCCGTTTTGACACATTTTCTGCCTCCCTAAGCCTTTGGCCAAAGATGTGAACATTTTAAGGGCAAAACCCCCAAAATATGCAAAATTTAATTTTGGGACCACTTTACCTGTGTTTGCTTCCTTTTACCAAGAAATGACCAGAGAGATGAAAAATGGCTGGATTTCAGTCTTAGGCTCGGTTCACACTTGTGCGATGCGGGAACGCTGCGAATATGCAGCGTGTTACCCCATCGCATCTACACATCTGGCAGTTCCCACTGCCATATGCGATACGCAGGGGGTGTCAATTAAAAGTTAACGACACCCCCAGTTTGATTGCATATCGCAGTGCGATCTGCAAGTACGCACAGAATCGGATCGCACAAGTGTGAACCACTGTGCGATTTGATTTTGATGCGGCTCAAAAAATGCCTCCTGTGCGTCTTTGGTGCGGATGCAGTGCGAATTCAGCCATACAAAGTGTATGGCTGAAATTTGCACCGCACATGAGATCGCATGTAATGAAGGAGCAGTGCGCTCCGAATTAAATGCGATCTCCGCAGCCGCACAAGTGTGAACCGGCACTTAAAAAGCTTTGAAATTACCTGGGAAACTGGCATTGTCTGAAACCGGAAGTGACAAACCGGAAGTGACCTCCTTAAAACCGGAAGTGGCCCTAAAACACTTTCCTGGTGCCTCCATGGCAGCATACCAATGATAGAGCTCCGCCTCGACTCCTCCCTCAGGACTAGTGCATAGCATAAAAGACAAGAAGGTCCCTTCCCCCAGCATTCTCCTTTTTTTCCTCATACCTCTGGAACTGGTGAAGAGTTAGCAGTATGTCCCTACCTCTGCCTTACTTAGTTTGGCAGCTTCCGCTGGGTTCAGCCTCTCCCAGACGCAGTCCCTGCTCTTGGGTCGCTCATAGCACTAATAAGGCAGGGAACCCCTTCTGTGGATCTTTTGGGGTCAAAGCAGAGTTTCCTCATAGGAACGCAGTCTGCAGTTTCTGGAAAATTATGGATGAGTCGTTTCTGCAAAACAGCCGGGTCAGGTTTTCCCTTTATTTTATCTGTTTCATTTATATATTTCACTGGTACTGTATGTGTTATCAATGTCTTATTTTCCATTTCTCCCCTTTTTTCAGGTTACTGTCACTAAATGATGTTATTAGTTAGGCATATTTTGTTATTTTTTTCTTCCTTATATTATGGTAGTAATGCGTTTTTTTAGGGGTTTGTCCTTTTTCCCAAAAAGTTACCTCTTAAGCTGGATACACACTGTGCAACTTTTGTTGTCAGATTTCCTTTAGATTTGTCTTTTCTGTGTGGTGCAGGGGCCTGCCTGATTGCATGCAGGTTGGGGGTGTTTAGGTTTGGCCTCATGTTATATGGTTTTGGTAGGTCTGGAGGAAAAAATCTAAAGAAAATTGTATAGTGTGTTAGTCGCCGGCCATGTTTGTTGGGGGAAAGCAGTGCTCGCTTTCCCTAAAGCAATCAAAGTAAACTATGAGCAGCAGTTTTGTCCATTAGGCTCTCCCTTTCCCTAATTAAAGATATAAGGAGGCATCTTGCTGGGATCTGCCTCTATGAGAAGACCTTCAAGTGCTCCTTTCCCTGCCCTTAGGTAAAGTAAATTTTTATTTAAAATCTGTACAGGTATATCTGTGGGTATAGTTGTGCAGCTATGTATAAGTATGTATGTGTATGTATGTATGTATATGTATGTGTGTGTGTGTGTATGTATGTATGTATGTATGTATGTGTGTGCGTCTATGTATATGCGTGTATGTATGGGTATCTGTCTTGTATAGGTCTGACAGTTTTATTCCCTCTCTCTTTTCTTTTTCTTCATCCCTATTGTCTTTAAAAAAAAAAAAAAAAATGGGGATTTTTTGTCTCTGTCTCTCTGTCTCTGTCTCTGTCTCTCTCTCTCTCTGTCTCTGTCTCTCTCTCTCTCTCTCTCTCTCTCTCTCTCTCTCTCTCTCTCTCTCTCTGTCTCTCTCTCTGTCTGCCTCTCTCTCCTGACCCTGCTGCTCGTAAGCCATCATGAGTCACTCATCTTATGCAAAAGATCCTCACACTTCTGATAGGTATGGGACCAACTTTACGTGAGTATTAAAAAAAAAAAAAAAAAAAGAGAGCATGTGCCTTTGAGTGATGGGAATTTTCCCTCTCACCAGCCCTGCCCATTCCAAGAGATCGGAGAAATCTTCAAGATATCGAGATTACGAGAGTCCATATAGATTCCGATCCTCACAACATAGATCTGGAAGATCAAGATCAAGGAGGCGGGACTATTCCCCATCTCCCCCTCCTCATACTTCCAGGAAGAAATGCTGGGCTTGTGGCGCAAATCCCCTCCCGGATAAAATAGTCTGCAAGGACTGCTTGAGAGATTATGCGGCCAATCGGGAGCAGGAAAGCAAACAAGTAGTAGACTTGATCAAACAGACGGTTAAGGATTCAATTTCACAGCTAGCATTGGCTCCGACCTAATCTGTTTCCGAATCTTCTGCTCATGTTCCAGATACCGAAAGGCCCTGTCCCTCTGCAACTATTACTCCTTTACATCCGGTAGAGCATCCAGCCAGGGAGTCAGACTCGGTGGGATCTTCAGATGAACGGGATCCATCTGGGTTCCAGTATACCTTGGTTCAGCCCTTCATTCAGGCGGTCAAAGAAGCTATTGCCTGGGAGGAGGTAGAAGATCACACTCCTCAAAAATCCAAATCCTATTTTCCATTCCTTAAAAGGAAACAGATCTATTTCCCTTTAATGGGAGAAATTAAGGCGGGACGTCCCAAAGGAGGACATAATCAAAGCCCTGGAAGAGCTCAAGATTTTGGCAGATTTTGTGGGAGAAGCAGCAATTGATACCATCCGCTGCTCAGCCAGAGCTATGCTCCATTCTGTGATGGCAAAAAGAGCTTTATGGCTTAAACCATGGATAGCCGATCCTGCATCCAAACAGAACTGGTGCAAGATTCCATTTGATGAGAAGAATTTGTTTGGGGAACAACTAAATACAGCCATCTCGAGAGTGTCGGGCGGAAAATCGGGTATGCTTCCACAAGACGGAAGGGCTCGCAAGTCAAGGCCATTTACAGCAAGATTCCATCCATCTAATGTGCGGGATTACAGACAGCCAAAACAGGCCAGAGAGGGCAGGAGACCCTGGAGAGGCACTTAAGCTTCCTTCCTAAATTCCAGAAAAAATAAAGTCCTTACCGCTCCCCAAGAGGCGCCAACACCTTTTTGACGCCAACTTAGCCTTGTCCCTCCCAGTGGGGGCCAGGCTAAAACAATTTTTCCAATCTGGGCAAGCCACTGCCAGGATCCTTGGGTTCTATCGACTATTCGTTGGGGCCATTTTTGGAGTTTTTTGGGTCATCCTCCTCAAGATTCGTTCCAACAGACAACGTGGCCGACCTCCCATCAAAAGGCACAAGCACTGTCTCATTTCCTGTCATCTCTCCAGCTTCAGAAAGCGGCAGTTCCTGTTCCCTCGGAAGAGCGCTTCAAGGGATTCTATTCTACCCTTTTTCTGGTCCCAAAGAAAACAGGAGGTTGGAGACCTGTTATAGACCTAAAGAAGCTAAATCGACACATTATTCTCAAAAAGTTCAAAATGGAGTCCCTGCAAACGATTATCCATGCCATCCAGCCAGGGGACT
This sequence comes from Pelophylax lessonae, assembly GCF_965119305.1. Classification (NCBI taxonomy): domain Eukaryota; kingdom Metazoa; phylum Chordata; class Amphibia; order Anura; family Ranidae; genus Pelophylax; species Pelophylax lessonae. The sequence continues at coordinate 225,627,851 of NC_138776.1, forward strand.
GGATGATCTCTATAGATCTGAAGGATGCGTATTTGCATGTCCCTATTCTCCCCTCTTTCCAAAATACCTGAGAGTCGCAGTGGGACAATTGCACCTCCAATTCCAAGCCCTTCCCTTCGGCTTGTCCACCTCTCCTCGAGTTTTCACAAAGATACTGGTCTCATCCCTGACTCCACTTCGAGAGAGGTCTAAGAGTCTACCACTATTTAGACGATATCTTGCTTCTGGCCTCCAACCCAAACCAGCTCATAGTCCACAAGGAAATGTTAATGCAGGAATTAACGGAAATGGGATGGTTGATAAACCTACAGAAGAACCAGTTAATACCTACTCAAGAGATGATTTATCTGGGCGCCTTATTCAACACGAAACAAAGTTCAGTTTCGTTGCCTCCTCAGAAGAGGGAAGCCATTATTCAGAAAAGGATCCAAGTTCGGCGATGTTCTTTCCTGACAGCATCTCAATGCATGAGTCTAATAGGCACTATGTCGGCCTGCATCCCTTTAGTCCCCTGGTCTCATTGGCATCTGAGGCATTTCCAAGTAGCCTTTCTGGCACAGTGGAAGAGACTACATCTTTCCCAAAAGATCAGTCTGTCAGCGTCAACAATCAGAAGCCTACACTGGTGGACAGACGCAACGAATCTTTGCGTCACCTCGGCTCTTCCTCATGGATCACAATTACGTCCGATGCCAGCGGACAGAGCTGGGGAGCCCATTGCGGGGAGACAAGGGTACAGGGAAGGTGGCCTTTCCCTACCAACGGGATTGTGTCAAATATCCTAGAAATCAGAGCGGCTTTTCAAGCATTGTTAGCCTTGACTTCCATCATCAAGGGTCAGAGAGTGTTACTGCATCTGGACAACAGAGCAGCAGTGTCTTATCTTCAGAGACAAGGGGGCACACATAGCAGATCCCTTCTCAGGGAAGTGGAGCCAATACTCTTATGGGCAGAGAAGAATCTCCTCGGCCTGAAAGCTGTGTATCTTCCAGGCACTTTGAATATGGAAGCAGATATGCTGTCCAGGAACTTCACGGACAGCAACGAGTGGTCTCTACACCCCCACATCTTCCAGCAGATAGTCAATCTCTGGGACTATCCTCAGGTAGATTTGTTTGCCTCTCCGAGCAACAACAAGTTGACCCGTTTCTTCTCCTGCTTTCCTCACCCATCGGCCGAAGCAGTGGACGCTCTGGTATGCCCATGGGTCTTCAAGACGGCTTATACCTTTCCACCTCGCCCACTGATTGTGAGTTTTCTCTCAAGACTTCTGAAGGAAGAAGTCCAAGTTTTGGCAATTCTACCCTATTGGCCGAAGAGACCATGGTTCCCTCTAGCCATTTATCTCAGCCTGGAACCGCCGACGAGGATCCCCTCCTTTCCTCACCTGTTATCTCAAGGCAGGATGTTTCACCCGAATCCCCACAAGCTGGACCTTCGGGTTTGGAAGCTGAAAGGCAGAGGCTGCTCTGCAGAGGTCATCTCTACCCTTCTAGGAGCGAGAAAGCCTTCCACAAACACAGTTTACAATAAAATCTGGAACAAGTTTCAAACCTTTGCTTCTGGAAAAGGATTCAACCCGATCTCTCCTTCTACGATTGACGTCCTCAGTTTTTTACAGACGGGTCTAGATTTGGGTCTTGGTCTGAGCTCCCTAAAGGTTCAGGTAGCAGCAATATCGGCCGCATCCAATAGAAGATGGGCAGAAGACCCCTTTAGTAGTGACCTTTCTGAGAGGAGTATTAAAAATCCGCCCTCCAGCCAGGCGCTCCTTTCCAAAATGGGGTTTTTCATTTGTTTTGGAGGTCCTCTCAGATTAGCCGATTGCCCCAGTAGAGCAAATTTCACTTTGGAATCTTACATTAAAAACGGTCTTCCTCTTAGCCATAACATCTGGAAAGATAATTTTGGAACTCCACTCACTAGGAATTGGTGAGGAACACATTTCCTTTTTCCCGGATAGGGTGGAACTCAGTCCAATTCATGGCTTTGTCCCCAAAGTGGTGTCATCGGCTTTCCTAAGAGAACCCTGGGCATTGCCAGTTTTTACTGACATGGATTCCGATACTTGCCACGAATTAGACATCGCCAGAGTGCTGAAAGCCTACTTGGCTGCCACCAAATCTTTTAGGATATCGGAAAGACTATTCATCATCCCTCACGGGAAAAATAGAGGGAAAGATGCCACTAGCAGAACTCTAGCCTCCTGGGTAGTGAAGCTAATCAAAAAAAAAAAAAAAAAACGTACATATTCAAGAAGTTGGTGCCTCCAACACAGGTGAAAGCTCATTCCACGAGGGCTGTAGCAGCATCTTGGGCAGCTAGGGCCAACGTCGCCTTGGAGACGGTATGCAGGGCAGCATCCTGGTCTTCTTGCCATACTTTCATCAGGCATTACAGAATTGATCCAGGATCCCTTTCAACTGTAAACTTTGGAAGGAAGGCACTAAGCTTGGCCATGTCCTCTTGTCTGAATAAAATTTATTTTTTTTGTGTGTGCATTATCCCACCCGTGTCAGCTATTTATTTATCATTGGTATGCTGCCATGGAGGCACCAGGAAAGCGGGAAATTGTATCATACTTACCGTAATTTCCCTTTCCTGGTGCCAATCCATGGCAGCATACGCTCCCACCCTCGGTATTCTAAATTACAGGAGAATGCTGGGGGAAGGGACCTTCTTGTCTTTTATGCTATGCACTAGTCCTGAGGGAGGAGTCGAGGCGGAGCTCTATCATTGGTATGCTGCCATGGATTGGCACCAGGAAAGGGAAATTACGGTAAGTATGATACAATTTCCCGCTTTTCTCCTTGACATTTTGGGCTTTAAAGTGTTGTTGTATCCGTTTTGGGGTTTTTTGATCCCGTTTTGACACATTTTCTGCCTCCCTAAGCCTTTGGCCAAAGATGTGAACATTTTAAGGGCAAAACCCCCAAAATATGCAAAATTTAATTTTGGGACCATTTTACCTGTGTTTGCTTCCTTTTACCAAGAAATGACCAGAGAGATGAAAAATGACTGGATTTCAGTCTTTGGCTCGGTTCACACTTGTGCGATGCGGGAACGCTGCGAATATGCAGCATGTTACCGCATCGCATCCACACATCTGGCAGTTCACACTGCCATATACGATACGCAGGGGGTGTCAATTAAAAGTTAACGACACCCCCAGTTTGATTGCATATCGCAGTGCGATCTGCAAGTACGCACAGGATCGGATCGCACAAGTGTGAACCACTGTGCGATTCGATTTTGATGTGGCTCAAAAAATGCCTCCTGTGCGTCTTTGGTGCGGATGCAGTGCGAATTAAGCCATACAAAGTGTATGGCTGAAATTCGCACCGCACGTGAGATCGCATGTAATGAAGGAGCAGTGCGCTCCGAATTAAATGCGATCTCCGCAGCCGCACAAGTGTGAACCGGCACTTAAAAAGCTTTGAAATTACCTAAGAAACTGGCATTGTCTGAAACCGGAAGTGACAAACAGGAAGTGACCTCCTTAAAACCGGAAGTGGCCCTAAAACACTTTTCTCCTTGACATTTTGGGCTTTAAAGTGTTGTTGTATCCGTTTTGGGGTTTTTTGATCCCGTTTTGACACATTTTCTGCCTCCCTAAGCCTTTGGCCAAAGATGTGAACATTTTAAGGGCAAAACCCCCAAAATATGCAAAATTTAATTTTGGGACCACTTTACCTGTGTTTGCTTCCTTTTACCAAGAAATGACCAGAGAGATGAAAAATGGCTGGATTTCAGTCTTAGGCTCGGTTCCCACTTGTGCGATGCGGGAACGCTGTGAATATGCAGCGTGTTACCGCATCGCATCCACACATCTGGCAGTTCCCACTGCCATATGCGATACGCAGGGGGTGTCAATTAAAAGTTAACGACACCCCTAGTTTGATTGCATATCGCAGTGCAATCTGCAAGTACGCACAGAATCAGATCGCACAAGTGTGAACCACTGTGCGATTTGATTTTGATGCGGCTCAAAAAATGCCTCCTGTGCGTCTTTGGTGCGGATGCAGTGCGGATTCAGCCATACAAAGTGAATGGCTGAAATTTGCACTGCACATGAGATCGCATGTAATGAAGGAGCAATGCGCTTCGAATTAAATGCGATCTCCGCAGCCGCACAAGTGTGAACCGCCACTTAAAAAGCTTTGAAATTACCTGGGAAACTGGCATTGTCTGAAACCGGAAGTGACAAACAGGAAGTGACCTCCTTAAAACCGGAAGTGGCCCTAAAACACTTTTCTCCTTGACATTTTGGGCTTTAAAGTGTTGTTGTATCCGTTTTGGGGTTTTTTGATCCCGTTTTGACACATTTTCTGCCTCCCTAAGCCTTTGGCCAAAGATGTGAACATTTTAAGGGCAAAACCCCCAAAATATGCAAAATTTAATTTTGGGACCACTTTACCTGTGTTTGCTTCCTTTTACCAAGAAATGACCAGAGAGATGAAAAATGGCTGGATTTCAGTCTTAGGCTCGGTTCACACTTGTGCGATGCGGGAACGCTGCGAATATGCAGCGTGTTACCCCATCGCATCTACACATCTGGCAGTTCCCACTGCCATATGCGATACGCAGGGGGTGTCAATTAAAAGTTAACGACACCCCCAGTTTGATTGCATATCGCAGTGCGATCTGCAAGTACGCACAGAATCGGATCGCACAAGTGTGAACCACTGTGCGATTTGATTTTGATGCGGCTCAAAAAATGCCTCCTGTGCGTCTTTGGTGCGGATGCAGTGCGAATTCAGCCATACAAAGTGTATGGCTGAAATTTGCACCGCACATGAGATCGCATGTAATGAAGGAGCAGTGCGCTCCGAATTAAATGCGATCTCCGCAGCCGCACAAGTGTGAACCGGCACTTAAAAAGCTTTGAAATTACCTGGGAAACTGGCATTGTCTGAAACCGGAAGTGACAAACCGGAAGTGACCTCCTTAAAACCGGAAGTGGCCCTAAAACACTTTTCTCCTTGACATTTTGGGCTTTAAAGTGTTGTTGTATCCGTTTTGGGGTTTTTTGATCCCGTTTTGACACATTTTCTGCCTCCCTAAGCCTTTGGCCAAAGATGTGAACATTTTAAGGGCAAAACCCCCAAAATATGCAAAATTTAATTTTGGGACCATTTTACCTGTGTTTGCTTCCTTTTACCAAGAAATGACCAGAGAGATGAAAAATGACTGGATTTCAGTCTTTGGCTCGGTTCACACTTGTGCGATGCGGGAACGCTGCGAATATGCAGCATGTTACCGCATCGCATCCACACATCTGGCAGTTCACACTGCCATATACGATACGCAGGGGGTGTCAATTAAAAGTTAACGACACCCCCAGTTTGATTGCATATCGCAGTGCGATCTGCAAGTACGCACAGGATCGGATCGCACAAGTGTGAACCACTGTGCGATTCGATTTTGATGTGGCTCAAAAAATGCCTCCTGTGCGTCTTTGGTGCGGATGCAGTGCGAATTAAGCCATACAAAGTGTATGGCTGAAATTCGCACCGCACGTGAGATCGCATGTAATGAAGGAGCAGTGCGCTCCGAATTAAATGCGATCTCCGCAGCCGCACAAGTGTGAACCGGCACTTAAAAAGCTTTGAAATTACCTAAGAAACTGGCATTGTCTGAAACCGGAAGTGACAAACAGGAAGTGACCTCCTTAAAACCGGAAGTGGCCCTAAAACACTTTTCTCCTTGACATTTTGGGCTTTAAAGTGTTGTTGTATCCGTTTTGGGGTTTTTTGATCCCGTTTTGACACATTTTCTGCCTCCCTAAGCCTTTGGCCAAAGATGTGAACATTTTAAGGGCAAAACCCCCAAAATATGCAAAATTTAATTTTGGGACCACTTTACCTGTGTTTGCTTCCTTTTACCAAGAAATGACCAGAGAGATGAAAAATGGCTGGATTTCAGTCTTAGGCTCGGTTCACACTTGTGCGATGCGGGAACGCTGCGAATATGCAGCGTGTTACCCCATCGCATCCACACATCTGGCAGTTCCCACTGCCATATGCGATACGCAGGGGGTGTCAAAAGTTTACGACACCCCCAGTTTGATTGCATATCGCAGTGCGATCTGCAAGTACGCACAGAATCGGATCGCACAAGTGTGAACCACTGTGCGATTTGATTTTGATGCGGCTCAAAAAATGCCTCCTGTGCGTCTTTGGTGCGGATGCAGTGCGAATTCAGCCATACAAAGTGTATGGCTGAAATTTGCACCGCACATGAGATCGCATGTAATGAAGGAGCAGTGCACTCCGAATTAAATGCGATCTCCGCAGCCGCACAAGTGTGAACCGGCACTTAAAAAGCTTTGAAATTACCTGGGAAACTGGCATTGTCTGAAACCGGAAGTGACAAACCGGAAGTGACCTCCTTAAAACCGGAAGTGACATTAAAACACTTTTCTCTTTGACATTTTGAGCTTTAAAGTGTTGTTGTATCCGTTTTGGGGACTTTTGATCCCGTTTTGACACATTTTCTGCCTCCCTAAGCCTTTGGCCAAAGATGTGAACATTTTAAGGGCAAGACCCCCAAAATATGCAAAATTTCATTTTGGGACCATTTTACCTGTGTTTGCTTCCTTTTACCAAGAAATGACCAGAGAGATGAAAAATGACTGGATTTCAGTCTTAGGCTCGGTTCCCACTTGTGCGATGCGGGAACGCTGCGAATATGCAGCGTGTTACCGCATCGCATCCACACATCTGGCAGTTCCCACTGCCATATGCGATACGCAGGGGGTGTCAATTAAAAGTTAACGACACCCCCAGTTTGATTGCATATCACAGTGCGATCTGCAAGTACGCACAGAATCGGATCGCACAAGTGTGAACCACTGTGCGATTTGATTTTGATGTGGCTCAAAAAATGCCTCCTGTGCATCTTTGGTGCGGATGCAGTGCGAATTAAGCCATACAAAGTGTTTGGCTTAAATTCGCACCGCACGTGAGATCGCATGTAATGAAGGAGCAGTGCGCTCCGAATTAAATGCAATCTCCGCAGCCGCACAAGTGTGAACCGGCACTTAAAAAGCTTTGAAATTACCTGGGAAACTGGCATTGTCTGAAACCGGAAGTGACAAACAGGAAGTGACCTCCTTAAAACTGGAAGTGGCCCTAAAACCCTTTTCTCCTTCACATTTTGGGCTTTAAAGTGTTGTTGTATCCGTTTTGGGGTTTTTTGATCCCGTTTTGACACATTTTCTGCCTCCCTAAGCCTTTGGCCAAAGATGTGAACATTTTAAGGGCAAAACCCCCAAAATATGCAAAATTTAATTTTGGGACCATTTTACCTGTGTTTGCTTCCTTTTACCAAGAAATGACCAGAGAGATGAAAAATGACTGGATTTCAGTCTTATGCTCGGTTCACACTTGTGCGATGCGGGAGCGCTGCGAATATGCAGCATGTTACCGCATCGCATCCACACATCTGGTAGTTCACACTGCCATATGCGATACGCAGGGGGTGTCAATTAAAAGTTAACGACACCCCCAGTTTGATTGCATATCGCAGTGCGATCTGCAAGTACGCACAGAATCGGATCGCACAAGTGTGAACCACTGTGCGATTTGATTTTGATGCGGCTCAAAAAATGCCTCCTGTGCGTCTTTGGTGCGGATGCAGTGCGAATTCAGCCATACAAAGTGTATGGCTGAAATTTGCACCGCACATGAGATCGCATGTAATGAAGGAGCAGTGCGCTCCGAATTAAATGCGATCTCCGCAGCCGCACAAGTGTGAACCGGCACTTAAAAAGCTTTGAAATTACCTGGGAAACTGGCATTGTCTGAAACCGGAAGTGACAGACCGGAAGTGACCTCCTTAAAACCGGAAGTGGCCCTAAAACACTTTTCACCTTGACATTTTGGGCTTTAAAGTGTTGTTGTATCCGTTTTGGGGTTTTTTGATCCCGTTTTGACACATTTTCTGCCTCCCTAAGCCTTTGGCCAAAGATGTGAACATTTTAAGGGCAAAACCCCCAAAATATGCAAAATTTAATTTTGGGACCATTTTACCTGTGTTTGCTTTCTTTTACCAAGAAATGACCAGAGAGATGAAAAATGACTGGATTTCAGTCTTAGGCTCGGTTCACACTTGTGCGATGCGGGAACGCTGCGAATATGCAGCATGTTACCGCATCGCATCCACACATCTGGCAGTTCACACTGCCATATGCGATACGCAGGGGGTGTCAATTAAAAGTTAACGACACCCCCAGTTTGATTGCATATCGCAGTGCGATCTGCAAGTACGCACAGAATCGGATCGCACAAGTGTGAACCACTGTGCGATTTGATTTTGATGCGGCTCAAAAAATGCCTCCTGTGCGTCTTTGGTGCGGATGCAGTGCGAATTCAGCCATACAAAGTGTATGGCTGAAATTTGCACCGCACATGAGATCGCATGTAATGAAGGAGCAGTGCGCTCCGAATTAAATGCGATCTCCGCAGCCGCACAAGTGTGAACCGGCACTTAAAAAGCTTTGAAATTACCTGGGAAACTGGCATTGTCTGAAACCGGAAGTGACAGACCGGAAGTGACCTCCTTAAAACCGGAAGTGGCCCTAAAACACTTTTCACCTTGACATTTTGGGCTTTAAAGTGTTGTTGTATCCGTTTTGGGGTTTTTTGATCCCGTTTTGACACATTTTCTGCCTCCCTAAGCCTTTGGCCAAAGATGTGAACATTTTAAGGGCAAAACCCCCAAAATATGCAAAATTTAATTTTGGGACCATTTTACCTGTGTTTGCTTTCTTTTACCAAGAAATGACCAGAGAGATGAAAAATGACTGGATTTCAGTCTTAGGCTCGGTTCACACTTGTGCGATGCGGGAACGCTGCGAATATGCAGCATGTTACCGCATCGCATCCACACATCTGGCAGTTCACACTGCCATATGCGATACGCAGGGGGTGTCAATTAAAAGTTAACGACACCCCCAGTTTGATTGCATATCGCAGTGCGATCTGCAAGTACGCACAGGATCGGATCGCACAAGTGTGAACCACTGTGCGATTCGATTTTGATGTGGCTCAAAAAATGCCTCCTGTGCGTCTTTGGTGCGGATGCAGTGCGAATTAAGCCATACAAAGTGTATGGCTGAAATTCGCACCGCACGTGAGATCGCATGTAATGAAGGAGCAGTGCGCTCCGAATTAAATGCGATCTCCACAGCCGCACAAGTGTGAACCGGCACTTAAAAAGCTTTGAAATTACCTGGGAAACTGGCATTGTCTGAAACCGGAAGTGACAAACAGGAAGTGACCTCCTTAAAACCGGAAGTGGCCCTAAAACACTTTTCTCCTTGACATTTTGGGCTTTAAAGTGTTGTTGTATCCGTTTTGGGGTTTTTTGATCCCGTTTTGACACATTTTCTGCCTCCCTAAGCCTTTGGCCAAAGATGTGAACATTTTAAGGGCAAAACCCCCAAAATATGCAAAATTTAATTTTGGGACCACTTTACCTGTGTTTGCTTCCTTTTACCAAGAAATGACCAGAGAGATGAAAAATGGCTGGATTTCAGTCTTAGGCTCGGTTCCCACTTGTGCGATGCGGGAACGCTGTGAATATGCAGCGTGTTACCGCATCGCATGCACACATCTGGCAGTTCCCACTGCCATATGCGATACGCAGGGGGTGTCAATTAAAAGTTAACGACACCCCTAGTTTGATTGCATATCGCAGTGCAATCTGCAAGTACGCACAGAATCAGATCGCACAAGTGTGAACCACTGTGCGATTTGATTTTGATGCGGCTCAAAAAATGCCTCCTGTGCGTCTTTGGTGCGGATGCAGTGCGGATTCAGCCATACAAAGTGTATGGCTGAAATTTGCACTGCACATGAGATCGCATGTAATGAAGGAGCAATGCACTTCGAATTAAATGCGATCTCCGCAGCCGCACAAGTGTGAACCGCCACTTAAAAAGCTTTGAAATTACCTGGGAAACTGGCATTGTCTGAAACCGGAAGTGACAAACAGGAAGTGACCTCCTTAAAACCGGAAGTGGCCCTAAAACACTTTTCTCCTTGACATTTTGGGCTTTAAAGTGTTGTTGTATCCGTTTTGGGGTTTTTTGATCCCGTTTTGACACATTTTCTGCCTCCCTAAGCCTTTGGCCAAAGATGTGAACATTTTAAGGGCAAAACCCCCAAAATATGCAAAATTTAATTTTGGGACCACTTTACCTGTGTTTGCTTCCTTTTACAAAGAAATGACCAGAGAGATGAAAAATGGCTGGATTTCAGTCTTAGGCTCGGTTCACACTTGTGCGATGCGGGAACGCTGCGAATATGCAGCGTGTTACCCCATCGCATCCACACATCTGGCAGTTCCCACTGCCATATGCGATACGCAGGGGGTGTCAATTAAAAGTTAACGACACCCCCAGTTTGATTGCATATCGCAGTGCGATCTGCAAGTACGCACAGAATCGGATCGCACAAGTGTGAACCACTGTGCGATTTGATTTTGATGCGGCTCAAAAAATGCCTCCTGTGCGTCTTTGGTGCGGATGCAGTGCGAATTCAGCCATACAAAGTGTATGGCTGAAATTTGCACCGCACATGAGATCGCATGTAATGAAGGAGCAGTGCGCTCCGAATTAAATGCGATCTCCGCAGCCGCACAAGTGTGAACCGGCACTTAAAAAGCTTTGAAATTACCTGGGAAACTGGCATTGTCTGAAACCGGAAGTGACAAACCGGAAGTGACCTCCTTAAAACCGGAAGTGGCCCTAAAACACTTTTCTCCTTGACATTTTGGGCTTTAAAGTGTTGTTGTATCCGTTTTGGGGTTTTTTGATCCCGTTTTGACACATTTTCTGCCTCCCTAAGCCTTTGGCCAAAGATGTGAACATTTTAAGGGCAAAACCCCCAAAATATGCAAAATTTAATTTTGGGACCATTTTACCTGTGTTTGCTTTCTTTTACCAAGAAATGACCAGAGAGATGAAAAATGACTGGATTTCAGTCTTAGGCTCGGTTCACACTTGTGCGATGCGGGAACGCTGCGAATATGCAGCATGTTACCGCATCGCATCCACACATCTGGCAGTTCACACTGCCATATGCGATACGCAGGGGGTGTCAATTAAAAGTTAACGACACCCCCAGTTTGATTGCATATCGCGGTGCGATCTGCAAGTACGCACAGGATCGGATCGCACAAGTGTGAACCACTGTGCGATTCGATTTTGATGTGGCTCAAAAAATGCCTCCTGTGCGTCTTTGGTGCGGATGCAGTGCGAATTAAGCCATACAAAGTGTATGGCTGAAATTCGCACCGCACGTGAGATCGCATGTAATGAAGGAGCAGTGCGCTCCGAATTAAATGCGATCTCCGCAGCCGCACAAGTGTGAACCGGCACTTAAAAAGCTTTGAAATTACCTGGGAAACTGGCATTGTCTGAAACCGGAAGTGACAAACAGGAAGTGACCTCCTTAAAACCGGAAGTGGCCCTAAAACACTTTTCTCCTTGACATTTTGGGCTTTAAAGTGTTGTTGTATCCGTTTTGGGGTTTTTTGATCCCGTTTTGACACATTTTCTGCCTCCCTAAGCCTTTGGCCAAAGATGTGAACATTTTAAGGGCAAAACCCCCAAAATATGCAAAATTTAATTTTGGGACCACTTTACCTGTGTTTGCTTCCTTTTACCAAGAAATGACCAGAGAGATGAAAAATGACTGGATTTCAGTCTTTGGCTCGGTTCACACTTGTGCGATGCGGGAACGCTGCGAATATGCAGCATGTTACCGAATCGCATCCACACATCTGGCAGTTCACACTGCCATATGCAAAACGCAGGGGGTGTCAATTAAAAGTTAACGACACCCCAGTTTGATTGCATATCGCAGTGCAATCTGCAAGTACGCACAGAATCTGATCGCACAAGTGTGAACCACTGTGCGATTTGATTTTGATGTGGCTCAAAAAATGCCTCCTGTGCGTCTTTGGTGCGGATGCAGTGCGAATTAAGCCATACAAAGTGTATGGCTGAAATTCGCACCGCACGCGAGATCGCATGTAATGAAGGAGCAGTGCGCTCCGAATTAAATGCGATCTCCGCAGCCGCACAAGTGTGAACCGGCACTTAAAAAGCTTTGAAATTACCTGGGAAACTGGCATTGTCTGAAACCGGAAGTGACAAACAGGAAGTGACCTCCTTAAAACCGGAAGTGGCCCTAAAACACTTTTCTCCTTGACATTTTGGGCTTTAAAGTGTTGTTGTATCCGTTTTGGGGTTTTTTGATCCCGTTTTGACACATTTTCTGCCTCCCTAAGCCTTTGGCCAAAGATGTGAACATTTTAAGGGCAAAACCCCCAAAATATGCAAAATTTAATTTTGGGACCACTTTACCTGTGTTTGCTTCCTTTTACCAAGAAATGACCAGAGAGATGAAAAATGGCTGGATTTCAGTCTTGGGCTCGGTTCCCACTTGTGCGATGCGGGAACGCTGTGAATATGCAGCGTGTTACCGCATCGCATCCACACATCTGGCAGTTCCCACTGCCATATGCGATACGCAGGGGGTGTCAATTAAAAGTTAACGACACCCCTAGTTTGATTGCATATCGCAGTGCAATCTGCAAGTACGCACAGAATCAGATCGCACAAGTGTGAACCACTGTGCGATTTGATTTTGATGCGGCTCAAAAAATGCCTCCTGTGCGTCTTTGGTGCGGATGCAGTGCGGATTCAGCCATACAAAGTGTATGGCTGAAATTTGCACTGCACATGAGATCGCATGTAATGAAGGAGCAATGCGCTTCGAATTAAATGCGATCTCCGCAGCCGCACAAGTGTGAACCGCCACTTAAAAAGCTTTGAAATTACCTGGGAAACTGGCATTGTCTGAAACCGGAAGTGACAAACAGGAAGTGACCTCCTTAAAACCGGAAGTGGCCCTAAAACACTTTTCTCCTTGACATTTTGGGCTTTAAAGTGTTGTTGTATCCGTTTTGGGGTTTTTTGATCCCGTTTTGACACATTTTCTGCCTCCCTAAGCCTTTGGCCAAAGATGTGAACATTTTAAGGGCAAAACCCCCAAAATATGCAAAATTTAATTTTGGGACCACTTTACCTGTGTTTGCTTCCTTTTACCAAGAAATGACCAGAGAGATGAAAAATGGCTGGATTTCAGTCTTAGGCTCGGTTCACACTTGTGCGATGCGGGAACGCTGCGAATATGCAGCGTGTTACCCCATCGCATCTACACATCTGGCAGTTCCCACTGCCATATGCGATACGCAGGGGGTGTCAATTAAAAGTTAACGACACCCCCAGTTTGATTGCATATCGCAGTGCGATCTGCAAGTACGCACAGAATCGGATCGCACAAGTGTGAACCACTGTGCGATTTGATTTTGATGCGGCTCAAAAAATGCCTCCTGTGCGTCTTTGGTGCGGATGCAGTGCGAATTCAGCCATACAAAGTGTATGGCTGAAATTTGCACCGCACATGAGATCGCATGTAATGAAGGAGCAGTGCGCTCCGAATTAAATGCGATCTCCGCAGCCGCACAAGTGTGAACCGGCACTTAAAAAGCTTTGAAATTACCTGGGAAACTGGCATTGTCTGAAACCGGAAGTGACAAACCGGAAGTGACCTCCTTAAAACCGGAAGTGGCCCTAAAACACTTTTCTCCTTGACATTTTGGGCTTTAAAGTGTTGTTGTATCCGTTTTGGGGTTTTTTGATCCCGTTTTGACACATTTTCTGCCTCCCTAAGCCTTTGGCCAAAGATGTGAACATTTTAAGGGCAAAACCCCCAAAATATGCAAAATTTAATTTTGGGACCATTTTACCTGTGTTTGCTTCCTTTTACCAAGAAATGACCAGAGAGATGAAAAATGACTGGATTTCAGTCTTTGGCTCGGTTCACACTTGTGCGATGCGGGAACGCTGCGAATATGCAGCATGTTACCGCATCGCATCCACACATCTGGCAGTTCACACTGCCATATACGATACGCAGGGGGTGTCAATTAAAAGTTAACGACACCCCCAGTTTGATTGCATATCGCAGTGCGATCTGCAAGTACGCACAGGATCGGATCGCACAAGTGTGAACCACTGTGCGATTCGATTTTGATGTGGCTCAAAAAATGCCTCCTGTGCGTCTTTGGTGCGGATGCAGTGCGAATTAAGCCATACAAAGTGTATGGCTGAAATTCGCACCGCACGTGAGATCGCATGTAATGAAGGAGCAGTGCGCTCCGAATTAAATGCGATCTCCGCAGCCACACAAGTGTGAACCGGCACTTAAAAAGCTTTGAAATTACCTAAGAAACTGGCATTGTCTGAAACCGGAAGTGACAAACAGGAAGTGACCTCCTTAAAACCGGAAGTGGCCCTAAAACACTTTTCTCCTTGACAATTTGGGCTTTAAAGTGTTGTTGTATCCGTTTTGGGGTTTTTTGATCCCGTTTTGACACATTTTCTGCCTCCCTAAGCCTTTGGCCAAAGAAGTGAACATTTTAAGGGCAAAACCCCCAAAATATGCAAAATTTAATTTTGGGACCACTTTACCTGTGTTTGCTTCCTTTTACCAAGAAATGACCAGAGAGATGAAAAATGGCTGGATTTCAGTCTTAGGCTCGGTTCACACTTGTGCGATGCGGGAACGCTGCGAATATGCAGCGTGTTACCCCATCGCATCCACACATCTGGCAGTTCCCACTGCCATATGCGATACGCAGGGGGTGTCAAAAGTTTACGACACCCCCAGTTTGATTGCATATCGCAGTGCGATCTGCAAGTACGCACAGAATCGGATCGCACAAGTGTGAACCACTGTGCGATTTGATTTTGATGCGGCTCAAAAAATGCCTCCTGTGCGTCTTTGGTGCGGATGCAGTGCGAATTCAGCCATACAAAGTGTATGGCTGAAATTTGCACCGCACATGAGATCGCATGTAATGAAGGAGCAGTGCACTCCGAATTAAATGCGATCTCCGCAGCCGCACAAGTGTGAACCGGCACTTAAAAAGCTTTGAAATTACCTGGGAAACTGGCATTGTCTGAAACCGGAAGTGACAAACCGGAAGTGACCTCCTTAAAACCGGAAGTGACATTAAAACACTTTTCTCTTTGACATTTTGAGCTTTAAAGTGTTGTTGTATCCGTTTTGGGGACTTTTGATCCCGTTTTGACACATTTTCTGCCTCCCTAAGCCTTTGGCCAAAGATGTGAACATTTTAAGGGCAAAACCCCCAAAATATGCAAAATTTCATTTTGGGACCATTTTACCTGTGTTTGCTTCCTTTTACCAAGAAATGACCAGAGAGATGAAAAATGACTGGATTTCAGTCTTAGGCTCGGTTCCCACTTGTGCGATGCGGGAACGCTGCGAATATGCAGCGTGTTACCGCATCGCATCCACACATCTGGCAGTTCCCACTGCCATATGCGATACGCAGGGGGTGTCAAAAGTTTACGACACCCCCAGTTTGATTGCATATCGCAGTGCGATCTGCAAGTACGCACAGAATCGGATCGCACAAGTGTGAACCACTGTGCGATTTGATTTTGATGCGGCTCAAAAAATGCCTCCTGTGCGTCTTTGGTGCGGATGCAGTGCGAATTCAGCCATACAAAGTGTATGGCTGAAATTTGCACCGCACATGAGATCGCATGTAATGAAGGAGCAGTGCACTCCGAATTAAATGCGATCTCCGCAGCCGCACAAGTGTGAACCGGCACTTAAAAAGCTTTGAAATTACCTGGGAAACTGGCATTGTCTGAAACCGGAAGTGACAAACAGGAAGTGACCTCCTTAAAACTGGAAGTGGCCCTAAAACCCTTTTCTCCTTCACATTTTGGGCTTTAAAGTGTTGTTGTATCCGTTTTGGGGTTTTTTGATCCCGTTTTGACACATTTTCTGCCTCCCTAAGCCTTTGGCCAAAGATGTGAACATTTTAAGGGCAAAACCCCCAAAATATGCAAAATTTAATTTTGGGACCATTTTACCTGTGTTTGCTTCCTTTTACCAAGAAATGACCAGAGAGATGAAAAATGACTGGATTTCAGTCTTATGCTCGGTTCACACTTGTGCGATGCGGGAGCGCTGCGAATATGCAGCATGTTACCGCATCGCATCCACACATCTGGCAGTTCACACTGCCATATGCGATACGCAGGGGGTGTCAATTAAAAGTTAACGACACCCCCAGTTTGATTGCATATCGCAGTGCGATCTGCAAGTACGCACAGAATCGGATCGCACAAGTGTGAACCACTGTGCGATTTGATTTTGATGCGGCTCAAAAAATGCCTCCTGTGCGTCTTTGGTGCGGATGCAGTGCGAATTCAGCCATACAAAGTGTATGGCTGAAATTTGCACCGCACATGAGATCGCATGTAATGAAGGAGCAGTGCGCTCCGAATTAAATGCGATCTCCGCAGCCGCACAAGTGTGAACCGGCACTTAAAAAGCTTTGAAATTACCTGGGAAACTGGCATTGTCTGAAACCGGAAGTGACAGACCGGAAGTGACCTCCTTAAAACCGGAAGTGGCCCTAAAACACTTTTCACCTTGACATTTTGGGCTTTAAAGTGTTGTTGTATCCGTTTTGGGGTTTTTTGATCCCGTTTTGACACATTTTCTGCCTCCCTAAGCCTTTGGCCAAAGATGTGAACATTTTAAGGGCAAAACCCCCAAAATATGCAAAATTTAATTTTGGGACCATTTTACCTGTGTTTGCTTTCTTTTACCAAGAAATGACCAGAGAGATGAAAAATGACTGGATTTCAGTCTTAGGCTCGGTTCACACTTGTGCGATGCGGGAACGCTGCGAATATGCAGCATGTTACCGCATCGCATCCACACATCTGGCAGTTCACACTGCCATATGCGATACGCAGGGGGTGTCAATTAAAAGTTAACGACACCCCCAGTTTGATTGCATATCGCAGTGCGATCTGCAAGTACGCACAGGATCGGATCGCACAAGTGTGAACCACTGTGCGATTCGATTTTGATGTGGCTCAAAAAATGCCTCCTGTGCGTCTTTGGTGCGGATGCAGTGCGAATTAAGCCATACAAAGTGTATGGCTGAAATTCGCACCGCACGTGAGATCGCATGTAATGAAGGAGCAGTGCGCTCCGAATTAAATGCGATCTCCGCAGCCGCACAAGTGTGAACCGGCACTTAAAAAGCTTTGAAATTACCTGGGAAACTGGCATTGTCTGAAACCGGAAGTGACAAACAGGAAGTGACCTCCTTAAAACCGGAAGTGGCCCTAAAACACTTTTCTCCTTGACATTTTGGGCTTTAAAGTGTTGTTGTATCCGTTTTGGGGTTTTTTGATCCCGTTTTGACACATTTTCTGCCTCCCTAAGCCTTTGGCCAAAGATGTGAACATTTTAAGGGCAAAACCCCCAAAATATGCAAAATTTAATTTTGGGACCACTTTACCTGTGTTTGCTTCCTTTTACCAAGAAATGACCAGAGAGATGAAAAATGACTGGATTTCAGTCTTTGGCTCGGTTCACACTTGTGCGATGCGGGAACGCTGCGAATATGCAGCATGTTACCGAATCGCATCCACACATCTGGCAGTTCACACTGCCATATGCAAAACGCAGGGGGTGTCAATTAAAAGTTAACGACACCCCAGTTTGATTGCATATCGCAGTGCGATCTGCAAGTACGCACAGAATCTGATCGCACAAGTGTGAACCACTGTGCGATTTGATTTTGATGTGGCTCAAAAAATGCCTCCTGTGCGTCTTTGGTGCGGATGCAGTGCGAATTCAGCCATACAAAATGTATGGCTGAAATTTGCACCGCACATGAGATCGCATGTAATGAAGGAGCAGTGCGCTCCGAATTAAATGCGATCTCCGCAGCCGCACAAGTGTGAACCGGCACTTAAAAAGCTTTGAAATTACCTGGGAAACTGGCATTGTCTGAAACCGGAAGTGACAAACAGGAAGTGACCTCCTTAAAACCGGAAGTGGCCCTAAAACACTTTTCTCCTTGACATTTTGGGCTTTAAAGTGTTGTTGTATCCGTTTTGGGGTTTTTTGATCCCGTTTTGACACATTTTCTGCCTCCCTAAGCCTTTGGCCAAAGATGTGAACATTTTAAGGGCAAAACCCCCAAAATATGCAAAATTTAATTTTGGGACCACTTTACCTGTGTTTGCTTCCTTTTACCAAGAAATGACCAGAGAGATGAAAAATGGCTGGATTTCAGTCTTAGGCTCGGTTCCCACTTGTGCGATGCGGGAACGCTGTGAATATGCAGCGTGTTACCGCATCGCATCCACACATCTGGCAGTTCCCACTGCCATATGCGATACGCAGGGGGTGTCAATTAAAAGTTAACGACACCCCTAGTTTGATTGCATATCGCAGTGCAATCTGCAAGTACGCACAGAATCAGATCGCACAAGTGTGAACCACTGTGCGATTTGATTTTGATGCGGCTCAAAAAATGCCTCCTGTGCGTCTTTGGTGCGGATGCAGTGCGGATTCAGCCATACAAAGTGTATGGCTGAAATTTGCACTGCACATGAGATCGCATGTAATGAAGGAGCAATGCGCTTCGAATTAAATGCGATCTCCGCAGCCGCACAAGTGTGAACCGCCACTTAAAAAGCTTTGAAATTACCTGGGAAACTGGCATTGTCTGAAACCGGAAGTGACAAACAGGAAGTGACCTCCTTAAAACCGGAAGTGGCCCTAAAACACTTTTCTCCTTGACATTTTGGGCTTTAAAGTGTTGTTGTATCCGTTTTGGGGTTTTTTGATCCCGTTTTGACACATTTTCTGCCTCCCTAAGCCTTTGGCCAAAGATGTGAACATTTTAAGGGCAAAACCCCCAAAATATGCAAAATTTAATTTTGGGACCACTTTACCTGTGTTTGCTTCCTTTTACCAAGAAATGACCAGAGAGATGAAAAATGGCTGGATTTCAGTCTTAGGCTCGGTTCACACTTGTGCGATGCGGGAACGCTGCGAATATGCAGCGTGTTACCCCATCGCATCTACACATCTGGCAGTTCCCACTGCCATATGCGATACGCAGGGGGTGTCAATTAAAAGTTAACGACACCCCCAGTTTGATTGCATATCGCAGTGCGATCTGCAAGTACGCACAGAATCGGATCGCACAAGTGTGAACCACTGTGCGATTTGATTTTGATGCGGCTCAAAAAATGCCTCCTGTGCGTCTTTGGTGCGGATGCAGTGCGAATTCAGCCATACAAAATGTATGGCTGAAATTTGCACCGCACATGAGATCGCATGTAATGAAGGAGCAGTGCGCTCCGAATTAAATGCGATCTCCGCAGCCGCACAAGTGTGAACCGGCACTTAAAAAGCTTTGAAATTACCTGGGAAACTGGCATTGTCTGAAACCGGAAGTGACAAACCGGAAGTGACCTCCTTAAAACCGGAAGTGGCCCTAAAACACTTTTCTCCTTGACATTTTGGGCTTTAAAGTGTTGTTGTATCCGTTTTGGGGTTTTTTGATCCCGTTTTGACACATTTTCTGCCTCCCTAAGCCTTTGGCCAAAGATGTGAACATTTTAAGGGCAAAACCCCCAAAATATGCAAAATTTAATTTTGGGACCATTTTACCTGTGTTTGCTTCCTTTTACCAAGAAATGACCAGAGAGATGAAAAATGACTGGATTTCAGTCTTTGGCTCGGTTCACACTTGTGCGATGCGGGAACGCTGCGAATATGCAGCATGTTACCGCATCGCATCCACACATCTGGCAGTTCACACTGCCATATGCGATACGCAGGGGGTGTCAATTAAAAGTTAACGACACCCCCAGTTTGATTGCATATCGCAGTGCGATCTGCAAGTACGCACAGGATCGGATCGCACAAGTGTGAACCACTGTGCGATTCGATTTTGATGTGGCTCAAAAAATGCCTCCTGTGCGTCTTTGGTGCGGATGCAGTGCGAATTAAGCCATACAAAGTGTATGGCTGAAATTCGCACCGCACGTGAGATCGCATGTAATGAAGGAGCAGTGCGCTCCGAATTAAATGCGATCTCCGCAGCCGCACAAGTGTGAACCGGCACTTAAAAAGCTTTGAAATTACCTAAGAAACTGGCATTGTCTGAAACCGGAAGTGACAAACAGGAAGTGACCTCCTTAAAACCGGAAGTGGCCCTAAAACACTTTTCTCCTTGACATTTTGGGCTTTAAAGTGTTGTTGTATCCGTTTTGGGGTTTTTTGATCCCGTTTTGACACATTTTCTGCCTCCCTAAGCCTTTGGCCAAAGATGTGAACATTTTAAGGGCAAAACCCCCAAAATATGCAAAATTTAATTTTGGGACCACTTTACCTGTGTTTGCTTCCTTTTACCAAGAAATGACCAGAGAGATGAAAAATGGCTGGATTTCAGTCTTAGGCTCGGTTCACACTTGTGCGATGCGGGAACGCTGCGAATATGCAGCGTGTTACCCCATCGCATCCACACATCTGGCAGTTCCCACTGCCATATGCGATACGCAGGGGGTGTCAAAAGTTTACGACACCCCCAGTTTGATTGCATATCGCAGTGCGATCTGCAAGTACGCACAGAATCGGATCGCACAAGTGTGAACCACTGTGCGATTTGATTTTGATGCGGCTCAAAAAATGCCTCCTGTGCGTCTTTGGTGCGGATGCAGTGCGAATTCAGCCATACAAAGTGTATGGCTGAAATTTGCACCGCACATGAGATCGCATGTAATGAAGGAGCAGTGCACTCCGAATTAAATGCGATCTCCGCAGCCGCACAAGTGTGAACCGGCACTTAAAAAGCTTTGAAATTACCTGGGAAACTGGCATTGTCTGAAACCGGAAGTGACAAACCGGAAGTGACCTCCTTAAAACCGGAAGTGACATTAAAACACTTTTCTCTTTGACATTTTGAGCTTTAAAGTGTTGTTGTATCCGTTTTGGGGACTTTTGATCCCGTTTTGACACATTTTCTGCCTCCCTAAGCCTTTGGCCAAAAATGTGAACATTTTAAGGGCAAAACCCCCAAAATATGCAAAATTTCATTTTGGGACCATTTTACCTGTGTTTGCTTCCTTTTACCAAGAAATGACCAGAGAGATGAAAAATGACTGGATTTCAGTCTTAGGCTCGGTTCCCACTTGTGCGATGCGGGAACGCTGCGAATATGCAGCGTGTTACCGCATCGCATCCACACATCTGGCAGTTCCCACTGCCATATGCGATACGCAGGGGGTGTCAATTAAAAGTTAACGACACCCCCAGTTTGATTGCATATCACAGTGCGATCTGCAAGTACGCACAGAATCGGATCGCACAAGTGTGAACCACTGTGCGATTTGATTTTGATGTGGCTCAAAAAATGCCTCCTGTGCATCTTTGGTGCGGATGCAGTGCGAATTAAGCCATACAAAGTGTTTGGCTTAAATTCGCACCGCACGTGAGATCGCATGTAATGAAGGAGCAGTGCGCTCCGAATTAAATGCAATCTCCGCAGCCGCACAAGTGTGAACCGGCACTTAAAAAGCTTTGAAATTACCTGGGAAACTGGCATTGTCTGAAACCGGAAGTGACAAACAGGAAGTGACCTCCTTAAAACTGGAAGTGGCCCTAAAACCCTTTTCTCCTTCACATTTTGGGCTTTAAAGTGTTGTTGTATCCGTTTTGGGGTTTTTTGATCCCGTTTTGACACATTTTCTGCCTCCCTAAGCCTTTGGCCAAAGATGTGAACATTTTAAGGGCAAAACCCCCAAAATATGCAAAATTTAATTTTGGGACCATTTTACCTGTGTTTGCTTCCTTTTACCAAGAAATGACCAGAGAGATGAAAAATGACTGGATTTCAGTCTTATGCTCGGTTCACACTTGTGCGATGCGGGAGCGCTGCGAATATGCAGCATGTTACCGCATCGCATCCACACATCTGGCAGTTCACACTGCCATATGCGATACGCAGGGGGTGTCAATTAAAAGTTAACGACACCCCCAGTTTGATTGCATATCGCAGTGCGATCTGCAAGTACGCACAGAATCGGATCGCACAAGTGTGAACCACTGTGCGATTTGATTTTGATGCGGCTCAAAAAATGCCTCCTGTGCGTCTTTGGTGCGGATGCAGTGCGAATTCAGCCATACAAAGTGTATGGCTGAAATTTGCACCGCACATGAGATCGCATGTAATGAAGGAGCAGTGCGCTCCGAATTAAATGCGATCTCCGCAGCCGCACAAGTGTGAACCGGCACTTAAAAAGCTTTGAAATTACCTGGGAAACTGGCATTGTCTGAAACCGGAAGTGACAGACCGGAAGTGACCTCCTTAAAACTGGAAGTGGCCCTAAAACACTTTTCTCCTTGACATTTTGGGCTTTAAAGTGTTGTTGTGGTTTTTTGGTCCCGTTTTGACACATTTTCTGCCTCCCTAAGCCTTTGGCCAAAGATGTGAACATTTTAAGGGCAAAACCCCCAAAATATGCAAAATTTAATTTTGGGACCACTTTACCTGTGTTTGCTTCCTTTTACCAAGAAATGACCAGAGAGATGAAAAATGGCTGGATTTCAGTCTTAGGCTCGGTTCCCACTTGTGCGATGCGGGAACGCTGTGAATATGCAGCGTGTTACCGCATCGCATCCACACATCTGGCAGTTCCCACTGCCATATGCGATACGCAGGGGGTGTCAATTAAAAGTTAACGACACCCCTAGTTTGATTGCATATCGCAGTGCAATCTGCAAGTACGCACAGAATCAGATCGCACAAGTGTGAACCACTGTGCGATTTGATTTTGATGCGGCTCAAAAAATGCCTCCTGTGCGTCTTTGGTGCGGATGCAGTGCGGATTCAGCCATACAAAGTGTATGGCTGAAATTTGCACTGCACATGAGATCGCATGTAATGAAGGAGCAATGCGCTTCGAATTAAATGCGATCTCCGCAGCCGCACAAGTGTGAACCGCCACTTAAAAAGCTTTGAAATTACCTGGGAAACTGGCATTGTCTGAAACCGGAAGTGACAAACAGGAAGTGACCTCCTTAAAACCGGAAGTGGCCCTAAAACACTTTTCTCCTTGACATTTTGGGCTTTAAAGTGTTGTTGTATCCGTTTTGGGGTTTTTTGATCCCGTTTTGACACATTTTCTGCCTCCCTAAGCCTTTGGCCAAAGATGTGAACATTTTAAGGGCAAAACCCCCAAAATATGCAAAATTTAATTTTGGGACCACTTTACCTGTGTTTGCTTCCTTTTACCAAGAAATGACCAGAGAGATGAAAAATGGCTGGATTTCAGTCTTAGGCTCGGTTCACACTTGTGCGATGCGGGAACGCTGCGAATATGCAGCGTGTTACCCCATCGCATCCACACATCTGGCAGTTCCCACTGCCATATGCGATACGCAGGGGGTGTCAATTAAAAGTTAACGACACCCCCAGTTTGATTGCATATCGCAGTGCGATCTGCAAGTACGCACAGAATCGGATCGCACAAGTGTGAACCACTGTGCGATTTGATTTTGATGCGGCTCAAAAAATGCCTCCTGTGCGTCTTTGGTGCGGATGCAGTGCGAATTCAGCCATACAAAGTGTATGGCTGAAATTTGCACCGCACATGAGATCGCATGTAATGAAGGAGCAGTGCGCTCCGAATTAAATGCGATCTCCGCAGCCGCACAAGTGTGAACCGGCACTTAAAAAGCTTTGAAATTACCTGGGAAACTGGCATTGTCTGAAACCGGAAGTGACAAACCGGAAGTGACCTCCTTAAAACCGGAAGTGGCCCTAAAACACTTTTCTCCTTGACATTTTGGGCTTTAAAGTGTTGTTGTATCCGTTTTGGGGTTTTTTGATCCCGTTTTGACACATTTTCTGCCTCCCTAAGCCTTTGGCCAAAGATGTGAACATTTTAAGGGCAAAACCCCCAAAATATGCAAAATTTAATTTTGGGACCATTTTACCTGTGTTTGCTTTCTTTTACCAAGAAATGACCAGAGAGATGAAAAATGACTGGATTTCAGTCTTAGGCTCGGTTCACACTTGTGCGATGCGGGAACGCTGCGAATATGCAGCATGTTACCGCATCGCATCCACACATCTGGCAGTTCACACTGCCATATGCGATACGCAGGGGGTGTCAATTAAAAGTTAACGACACCCCCAGTTTGATTGCATATCGCGGTGCGATCTGCAAGTACGCACAGGATCGGATCGCACAAGTGTGAACCACTGTGCGATTCGATTTTGATGCGGCTCAAAAAATGCCTCCTGTGCGTCTTTGGTGCGGATGCAGTGCGAATTCAGCCATACAAAGTGTATGGCTGAAATTTGCACCGCACGTGAGATCGCATGTAATGAAGGAGCAGTGCGCTCCGAATTAAATGCGATCTCCGCAGCCGCACAAGTGTGAACCGGCACTTAAAAAGCTTTGAAATTACCTGGGAAACTGGCATTGTCTGAAACCGGAAGTGACAAACCGGAAGTGACCACCTTAAAACCGGAAGTGGCCCTAAAACACTTTTCTCCTTGACATTTTGGGCTTTAAAGTGTTGTTGTATCCGTTTTGGGGTTTTTTGATCCCGTTTTGACACATTTTCTGCCTCCTTAAGCCTTTGGCCAAAGATGTGAACATTTTAAGGGCAAAACCCCCAAAATATGCAAAATTTAATTTTGGGACCATTTTACCTGTGTTTGCTTCCTTTTACCAAGAAATGACCAGAGAGATGAAAAATGACTGGATTTCAGTCTTAGGCTCGGTTCACACTTGTGCGATGCGGGAACGCTGCGAATATGCAGCATGTTACCGCATCGCATCCACACATCTGGCAGTTCACACTGCCATATGCGATACGCAGGGGGTGTCAATTAAAAGTTAACGACACCCCCAGTTTGATTGCATATCGCAGTGCGATCTGCAAGTACGCACAGGATCGGATCGCACAAGTGTGAACCACTGTGCGATTCGATTTTGATGTGGCTCAAAAAATGCCTCCTGTGCGTCTTTGGTGCGGATGCAGTGCGAATTAAGCCATACAAAGTGTATGGCTGAAATTCGCACCGCACGTGAGATCGCATGTAATGAAGGAGCAGTGCGCTCCGAATTAAATGCGATCTCCGCAGCCGCACAAGTGTGAACCGGCACTTAAAAAGCTTTGAAATTACCTGGGAAACTGGCATTGTCTGAAACCGGAAGTGACAAACAGGAAGTGACCTCCTTAAAACCGGAAGTGGCCCTAAAACACTTTTCTCCTTGACATTTTGGGCTTTAAAGTGTTGTTGTATCCGTTTTGGGGTTTTTTGATCCCGTTTTGACACATTTTCTGCCTCCCTAAGCCTTTGGCCAAAGATGTGAACATTTTAAGGGCAAAACCCCCAAAATATGCAAAATTTAATTTTGGGACCACTTTACCTGTGTTTGCTTCCTTTTACCAAGAAATGACCAGAGAGATGAAAAATGGCTGGATTTCAGTCTTAGGCTCAGTTCACACTTGTGCGATGCGGGAACGCTGCGAATATGCAGCGTGTTACCCCATCGCATCCACACATCTGGCAGTTCCCACTGCCATATGCGATACGCAGGGGGTGTCAATTAAAAGTTAACGACACCCCCAGTTTGATTGCATATCGCAGTGCGATCTGCAAGTACGCACAGAATCGGATCGCACAAGTGTGAACCACTGTGCGATTTGATTTTGATGCGGCTCAAAAAATGCCTCCTGTGCGTCTTTGGTGCGGATGCAGTGCGAATTCAGCCATACAAAGTGTATGGCTGAAATTCGCACCGCACGTGAGATCGCATGTAATGAAGTAGCAGTGCGCTCCGAATTAAATGCGTTTTCCGCAGCCGCACAAGTGTGAACCGGCACTTAAAAAGCTTTGAAATTACCTGGGAAACTGGCATTGTCTGAAACCGGAAGTGACAAACAGGAAGTGACCTCCTTAAAACCGGAAGTGGCCCTAAAACACTTTTCTCCTTGACATTTTGGGCTTTAAAGTGTTGTTGTATCCGTTTTGGGGTTTTTTGATCCCGTTTTGACACATTTTCTGCCTCCCTAAGCCTTTGGCCAAAGATGTGAACATTTTAAGGGCAAAACCCCCAAAATATGCAAAATTTCATTTTGGGACCACTTTACCTGTGTTTGATTCCTTTTACCAAGAAGTGACCAGAGAGATGAAAAATGGCTGGATTTCAGTCTTAGGCTCGGTTCACACTTGTGCGATGCGGGAATGCTGCGAATATGCAGCGTGTTACCGCATCGCATCCACACATCTGGCAGTTCCCACTGCCATATGCGATACGCAGGGGGTGTCAATTAAAAGTTAACGACACCCCCAGTTTGATTGCATATCATAGTTACATAGTTACATAGTTAGTGAGGTTGAAAAAAGACATCAGTCCATCCAGTTCAACCTATGATGTGTGTGTTTGCTTTTAACCGTACATTGTATACCCCTGTACGTTGTGGTCTTTAAGGTGCCCATCTAATAGTTTTTTGAAACTATCAATGCTCCCTGCTGATACGACTGCTTATGGAAGAGAATTCCACATCCTTACCGCCCTTACAGTGAAGAACCCCTTACGCATTTTAAGGTTAAACCGCTTTTCCTCTAGTTTTAGTGAGTGGCCACGTGTCTTGTTGTATTTCCTTACTCTGATAAGTTTGTTCCTTATGCTAGGGTCGCCAGTACAGTATTTGTACATTGATATCATATCCCCCCTCAAACGTCTCTTCTCTAGAGAGAATAGGTTCAGTGCTTGTAGTCTTTCCTCATAGCTGATGTCCTCCATTCCCCTAATTATTTTTTTTGCCCTTCTCTGGACTCTTTCCAATTCCAGCACATCCTTCCTGAGGACCGGTGCCCAGAACTGGACAGCATACCTCAGATGTGGCCGGACCAGAGTCTTGTAGAGCGGGAGAATAATCTCTTTATTTCTGGAGTTAATCCCCTTTTTTATACATCCCAATATTCTGTTGGCTTTGCTTGCAGCTGCTTGGCATTGCATGCCACTGCCAAGCCTTTTGTCTACCAGTACCCCCAAGTCTTTTTCCATCCTAGACTCCCCCAGAGGTTCCCCCCCTAGTGAGTAGCTTGCTTTCTGGTTTCCTGCCCCCAAGTACATTACTTTACATTTATCAACATTAAACCTCATCTGCCATGTAGTTGCCCACCCCGTTATTTTGTTTAGGTCCGCTTGTAAGGTTTCCACATCCTGCATAGAAGATATTGGCATGCTTAGTTTGGTATCGTCTGCAAATACTGAGATTGTACTAGATATCCCCTCCTCTAGATCATTTATGAATAATTTAAACAGGATTGGCCCCAGGACAGAACCCTGGGGGACCCCACTTTCCACCCCCGCCCAATCCGAGTACTCCCCATTAATCACCACCCTCTGGACTCTCCCCTGGAGCCAGTTCTCTATCCAGGTACTCACCTTATGGTCCATACCTACCTTCCTTAGTTTGTACAGTAAGCGTTTGTGGGGAACGGTGTCAAAGGCCTTTGCAAAGTCCAGATACACCACATCCACTGGCTTACCTTTATCTAGATGGCAGCTCACTTCATCGTAGAAGGTTAATAGATTGGTTTGGCAAGAACGATTTTTCATAAATCCATGCTGATTACTACTAATTATATTGTTTTCATTACTAAAGTCTTGTATGTGGTCCCTTAACATCCCCTCCAAAATCTTGCAGACTACAGATGTTAGGCTGACAGGTCTATAGTTACCCGGGATACACCTCGGCCCCTTTTTAAATATTGGTACTACGTTGGCCTTTTTCCAATCTGCTGGCACCATACCTGTCTGTAAACTATCCTTAAAGATCAAGAATTATGGTCTGGCAATCACCTGGCTGAGCTCTTTAAGAACCCTCGGGTGCAAGCCATCCGGTCCCGGTGATTTATTTATGTTAAGTTTCTCAAGTTTAGTTCTAAGTCTGTCTTCTGTTAGCCATGGCGGCACTTCCTGAGGTGTGTTGTTTAGATTGGCCTTACAAACTGGGTTCGTGTAGCCCCCCGATTCTTTTGTGAAGACTGAAGAGAAGAAATTATTTAACACTTCCGCCTTTTCCCTGTCCTCAGTGGCCATATTTCCTTTGTCATCTTTTATGGGGCCAATGTGTTCTGACCTCGCTTTCTTACTGTTTATATACTTAAAGAACGTCTTTGGGTTCTTTATACTCTCTTCCGCTATATGTCTCTCGTGTTCTATTTTAGCCGCCCTGATTTCATCTTTACATTTCTTATTACACTCTTTGTAATGCTTAAATGCTGCCAATGACCCCTCAGCCTTGTATTTTTTGAAAGCCTTTCCTTTAGCACTAATATGCATTTTTATGTTGGAATTTAGCCACCCAGGGTTTAATTTTGCTCTTTTAAATTTATTTCCCTTTGGAATGCACTGGTCAATCCCCTTGTTAAGTATGCTCTTGAAGCACTCCCATTTTTCCTCCGTGTTCTTTGTTCCCAGGGTTCTATCCCAATTGATATTTTCTAGCAGCGAGCGCAGTTTTGGGAAATTGGCTCTTTTGAAATTCAGCGTCCTTAAATTACCCCTCTGCTTCCTATTACTATAATTAATACTGAAACTTATTGACCTATGGTCACTGTTTCCTAAGTTCTCCCGTATTTCTATATCCGTGAGCAGGTCTGTATTGTTGGTAATCAGTAGGTCAAGTACTGCATTGTTTCTTGTCGGTGCATTCACCATCTGACCCATGAAATTGTCCTGCAAGATATTTAGGAACTGCCTAGCCTTGGCCGAATGCGCGGTTCCATCTGCCCAGTCTATATCTGGATAATTAAAGTCCCCCATTATAATGACATTTCCCATCCTTGCTGCCAATCCTATCTGTAACATGAGGTCCGCCTCCCCCTCCTCCCTCAGGTTGGGGGGCCTGTAGCATACGCCCAATATTACCTTCCCCACTGTGCCTTCCCTTTGAAGCTCTACCCATAGGGATTCTGCCTCGTCTTAGCTCCATTATTAATATCATCCCTCATATTTACCTGCACACTGTTCTTAATATACAGACATACCCCTCCTCCTTTTTTACCCTCTCTATCTCTGCGATAAAGGGAATATCCCTGAATGGTCGCCATCCAGTCATGAGAGCTGTCAAACCAAGTCTCAGTTATCCCCACAAAATCTAAGTCCTCCTCCAACAACAGCAGCTCTAGCACTCCCATCTTGTTGGCCAGGCTTCTGGCATTGGTATACAAACCTCTTAATTTTGAGCGGCTACATATATCCTCGTTTGATGTTTTTAGGTTGCCCTCCTAAAAACCACTGTGCGATTTGATTTTGATGCGGCTCAAAAAATGCCTCCTGTGCGTCTTTGGTGCGGATGCAGTGTGAATTAAGCCATACAAAGTGTATGGCTGAAATTCGCACCGCACATGAGATCGCATGTAATGAAGGAGCAGTGCGCTCCGAATTAAATGCGATCTCCGCAGCCGCACAAGTGTGAACCGGCACTTAAAAAGCTTTGTAATTTCCTGGGAAACTGGCATTGTCTGAAACCGGAAGTTACAAACCGGAAGTGACCTCCTTAAAACCGGAAGTGGCATTAAAATACTTTTCTCCTTGACATTTTGGGCTTTAAAGTGTTGTTTTATCCGTTTTGGGGACTTTTGATCCCGTTTTGACACATTTTCTGCCTCCCTAAGCCTTTGGCCAAAGATGTGAACATTTTAAGGGCAAAACCCCCAAAATATGCAAAATTTAATTTTGGGACCATTTTACCTGTGTTTGCTTCCTTTTACCAAGAAATGACCAGAGAGATGAAAAATGACTGGATTTCAGTCTTAGGCTCGGTTCACACTTGTGCGATGCGGGAACGCTGCGAATATGCAGCGTGTTACCGCATCGCATCCACACATTTGGCAGTTCCCACTGCCATATGCGATACGCAGGGGGTGTCAATTAAACGTTAACGACACCCCCAGTTTGATTGCATATCGCAGTGCGATCGGCAAGTACGCACAGAATTGGATCGCACAAGTGTGAACCACTGTGCGATTTGATTTTGATGCGGCTCAAAAAATGTCTCCTGTGTGTCTTTGGTGCGGATGCAGTGCGAATTCAGCCATACAAAGTGTATGGCTGAAATTCGCACCGCACATGAGATCGCATGCAATGAAGGAGCAGTGCGCTCCGAATTACATGTGATCTCCGCAGCTGCACCTCTGCTGGAAGTCTGTTATTAAGAACCTCTCATAAGAGGTTGAGTAAGGTGTTATTAATCATCCCTTAGTCTTGTATTTTAGGAACAATACACAAACCAACATCGGTGGACAAGGCAGATATGTCCCAGACATGACAATATTGTTTAGGAATAAAAATAACACAGAGGACCGTATAGCATGTTTTTTTATGCGTGCTTTAAGGAGAAGCCTCTGAATTGGAGTAATTACCATCAGGCCTACCTACATTCAAAAATATATATTTTTTTTTTGGTGTCTCTTTCATAAACCAGAGTTTCTCTCTGTACATTTTTTTTGTTGTTCAAAGCCTGAATTACAACACAGGGGTTGTTTTGTTTTTTCAAAGTCTGACTTACACAGTCATGTTAAAAGAAGACTAATTGATATCATTTTGATTTTTTTGTTTTGAACAAACATGCAACTTCATTTCTCTGTAAAAAGAGAAAGGTGTAGGGCAATGGTAATGTTGAGCCAGCACCAAATCTGTACATTTTTAATTTTAGTTTTTTTAATTATTTTTTTTAATCTTTATTTCCTTTTTTTTTAATATCATTTTTTTAATTTAATTTTTAATTTTTATATATTTGTTTATTATTGATTTTATTTTTATTTTTTTTATTATTCTAATTTTTTTGGTAACTATTTCTCTTTCTTTCCTTTATCACCTTAATTTGTGGGTTGATTCCATATTTTTGGTTTTTGCTATAAAAAAAAAAAGAGGGGAGTATGGGGAACATTATAGTGAGAACATCATTTAAATATTGGTATAGCATATTAAAGCTTCCATAGAGCATTTTGTTTATGGGCCAGTTCCCAACAGTTTTGTATCCCTTCCACCATGGAATAATTGTGTTATATACATTTATTGAAGCTCCCTCTTGTCATTTAGCTATTACCAACTATGGCAATAGGAACAATAACACCAGGATTTGGGCAACAGTCACTCAACAATTGTTTTTTTGTACATGTTACACAAAGTCCGCTCTACAGCTCAAATATGTGGCAGTCATCACATGTAGTCAGTTTTTCTCTCCAAGTTAAAATTATTGGTCAATTTTTTTGGGGTGCCATGATGAAGTTCAAAGAGCATCGCCTGCATATCATATAGATATACTGGGACTTGTTAGACTCATAGTGATTGGCAAATAGCTGACCTGGTATAGTACAATTGTACTTAAAAGTAATTTAATTTAGTTTAGTGATTCCCCAAGCCACGAGTAACTGGTGCCATCACACTTATCCGCATTCTGACATTACGTCATTTTGTCTGCTTGGTTGACACTGCCTACTCTGTTCGGAGCCTGCTAAAGGAATAACCTCTGTCTCACAGCCTGCCAAAAGGCATGACTCCTACCGTAGCTACATATGTTAGCAAAGGACTAAACTACGTGCACAATTGTGTGGCATCAGCCAAGAGCCCATCGGGGTTTGGATAACTGAACACAGTTTCAGTAAACAGAGTCAGTGGTGAGTTGCGGGTAGCAACAGAACCCCCTGGAGACTTGAAGGGTCACACACCACACAGTGGTAACCAGCAGAAGGCAGGGCAGAGTTATCTGCAGGCATATGACAATGGATGAATAAAGTGGGTGATGAAAATCTAGAAGCACCTGGCTGAAGGGGGTAACTATTCAAATTGATAAACATTTCAATGAAAGAGGGTCTCACTATTATGTCGCAGTAAATCTATAGCAAGGCTAAACAAAGGTACAAAGGTTCTTACTACTCAGAATTACAAGATAAGCAGTCATTTGAATGCATATGTTTTAAAAGTACACGTTTCTGTCCCTACCTGTGTCCACAATAATAAAGTATAATCACAGAAAGCCAGGAAAGCTGGTCCATAGCCTTATACGGAATACGCTTTATCCATTTGGAATCCCCATGGAAGGCCGTCCCAGAAGCAAGAGCAACAGGACCAGATTTGCATTATGGACTTTCATACTATTATTATTGGACTATTGAGAACTCTTATCCTCATTTTTTTTTTTTTTTTGTGGTTTGGACTCTTAGTATTTTTTATTTTTTTTTATTTTTTTTTATTTTTCCATCATTATGGAGGTATTACATCCAGAACAAGTAATGAACTGCTGACACTGAGATCCAGGAATGTGGGTCTTTAGAGACGGAGAGTTTATAAAGTTTTTTTTCAACTAGTTTTATTTCAGATAGAGTGACAAACGCTCAAAAGGAGATTACACCTAAACCATTATGTTATGTGGGGTCTTTGCTTTCTGCAGGCCCCAAGCGGGCATCTGTTGCCATATTGAGTTTAGGCGTAATCTCCCTTACCATGTTGTGATGATGAGGAGATTATGTATAAATATCCATTTTAGAGATTGTAATATTAATGTAAATATATATATGTACGAGATATTGAGTTTTGATTTTACATTTAGTTGAGATATGATTGTCAATAATATGAAGCTGTGTGACTTTTTTCTGCAGCCAGTTCTAGGAATCTGTTTAACAAGTCCATTTAAAATGCATGCCTAAGCTTCCAGGGGGCAACTGCTATTTACATGTAAATACATACTGATAGTATCATCCTGTAACTACATCTCTGGAAGACAGACTTTCTGGAGCCAATGCACCACAGGTAGGAGTAAATCCCCCCCCCCCCAACAGAAAGGAGTGGTTAGAAAGAGGCGTAACTATGGGAGGGGGAAATGGTCCTATCCGGAACGAGATACGCCCAGAGGAAGGGACAGAGCAAGATAGCTGAACCAATCACTATAGCCCTATACAAGGCAATGCAAGATGGCTCTATATTAGCCAAGGTGAGATAGAGTGACTTCCTGTTTGGCATGGGAGAGCGAGAGGAATCACTAAGGGTAATTATGAAGGATTAAGGGTTACATTGCATATTCTCTTGGGGTCGGTCATAGTGTGTTTGTATATGAGTATACACTCTATGCATTGTATTTGTTCAGTTAAACTAGGAATATTTTACATTTTGTAGTATGTACAATAGTTAGATTGTTGTAAATTAAGTAGGCTTTTCAACCTATATACAAATAAATAATTGCTGTGTTAAAGTTTTCATTCACAGTCATAGAACTCTCATTATTAACCCAAATATTGTCTGAGATAAATTAACTCTCATATTGTTCAGGTAACAATTAATATTCATAAGCGTCCATGCGTGGTGACTCAAACTGATGAATCAATTGAAAACAATGCTTCTCAAATTCAGTGTGAAAGTCCAACACCAGGTGAAATTCCTCCTTACAAGACGGAAAATAAGGTGCAGATTTAATACAAATAAACTGAAAAACACAGCAATCCTAGGTGCTTCCAATCTCCAAGTGAAAATCACCCAAATTGGTCCCTTACCGAACTGCAGACAATAAGCGCTTGTAGGTTCAGCAACATACACTATCTCCTCCTCTGTATCCAACCTCTAACAAGGTATCTCTTTGACCATGGGAGCTGAAGAATGTAGTATAAAAGATAAAGCGGCCAATAGTGTGATACCTTCCAAACAATTTATTAAAGCAGACAATATTGCACTTACATGGGATAAGATGAAAAACAGCATTTGATATGAATCATGCAGGGAATTCCTAAGTAGACTCGCGCCCGACTGCAGCACGTAATGCGAGTGACGTTCGTGACGGGTACGCCTCCTTACTGACGCGTTTCTTCCTATTGGACATCGACTGAGATAGGAGTGGTTTGCGCACCGTCACTTCCGCCTTTTTATACACCAGGGTTAGCTGCCATACTTCCGGTGTCTGCAAGGAAACGCCGGTTTGTTCAATATGGATGCAAATGTAAAGGTGCAAAATGGGAAAGATAATTTATTGAATTAGGATATACAAATAATCCCAATAAATTAACTTAATTAAACCTTTAAAAACTGACGAATTTATCCCTAATACTCATAACGATCTGATTTTCCCAGATGTGACACCAGAAGTAGACATCTTCCTATTGTTCCTATACACACACTACCTGGAGCATAATGAGGAACAGGGTACACAAATTCTGGTAATATTAACATATGCTACATGAATATACACATCCTTAAAATTATAAAATA
The DNA here is from genome assembly GCF_965119305.1 of Pelophylax lessonae. Taxonomy (NCBI): domain Eukaryota; kingdom Metazoa; phylum Chordata; class Amphibia; order Anura; family Ranidae; genus Pelophylax; species Pelophylax lessonae. The sequence goes on from NC_138776.1 coordinate 225,662,082, forward strand.
ATTTCAACTCACAGATTCAGAGAAACATACCCTGAATAAGGGGTTAAAATATGCCCCAAGAAAACCACTGAATAAATTCGAAATCTTTATTGACATTCATAAATTCATCAGGAAATTAAATGTCAAAAGACACTTCCTCGCCAAGGCTAATGAAAGGAACCATGTTTCCTATCAACCTGCTTCTTTTATTCCAACAGGTCTAAGAAATGCTTCCTTGTGCAACCCACAGGGAATGCAAAATCACCATGTGACTATTTTCAAAGACCTAGTGATTAAAGAATTGGAAGAAAAAGAATTTAGACAGCAGCCTCAGAGAGACTTAACGAGAGGGGTTACAACCTTATGTGAGAATAAAAATCTCTTTATAAGACCTACGGATAAAGGAGGGGGTGTTGTGTTGCTTAATAAAGAACAATATAGAGAAGAATTGGAAAGACTTCTTTCTGATAGCAACACTTATGAAATTCTAAAAAAGACCCTACACACCTTTACAAAAAGGAATTGGAAAAATTAGTCGATAAAGGCTTTGAAAAGGGGATCATAAATAAAAAAGAAAAAGAGTTTTTGGTCCCCCTGTCTCCGAGAATACCCACGATTTATTACCTTCCCAAGGTACATAAGAGTCTCACTAGACCACCAGGAAGGCCCATAGTGAGTGGGATTGCTTCCGTGACCTCCAGAATAGGAAGGTATGTGGATTTTTTTCTGCAGCCATTAGTACAAGAAACCCCAGCCTATTTGAAGGATACAACACAATGTATCCAGGAAATGACCAAGTTGGAAGTAGAAGGTGAAGTGTTGCTAGTAACAGCAGATGTGACATCTTTATATACGGTAATACCACATCATATAGGATATGAAGCCGTCTGCACTTTTTCAGATGCCAATTATGACATTGCGGTTGAACAAAAAAGGTTCATTTTAGACCTTCTCATTTTTGGGATGGAACACAATTACTTCTATTATGGTCAGCAATTCTATCTCCAGCGCCTAGGTGTAGCTATGGGGGCAAAGTTTGCCCCCAGTTTAGCTATTTTTTTCATGGCCTTGTGGGAAGACAGGAATGTTTTTTCTAATAGAGCCAAGGAACTCATCATGTGGCGGCGCTACATAGATGATACACTTTTGGTGTGGCAAGGAGATGAAAATTCACTGAGACTGTATATGGAAAATCTCAATTGTAACGATTGGGCGATCCGATTCACGTATCAATACAGTAACAGCTCAGTGAATTTTCTAGATCTGATCATCTTGAGAAAAGGCTCAGGTTTCAAGACACAATTCTATTTCAAACCTACTGATAGGAATGGTTTTATAGCCTTAGTCACCATCCTACCTGGCTTAGAGCTGTACCTAAGGGGCAGCTCAGAAGAATCAGGAGAAATTGTACAGAGGATCAAAATTTTCAAAAACAAGCGCTGATCTTGAAACAGAGATTCCTGAAAAAGGATATAAGTCGGAGTAGCTGGAGAAAGAAATCCAAACGTTAAGTTTGGTCAAACAAGAGACATTAGTCGCACCAAAGGAGGAAGTAGTTCACAAAAATAGTAACTCCAATTTTGAATATGCTTTTTTCACCAAGTTTTCGAGCAACTAAAAATGGCTGAACCATGTGTTTCGGAAGCATTGGGGAGTCCTTCAAGGGGATAAAATCCTCAGACCCACGATACCAGCCACTCCAAAAATAATTTTTAGGAAAGCTCAAAATTTGGAAGATTTGATAGCACAAAATCCTGTAGAGAAGCCCCACTGTAATGTTCCGGTACCTTTGGTACCCTAAATTACTCTTTTCACAAGTGTATGCGCCCCACCATTCTCTTTTGGAAAGGTGCGCATACGCCTTTAAGACTGAAGCTGTCATCGCTCAGCGCCGGACTGGATGGCTATTTGGAGCGCCGGTTCTCACTCACATGTGTTCGTTCAAACACCCTTACCTGGATGCTAACTTGGCTTGAAGCTTTCGTGCTTGCAAGCATACCTCACTGACGGAACCTCGCTGCGCTGATCCCTGCATCCCGCTTCCGGATCATCCGCTCCTCCTGAACCAACCTTCGGCTGTATTGCTATTAGTGCTAAGTACCCCGCAGGGGAACCCTCTATAAACTTATACTAAGCTTACACTATCTAGCTCTGCATAGTAAACACTATTTATCGCATCTGCATATCTAGATTGCTAGCTCTTAAGACTACTGCTACTTATTCCTGCACTGGGTTGATCACTCTTGTATGTCCACCTGCTACTCTGTCATCTGCTACCATACATGATTGCTAAACCTACCTGCATCCATCTGCTACTGTCTTACCTTCAAGTGTCTGTCACCTACCACCTCCACTCAACCTGTCTCTTAAATCTTCATCACTGTGTTACTACATACATAAAGTCATTCTAGGAACCAGCTTGTTGAGTGTGTGTATTTACTAGCTGAATTAAGACCTTCCACACATGATGAGTCATTGAGGTTGGGAATGGTATCTCAGCATCTCTCTTACATGACTACTGAAGTGGAATATTTCTGCAGCTGAAAATCCACACCATACATGAAACGCAGGAGCGTTACAGATTGAACGAACCTACAAATGGATTCAGCAGAAATAACCACTCAGGTGACACAATTAAAACAGCAAGTAACTGCGTTAATACACGCACTTGCTGAATTAAAAGAAGACAATCAGGCTCTGTCGCAGCAGGTAATTAGACTGACACAACTTACCTCTGCTCAGTCCCCTGAACCCAAGATAAATCCCTCTTTGGTATTTACAGGCGATCGCAAAAAATTTTGCGAATTTAAAAACGCATGTGAGTTACTTTTTTTGCTAAAACCTCGTACCTACCTTACTGATCACATTAAGGTTTGTACTATTATTTCTTACCTAACAGGCGATCCTCGAGCCTGGGCAGACTCTCTTTTTGAGAAAAACGACCAGCTTCTCAACTCCTATGCCTTGTTCCTAGCAGAACTCACTAGCCTATATGATGACCCCAATAGGCAGAGTACTGCAGATCTTCAATTAAGATCCTTGAAACAAGGAAGGAGGCCTGTAGAAGACTTTGTCGCGGAATTCAAGAGATGGACCCTTGATTCAGAATGGAATGATGCATCTCTGAAAACCCAATTTAGGCTTGGCCTATCAGAAGCCGTTAAGGACGAGCTCGCCCGAGCGGATCTACCAAAAACCCTGGATGCATTAATACAACTCAGTATTACCATAGATAGAAGACTACGAGAAAGAAAGGCTGAGAAAATGGGAATGCCATTATCCGTTTCCTCTCGGATTCCGGCCGTTAACCCCGTTCCTATGGAGGTAGGAACCATACGCCCACCGCTATCAACTATGGAAAAAGCCAAAAGACGTTATGAAAATCTCTGCTTGTACTGTGCATCCCCGGATCACAAGATAAATGTCTGTCCCCTAGTCAACAAAAAGAAGGGTGAGTGTTTACATGTCCTCCTAGGGGGATTGACAACTTCATTCACTAACCCTTACATTTTTGTTTGTTTGACATTACAGTGGGACCAGAACAGGATTACTACTAAGGCCATGATTGACACAGGATCTTGTGGAAATTATATTGATATATGTTTTGCTGCTTCAAATAAAATTCCTATTATTTCTAAACTTAAACCTGTCTCAGTAAGTCTTATTACCGGTGTTCCATTATCCTCTGGTCCAATCACCGATCAGACACAAGCACTTCTAGTCACTATTAACGAGTCTCATAGGGAGACTACTACCTTCGATTTAATACCTTCACCCCACTTTCCCATTGTGTTGGGACTTCCCTGGTTACACACACACCAACCAACCATAGATTGGAAGGAACGGTCCTTGGCCTTCCTCTCTTGCTATTGCGAGGATACGTGTAACCTCCCGTCTTCCGGGAAGATTCTGTCTATGGTGACAGATGAGATTGCACCACTATGTTATCAGGATCTTTCTGAGGTTTTTCTTGAGAAAAATGCTCAAGCATTACCTCCTCATCGAGACTATGATTGTAGCATTGATCTACTCCCAAATAGCAAATTGCCGTTTGGTCATGTTTATCCTCTTTCACAGGATGAACTTTCCCATCTCAAAACCTATTTGGATGAGAATTTGGAAAAAGGTTTTATTAGACCTTCCACTTCTTCCACAGCAGCAGGACTCTTTTTTGTTCGCAATAAGGACTCAAGTCTCAGACCTATCATCGACTACAGGAAATTGAATGCTATCACAATAAAAGATCGTTATCCTCTACCGCTTATCCCTGAGCTCATTGAGCAGGTGCGTGGAGCTACCTATTTTTCAAAATTGGACCTGAAAGGAGCATACAATCTCATTTGAATCCGTGATGGTGACGAGTGGAAGACTGCATTCAGAACCAGATACGGATTGTTCGAATATCTTGTGATGCCATTCGGGCTATGCAACGCCCCTGCAGTTTTCCAATGATTTATAAACGATATTTTTAAAGACTTACTAGATGTCTGTGTTGTGGTATATCTGGACGATATACTTATATATTCACGATCCCTGTCTGAACACATAAGACATGTAAGACTTGTACTATCGAGATTGCTCGCACATAACCTTTATGTGAAACTGAAGAAATGCTTGTTTCATAAAGACGAGGTACTCTTTCTAGGCTACATCATATCCAAAACAGGAATCGAGATGGACATGAGTAAAATATCCTGCATTCAGGATTGGCCTACACCAACCACACGCAAGGCGCTACAGCGATTCCTGGGATTTTCAAATTTCTACAGGAAGTTCATTAAAAACTTTTCTGCTATTGTGAGACCCCTCACACAGCTCACTAGCATAAAAAAAACCATTCAAATGGTCAGAAGAAGCCAGTAAAGCTTTTCACTTGTTAAAGACAAGGTTTACTTCCGCTCCCATATTACGCCATCCAGACCCATCCCTCCAATACATTCTGGAGGTAGATGCGTCAAACATGGCAGTAGGAGCAATACTCTCCCAACGACCAACCCACACTTCACCACTTCATCCAGTCGCCTTTTTTTCTAAATCCCTAAGCAGTCCCGAGATAAATTCGGTCTGAGGTAGTAAGCGGGGTAGTAAGCGGGGTGCCCCAGGGCTCAGTCCTGGGACCAACCTTGTTCAATTTATTCATAAACAGCATTGAGGACGGGATCAGTAGTTCGTTATCAGTTTTTGCAGATGACACAAAATTGGCCAGGGCAATAACTGCACAGCATGAAGCAGATATCCTACAGAATGACCTGGACAAAATTACGGAGTGGGCAACGACATGGCAAATGAGGTTTAATGTGGAGAAGTGTAAGGTTTTGCACTTGGGGACCAAAAACATAAAAACACAATACACGTTAGGAGGGGAACCCTTGGGGGAATCAAAAATGGAGAAGGATCTGGGAGTCTTAGTTGATGATAGATTAGGCAACAGCATGCAATGCCAAGCGGCAGCTTCCAAAGCCAACAGAATATTAGCATGCATAAAGAAAGGGATGTATTCCAGAGATAAGACTATAATCCTTCCACTTTATAAAACTCTGGTCCGACCGCATCTGGAGTATTCTGTCCAGTTCTGGTCGCCAGTCCTCAGGAGGGATGTGTTGGAGCTGGAGAAAGTCCAGAGAAGGGCAACTAAACTGATTAGGGGGTTGGAGGACCTTACCTATGAAGAGCGGCTGCAATCGCTCGATTTATTTTCCCTGGAGAAAAGACGTCTGAGAGGGGACATGATAGCAATTTATAAATATCTTAATGGGGATCTCAGCTTAGAAGAAAAGCTGTTCATTCGAAGGAATTGCATGAGGACTCGAGGACATACAATGCGATTAGAGGAGAAGCGTTTTAACCTCAGGCAACGTGGGGGGTTCTTTACTGTTAGGGCTACAAGATTGTGGAATTGTCTACCACAAGAGGTGGTTTCTGCGGGTAGTATGGTGACTTTCAAAAGACTCTTAGACTTACATCTCAAGGATCAGGAGATTGAGGGCTATGTTAGATGATTACAGTCACACACACCTACACAGGTTGAACTGGATGGACTATTGTCTTTATTCAACCTCACCTACCTACTATGTAAATTACCCCGTGGGTGAAAAGGAACTACTTGCTATAAAATTGGCTCTGGAGAATTGGCGACATTTACTCGAAGGCACCCAATTACCAATAATTATATACACGGACCATAAAAACCTCCAATATCTTCAGACTAGCAAAACTCTCTCGCACCGACAGGTACGATGGTCACTATTCTTTCTAAGGTTTAACTTCCTAGTGACTTACACACCTGCAGATAAAAACAAAAAGGCAAATGCACTATCACGACTAACTGAACAAAACTACTTTGAAATCCCTTCCGTTCCTATAATACCTCACAAACGCATTATTGGAGTTGTCCGTTCCTTGAAGGAAGAGGTTTTGCATGGTATAAGTTTGGATTCACCCCCACCACAACTAAATACTGATGCAGAAGGCTTCCTCTACTACAACGACTAACTTTACATACCACCTACCCTACGCACCAAGATCTTGGAATTATCTCATGATGTGCCTATGGCAGGACATATGGGTATGACAAAGACTCTTAATTTGATTTCCCGGCAATTCTGGTGGCCTGACATGAAAACATCTATACAAAAATTCGTCTCTTCATGCAATGTCTGTGCCAGGTCCAAAATTGACACTACGAGACCATCCGGTCTACTATGCAGTCTACCAATACCCCAAACTCCATGGGAAGTTTTGTCCTTGGACTTCATCGTAGAATTGCCTCTTTCCAAAGGATTTAATACCATCTTGGTGTCAGTGGACCATCTGACAAAGATGGCACATTTCATTGCTATTCGCAGACTACCTTCGTCCAAACAAACGGCAGAACTCCTGATGAAACATGTCTTTAGATTACATGGTATCCCAAAAACTCTTCTGTCTGACCGTGGATCCCAATTTATTTCTAAGTTCTGGCAAGAACTATGTCACATACTACGGATCGAGCGGAAGCTCACTTCTCCTTACCATCCGCAGACCAACGGACAGACTGAAAGAGTCAACCAATGCATCGAGCAGTATTTACGTTGTTACACTTCTTACCAACAGGATGATTGGGTGGATCTTCTCCCTCTGGCAGAATTTGCCTACAACAACGCAACCCACAGTACAACCAAGCAGAGTCCGTTCTACTTAAACTATGGGTTTCATCCCTCTATTCTTCCACCACGCATCCTTCCTTCAAACAACCCAGTAGCCTCAGACTATCTTACCCAAATAAAGAATTCTCTGGGTTTATTAAATACTACCATTGCACACGCTCACAGTCAACAAAAGAAGTACTATGATCTTCGCAGAAGACCTTCTCCACAGTACACTATCGGGGACCTCGTTTGGCTCTCAACAAAAAATTTAAGACTGAAGATCCCTAGCAAAAAGCTTGGACCTCTGTTCTTGGGACCTTTCCCAATCAAAAAACTTATTGGAAAAGCTGCAGTACAGCTTACATTGCCAATAGACCTAAAAATCCATCCCATTTTCCATGTGTCGCTACTGAAGCCCCATGTTCCGGACCACGGAATAAGGCCTAATATTCCACCTCCGCCTCCTGTACAAGTTGAAGGTGGAGAAGAATACGAGATAAAAGAGATTCTGGATTCTCGTATCTACAGAAGAAGACTTCAGTACTTGGTTAGATGGAAGAACTATGGGCCCCAAGACGACACCTGGCTAAACACCTCTGAAATACATGCCCCTAGATTAATCCGCAATTTTCATGCGAGATACCCAGACAAACCAGCTCCAGAGGCCTTCAGGAGCTGGCCTTAAGGGGGGGGTATTGTAATGTTCCGGTACCTTTGGTACCCTAAATTACTCTTTTCACAAGTGTATGCGCCCCACCATTCTCTTTTGGAAAGGTGCGCATACGCCTTTAAGACTGAAGCTGTCATCGCTCAGCGCCGGACTGGATGGCTATTTGGAGCGCCGGTTCTCACTCACATGTGTTCGTTCAAACACCCTTACCTGGATGCTAACTTGGCTTGAAGCTTTCGTGCTTGCAAGCATACCTCACTGACGGAACCTCGCTGCGCTGATCCCTGCATCCCGCTTCCGGATCATCCGCTCCTCCTGAACCAACCTTCGGCTGTATTGCTATTAGTGCTAAGTACCCCGCAGGGGAACCCTCTATAAACTTATACTAAGCTTACACTATCTAGCTCTGCATAGTAAACACTATTTATCGCATCTGCATATCTAGATTGCTAGCTCTTAAGACTACTGCTACTTATTCCTGCACTGGGTTGATCACTCTTGTATGTCCACCTGCTACTCTGTCATCTGCTACCATACATGATTGCTAAACCTACCTGCATCCATCTGCTACTGTCTTACCTTCAAGTGTCTGTCACCTACCACCTCCACTCAACCTGTCTCTTAAATCTTCATCACTGTGTTACTACATACATAAAGTCACTCTAGGAACCAGCTTGTTGAGTGTGTGTATTTACTAGCTGAATTAAGACCTTCCACACATGATGAGTCATTGAGGTTGGGAATGGTATCTCAGCATCTCTCTTACATGACTACTGAAGTGGAATATTTCTGCAGCTGAAAATCCACACCATACATGAAACGCAGGAGCGTTACACCCACATGACGAGGATTTTTCCAGACATGAAGGGCTTTTTCCCTTGCAAACATTGCAGAATGTGCAGAGAAGCAAGTACTGTAAGGACCAATAAATTCCATGCCGCAGTGACAGGAAAGGAATATCCGATCAAAGAATTTATTTCCTGTCACACCAAGGGGGTGGTATACCTACTCCAATGTGAATGCAACTTACAATACGTGGGGAGGACCATACGTACTGCCTCTATACGTATTGGTGAACATCTGGCCAATATCTATAAAGGTTTTCCAGGACATAGTTTGTCCCAACACTATACTAAATGCCATAAGAAAAATCTTAAGAACTTGAAAATTATCGCCATTGAAAAATATGTGCCTCACTGGAGGGGCAGCAATCTGAAGAGATCTATATCCAGGAGGGAAACCTTCTGGATATATGAGCTCAGATGCTCCAGACCTTTGGGACACAACGTAGAGTGGGATATCAACGCCCATATAAATAACAGTTGATTTCATAATACTTTTAAAATTCACGCATTCATTTTAATAATTTTTAAATAAAGTTTTACATTTTTAAATTAATTTTTATATTAATTTCTTAATAATTTTATTACATGTAACGATTTTTATGATTCTATAATGCTGAATGTTTATTTTATAATTTTAAGGATGTGTATATTCATGTAGCATATGTTAATATTACCAGAATTTGTGTACCCTGTTCCTAATTATGCTCCAGGTAGTGTGTGTATAGGAACAATAGGAAGATGTCTACTTCCGGTTTCACATCTGGGAAAATCAGATCGTTATGAGTATTAGAGATAAATTAGTCAGTTTTTAAAGGTTTAATTAAGTTAATTTATTGGGATGATTTGTATATCCTCATTCAATAAATTACCTTTCCCATTTTGCACCTTTACATTTGCATCCATATTGAACAAACCGGCGTTTCCTTGCAGACACCGGAAGTATGGCAGCTAATCCTGGTGTATAAAAAGGCGGAAGTGACGGTGCGCAAACCACTCCTATCTCAGTCAATGTCCAATAGGAAGAAACGCGTCAGAAAGGAGGTGGACCCGTCATGAACGTCACTCGCAGTCCGTGCTGCAGCCAGGCGTGAGTCTACTTAGGAATTCCCCGCATGATTCATATCAAATGCTGGTTTTCATCTTACCCCATGTAAGTGCAATATTGTCTGCTTTAATAAACTGTTTGGAAGGTATCACACTATTGGCCGCTTTATCTTTTATACTACATGTCTGAGGGATCTTCGACTCCCATGGTCAAAGAGATACCTTGTTAGAGGTTGGATACAGAGGAGGAGATAGTGTATGTTGCTGAACCTACAAGAGCTTATTGTCTGCAGTTTGGTAAGGGACCAATTTGGGTGATTTTCACTTGGGGATTGGAAGCACCTGGGATTGCTGTGTTTTTCAGTTTATTTGTAATAAATCTGCACCTTATTTTCCGTCTGGTAAGGAGGAATTTCACCTGGTGGTGGGCTTTCACACTGAATTTGAGAAGCATTGTTTTCAATTGATTCATCAGTTTGAGTCACCACGCATGGACACTTATGAATATTAATTAATGGACTTATGAATTGTTGTATTTATAATTTCCACCTACATTCATTATTATTATTTATCTTGTGCATTTGTTTCACATATTTTCACATTGTAACAGCTTTGAGTGGTTTTATTTGGGATATACACCTTGTTTTAGCGCACCCAATATACATATAAGTCACAGCAGCCATGTTCCCTTGATTTTGCATGGTCTTCGGCCAGGGGCCACGTTTGTGTAGTCCGTGATGTCACGGTGGCCATTTTCACTTAGTCCAGCATGACGCTGGAGAAGGCTGGAGCCTCTTGTTGATGCCTGGGCTACTCCTTTCTCTCTTATTCCCAGGATATATGAACTGGATGGACACTGATGGCAGCTGCTGGGTAGAGATGGCCTTGCGGTTCGCGGCAAATTTTGCTTGTTCGCAAATTCGCAAAAAGTCGGACTTTTGCCGATGTTTGCGAATATGTCCGTGCCGCCATTTTCTTTTCCATTCAGAAGAACTTTGACCCATGACACAGCCATCAGGTGGAACAGGACAGCTAATTGAAACATTCCAGCACATGGAAAGTCCCCCTACCCTATAAATAGACCCGATCTGGCGGCCATTTCACATTCCGCTTTCTGCCAGTGTAGGGAGAGGTCTGCTGTGTTCATCAGGGAGAGTTTGCTAGACACATGTAGCGCTGTGAAGATCCACAAAAGTCCTTTTCAGGGCAGGTACTTTTCGGTATAGGGGAACTAGTATCTTTTGAGCTTAGGGAGAGGTATCCTGTGGTTGCTTTAAGGGCAGTCAGAGATCGGCTGCAGTCACACAGAAATCGCTTTGTCAATGTCCACAAAAGTCATTTAAAATGCTCCAATGTCGTTTTAGGGTCTACTATAGTCTCTTTACTATAGGGGCAGGTATCCTGTGGTTGCTGTAGGGGCAGTTAGAGATCGGCTGCGGTCACACACAAATCGCTTTGTCAATGTCCGCAAAAGTCATTTAAAATGCTCCAATGTCATTTTAGGGTCTATTACAGTCTCTTTACTATCGGGCCAGGTATCCTGTGGTTGCTTTAGGGGCAGTTAGAGATCGGCTGCAGTCACACAGAAATCGCTTTGTCAATGTCCACAAAAGTCATTTAAAATGCTCCAATGTTGTTATAGGGTCTATTACAGTCTCTTTACTATAGGGCCAGATATCCTGTGGTTGCTTTAGGGGCAGTTAGAGATCGGCTGCAGTCACACCCAAATCACTTTGTCAATGTCCACAAAAGTCATTTAAAATGCTCCAATGTCATTTTAGGGTCTATTACAGTCTCTTTACTATAGGGGCAGGTATCCTGTGGTTGCTGTAGGGGCAGTTAGAGATCAGCTGCAGTCACACACAAATCGCTTTGTCAATGTCCACAAAAGTCATTTTAAATGTTCCAATGTTGTTTTAATGTCTATTACAGTCTCTTTAATCTAGGGCCATGTATCCTGTTTTTTCTTTAGGGGCAGTTAGAGATCGGCTGCAGTCACACACAAATCGCTTTGTCAATGTCCACAAAAGTCATTTAAAATGCTCCAATGTCATTTTAGGGTCTATTACAGTCTCTTTACTATAGGGCCAGGTATCCTGTGGTTGCTTTAGGGGCAGTTAGAGATCGGCTGCAGTCACACAGAAATCACTTTGTCAATGTCCACAAAAGTCATTTAAAATGCTCCAATGTTGTTATAGGGTCTATTACAGTCTCTTTACTATAGGGGCAGGTATCCAGTGGTTACTTTAGGGGCAGTTAGAGATCGGCTGCAGTCACACACAAATTACTCTGTTAATGTCCACAAAAGTCATGTAAAGGGCTGCAATTTTTTTGGTATTGCTGTGCAGTGCACTAAAAAATGGGGTGGGGTGGGGGAGAGGGATAATCCACAGTATAATATACTTTGTAGAAAGCATATTATAGTGGATTAGTACTATTATTGTGCACTGTGCAGCATTGTGACAGCTGTGGTGGTGAGACTGAGCGTTTCTGCAGCAACACTACACACAGTGATAAAAGCACTTATAATGTATTATAACTGGTGCGATAGACCAATTGCCCCCCCCCCCCCAATGCCACATATTAAAGTGGGGTGTTATCTGAGTAAACTTTTTCAAGTGTATTTGTGTCATGCAACAATATTGCCTAGTTTGCTGAGTGAAGTCTTGTACACACAGCGCTAAACTCACTGGCCAATTTTTTGAACTGGTGTGCTACACTAATGCTCCCCCCCAATGCCACATATTAAAGTGGGGTTTTATCTGAGTAAACTTTTTCAAGTGTATTTGTGTCCTGCAACAATATTGCCTCTTTTGCTGTGTTAACTCTGATACAAACAGTGCCAAACTCACTGGCCAATTTTTTGAACAACTGGTGTGATAGACCAGTGGCCCCCCAATAGCACATATTGAAGTGGGGTGTTATTTAACAGTATACTTTTCTAAGATTGTATTTTAGCCCTGCAAAAATGTGGCCTCTTTTGCTGTGTTAACTGTGCTACACACATTGACAACAGATACTGGCCAATTATTTGTAGAACTGGTGTGGTAAACCTGTGGCCCCCCAATACCACAGATTGAACCGGGGTGTTATCTACACAGACACATGGTCTAGCAAACACGGGCAGGGAATATACAGGCCGACACTTCTGTATACTGTGTGAATGCCTAATGTACCTTCAGCCACAGAATACTACGTACTTAGCTGTCAGGTAAACCCATGTGGGCTAATGTTGGGGGCCTGGAATGGGCGACACTTACTTCTGTATCCTGTGAATGCCTAATATACCTTCAGCCGCAGAATACTACATTCTTAGCTGTCAGGTAAACCCATGTGGGCTATTTTTTGGTGCCTTTTATGGCCGACACTTACTTCAGTTACCTGTGAATGCCTAATGTACCTTCAGCCACAGAATACTATGTTCTTAGCTGTCAGGTAAACGCATGTGGGTTAATTTTTGGGACCTGGAATGGCCGACACTTACTTCTTTATCCTGTGAATGCCTAATTTTTCAGACTGGAAATGAAAAACAATGGGTCTGTAAAGGTTCCGCCAAATTGTGGAATGGATGCGTTCCCATTTTACAGATGTGTGAATGGACCCTATATGTATTAGACAATGTATTTACCAGCTGCTGTCAGTTCTGGCTGATTTATGAAAAAAATATATATTTTTTGCTGTAAAAAAAAGAAAAAAAAAATAGGGCAACTTTTTCAATTGCAATACTTCTGTTATGACATTGTCCATGTGCTGGGACTATTTGTGCACAGCTAGTAAGTCTTTTGTATCTGCAAATATGACCTAAAGGTTTTTTAAAGTTCACCTCCTATTAAAGTCAATGGGGCCTGCCGCGAACTCGCGGTTCGCGGACTTTTGAGAAAATTTGCTGCTGGCGTTCACGAACCGCCCCGGCCGATGTTCGTCCATCACTACTGCTGGGTCCAAATTGTGGCGCTCCTCCGGCTGGTAGTGGTGAGTCCTTGGGGGTCCCTATTCTCTCTCTCTGTTAATAGGTGCCCTGAGTGTGGGGGATCTATAGTGGTGCCAAAAACTTCTTTGTGCTGTGGGGTCTCCCTTATCCTGATGGAGCTTCAAGGTCACATCTCCCCCACTGACCCCCTCATGGAGGTGGCAGTTCCCTCAGAACCTCAGCTCCCCATTGTTGCACTGATGGCAGTCCTACAGTCCTTGGTATCCTGGGTGGAAGTGGCATGTGGGCAAAGGCCCAGGAGAAAGCGCCCCCGTCTTCTCCTGCTCAGTCTGTCCCACCTGATTCTGAGCCTGGTGCCACCGTGGAAGTAGCCTATCCAATGGGACTTGATATCACTTGATATCACGCCCCCCCCCCCCCCCCCCGATCCATCCCAAAAGTGAGGATGACTCCTCCACAGTTGCATCAGCTCATAAGAAATCACTGGTGGACGCACTTAATACTGCAGTGCATGAGAGTTTAAAAATGGTGGATGCGCCTGATGTAGCCATGGACGTGGCTGTCCCCTTTGGTACACACAAGTCACCTCGTACAGCTAAGGTGTTTCCTTATCTTCCTTATTTTGACAGATTTATCTATAAAGAGTGGGGGCAATCAAAGCAATCCTTTGTGGTCCCCAAACATTTCTCAGTATGTTACCCCTTTGAGGAATCACTTTTTAAAAAGTGGACTAGTCCACCAGTGGTGGACCCTTCTGTTTCAATGTTAAAAAATAAGCAAGTTTGATTGGATATCTCAGTTTTTTTCTCTGAATTTAGAATCTTGTTGTCCCTTACTGAACTCCAAGAAACTGATTTTATGATAAGTACAAAAAAAATGTTTTTTTTTTTTTTTGCCTCTGTGGATACAGTACACTGCAGATTTAAGGTTCTGAGAAATGGGGGGCTTTCAAGTTATTTTTGTCTTTTGGTTGAGCTTGATTGACATTTTTTTAACTTGACTAACTTTATGTAACAAATAAACACTGAACTTGGAGAATCATCAATTACCAAAGATAAGTCTCTACTCAAGACAGTTTATAAATAGTGATTCATGTGTAGCTGGGTCGCATGGCTGGCTTTGTTCAAACTGTTATTTGTTATTAAAGTTCTGCAAAGACAGTGACTTTGGAATGTAGTCCGGGAGGAGCCAGTATCATAGACTGCTATAAGAGAGACTCTTCTTCCAGGGAGCAATGGGACGCTCGGAGCTTGCTGGGAGTGTCTTTATAAAGGGGGGTAGGACACATTTTCGCTCGCTTGCCTCGAGGACAGCATACTGGAAGGAAGGGGAAGAGCTGCTGTGGATCGCAGGAGAACAGGCCGAGGCCTAGTGGCGGGCACCGGAGTTGAAGCGGGTGGTATGAGTGCATGGAGGAGTCTCGGTGGCGTGACCGAGAAGAGAAAAACCACGGAGGGTAAGAGCCATAAATAATTAATTAAAAAAAGAGAGAGGCTCAGCCCCGGCTGCTATGAGTGGAAAATAGCCTCTCAGAAGATGAGAGCGACGCTGAAGTGGAATCAAACCACCCTGAGGAAGTTCCAGAGAGGAGGAAGGTTGAGGAGGGTTCACCGTCCGCTGACTTGATGCTGCAAGTAGCTCAAGCTCAGACACAAATGTGCCAGACCTTGATGCAGGTCATGGAAGTGCAAGGGAAAGTCCTGGAGGTGCGGAAGTCATTTAAGGTATCCCATGTTTTCTCCCCTCGGGATAGAGGGTGTTTTGCCTGTGGACCAAAGGGGCATTTCAGGGCCCAATGCCCAAAGAGGGGATTTAGTCCTGAGACAATGGAAGAGTTACTGAAGGCCATACAGAAGTTCTTCTTTAACAAGAAGGTGGAAAACTTAAGGGAACCTCAGTGAAGAAGCCAATTGAGAGTCACACTAAAAGAGATATTAAAATTAAATAAAACCGCGCCCTTATGAGCAGCGAACTCATACAGCTGGAATGTATAATGAGTATAATAAAAATAGGAGTCGCGCTGAATAAGAGAACATTCAATATATATTGTGGCTACAAAGACAATAACTGGAAGTCCCCTCTCAGCTAAAGTTCAGCCTTGGTATATACACAGTTCATGATGGAAAAATGGGTATCAAACTTCCACCCTGGTGCATGATAAAGACGGACAACTTGTGAAGCCCTCCACCACATACAGCCTCTTACCAGAGAGGGATGGGAGATGCACAGTAAGTAGTTAAGGACTACTTTGCCTGTATCCAGCACATCAGCTCCAGTAAGGGTCCAACCATATAAAATCCACCAATGGGATAGATGAACTGCCACTCTCACTGGAACCACTCTCAGAGGGTAGAAATATGGAAAAAAAGGCAAGACAGGCCCATAGCGTGATACAGTCTCAATAGGTCATTTATTCAAAAACCACATTACACTCACTGAGTATAAAATAAAATGAAGCCTGTAGCTACAGCGTGGGCACCAAAGCGGAGCAGGGCACTTCCGGTTTCCGGGTATGACGAAAGACGCAAGTTCGGCTCCTCCCCGAAGCTTTTCGTCGATAGGACGTTCTCAAGGGGGCGTGAACGAGCGTCAGCGTCACACATATATATGATGGCAAATGATTAGGCCAATAGCTTACAGCTAAGACTCTAGGCGGAACCACCCGCACCGGAAATGACCTAAGCGCTTCAGCATGAAGCGCAAATATCAAGCTATACCCGGAAGTGAATGCTGTTACTAGTCACAAAGGATTACAACAGCTTAAAATATAAACAAAACTCATAAGGCTACAAAACGTAACCAGGGAGACCGGGATGCATGAGTCACATCGTTATACCAGAACACCGGAGCGCCCTCCCCGATTAGTGTGGCACAATAGGCTCCAAAACAGATATCATTATATTAAAACACGATAAAATAAACAAACAATTTAAAATTGAGCAAACAATTGGGAAAACAGGCAGTTTGAAAAAACATATCATGTCATAATGAATATAAAATCACAATAAAACAATACTGCTATGAAACATATGGACAAGCGAGTATACACCCAAAAAGAGGAAAAAGGCAAAAAAAGGGCACTTATGCCAGTGTGGACTAACTGTTATTCAAAAAGGCGTTGACGTCCCACTCAATGTTTAGGCCAAAAGACCTATATACCTTGAGCAGGTAAATCCATAAGTGCCCTTTTTTTTGCCTTTTTCCTCTTTTTGGGTGTATACTCGCTTGTCCATATGTTTCATAGCAGTATTGTTTTATTGTGATTTTATATTTATTATGACATGATATGTTTTTTCAAACTGTCTGTTTTCCCAATTGTTTGCTCAATTTTAAATTGTTTGTTTATTTTATAGTGTTTTAATATAATGATATCTGTTTTGGAGCCTATTGTGCCACACTAATCGGGGAGGGCGCTCCGGTGTTCTGGTATGACGATGTGACTCATGCATCCCGGTCTCCCTGGTTACGTTTTGTAGCCTTATGAGTTTTGTTTATATTTTAAGCTGTTGTAATCCTTTGTGACTAGTAACAGCATTCACTTCCGGGTATAGCTTGATATTTGCGCTTCATGCTGAAGCGCTTAGGTCATTTCCGGTGCCGGTGGTTCCGCCTGGAGTCTCAGCTGTATGCTATTGGCCTAATCATTTGCCATCATATATATGGGGTGTGACGCTGACGCTCGTTCACGCCCCCTTGAGAACGTCCTATCGACGAAAAGCTTCGGGGAGGAGCCGAACTTGCGTCTTTCGTCATACCCGGAAACCGGAAGTGCCCTGCTCCGCTTTGGTGCCCACGCTGTGGCTACATGCTTCATTTTATTTTATACTCGGTGAGTGTAATGTGGTTTTTGAATAAATGACCTATTGAGACTGTATCACGCTATGGGCCTGTCTTGCCTTTTTTTCCATATTTCTACCCTCTGAGAGTGGTTCCAGTGAGAGTGGCAGTTCATCTATCCCATTGGTGGATTTTATATGGTTGGACCCTTATTGGAGCTGATGTGCTGGATACAGGCAAAGTAGTCCTTAACTACTTACTGTGCATCTCCCATCCCTCTCTGGTAAGAGGCTGTATGTGGTGGAGGGCTTCACAAGTTGTCCGTCTTTATCATGCACCAGGGTGGAAGTTTGATACCCATTTTTCCATCATGAACTGTGTATATACCAAGGCTGAACTTTAGCTGAGAGGGGACTTCCAGTTATTGTCTTTGTAGCCACAATATATATTGAATGTTCTCTTAGTCACACTAAAAGCCTGAGCTCCAGCAACTATCAGAGTCGTTACGATCACAACGAGATGGGATGTGCCTCCCCATCTGTCCCCGATACCTCCATACTTTTGTGGGGATCCCGGAGTTGGGCAGAGAGACACAGGGGGTCAGTACCTCCACTACCCTCCAGCAGAGAGAGTTTAGAACCCCAAAGACTAAATCGGTCTAGGTGCAAACCATCAAACTCCCTGAAAGGACCAAACCACAGAAGGAGAAAAGCTTCAGTAACAAGGTCTGCCAGAAGTTGTTCCAGTGGTACCCAAGAACCTAGTGGGGCCATCCCCGGTGGAGCCACTGCAAGTGGAGGGCATTTATACTAAGGCCTTATTGGACACGGACCCTCAAGTGACATTGTTATACAATGACTTCTACCGGAAGCATCTGAGACATATTCCTCTGTGTAAGCTAGAAGAACTGCAGATCTGGGGTTTAGGGACCCAAAAGTTCCCCTATGATGGGTATATTCCCGTGAAGATATAATTTCAGCCAGCAAAAGGGGGCGAAGATGGAAGAGTTCAATACTTCGGCCGTGGTGTGCCCTCATCCCCCAGGTGTTAAACAGAATTCTTTGGCACAAACACGGATTTGGTTCGACGGATGCTCATCCCTTTAGTGGCTCAGGGGTCTACAGAGGAAGAGGTGCATCCTAAACTAAGGACAGCTTTCCAGCGAGTGCTGCAGGAGCAGAAGACCCCAGTTGAAGAAGTGGGGAAGCTCTGGGGGTTAGACACCAAAGAGCGGGTGTTGCAGCTGGGAGAACGAACCTGCATGAAGGCTGTGGTGAAGTTGTCATTGGATCAACCAGGGCCTTTTGTGATGGTGGAAGGGGATCTGTGGGCAGAGGACAGCGCGATTGAGCTGGTGCTGGAAGTAGTCCTGACCAAAGTGCTACAGAAAAATGGTGGCAAGATTCCTGTAAGTGTCCGAAATGTTACCACTCAACCAGTACGTTTGAAACCCAGGATGGTTTTAGGACATGTGAGTGCTGCCTCTCCACTAACCCCTTCTGAGCTAAAGGGAAAAAAGAATAGAGAGAAGGAGTCAAAGGACACTTCCCCTGCTCGCCCAGCTGTTTCTTTCAAGTGGGGGGAGTAAGCGAAGACCCAGTTGTCTCCGTGGGAGAAATTCTTTTCAAGAAATGATTACGATGTGTGCTGTGCCAAAAGTGCCCAACATCTGATCCGCCTCAGCGAGGGTAAGCCCTTCAGAGAGAGTGCCCGAAGAATACCTCTGAGTGACTTAGAAGACCTCCATGAGCAGTTGGCAGAATTAAAGAGGTCAGGTGTTATACGGGAGTCCCGTAGTCCCTATGCTTCCCCCATAGTGGTGGTTCGCAAAAAGAATGGGACCATCCGGATGTGTATCGACTACCGTACTCTGAACCGTCGAACCATTACGGATCAATATACGACCCCTCAGATAGAAGATGCTTTGCAGTGCCTGTCAGGAGCCAAATGGTTCAGCGTGTTGGATCTGAAGAGTGGGTATTATCAAATACCCATGCATCCTGAAGACAGAGAAAAGACTGCTTTCATTAGTCCTTTAGGCTTCTTTGAGTTCAATCATATGCCTCAAGGATTGGCGGGGGCCCCGGCAACCTTCCAGGGGCTCATGGAGAATACAGTAGGAGACATTCACTTAATTGAAGTTCTGGTCTACCTTGATGACATCATTGTCTTTGGGAAGACTTTGGAGGAGCATGAAGCCCGTTTGGAAAAGGTGTTTCAGAGGCTTTATGAAGAAGGGTTGAAGTTGTCTCTGGAGAAATGCCAATTTTATCAGACTTCTGTCACCTATCTAGGACACGTGGTGTCCACTGCCGGAGTATCCAATGATCTGAAGAAATTGGAGGCTGTTACTACTTGACCTAGACCTACCAATGTGACAGAGTTACAATCCTTCTTGGGTTTTTGTTCTTACTACCGGAGGTTTGTGGAGAATTTCTCTCAGATAGCTGGTCCTTTGAATGAGCTGCTGAAGAGGGAAACTGAAGAAGAAGGGCTGACTCCTCGGAAGACAGAGATACTCAGGAAAGGGCCTAGAGGATCTAAAGAGTCTATCCAGGCCCAGTGGGATGTCAATCATGAACAGGCCTTCTGGAAGTTAAAGGAGAGCCTCACTAAAGCCCCAGTCTTGGCTTATGCAGATCCAGCAAAACCGTATGAGCTGCATGTGGATGCCATTAGAGATGGTCTAGGAGGAGTGTTATATCAGGAAGCTGAAGGAAGACTGCTCCCCATCGCTTACATTAGTCGCAGTTTGTCCCCCTCGGAGAAGAATTACCCAATTCATAATTTGGAGTTCCTGGCCCTCAAGTGGGCTGTAGTGGACAAGCTGGGACTACCTCTATGGGGCTTACTTCATGGTCAAAACTGATAATAACCCCTTGACGTCCTTACTGATTACTGCCAAGTTGGATGCCACCGGTCATAGGTGGTTAGCTGCCCTCTCTGAGTTCCAGTTTAGTACCGGCCTGGCAAAGGAAACTTAGATGCCGATGCTTTGTCCAGATGGCCTCATCCTGCTGAGAATAAAGAACAGGAGTGGGTGCAGTACACCTCTGAGGGAGTACAAGCCACCTGCCAAGGAGTCGAGTATCGCCTGAAGGGAGCCATGGGAGCTGAAGTAGCTGGAGTCTCCCCAAACTCAGAGTGGCTCTAAGGAAGAGGCGTATGCCTTGAATCGCATCAGACGTCATCCTAATAGGACAAGGGACATTCGTATGGACTACTCTCGATACTCAAGATTTTGAGTCAGATGTGATTGATTTGTTGATTTGACCTTTGTTTGTGAGTAGCCATTTTTATGTTTTAACAATAAAGCCTATATTGAGGATAATGCACTAGGTCGATGCGCCTTTCTTTGTGTTTCTTGTTTGCAGCTGGAGTCTCCCCTTCAGGCGTGCCCAAGTGTTATTGTGACTTGACTCAAGTGAGAAGTGAAGAACTTCCTCTGTTAGCTAAAGAGGATGTGAGGAAAGCTCAAAGAGAAGATTCTTTGGGAGCAGTAGTGCCAAAAGCTTTGAAGGCCAATAACCCCAAACTCTTAGTGGAGAGTCCTATAGTGGGAGCCAAGGTAGTTCCTTCGGGACTGGGAACGAATGAAGCTAAGAGATGGAGTAATTTACCGGATAAATGCTGTAGAAGAGTCAGATGGAGTGTGTCAGCTATTCCTGCCAGAAAGATACAGGCTGACTGTCCTTGCAGCTTTACATGACTCACATGGACATTTAGGACCTGACAGGACCTTTCAGTTGGTCAGGGACAGATTCTATTGGCCCTTCATGAGGAAGGAGGTGGAAGCCTATTGCCACCCGTGTATACGCTGCATTCAGAGGAAGACTTTACCACAACGAGCGGCTGCCATGGGTCATCTACGAAGTCATGGTCCCATAGAATTGGTGTGTATCGACTTCCTGTGTCTCTAACCTGATTTGAGTGGGCATGGAAATTTTTTGGTAGTGACTGACCATTTCACTCGATTTGCTCAGGCTTTTCCAACTCGGGATCAGAAGGCTAGTACGGTGGCCAAAGTGCTAGTTGAGAATATTTTTGTCCATTACGGTTTGCCACAAAGATGACATTCTGATCAGGGGAGAGACTTTGAAAGCAAGCTGATAAAAAACTGTGTGGGCTGTTGAATATACAAAAATCGAAAACTACCCCCTATCACCCTCAAGGGGATCCTCGGCCGGAGAGATTCAATAGAACATTGTTGAATATGTTGGGGACACTACCTCTTGAGAAGAAGCAGAAATGCAGTGAATATGTCCCGATACTAATCCATGCCTACAATAGTACTGTTAACGACTCCCCGTATTTCCTCATGTATGGAAGAGAAGCTAGACTGCCTATCGACTTAGCTTTTGGTACCTCTGTGGATCATACCTCGCAGGCCTCCTACAAGAGCTATGTCGACAGACTTCGGCAAAATTCGAAATTGGCTCATGAGAATGCGATGGAAGCCTCTGCAGGAACGGAATAAGAGGAATTGTGACTGGAAAGTGAGAGTGCAAGATCTGCAGCCCGGTGATAGAGTGCTTCTGAGAAATCTGGGGGTGCCTGGGAAGCATAAGTTGGCTGATCGTTGGTGCTCTCAGCCCTTTGTCATTCACAGGAAGCTTCCTGGGCTACCCGTTTAGCAAATCCACCCAGAGGGTAAGGTGGGACCGCTTAAGACTTGGAACCATCTTTTGCCTATTTCTGAAGCAGTCAGAACCTCGACTGAATGGAATGAAGAGGAGGATGCTCCTAGGACCCCTAAACTACGGTCTCAACCTTCCAAAAGTTCCAGCCCAAAATCTGTGCGTGTGATAGATGAAGAAGGGGATAGTGATGATGAAAGTGTAATTTTTGACTGGTGGTGGCCAGCCTGTGAGGGATCTTCTCCAAAACCATGTTCACCCATGGCTGAGTGGGCCCCTGCCCCTCTCCCTAAAAGAGAACTCAGTCAGGGACACAGCCCCCCTGTGAGGAGTGTGGAGCCAGGACAGGCGGAAGAAGAGACTGTATTGATTCCAGAGGATCCATTACCTAATGAAGATGTTTTTGTAGACTCTCCTCTATCTAGATTAGAAGAGCCTGTTGTTAAACAATCAAGTTCTCCTCTCCCAGAGCCATTTGAAGATCTATACGTGAGTCAAGGCTCCTGTCAGGGCCCAGATTCGAACCCAGGTCAGTGGTTGCTTCTGGCAGCGCTTCTTCTTGCTGAGCTATCCAGCAGCTGATATCTATGCATTCTAAATCTATGTGGTAACCTAGACCTTGTCCAGTTTCCTGCCTAGTTCCTTGCCCAGCCTCATGTGAACTCTGAACCTTTGGCCACTCCTTTGAACTTCCTATTTAAGCCTGATCTGGGAACTTCCTGATGCCAGATTATTGTGCTTTTGCCAAGATCTAGCTTTGTGTGCTTCATCCTCCCGAATCTTCTACTTGTGTACCGACCTCCAGCTACGTTCCGGGACTACGCCTCTGCCTGCTGCCATTTTGCTCTTCACTAATTGTGTACCGATCTTTGGCTAAGACTACGACTACTCTTCTGCTTGGTCCCTCACTCCGGCTGATCTCTTGTGTACCAGACCCTGCTTGTTGACCATGGTTGTGCTGCTGCTTCCTGTGACTGGACTCTGAGCCTGACCCAGTAATCGTGACAGAATAATCTGGCCACAATGGAGTCCGCAGTGGCAGCTACCTTTGCTAAGCAAATTTCTGAATTGCAAGAATTTGGTGTCACTTATCAGGCAAAATTTAAAGAACTGCAAAGTGTGGTGAAGGATCAACAAGCAGAAATTTGGGATTTAAAGAAACAGGTGTTGGATCTTATTTCCATAAATGGCGCCCGGAAGGGTTGAGCATGGACCCTGGTAAGATTAAAGCAGTGGTGGAGTGGCCTGCTCCTAGGAATGTTAAAGAGATTCAACGATTTCTTGGATTTGCCAACTTCTACAGAAATTTTATAAGGGACTTTTCCAAGGTGGTTGCACCAATTACCGAGTTAACCAAGAAGGGACGGCTTTTCACATGGGCACCAGAGGCGCAAG
This sequence comes from Pelophylax lessonae, assembly GCF_965119305.1. Lineage (NCBI taxonomy): Eukaryota > Metazoa > Chordata > Amphibia > Anura > Ranidae > Pelophylax > Pelophylax lessonae. The sequence continues at coordinate 225,685,487 of NC_138776.1, forward strand.
CTGCTTTCTGTAAACTAAAGACACTCTTTACCTCTGCACCAATTCTAGTACATCCTGACCCTGAACTGCCCTTTGTTGTAGAAGTAGATGCCTCAGATTCTGCTGTTGGAGCTATCCTTTCTCAGCGTACAGGTGAAAAGATGCAGCTTCATCCCTGTGCATACTTTTCCCGGTTGATGTCCTCTGCTGAAAGGAACTATGACATTGGGAATAAAGAATTGCTGGCTATAAAGGAAGCTTTCTCTAAATGGAGGCATCTGTTGGAAGGGGCTGAGCTGTTCTTACCGATCATCGGAACTTAGAGTTCATCCGTTCTGTAAAGAGACTGTCCTCACGACAAACACGCTGGTCTTTATTCTTCTCCAGGTTTAATTTCATCGTTTCTTACAGACCTGGCTCAAGAAATGGCAAGGCTGATGCCCTGTCACGGAGTTTGTCTGAATTCCCTCAAGGAAGCAACTCTGACTGCACCATTCTTTCTCAAAATAACTTTTTAGGAGCCACCAATCCCAAAGAATTTTTGATCTTGCTTAAAGATAGCTACTCTTCTGATCCCCTCCTTAAACATCCTCCTAAGGACCTGAGTCTCACCTTCAGAAATGGCTTTTGGATTCAGAATCAGTGCCTTTATGTCCCTCAAAGTGCGCGGCTAGAAGTCCTCAGACTGGTTCATGACTTTAAGCTTGCAGGACATTTTGGGGCCTTTAAAACTGCTGAACTGTTGTCTCGCTCATTCTGGTGGCCTAGTTACAAGAAAGATGTAAAGAACTATGTTGCTTCCTGTCCAACTTGTACACGTCATAAGACACCCCGATCTTCCCCTGTGGGATTGCTTCAACCGCTTCCAATTCCATCACGGCCTTGGGGATCAATTTCTATGGATTTTGTGGTTGAGCTTCCTCCTTCGAAGGAAATGACCACCATCTTGGTAGTGGTCGACCGCTTCACCAAGATGGCTCACTTCATCCCAACTAAGGGGGTACCCAATGCGGAACTAACTGCAGAATTAATGATCAGGGAAGTATTTAAACTACATGGAAACCCAGATGATGTGGTCTCAGATAGGGGGGTTCAATTTACTTCCAAATTCTGGAGAAGTTTCTGCATGTCCCTGGGTGTCACAGTCAATCTTTCCTCTGCCTTTCATCCTCAATCCAATGGCCAAACGGAAAGAACAAATCAGACTTTGGAACAATATCTTTGCTGTTTTGTTAGCTATTTACAGGATGATTGGGTAGATTATCTTCCAACAGCGGAATTTGCTTACAATAATTCTAAGCACAGCTCCACATCTCTTAGTCCTTTTTATGTGAATACAGGGTACCATCCAGTTTGCATTCCTGACCTCCCTATTGCTACACCGATTCCTGCTGTTAATGAGAGGTTATCTCTTTTACAGGAAACTCGAAGCAAACTGCTTGAAACATTGAAGGTGGCACAAGAGGCTTACAAGAAGGCATCTGATAGACGTCGACGAGAGAATCCGTCTTTTCGTGTTGGAGACAAGGTCTGGTTATCCGCAAAGAATCTCAGGACTCAGGTACCATCTGTTACGTTGGGGCCAAAGTATTTAGGACCTTTTCAAATCCTGGCACAAGTTAATGCAGTTACTTTCCGCTTGAAACTTCCTGACAGTATAAGGGTCCATCCTGTTTTTCATGTTTCTTTACTTAAACCCTTCCATGAAAATTCCTTCCCTGGGAGAGTCCTTCCTCCTCCACCGCCTGTGGTTGTTGAGGGTGAAGAGGAATTTATTGTAGAAGGAATAATTGACTCCAGGATTCACAGGAACAAGTTGCAGTACCTGGTGAAATGGGAAGGATACGGACCTGAAGAAAATTCTTGGGAACCTGCTGAGCATGTCCATGCTCCTAGACTGGTTCGGGAATTCCATCAAAGGTTTCCACTTAAGCCTGGTCCTGAGACGCCCTGTGGTCGTCCCGGAAGGAGGGGCATACTGTCAGGGCCCAGATTCCAACCCAGGTCCATGGTTGCTTCTGGCAGCGCTTCTTCTTGCTGAGCCATACAGCAGCTGATATCTATGCATTCTAAATCTATGTGGTAACCTAGACCTTGTCCAGTTTCCGGTCTAGTTCCTTGCCCAGCCTCCTGTGAACTCTGAACCTTTAGCCACTCCTTTGAACTTCCTATTTAAGCCTGATCTGGGAACTTCCTGATGCCAGATTATTGTGCTTTTGCCAAGATCTAGCTTTGTGTGCTTCATCCTCCCGAATCTTCTACTTGTGTACCGACCTCCAGCTACGTTCCAGGACTACGCCTCTGCCTGCTGCCATTTTGCTCTTCACTGCTTGTGTACCGATCTTTGGCTGAGACTACGACTACTCTTCTGCTTGCTCCCTCACTCCGGCTGATCTCTTGTGTACCAGACCCTGCTTGTTGACCACGGTTGTGCTGCTGCTTCCTGCGACTGGACTCTGAGCCTGACCCAGTAATCGTGACAGCTCCAAAATATTTACGCCTTCTAAGGAAGCAGACTCTTTTGAAGATAGACAAGAAGTCTATCTCCTTTTGGATGTCTTCATCCAAAGGTGTGTCAAACTATTTTACCATCCTACCTGCCAACAATATTTTAATTACCCAGCAGGGTAATTATATACCCAGCAGGGTAATTATATACCCAATTGTAGTATATTTAGATATCTTTCAAGCTTTCAACTCATATTGTGTCCAACCTATATCTTATTGCCCATCCCAGCACTTCCCCCTCGTTGTTCCTTCCTTCCCTCTTGTTTTCCTTGTGACTAACCCAACTGTCTCAGTCTTTTTAGTTTCTGTTTGTGGTTCTTTGGTTCGAGTGAGGCAGCCTCTGGCGCTGCCGTCATGGATCTCTCAGGAAAAGCTTGGATCGCCTTTATGACAGATATCCAGTCCAGCTGTAATTCAGGATCCAAAATTGAAGAAGACCTTCAAGTATACTCTAACAAGGTACAGGGGCTTTTAAAAAGAAAATCTAATTTATACTGGCATCTGGAATTTCTCCGGAAATATGTCAGTGAAAATATTAACCCACAGGGACTGAGATTACAAACATTCCCCACCCTGAGGGATCCATCCGAATCCTTTCGGAGGGAGTGGGAAGCCATTCTTAATAACTGTAGCAAAGATCTTATGAAATTACTAATTACTCATTATACTAGCGACATGCTCCCTTTGGACGCTGAAATTGATAAATTGGGGGTTAAATTTAAACATGTCTTTGAATTTTCTATCTTTCAAAGCACCTGGCAGGAAAATAAAAATAAACTTGAAATCCTTAATAAGGAAATAACATCTAAGAAACAAACTAAATTTAATCGCTATAAGCAAGCATTCAGCAAGGGCTATGCCTACCGCTGGGCAGATAAGTCACGTCCCACTCGTACACGTAAATTAGATAAACACAATACACAAGACATGATTGAAGACACAATGGAATCTGATTCATCACTATCAAGCACACTGTCACAGGCCACTAGACCTAAAACCACTGGATTACAAAACACATCAGAAATCACAAAACCAAGGCCGAAATAGCAATGGCCCTTCACCAGCAAATTCTATGAATACTAAAAAATGATCTGATTCACGAACTCCACAAGATAAAACCTTACAATCCACTAACCTCACCCCTATTGTGCACAAAGTCCTCCCCCAAGGTGCTGTAGGAACTTCCAATGTATCTGTCCCAGCTATTGGGGTTGTAGATGATGTTTTTTTAGGTATACAACAAACACCTCTACCCAAAAACACAAGACAGGGGAGTCTAGACCCCTTTGTATAGCAAACCAATGCCCAGGGACAAACACAAATACAAATCAATTAAACGGTATAAATCTATCTGATATAATACACAGATCCAGGTACTCCAGCTTGGACTGGGGTTCTGTCCATCTAATTCCATAGACGCCAGGGAAACTATCAAGGATCTTCATCCATTTGCACGTAACCTTACCTCAAGTATCTCTTTGACGAAGAACGTAAACAAAATAGGATGGAAAAGGAAGTAGCGAAAAAAACAAAAAACTTTACAATGGCTGAATGCCGGGCCCTTAGAGATGGCCTCCGTATTGCCCTCTTCATATAGAAGGACAAGGTCCTTCTATATGAAGAGGGCAATACGGAGGCCATTTCCATCATCGATTGAGTAAATGCAGAGCCCCCCTCATCTCAACCCCTTAATCTTAGTATCCCAACTCCACAATTTAAAACAAAATCCCAAAGATTTCCAGATCTAGCTACAAGTCCCCAAATATGGACCTTTGTGCAGTGTGTTGCTTGGGACATCAAGGTAACATGAACCAGGAACAACTCATGGCACGTCAACAACTACAATCCAACTAATCTATAGTTATAAAACCCTTGGACAAAGGGGGAAATATAGTCATTATGACATGTGGCCAATACGAACGCATGTGTCTTGATGTCCTTAGCAACACTACCTGGTATGTACCCATTGAGGACAATGTGGTCCAGAATTTCATATGTGAATTACATGATCTTGTAGTGGAAGCCTTTATTCAAGGCTTGATCAATAAAGATACAATGGACTTTTTTATTCCAAAACACCCTAGAATGCCAACGTTTTACACCATCCCTAAAGTACACAAAAATCTGACAAAACCACCGGGCAGACCCATGGTATCGGGTATTGGATCCCTTACTAAAAAAGCCAGCAGATATGTGGATTCATATTTGATGCCTCATGTATCGGGACTACCATCCTATATTAGAGATACAACGGACTTGTTGAAACACCTTGAGGGGATTCGGGTCCCTCCGGATGCCATGCTCATGGCTGTCGATATCGAGGCTCTTTAATCGAGTATCCCACATGAGCAGGGCATCCGGACGGCCGAATCCTTTCTTAGAGAATAAAGAATGGCCTTTAATGAACTTTGTTTTGCGACTGTTATGGTTTGTATTACCCAGGCCAGGAACTATTTTACTTTTGGAAACCAATGCTATTTGCAGGCCCAGGGGGTGGCTATGGGCATTTGCTGCGTACCTTCTTATGCCAATCTCTACTTTTGGGGGTTGGGAGAGAGACATCTTCTCCAATGACAGGATGGAATGTTGGATGCCATACATATTATGTTGGCACAGATTTATAGATGATCTTCTGATTATTTGGACAGGATCTCACTCAGATCTTAAAACTTTTTTGGAAAACCTTAATACTAATGATCGTAACCTCAAATTTACCTATACCATCAGTCGGGAGGAGATCTCTTTTCTTGACCTCAAAATTGGTTTATTACCTAGTGGCAGAGGTGGGGGACTTGAGTCACATGACTTGACTTAAGTCAGGCTTAAGTCACCGGTTTGAGGACTTGAGACTTGCTTGACTAAAATTAATAAAAGACTCAACTTGACTTTGACTTGGTATTCATGACTTGAGACTTGACTTTGACTTGAGACATATGACTCGAAATGACTTTAGTTTTTTAAGTTATTAAATATTTGTAGATAAATTAAGGTGTGTCTAAATATGGTTTTAAAAATAAATACCAGAAAATTAGCACAACAGTACCAACGTCCCCAAGTTACATATTTAGACGGAGCATTACTCTGAAATCACAGAGCTCCCGCCGAAGCGAGGCAAATGAGGGTTAGGAGAACCAAATAATGGGACTTTAGCGGTACCGATTATACATTAAATATTCACAAAGAGGTAAAAAGTATTAAAGCTTTATTCATTGTAAATATAAAATCATCCGCTTAAATAAGCTGACTGAGAAAAAAAAGGAAGAAAATAATACAAAAAACAAACCAAAAACAAACAATTTGGTAGGATATATCACATAGATAAATATAGCAGTGTTACCAAGACCATATATAGATTATATACAAGTGGCTAATCCGGTGAATAGTCCAGGTCTAGTCCACAAAGCGGCGCCCAACATGTTTCGCCGGAGGCTTCTTCGGGGGCGTTAAAATGTTGAACCTATGGTCATGATATTACATCAAAATATAAGAAACAAATGTTACATAAAATTAGCACTGACAAAGCATTGATTATGTAGACAGAGTGCCATGCAGATCCAAAGAGGGAGACCACACCAATTGGACAAGATACCCAAAAGTTCAAGAAATAGCCATAGGGTGACACGCATGCATAGGGTTGTGGGACACGCATGAAAAAGCTGGGGGGGACGAGTGTGGGAGCCGATATTAAGTAGCTCTAATTATTAATATAGGTGAATAATTGGAAAGAGATATACTATTACAGTGCATACTGCATGCATCGATAGATCTATAAATATTAAATGTACCTTGATAGACACCTAATTGAGTTTATCATTCATATGCAATATATCCTAATACTGTTTAAAAACTCCTGAGTGGAAATCATGGGGATATGAGCGGGAACACATCAAAAGGTTAGCCCTGGCGATTAAATAAATTGCCACACTGTAAAAGAGATAGGTATATATATATGTATTAAGGAGTAGGGTTGAGCGAACACGGACTGTATTATTTGTGTTCGTACCGAATAATTGGATTTTTGTTACCCGTATATTCGGGTAAAAATCCGTGTTCGGTCATTTTATTTCCGGGTTTTGTATGCATTGGCGCGCTTTTCATGGCGGGCTTTCAACAGCCAATCAACAAGCGTTTAACTGGTGTGCCTTAAGCCATCCCAGCCATGCCTACAAATGTATTAGTAGCTGTGATTGGCCATCTGAAGCATGTGACCAAGTCTTTATAAGTTTGAGACGGAGCGCCGCTGCGTCATTCTGCTGTAGATTAGGGAGAGAGCACACATCATACGTGCTGGCTGCTGATTAGGGACAGACAGGCAAAAATCATTTGTGTCTGGATAGAATTGAGGGACAGGTCGGAGTGTGTTAGGCGGGGCGAGTTGTAGGGCATTTTAGGGTGAGGCTGCTGATTTTTAGGGTCAGTGTGTTCTACAATCGATATTGCTGTGTGGGGGGGGGGGGGGGGTTTGCAGTGACCGATCTTATCAATCCTTTTAGGGAGAGGCTGGAGATAGGCTGGTGTCAGTGGTCCACATCGATTTTACTGTGTGTGGGGTGCAGTGAACACAATTTTTTTTGCCCACTGAGGAGGAGGGAGAAAAGTCTTTTTCTATCAGTCACTGTGTGCAGCGTTTTTCCTTCAGTGCTGCTGTGCTGACTGTGATAATACACTGCTGTGTGTGTTCACATGTGCTATTATTGAGAGATTTCAAAAGTTATACACTTTTTTCTATTCCACTATTCAATATACACCCTTGGGTTAAAAAAAATAAATTGTGGCATAGTCTGTATTAATCTAGTTAAAAATTACAAACTTAAAAGGGGAATTTTTTTTTTCCCTCCATAGCCTGCAGCAGAGCTGGTCCACATCGATTTTGCTTTGTGTGGGGTGCAGTGAAAACAATCTTTTTTGCCCACTGAGGAGGAGGGAGAAAAGTATTTTTCTATCAGTCACTGTGTGCAGCGTTTTTCCTTCAGTGCTGCTGTGCTGACTGTGATAATACACTGCTGTGTGTGTTCACATGTGCTATTATTGAGTGGTTTCAAAAATCATACACTTTTTTCTATTCCACTATTCAATATACAGCCTTGGGTTAAAAAAAATTAAATTGTGGCATAGTCTGTACTAATCTAGTAAAAAATTACAAACTTAAAAGGGGAATTTTTTTTTTCCCTCCATAGCCTGCAGCAGAGCTGAATAATATTAGACACTGCTGTTCACATGTGCTATTGATAAATCACACCAATTTTATATCATATTTTCTATTCCGCTATTCAATAAAAACCTTTGGGTATAAACAATTAAATTGCGGGATAGTCTGTGTTGGTACGTGTGAGATACACCTTTCCAATTTTTGGGGTGCATCTCATACTTCTGAGGATTTGAGGGTGCTGCCTGTTCCGAACTCCTCCTACTCCTCATCCTGCCTTTGGGGGTACAAAAAATAGTAATTGGGGCCTAGTGTGGTTCTGTACGTGTGAGATACATACACTTTTTTTGATAATATTTTCTATTCTGCTATTCAATAAAAACCTTTTCGGTATAAACAATTAGATTGCGGGATAGTCTGTGTTGGTACGTGTGAGATACAACTTTCCAATTTTTGGGGTGCATCTCATACTTCTGAGGATTTGAGGGTGCTGCCTGTTCCGAACTCCTCCTACTCCTCATCCTGCCTTTGGGGGTACAAAAAATAGTAATTGGGGCCTAGTCTGGTTCTGTACGTGTGAGATACATACACTTTTTTTGATAATATTTTCTATTCCGCTATTCAATAAAAACCTTTGGGTATAAACAATTAAATTGTGGGATAGTCTGTGTTGGTACGTGTGAGATACAACTTTCCAATTTTTGGGGTGCATCTCATACTTCTGAGGATTTGAGGGTGCTGCCTGTTCCGAACTCCTCCTACTCCTCATCCTGCCTTTGGGGGTACAAAAAATAGTAATTGGGGCCTAGTCTGGTTCTGTACGTGTGAGATACATACACTTTTTTTGATAATATTTTCTATTCCGCTATTCAATAAAAACCTTTGGGTATAAACAATTAAATTGTGGGATAGTCTGTGTTGGTACGTGTGAGATACACCTTTCCAATTTTTGGGGTGCATCTCATACTTCTGAGGATTTGAGGGTGCTGCCTGTTCCGAACTCCTCCTACTCCTCATCCTGCCTTTGGGGGTACAAAAAATAGTAATTGGGACCTAGTCTGGTTCTGTACGTGTGAGATACATACACTTTTTTGATAATATTTTCTATTCCGCTATTCAATAAAAACCTTTGGGTATAAACAATTAAATTGCGGGATAGTCTGTGTTGGTACGTGTGAGATACACCTTTCCAATTTTTGGGGTGCATCTCATACTTCTGAGGATTTGAGGGTGCTGCCTCTTCCAAACTCCTCCTACTCCTCATCCTGCCTTTGGGGGTACAAAAAATAGTAATTGGGGCCTAGTCTGGTTCTGTACGTGTGAGATACATAACACTTTTTTTGATAATATTTTCTATTCCGCTATTCAATAAAAACCTTTGGGTATAAATGATTAAATTGCGGGATAGTCTGTGTTGGTACCTGTGAGATACACCTTTCCAATTTTTGGGGTGCATCTCATACTTCTGAGGATTCGAGGGTGCTGCCTCTTCCGAACTCCTCCTACTCCTCATTCTGCCTTTGGGGGTACAAAAAATAGTAATTGGGGCCTAGTCTGGTTCTGTACGTGTGAGTTACATACACTTTTTTTGATAATATTTTCTATTCCGCTATTCAATAAAAACCTTTGGGTATAAACAATTAAATTGCGGGATAGTCTGTGTTGGTACGTGTGAGATACACCTTTCCAATTTTTGGGGTGCATCTCATACTTCTGAGGATTTGAGGGTGCTGCCTCTTCCGAACTCCTCCTACTCCTCATCCTGCCTTTGGGGGTACAAAAAATAGTAATTGGGGCCTAGTCTGGTTCTGTACGTGTGAGATACATAACACTTTTTTTGATAATATTTTCTATTCCGCTATTCAATAAAAACCTTTGGGTATAAATGATTAAATTGCGGGATAGTCTGTGTTGGTACCTGTGAGATACACCTTTCCAATTTTTGGGGTGCATCTCATACTTCTGAGGATTCGAGGGTGCTGCCTCTTCCGAACTCCTCCTACTCCTCATTCTGCCTTTGGGGGTACAAAAAATTGTAATTGGGGCCTAGTCTGGTTCTGTACGTGTGAGTTACATACACTTTTTTTGATAATATTTTCTATTCCGCTATTCAATAAAAACCTTTGGGTATAAACAATTAAATTGCGGGATAGTCTGTGTTGGTACGTGTGAGATACACCTTTCCAATTTTTGGGGTGCATCTCATACTTCTGAGGATTTGAGGGTGCTGCCTCTTCCGAACTCCTCCTACTCCTCATCCTGCCTTTGGGGGTACAAAAAATAGTAATTGGGGCCTAGTCTGGTTCTGTACGTGTGAGATACATACACTTTTTTTGATAATATTTTCTATTCCGCTATTCAATAAAAACCTTTGGGTATAAACAATTAAATTGCGGGATAGTCTGTGTTGGTACGTGTGAGATACACCTTTCCAATTTTTGGGGTGCATCTCATACTTCTGAGGATTTGAGGGTGCTGCCTGTTCCGAACTCCTCCTACTCCTCATCCTGCCTTTGGGGGTACAAAAAATAGTAATTGGGGCCTAGTCTGGTTCTGTACGTGTGAGATACATACACTTTTTTTTGATAATATTTTCTATTCCGCTATTCAATAAAAACCTTTGGGTATAAACAATTAAATTGCGGGATAGTCTGTGTTGGTACGTGTGAGATACACCTTTCCAATTTTTGGGGTGCATCTCATACTTCTGAGGATTTGAGGGTGCTGCCTGTTCCGAACTCCTCCTACTCCTCATCCTGCCTTTGGCGGTACAAAAAATAGTAATTGGGACCTAGTCTGGTTCTGTACGTGTGAGATACATAACACTTTTTTTGATAATATTTTCTATTCCGCTATTCAATAAAAACCTTTGGGTATAAACAATTAAATTGCGGGATAGTCTGTGTTGGTACCTGTGAGATACACCTTTCCAATTTTTGGGGTGCATCTCATACTTCTGAGGATTTGAGGGTTACTGCCTGTTCCGAACTCCTCCTACTACTCATCCTGCCTTTGGGGGTAGAAAAAATAGTAATTGGGGCCTAGTCTGGTTCTGTACGTGTGAGTTACATACACTTTTTTGATAATATTTTATATTCCGCTATTCAATAAAAACCTTTGGGTATAAACAATTAAATTGCGGGATAGTCTGTGTTGGTACGTGTGAGATACACCTTTCCAATTTTTGGGGTTCATCTCATACTTCTGAGGATTTGAGGGTGCTGCCTGTTCCAAACTCCTCCTACTCCTCATCCTGCCTTTGGGGGTTCAAAAAATAGTAATTGGGGCCTGGTCTGGTTCTGTACGTGTGAGTTACATACACTTTTTTGATAATATTTTCTATTCCGCTATTCAATAAAAACCTTTGGGTATAAACAATTAAATTGTGGGATAGTCTGTGTTGGTACGTGTGAGATACACCTTTCCAATTTTTGGGGTGCATCTCATACTTCCGAGGATTTGAGGGTGCTGCCTGTTCCGAACTCCTCCTACTCCTCATCCTGCCTTTGGGGGTACAAAAAATAGTAATTGGGGCCTAGTCTGGTTCTGTACGTGTGAGATACATACACTTTTTTTGATAATATTTTCTATTCCGCTATTCAATAAAAACCTTTGGGTATAAACAATTAAATTGCGGGATAGTCTGTGTTGGTACGTGTGAGATACACCTTTCCAATTTTTGGGGTGCATCTCATACTTCTGAGGATTTGAGGGTGCTGCCTGTTCCGAACTCCTCCTACTCCTCATCCTGCCTTTGGGGGTACAAAAAATAGTAATTGGGGCCTAGTCTGGTTCTGTACGTGTGAGATACATACACTTTTTTTGATAATATTTTCTATTCCGCTATTCAATAAAAACCTTTGGGTATAAACAATTAAATTGCGGGATAGTCTGTGTTGGTACGTGTGAGATACACCTTTCCAATTTTTGGGGTGCATCTCATACTTCTGAGGATTTGAGGGTTACTGCCTGTTCCGAACTCCTCCTACTCCTCATCCTGCCTTTGGGGGTACAAAAAATAGTAATTGGGGCCTAGTCTGGTTCTGTACGTGTGAGTTACATACACTTTTTTGATAATATTTTCTATTCCGCTATTCAATAAAAACCTTTGGGTATAAACAATTAAATTGCGGGATAGTCTGTGTTGGTACGTGTGAGATACACCTTTCCAATTTTTGGGGTTCATCTCATACTTCTGAGGATTTGAGGGTGCTGCCTGTTCCAAACTCCTCCTACTCCTCATCCGGCCTTTGGGGGTTCAAAAAATAGTAATTGGGGCCTGGTCTGGTTCTGTACGTGTGAGTTACATACACTTTTTTGATAATATTTTCTATTCCGCTATTCAATAAAAACCTTTGGGTATAAACAATTAAATTGCGGGATAGTCTGTGTTGGTACCTGTGAGATACACCTTTCCAATTTTTGGGGTTCATCTCATACTTCTGAGGATTTGAGGGTGCTGCCTGTTCAGAACTCCTCCTACTCCTCATCCTGCCTTTGGGGGTACAAAAAATAGTAATTGGGGCCTAGTCTGGTTCTGTACATGTGAGATACATACACTTTTTTTGATAATATTTTCTATTCCGCTATTCAATAAAAACCTTTGGGTATAAACAATTAAATTGTGGGATAGTCTGTGTTGGTACGTGTGAGATACACCTTTCCAATTTTTGGGGTGCATCTCATACTTCCGAGGATTTGAGGGTGCTGCCTGTTCCGAACTCCTCCTACTCCTCATCCTGCCTTTGGGGGTACAAAAAATAGTAATTGGGGCCTAGTCTGGTTCTGTACGTGTGAGATACATAACACTTTTTTTGATAATATTTTCTATTCCGCTATTCAATAAAAACCTTTGGGTATAAATGATTAAATTGCGGGATAGTCTGTGTTGGTACCTGTGAGATACACCTTTCCAATTTTTGGGGTGCATCTCATACTTCTGAGGATTCGAGGGTGCTGCCTCTTCCGAACTCCTCCTACTCCTCATTCTGCCTTTGGGGGTAAAAAAATAGTAATTGGGGCCTAGTCTGGTTCTGTACGTGTGAGATACATACACTTTTTTTGATAATATTTTCTATTCCGCTATTCAATAAAAACCTTTGGGTATAAACAATTAAATTGCGGGATAGTCTGTGTTGGTACGTGTGAGATACACCTTTCCAATTTTTGGGGTGCATCTCATACTTCTGAGGATTTGAGGGTGCTGCCTGTTCCGAACTCCTCCTACTCCTCATCCTGCCTTTGGGGGTACAAAAAATAGTAATTGGGGCCTAGTGTGGTTCTGTACGTGTGAGATACATACACTTTTTTTGATAATATTTTCTATTCCGCTATTTAATAAAAACCTTTGGGTATAAACAATTAAATTGCGGGATAGTCTGTGTTGGTACGTGTGAGATACACCTTTCCAATTTTTGGGGTGCATCTCATACTTCCGAGGATTTGAGGGTGCTGCCTGTTCCGAACTCCTCCTACTCCTCATCCTGCCTTTGGGGGTACAAAAAATAGTAATTGGGGCCTAGTCTGGTTCTGTACGTGTGAGATACATACACTTTTTTTGATAATATTTTCTATTCCGCTATTCAATAAAAACCTTTGGGTATAAACAATTAAATTGCGGGATAGTCTGTGTTGGTACATGTGAGATACACCTTTCCAATTTTTGGGGTGCATCTCATACTTCCGAGGATTTGAGGGTGCTGCCTGTTCCGAACTTCTACTCCTCATCCTGCCTTTGGGGGTACAAAAAATAGTAATTGGGGCCTAGTCTGGTTCTGTACGTGTGAGATACATACACTTTTTTTGATAATATTTTCTATTCCGCTATTCAATAAAAACCTTTGGGTATAAACAATTAAATTGCGGGATAGTCTGTGTTGGTACGTGTGAGATACACCTTTCCAATTTTTGGGGTGCATCTCATACTTCTGAGGATTTGAGGGTGCTGCCTGTTCCGAACTCCTCCTACTCCTCATCCTGCCTTTGGGGGTACAAAAAATAGTAATTGGGGCCTAGTCTGGTTCTGTACGAGTGAGATACATACACTTTTTTTGATAATATTTTCTATTCCGCTATTCAATAAAAACCTTTGGGTATAAACAATTGAATTGCGGGATAGTCTGTGTTGGTACCTGTGAGATACACCTTTCCAATTTTTGGGGTTCATCTCATACTTCTGAAGATTTGAGGGTGCTGCCTGTTCCGTACTCCTCCTACTCCTCATCCTGCCTTTGGGGGTACAAAAAATAGTAATTGGGGCCTAGTCTGGTTCTGTACGTGTGTGATACATACACTTTTTTTGATAATATTTTCTATTCCGCTATTCAATAAAAACCTTTGGGTATAAACAATTAAATTGCGGGATAGTCTGTGTTGGTACCTGTGAGTTACACCTTTCCAATTTTTGGGGTTCATCTCATACTTCTGAAGATTTGAGGGTGCTGCCTGTTCCGTACTCCTACTCCTCATCCTGCCTTTGGGGGTACAAAAAATAGTAATTGGGGCCTAGTCTGGTTCTGTACGTGTGAGATACATACACTTTTTTTGATAATATTTTCTATTCCGCTATTTAATCAAAACCTTTGGGTATAAACAATTAAATTGCGGGATAGTCTGTGTCGGTACGTGTGAGATACACCCTTCCAATTTTTGGGGTGCATCTCATACTGCCGAGGATTTGAGGGTGCTTCAGCCTGCCTCCTGCCTGTTCCGAACTCCTCCTACTCCTCATCCTGCCTAGACACAGGACTCTGGTCTGGAACAACGGATGTTTATTCAGGACTCTCTGTACACTCCAACATGCATTACAGGACAGCTCTGCATATCAATACATCTCTACATGTGTCTAAAGATGGCCACTCTGCCCCTTGACCCTTGTCATCACTCCTGGGTGGAGCCAGCCTTAAAGTGACAGTACATGTGAAACCCTTCAGGTATAACACCTTCCATCCATACCTAAAAAAAAAAAAAAAAAAAAACAACAAAACAAGAACAGGCATAAAACATTAACTCATAATTGTCCAATACAGTCCTCCAACTCAGGAGATTTACATGGCTTCTTCCACATCCGGATGTGAGAACAACTTCCAGGGACGCTACGGGAGAAAATGGCAGCGGATCACTTTTGGCGGGCCCGTCGATAGTCTCGTAACCGGTCTTGCATTTGAAACCGGTCAGGAGGGCGACAGTGTAGTTGAGGACGGGCACCCAGCGACTCGGGGCCGGAGGAAGCAGGGCTGGCCGGAATGGACACCGGCGGGGCCAAGAGGGGATCCCCTAGCTCAGAGGGTGAGCAGACCTCTGGAAGAGGGCTGGAGGGCTCTGTTGGAGCTGAGTTCAAAAGTTCAGAGTCCTCCCAAGCATCAGTCTCAATGCCTCCTGATCCGGTAGGAGCAGATCCTTGAGACACTGGAGGTGCAGCCGATGTTAGGGAGTCGGGCAGCTGAGAACGAGGACGCAATTGGTCCGCATGCCTTCTGCAAATTGAACCATCTTCCAGGCAGACCCTATACATTTTGGGTCCCAAAGTCTCTGCGACGATAGCAGGAAGCCAACGAGTGTTGGAAGCGCCATAAGATCGGGCCCATACCTTTTGCTGGGCTGTAAACCGGGGAATCTCGTCGTGTTTGACCCTCTTGTCTTGGGACTGCCGTACATGTTCCTGGACCGTTTGAGGGCGGAGCATATCCAAAACAGTCCATGGCTGCTGACCCAAAAGAAGTTCAGCTGGAGTTTTCCCAGTGGTTGCATGTGGTGTGGTTCTGTAAGCAGAAAGGAAGGAGTCCAGCTGCTGGGGTGACAGGGACTGTTGTTTACTTGTAGCCACAGTAGCTTTGAAATAGCGTTTGAAGGTCTGTACAAACCTTTCTGCTTGACCATTTGTAGCCGGGTGGTAAGGTGCGGTCAACTTGTGTTTGATGTTGTGGGCAGTCAGGAAACCCTGAAACTCCTGGCTTGTGAATTGTGCACCGTTGTCTGTGACAATTTCTCTGGGGTATCCAAACGTTGCAGCGAGATGTAACAGTATGGAAATCGTCACCTTAGTCGTTGGCTGGGTAACAGGAATGACCTCAGGCCACTTTGAATGGGCATCAATAATGATCAAAAAGGTGTGTCCTCTGATCGGGCCTGCAAAGTCCAAGTGTTGGCGGAACCAGGGAACCGTGGGCCAAGTCCAGGGCTGGACGCACCCTCGAGGAGGGTCTCTTGCAGTTTGTGCACATCCAGCACACGCATTCACATATGTCGTGATATCGGAGTCGAGGTTCGGCCACCACACATAGCCTCGGGCCTTTTGTTTCATACGTGTGCCTCCAGGATGACCAGTATGTAGCAAGTCCAGAATGTGTCTCCGGAGGGTCTGTGGAACGATCACTCGGTCTCCCCATAAAACACAGTTGCCAGACACAGTTAATTCCAGATGCCTACGGAAGTAAGGTTCATAATCCTGTGTGACAGTTGCAGGCCAACCGTACCGTACCCAGGAGAGTATTGTCTTATGGAAGGTATCCTTGGCTGTATGGGCTGCTACCTCCCCAGAAGACAGAAAGGACAGGCTGGTGTAACGATAACTCTTGACAGGTGGAGAAGAGTCTGTTAATGTCCTTGTCAGACGGGACATGGCGTCTGCATTAGCATTGGCATCATGGCTGAGATACTGCATTTTGTAGCTATATGCTCCCAAGAATAGGGCATAGCGTTGAAGACGGGCCGCAGTCGTCTGGGAGATGCCTTTGTCAGGGCTAAAGATCTGAAGGAGTGGTTTATGATCAGTCAGTATGGTGAATTCCCTACCATACAGGTAAAGATTAAACTTCTTAATTGCCCATATGAGCGCCAGAGCCTCTTTGTCAATGTGAGAGTAATTGCTTTCTGCTTTTGTCAAGGACCTGGAGGCGAATGCCACTGGTTTCTCTGACCCATCTGGCAAAACGTGAGATAGTACAGCCCCTAGACCATAGGGTGAGGCATCACAAGCCAAGGTGAGAGGCTTTTGGAGGTCATAGTGCACGAGCATGCGTGACTCCAACAGCTTTCGCTTAGAAACTTCAAAAGCACGTTGGCATGCAGCCGACCAGTTCCATCTGGAGTGTTTCTCCAAAAGCTTGTTTAATGGAAACAAAGTGTGTGCTAGATCCGGCAGGAATTTTTGGTAATAGTTCAGCAAGCCCAGGTATGATCGCAGCTGCTGGACGTTGGTCGGGGCTGGAGCTTTTACTAAAGCATCAATTTTGGCTTCCGTGGTGTGTATACCCTCTGCATCCACAAGGTGGCCACAAAACTCCAATTTAGGTACCATGAATTGGCATTTCGCCAAGTTCACTTTTAGACCCTGCTCTTGCAGTCTCACCAACACAAGCTCCACGTTATGCTTGTGTTCCTGGTCCGTCAGGCCCGTGATGAGCATGTCATCTAACAGGCACTGTGTGAAAGGAATGTCCGCCAAAATCTCATCCATTTTTCTTTGCCAAATGGCTGGGGCGGAGGCTACCCCAAACACCATCCGATTGTATTCATACAGTCCCTTGTGAGTGTTGATTGTTAGAAACTTGCGGGACGAAGGGTGGACCTCAAACTGTAAATAAGCTTGCCTGAGATCAAGCTTGGTGAACTTTTGACCTCCTGCAAGAGAGGCAAAAATGTCATCTACTCTGGGTAGGGGATACTGGTCTATCTCCAGTTGAGAATTTAGTGCCATGCGGAAATCGCCACAAATGCGTAAGTCCCCATTCGCTTTCTTTACTGGTACAACTGGTGATGCCCACTCGCTGTGCTCTACCTTTGAGATGACACCTTGTTCCTCCAGCTGGCTTAGTTCAGCTTCCACACCTGCTCGGAGTGCGAAAGGTACTGTCCGAGCTTTGAAGAACCTAGGCTGGGCATTGGGTTTCAGCCTGAGTCTCACACAGTCATGCTTTATTTTTCCCAAATGGTTATCAAAGACTTGTGGGAATCGCTGTTTCAGGGACTTCACCCATCCCTCTTCATCCCCTGATGGGATGGTCACGGTGTTGCAGGGGTTAATGGCGATGTCTGGCATGCCAAAGTGAGCAATCCAGTCTCTCCCAAAAAGAGGGCCCCCCCCATGTTCTAGGATATATAATGGCATTCTCTTTGTCTGACCCTTGTAGGATACCTGTACTTTCACGTACCCCAGTGGGTGGAGTATCTGCTTTGAATATGTCTGCAGTTTGATTGGTGTTGGATGGACAGTTGTTCGGATCAGAAGTTTTCTCCATTGTTTCTGGGTGATAACTGAAACTGCTGCTCCTGTGTCTACATCCATCTTGAGTTTCTTTCCTTCCACGGTTACCTCTACAGTCATTGCTGAGGGTGCTGAATGCATATGATGTATGTCCAATCTGTGGAGCACTTCCTCATCTTCTGATTCCGATGACGATGTATATCTTCCCACCATATATGCCTTTGTCCTGGTGTTCAGAGGTTGTTTATTTCGCACTTTCTTACTACGGCAGACTCGTTTCAGATGGCCTGCCTTACCACAATTATGACAGAGCTGATCCTTAAACCGGCAGACTTTGTGATCATGGTCTGTATTCCCACAACGGTAGCAAGCTGACTCCTGGCTTGGTGAGGGTCTATATTTACCGTTAGCTGCAGTTTGCTTGACTGCTGTTCTGAAAACTTCCTCTTTAACCTCTCCCCTTCTACTCTGGGGGTTCAATGCCTCTGTATCTTTCACAGCCATTTCCATCACTGAAGCTATCTCAATTGCCTTTGTAAGGGTAAGGTCTTTCTCTGTTAACAGTCTCTTTTGGCTAGACTCACTATTCAGTCCCATGACAAACTTATCCCTCAGTGCAGTTGGTAAGTACTCCCCAAAAGAACAGGTTGAGGCTAGTCTGCAAAGGGCGAGCACATAAGCCTTAATATCTTCACCTGGCTGCTGCTGCCGCTGATAACACCTGAATCTCTCTGCAATCTCTAGTGGTTTAGGCTGGAAGTGATTCCCTAACAGTGTCAGGAGCTCTGCCAAAGTCTTAGTTGCTGGTTTTTCAGGGAAAAGGAGATCCCTAAGAGTGTCATATGTCCTAGCACCAACCAGTGTCAGAAAAACTGCTACTTGCCTGTCGCCTGGGATGGCATTTGCACAGAAATATTGTTCTAGTCTTTCAATCCAGGAAATCCACGTTGTCTGTTCTCCATCAAATTCACTTAATGTTCCGATCAATGACATTTTCCTGCTGGGCTCTGTGGGTGTTTGTATTCCTGACAATCCAGAGTTTTTTTCTTCCTTTCTTTTCTCACACGGATAGTAACCTTGTAAATCCCATCCTCGTCGCCACTGTTATATTCTCTATGTTGTGAGAGACACAGGACTCTGGTCTGGAACAACGGATGTTTATTCAGGACTCTCTGTACACTCCAACATGCATTACAGGACAGCTCTGCATATCAATACATCTCTACATGTGTCTAAAGATGGCCACTCTGCCCCTTGACCCTTGTCATCACTCCTGGGTGGAGCCAGCCTTAAAGTGACAGTACATGTGAAACCCTTCAGGTATAACAAAATTGTAATCAGGGCCTAGTTTGTGTTTGTACGTGTGAGATACACCGTTTTATAAAATTTGTCCTATTCCGCTATTCAATATACACCCTGTTTGAGTGTAAAAAATTAAATTGCGGGATAGTCTGTATCGGTACATGTGAGATACACCTTTTTAAATTTGTTTGGCGCATCTCCTTCTACCGCCGAGGATTGCAAGGCGCTTCAGTTTGCCTCCTGTTCCCAACTCCTCCTACTCCTCTTCCTCATCCTGCCTTTAGGGTACAAAAAATTGTAATCGGGGCCTAGTATGTGTTTGTACGTGTGAGATACACCGTTTTGTAAAATTTGTCCTATTTCGCTATTCAATATACACCCTGTTTGAGTGGAAAAAATTAAATTGCGGGATAGTCTGTATCGGTAAATGTGAGATACACCTTTTTAAATTTGTTTGGCGCATCTCCTTCTACCGCCGAGGATTGCAGGGCAATTCAGTTTGCCTCCTGTTCCCAACTCCTCCTACTCCTCTTCCTCATCCTGCCTTTAGGGTACAAAAAATTGTAATCAGGGCCTAGTCTGTGTTTGTACGTGTGAGATACACCGTATTATAAAATTTTTCCTATTCCGCTATTCAATATACACCATTTTGGAGTGTAAAAAATTAAATTACGGCATAGTCTGTATCGGTACGTGTGAGATACACCTTTTAAATTTGTTTGGCACATCTCCTTCCACCGCCAAGGATTGCAGGGCGCTTCAGTTTGCCTCCTGTTCCCAACTCCTCCTACTCCTCTTCCTCATTCTCCCTTTAGGGTACAAAACATTTTAATCGGGGCCTAGTCTGTGTTTGTACACCGTTTTTTATCCTTTTTCCTATTCCGCTATTCAATATTCACCCTTTTGGGGTAAAAAACATTAAATTGCGGCATAGTTTGCATATTTGACTGTGAGATACACCCGTGCGATACTGTTGTTGTTTTGTTCCGCTATTCAATAAACACCTTTCTAGGGCAAGATCTTAAATTACAGAAATATGAGGAGACCGTCAAATAGGGGCCGTGGCCTGGGTCGTGGTGCTGCTGGTAGAGCTCCTGTTGCAAGGAGAGGACGTGGTCGATCTGTGCCAGCTACACGCACAAGTGAAACACCTTCCTCAAGTGTTAGTAGGCGACAGAACCTGCATCAGTATTTGGTAGGGCATCATACGCCTCTAGAAGTGATGATGCCAGAACACGTAGAGGCGATAGTAGATTGGTTTGCTGCTGACAGTGCCTCCAGTTCCTTCACATTGTCTCCCACCCAGTCTACTGCAGAAAGGTCAGAGTTGGCACCTGCAGCCGATGTCCAACCGTCTTTCACCTCACCCCCTTGCAAATCAGGCAAGCAGTCTGAGCCCTAAGCCATACAGCAGTCTCTTCTTCTTTTTGATGACTCTGTCAGCAGGGTTTCCCAGGGCCATCCACCTAGCCCTGCCACAGAAGTGGAAGAGATTGAGTGCAGCGATGCCCAACCACTTATTTCTCAAGATGAGTACATGCAAGGACCATTGCAGCACGTCTCCGATGATGACGAAACGCAGGTGCCAACTGCTGCGGCGTTCAGAATTGTGGAGACCGACAAGGAGGGCAGGGGTGAAGACTGGATGGAAGATGATGTGGAGGACGATGAGGTCCTCGACCCCACATGGAATGAAGGTCATGCAGGTGACCTGAGTAGTTTGGAGGAAGAGGCGGTGGTTGCACAGAGCCACCAGCACAGCAGAAGAGGGAGCAGGGTGCAGAAGTGGAGCGCCCGTGCCCTAGACACTACGCCTGCTACTGCCCAATGCAGCAAGGGACAGAGTGCACCAAAGCCAGCTCAAAGGAGTTCTCTAGCGTGGAAGTTCTTTAGAAAATGTGCTGATGACAGGACACGAGTGGTTTGCCCCCTGTGCAATCAGAGCCTGAAGCGAGGCATAAACCTTCTCAACCTGAGCACAACCTGCATGATCAGGCATCTAAGTGCAAAGCACGAGCTGCAGTGGAGTACACACCTTCAAAACCAAGAAACGTCTCTGGCTCATCCTGCTTCCTCTTCTGCTGCAGTCTCGGCCGCTCCAGCCACATCTGTAGTGATACCGGCACCTGCCACCCCGCAAACAGACGATCTGTCAGCAACACCACCACCTGGGTCACCAACCATCTCCACAATGTCCCGTGGAAGCTTTCAGCTTTCCATCTCCCAAACACTTGAGAGGAAGAGGAAGTACCCCCCTACGCACCCGCGATCCCTGGCCCTGAATGCCAGCATTTCAAAATTCTTGGCCTTTGAAATGCTGTCATTCCGTCTGGTGGAGACGCACAGTTTTAAAAACCTTATGTCGGTGGCTGTCCCACAATACGTCGTGCCCAGCCGCCACTACTTTTCCAGGCAAGCCATCCCTTCCCTGCACAACCAAGTGGGGGAAAAAAATCAGGTGTGC
The DNA here is from genome assembly GCF_965119305.1 of Pelophylax lessonae. Lineage (NCBI taxonomy): Eukaryota > Metazoa > Chordata > Amphibia > Anura > Ranidae > Pelophylax > Pelophylax lessonae. Next base: position 225,707,090 of record NC_138776.1, read on the forward strand.
ACTGCGCAACGCCATCTGTGCCAAGGTCCACCTAACTACCGATACGTGGACCAGTAAGCACGGTCAGGGGCGTTATATCTCCCTAGCGGCACACTGGGTAAATGCAGTGGCGGATGGGCCTGAGGCGGATAGCAATTTGGTGCATGTCCTTCCACCACCGAGGATTGCAGGGCGCTTCAGTTTGCCTCCTGTTCCTAACTCCTCCTACTCCGCTTCCTCATCCTCTACCGCCTCCTCATCCGGACAGCGTAACACCTTCACCACCAACTTCAGCACGGCCAGGGGTAAACGACAGCAGGCAGTTTTAAAACTTGCCTGTTTGGGGGAAAAACCACACACCGCGCAGTAGTTGTGAAGGAGCATGGAACAGCAGACAAATGAGTGGTTGCTGCCAGCGAGCCTCAAGCCCGGCCTGGTGGTGTGCGATAACGGGCGAAATCTCATAGCAGCTCTGGGCCTAGCCGGTTTGACGCACATCCCTTGCCTGGCGCATGCGCTGAATTTGGTGGTGCAGAGGTTCCTTAAAAACTACCCCGATATGTCAGAGCTGCTGCAGAAAGTGCGGGCCGTCTGTGCGCACTTTCGGCGTTCTCACCCTGCTGCTGCTCGCCTGTCAGCGCTGCAGCGTAACTTCGGCCTTCCCGCTCACCACCTCATATGTGACATGCCCACAAGGTGGAACTCCACCTTGCACATGCTGCAAAGACTGTGCGAGCAGCAGCAGGCCATAGTGGAGTTTCAGCTGCAGCACGCACGCGTGAGTCGCTCTGCGGAACAGCACCACTATACCACCAATAACTGGGCCTCCATGCGAGACCTGTGTGCCTTGTTGCGCTGTTTTGAGTACTCCACCAACATGGCCAGTGCCGATGACGCCGTTGTCAGCTTAACTATCCCACTTCTATGCCTCCTTCAAAAAACAATTCAGGCGATGATGGAAGAGGATGTGTCACAGGATGAGGAGGAGGAGGAGGAGGAAGATCTAACATTTCCAAGGCTTTCAGGGCAGTCATTCACAAGGGGCTCCGAGGGTGGGTTCCTGCACACACAAACGCCAGGGACACAATTGTCCAGCAGGGGCACGGTTCTGGAGGATGAGGAGGATGAGGAGGAGGAGCTGGAGGAGGAGATGGAACCATGTTCACAGCAGGGTGGCACCCAGGCCAGCTCATGGCCATCACTGGTGCGTGGCTGGGGGGATACAGAGGACACAGACGATACACCTCCCACAGAGGACAGCCTTTCGTTGCCTCTGGGCAGCCTGGCACACATGAGCGATTACATGCTGCAGTGTCTCCACAACGACCGCCGAGTTGCCCATATTCTAACTTGTGCTGATTACTGGGTGGTCACGCTGCTGGATCCCCGTTACAAGGACAACGTACCGTCCTTAATTCACTCACTGGAGCGCGATCGCAAGATGCGCGAATACAAGCGCACGCTGGTAGACGCGATGCTGCTGGCATTCCCACCTGACAGCGGGGGCCACAGTGGAAGCACAAGGCAGAGGAGGAGGAGGAGGTCGCCAACGCAACCAGGGCACCGCCAGCACCTCAGAAGGCAGGGTTAGCATGGCCGAAATGTGGAAAAGCTTTGTCAGCACGCCACAACAAACAGCAGCACCAGCAGCTCATATGGAACGTCTTAGCAGGAGGCAGCAATTCACCAACATGGTGGAGCAGTATGTGTGCACATGCCTAGACATACTGAATGACGGGTCTGCCCCCTTCAACTTCTGGGTCTCCAAGTTGGGCACATGGCCTGAGCTTGCCCTTTACGCCTTGGAGGTGCTGGCGTGCCCTGCAGCCAGTGTATTATCTGAACGGGTATTTAGCACGGCTGGGGGCGTTATCACAGACAAGCGCAGCCGCCTGTCCAGAGACAATGTGGACAAGCTCACGTTCATTAAAATGAACCAGGCATGGATCCCACGGGACTTTTCCGTACCTTGTGCAGAATAGCGATGGATACCGACCTTACCCAGCCATTGTTCTATTTTTGCTCTTTCTCACTCTTTTGGGGTGTACCCTCATTTAAAATTTCTGAAAAAAAGCAGTGTTGGCTACCTCGTCCTCCTCAGGGCCAGATTAACATAGGGGCTATTGGAGCTGCAGCTCCAGGCCCCTACCTTAATATAGGCCCCGGGTTGGCCATATTCACTGTTACCGCTCTTCTGTCACTTGTAAACACAGAAGTCTGGCTTCTATGCTCGCTTCCCCAGGCAGCTCCCTCAGAACCTCCCCACACAGCACGAAGGCCGGACAAGGAGGGACAGTTGCCGATGCATGGATGTGTTTATGGGCTTCAGAGACAGCATCCCATGTTGAATTAGGCATGCATGGCTGCACCCTTCCTCCTCTGGGTGCATGCCAAGGCACGGCCCTTAAGGCCCTTCAAAATCCTCAGCACCAAGCCCATGATGCTCTTAATCCGGCCCTGGTCCTCCTCCACCGCCGCTTCTACCTACACCGCCCATAGGTGTGCGCAGCCTATTGCATTAGGGCGTGCACCTCAAAGTTTAAATACACATGCATGTGTTTGCCTACATGTACATGGCCCCGATACATTACTCTCCCTGCTGGCAAAGAGAAATAGAGCAGAGCAGGTCCGAGGGAGATCTTTCCCATCTCCTCACTGGCAAACAGAGCGATAATGCTATGTGCCCTAGGTGATTAGGGTGTGCCCAGGTACACCCGGCACACCCTGTGCGCACGCCTATGACACCGCCACATCCACCACCACCTCAACCTCCCTACTTCTCCATATGGGCCTCGTCCTTCAGAGATGAAGAACATTGTTTTATTTTTCAGTTTTTTTTTTTTTTGTTGTTTTAAGTTATTTCCCTATCCACATTTGTTTGCAGAGCACTTGCCATGCTCTTAACTACGTTTTGCTGCCATTTGCAGCACTCTAGCCCTTTCCATTGGTGTTTTAAAGCCATTTTAGTGCCTGAAAGTTCGGGTCCCCATTGACTTCAATGGGGTTCGGTGTCCGGGAAAAGTTTGGCAAAAGTCCGGGACACGGACCTGGACTTTTTTTTCCGCCGAACACGGACATCCAGGTGTCCGCTCAACTCTATTAAGGAGAAGTCTTCTCTCTAACGGTAGATGACACATGAATATGTACATTTCATGTACATCCGAAAAAGAAGTACCAATTTATATACCTGAAATAATGCTTTCAACCAAAATGACTAGGTCAGTCTTAGGAAGTAGCATAAACAACAGACTCACATACCAGTGAGTATTGCCTAGACAGAGTCATTGGTAAAAGATGAAAATCGTACTGCAGAAATGTAAAGAGATAAGCAGTATATTTAGCCACTTATAATTATTTTGGATATCTAGTATCACCAAACATTTCGGGAATTTTCCATATAAAACACAAAAAAGAGGCCTTACTAGTAACGGCCCCTCACCTACAGACACTGTTCATCATCAAAAACTTTCTAATTCATGTACACCACAAGATAAGACCTCACCACACACGAACCTCACTCCAATTTAGCAGAAAGTCCTCAGTAAGGGGCCTACAGGAACATCTAACATGAATGCACAAACCACAGCAGATGTTTTTTTTTTAGGTCTACCAACAACCCCTCTTCCCAAAAATACAAGACAGGGGTGCCTAGACCCCTTAGTACATCAAACCAACACTCCGGGATCAGCACTGACACCAATAAATTAAACATTATTAACTTATCATTATTAACTTATCCAATACCATACTTACCCCTACTCAGATAGAGGTACTGCAACTTGGACTAGGTTTCTGTCCATCCAATCCTATTGATCCCAGAGAGACCATTAAGGATCTCCATCTTTTCGCACGCAATTTAACCTATAAATATCTGTTTGATGAGGAACGTAAACAAAGTAAAATAGAGAGAGAATTAGCTGAAAAAACGAAGAATTATACCATGGCGGACTGCCGAGCTCTCAGAGATCTTATTCTTCTCTATGAAGAAGGGAATACAGAGGCAATTTCTATCATCGATGGTGAAAACACTGATATTTCCCCAGTTTCATCCGCAAATCCACCTGCGTCAGTAGACAAATTTAAAATTAAATCCCAACGTTTTCCAGATCTGACACTAAATCCTCATATTTGGACATTTGTGCAGTGCGTTGCCAGGGACATCAAGGACATGCAATGGCCCCCCTTCTAAAGTAACATGAATAAAGAACAACTTTTAGCACTTAAACAACTTCAGACAAATAGATCCATAATAATCAAACCTTCGATAAGGGGGGCAACATCGTGGTTATGACTTGTAGCCAATATGAAAACATGTGCCTTGATGTCCTTGGCAACTCTATCTGGTACACCCCAGTTAATATTATAGCAGTACAGGGCTTCACAGGTGAATTGCTTGAATTAATAACAGAAGCATTCACTCATGGCTTAATCAATAAGGACACAATGGAGTTCCTCATACCCAGACATCCCAGGACCCCCACGTTTTATACTATCCCGAAGGTCCATAAAAATCTCACCCATCCACCTGGTAGGCCCATAGTGTCGGGTACTAGAAAAAAACTAGTAGATATTTGGATTCCTATCTAATGCCACATGTATTAAGACATACGCGACACAGCTGATCTATTAAAACACCTTGAGGGGATTCAGGTCCCTCCGGATGCCCTGTTCGTGGCAGTGGACATCGAGGCACTATACTCGAGTATTCCACACGAGCAGGGCATCCTGATGGCCGAATCCTTCTTAAAAGAGACAGACATCAGAGAATGGCCATTAATGAACTTTGTTTTAAAACTCCTACGTGTTGTATTGACTAGGAACTATTTTGTTTTTGGAAACCAACTATACTTACAGACCCAGGGGTTGGCTATGGGCACTTGCTGCGCACCATCCTATGCAAATCTATATTTGGGGGGATGGGAGAGAGAGATCTTCTCGAATGACTGTATGGAATTTTGGCTGCCATATATCCTATGTTGGCATAGGTATATAGATGATCTGCTTATTATATGGACAGGAACTCTTCTAGATCTAAGAGTATTACTTGAAAGGCTTAACATTAACAATCTTAACTTAAAATTTACCCATACCATCAGTCCTGAGAAGATCTCTTTCCTTGACCTCACAATCAATATCTTACCAAATGGTGACCTTGCAACTGATCTATTTAGAAAGTCAAGTGCGGGTAATACCGTACTGTGCGCAGCAAGTGCCCATCCCACCCCCTTGGTCAACAGTATACCCTATGCCCAATACATTCGTCTTAGAAGAAACTGTTCGAGTGAAACAAACGTTTAAAATCAATCTGATGCCCTTAGGGACCGCCTTCTGGAAAGGGGATACTCCAAGTCTATATTGAGAAAAGCCTTTAACCGAGCTAAGAAACGGTCCAGAGAGGAGTTAATATACAATACCCGTCCTAAATCACAAGTCGATACTGTCCGTTTCGTTACTAAATTCTCTGTACATGAAAGGGAATTGTGAAAAATCATTGATAGACATTGGCATGTCTTAACCAATGATTACACGCTTGACAAATATTTAAAACCCCATCCTGACTTAGTGTTCAGACGTGCCCCATCACTCAGAGATAGTTTAACGTCCAGCCACTTTCAAACCGAAACACCAAATCGTTCCTCACGCAAGGGAACATATCGGTGTGGGGAATGCACACGTTGCAGCTGGGTTGTGGAAGGCAGGGGAATACGCTTACCCAATGGCAGTTGGTATAGATCGAGGCAACATGCAAATTGTACCACCAGAGGCATCATATATTTGATGCAATGTGTCTGTAAAGCCTACTATGTAGGTAAGACAATCAGACAATTTAATCAATGCATAGGGGACCACCTTTATTATTCGGAAGGAGGTAACATCCTTACTACAGTTACATGCCATATTGGCCTCCATCACAAATATGATAATTCCGTTATTTCCTTCTTCGTCTTAGAGGTGATATCCCCTGACCCTCGTGGCGGGGACTGGGACTTGGACAAAAGAATCTTACAACGGGAAACATACTGGATAGAATACCTCGATGCCACTATACCTCCTGGCATCAACGAGGTACTCACATATAAACCCTTCCTTTAACAATATTAGCATCATGGGAAATTGTGCATAATTTATTTTTGTCTACATTTTCCCAGGCATCAGTTTGCTCTCTGTACAGGTCCTTTATAGTAGAGACAGATGGCCTTAATCCATAATTTTCCATTTCCTCTACCTTTTCTTTCCCTTATTTTTTCTTTCCCCTTCCTCATGTTTCTCCCTCCCTCAATTTGTCTGTATCTCCCAACATGGCCTGGGACTGTGCTAATCCTTAGCCTGACCCTCTTTGAAATCCTATTGCGATTCGTCAGGTCAGGATATTGACACGCTCCCATGTCCATGTATATATGTTTGGTGAAACACAGAGATAATTGGAATCATCAAAATGGTTCCAACGTATAAATATAACTATAACCAATTATGATTCCTCATTTTGTATATTTTCAATTGTTTTTTATTTTTTTGACAATATGGCTACAATAAATTGTTTTTGTTATATATATGTTTATACTAACTATGTCCTTGATTGGGCTTATTCACATGGATTGTGTTACTGTAATATGGTGGTATAATATATATGTGTTTAAGGTCTGTAGCAACCGAATATATGTAATGTGTGGACGTCATGCAGATCCATTCAGGGTGTCACCGTTCCGGAATTTGTCCATGGGGACACGCAGGCCGGGTCTGGGAGCGCTATCTGGTGTAGGAACGAGTGTGCGGTCTCCTCATATGCCAGCAGGTATTCCTTATGGCATCCCGAGCTGCCCTATGGCTGTAGGAACTCGGGCTTCCCTTGTTCCCTTTTTTAGCACTATGCATGCGCCGATTCCCGGCGCATGCGCAGTTTGAGACCAGACCCGACTGTCGTCACTTCCTCCCGGAAATACGCGGTCGGTTTGGAGCCGCTATTTAAACTGGCACCGCTGATGGCGGCGTCAGTTCATGGGGACTCGATGCGGGACCATACATACAGGCAAGTATCGCGATCTAGCTGGCAATAACCTTCTCTATTGTAAATTCCCGAAATGTTTGGTGATACTAGATATCCAGAAGTGGCTAATATACTGCTTATCTCTTTACATTTCTGCAGTACGATTTTCATCTTTTACCAATGACTCTGTCTAGGCAACACTCACTGGTATGTGAGTCTGTTGTTTATGCTACTTAGTAAGACTGACCTAGTCATTTTGGTTGAAAGCATCATTTCAGGTATATAAATTGGTACTTCTTTTTCGGATGTACATGAAATGTACATATTCATGTATCATCTACCGTTAGAGAGAAGACTTCTCCTTAATACATATATATACCTATACAGGCCCGGACTGGGACAAAAAATAGGCCCGGGCATTTTGGACTGAGCAGCCCAGGAGGGGGTGGCGTGACGGGGGCGTGACTGGGGCGTGGCGGCGCGTGGCTTTCCTCGGGATGGTTGATGACAGGATTTAATGTTCCAGGATGTGTGGATTCGATTACGGTACCTTTTTTAGTCTAATCTGATAGACTGGGTCCAATTTAGATCAGAGCTGCCATATGATGCAGTTTTTTTTGTCTTACTTTAAATCCTGTTTTGATGGTTGAGTCCTTAAAATAGTATGAAGCAGCACAGGATGAGGGTTACTCTAATCAAGGGGTAGACAACCTTTTTGGGCACAGTGTGCCGAAAAATGTTTTCAAAGAAATTGGGAGTGCCAGATACATAAAAAACAACTGTCAGCTTCATATAAAGTAACTGCTGTAAACCACTTGAATAATAGTAAGAAATCATGTGAGCTTTGCACCTTCACAAATCAGATCACCCCAATTCCTGCACCTTCACACCTCAGATCACCCCAATTCCTGCACTTTCACACCTCAAAATATGTGCCATGCCAGTTTGCTTGTTACATGTGATGCGACAGCCAGGTGCACATTTTCAAGTTGAAAATGTGCACCTGGCTGTCACATCACATGTAACAAGCAAACTGGCATGGCACATGTTTTCTAGCAGTGACAGCGTGTAGCTGTTTTCTGTTTTTATGGCTGCGGCCTGCCTGCTGCTAAGCCAAAAGTGAACAATGCTCTGCCGGAGGCCAGAACCACAAATCCCAGCAGTGTTGTGTTTGTGCCCTTTCCTTACATGGCACATGTTCTAGCAGTGACAGTGTGTAGCTGTTTTGAAAACAGCTACACACACACTGTCACTGCTAGAAAACATGTGCCATGCGGCATGCCAGTTTGCTTGTTACATGTGATGTGACAGCCAGGTGCACATTTTCAAGTTGAAAATGTGCACCTGGCTGTCACATCACATGTAGCAAGCAAACTGGCATGGCACATATTTTCTAGCAGTGACAGTGTGTAGCTGTTTTCTGTTTTTTACACCTGCGGCCTGCCTGCTGCTAAGCCAGAAGTTCCAGACTAGAACACTGCTCTGCCAGAGGCCACCCAGAACCACAAATCCCAGCGGTGACACGTGGTCCAAGCTGGAGAAATGTACCTATATAGAAAATAGCCATACCTGGAATTCACCTTTAAAAAATTCCACCAAACTCACTTATTACATTTTTCATCCATTCCTAACTCCTATCACCTGCAGTTACTGGCATGTCCATTATTTCTTGTATCTATCCCCATTAGGAAGGGTGGAGAACATCTCACAGGGGCACTCTTACCTTCACCCGCTCTTCTTTATTTCACTGGGAGACAAGAAAGCAGATTTCCTAAAATGGATGTTGGCTTTCAAGTTGTTTTCAAAATGTGCTGTTTTTTGGCTACTGATGAAATAATGAAGAGTGGGTGAAGCAGAGAGTGTCCTTGTGAGAAGTTCTTTGGTATCTTCTACATGGACTAAATATATAAAAGGGCACAGAGACCATGTTGGCTACCTGGAAAGGATACAGATTTATACATGAGAATCCCCTGTGAAGACACCAGCCTCCATCTCCCCTGAAATAGATGTGTAATGGTGAGTGATGCACATTGAAATCTTTTTTGCTGCATATCAATCAGTAGGGGTCCTCCTCTTGTTTTTTTCTGGGTGTTTCAGAGACATAAAACCTCACTCTTTAGTTATTTGATGTACCATAGGGCCAGCAATAGAGGGTATAAGCATTGGCCAGCAATAGGGGGGTATAAGCATTGGTGAGCTAGAAGGTATAAGCATTGGCCAGCAATAGGGGGGTATAAGTATTCCTCCCCCTACAGGGTCTCAAAGATTCTCAAAGATTCAGCTGCGGGTCCCGGCAGGCTTTGTCTGTGGCCTGGCCCACACACTTGCCTACATAATGTCGTGTCGGCACTTCAGTGTTAATGAAATGTCTTCATTAATAATCTGTATTGCTGATATGTCTCAGCACCTGTTTTACCAGCAAATTGTTGGACCACGTTGACTTATATTGTAAACTGTGGACAGGGCTGCCATTAGGGGGGGGTACAGCCCATACACATGTAGGGGGCCCAGGCGTCCCGAGGGGCCCCAAACACGGTAGGGTTGCCACCTGTCCTTGCAATACCATTCAATTGCAAGCTCCGCCATTCTCCGCAGACTGGCACTATGTGGGGGGGTCCTGCCCCTCACTAGCCCTCACAAACAGCTGTAGGCCAAACCCTCCCCTGTTCTCCAGCTGTTCACTCCTGGACAGGAGGAACGGCATTTACTAGAACTGTTCACCTTTATGTTCCTGGGATTGAGGAGATGGGACTGGAGGAGGAGGACATGGGATGCAGGAGGACATGGGACTGGAGGAGGACGAGGACATGGGATGCAGGAGGACATGGGACTGGAGGAGGACGAGGACATGGGATGCAGGAGGACATGGGACTGGAGGAGGAGGACATGGGACAGGAGGAGGAGGAGGACATGGGACAGGAGGAGGAGGACATGGGACAGGAGGAGGAGGACATGGGATGCAGGAGGACATGGGACAGGAGGAGGACATGGGACAGGAGGAGGAGGACATGGGATGCAGGAGGACATGGGACAGGAGGAGGAGGACATGGGATGCAGGAGGACATGGGACTGGAGGAGGAGGACATGGGATGCAGGAGGACATGGAACAGGAGGAGGAGGACATGGGATGCAGAAAGACATGGGACAGGAGGAGGAGGACATGGGATGCAGAAAGACATGGGATGCAGGAGGAGGAGGACATGGGATGCAGGAGGAGGAGGACATGGGATGCAGGAGGAGGACATGGGATGCAGGAGGAGGAGGACATGGGATGCAGGAGGAGGAGGACATGGGACAGGAGGAGGAGGACATGGGATGCAGGAGGACATGGGACAGGAGGAGGACATGGGACAGGAGGAGGAGGACATGGGATGCAGGAGGACATGGGACAGGAGGAGGAGGACATGGGATGCAGGAGGACATGGGACTGGAGGAGGAGGACATGGGATGCAGGAGGACATGGAACAGGAGGAGGAGGACATGGGATGCAGAAAGACATGGGACAGGAGGAGGAGGACATGGGATGCAGAAAGACATGGGACAGGAGGAGGAGGACATGGGATGCAGAAAGACATGGGACAGGAGGAGGAGGACATGGGATGCAGGAGGACATGGGACTGGAGGAGGAGGACATGGGACAGGAGGAGGAGGACATGGGATGCAGGAGGACATGGGACAGGAGGAGGAGGACATGGGATGCAGGAGGACATGGGACAGGAGGAGGAGGACATGGGATGCAGGAGGACATGGGACTTGAGGATGAGGACATGGGATGCAGGAGGACATGGGACTGGAGGAGGAGGACATGGGATGCAGGAGGACATGGGACAGGAGGAGGAGGACATGGGACTGGAGGAGGAGGACATGGGATGCAGGAGGACATGGGACTGGAGAAGGAGGACATGGGATGCAGGAGGACGACATGGGATGCAGGAGGACGACATGGGATGCAGGAGGACGACATGGGATGCAGGAGGACGACATGAGATGCAGGAGGATGACATGGGATGCAGGAGGACGACATGGGATGCAGGAGGACGACATGGGATGCAGGAGGACATGGGTGGAGGAGGAGGACATGGGATGCAGGAGGACATGGGACTGGAGGAGGAGGACATGGGATGCAGAAAGACATGGGACAGGAGGAGGAGGAGGACATGGGATGCAGGAGGACATGGGACAGGAGGACATGGGATGCAGGAGGACATGGGACAGGAGGAGGACATGGGATGCAGGAGGACATGGGACTGGAGGAGGAGGACATGGGATGCAGGAGGACATGGGACAGGAGGAGGAGGACATGGGATGGAGGAGGACATGGGATGGAGGAGGAGGAGGAGGACATGGGATGGAGGAGGACATGGGATGGAGGAGGACATGGGATGGAGGAGGACATGGGATGCAGGAGGAGGAGGACATGGGATGCAGGAGGACATGGGATGCAGGAGGAGGAGGACATGGGATGCAGGAGGAGGAGGACATGGGATGGGACTTTATGTTCCTGGGATTGAGGAGATGGGACTGGAGGAGGAGGACATGGGATGCAGGAGGACATGGGACTGGAGGAGGACGAGGACATGGGATGCAGGAGGACATGGGACTGGAGGAGGACGAGGACATGGGACTGGAGGAGGAGGACATGGGACAGGAGGAGGACATGGGACAGGAGGAGGAGGACATGGGATGCAGGAGGACATGGGACAGGAGGAGGAGGACATGGGATGCAGGAGGACATGGGACAGGAGGAGGAGGACATGGGATGCAGAAAGACATGGGACTAGAGGAGGAGGACATGGGACAGGAGGAGGAGGACATGGGATGCAGGAGGACATGGGACAGGAGGAGGAGGACATGGGATGCAGGAGGACATGGGACTGGAGGAGGAGAACATGGGACTTGAGGATGAGGACATGGGATGCAGGAGGACATGGGACTGGAGGAGGAGGACATGGGACAGGAGGAGGAGGACATGGGACTGGAGGAGGAGGACATGGGACAGGAGGAGGAGGACATGGGACTGGAGGAGGAGGACATGGGATGCAGGAGGACATGGGACTGGAGAAGGAGGACATGGGATGCAGGAGGATGACATGGGATGCAGGAGGACGACATGAGATGCAGGAGGATGACATGGGATGCAGGAGGACGACATGGGATGCAGGAGGACGACATGGGATGCAGGAGGATGACATGGGATGCAGGAGGATGACATGGGATGCAGGAGGACGACATGGGATGCAGGAGGACATGGGTGGAGGAGGAGGACATGGGATGCAGGAGGACATGGGACTGGAGGAGGAGGACATGGGATGCAGAAAGACATGGGACAGGAGGAGGAGGAGGACATGGGATGCAGAAAGACATGGGACAGGAGGACATGGGATGCAGGAGGACATGGGACAGGAGGAGGACATGGGATGCAGGAGGACATGGGACTGGAGGAGGAGGACATGGGATGCAGGAGGACATGGGATGGAGGAGGACATGGGATGGAGGAGGAGGAGGAGGACATGGGATGCAGGAGGACATGGGATGGAGAAGGACATGGGATGCAGGAGGAGGAGGACATGGGATGCAGGAGGACATGGGATGCAGGAGGACATGGGATGCAGGAGGAGGAGGACATGGGATGCAGGAGGACATGGGATGCAGGAGGACATGGGATGCAGGAGGACATGGGATGCAGGAGGAGGAGGACATGGGATGGAGGAGGACATGGGATGCAGGAGGAGGAGGACATTGGGATGCAGGAGGAGGAGGACATTGGGATGCAGGAGGACATGGGATGCAGGAGGACATGGGATGCAGGAGGACATGGGATGCAGGAGGAGGAGGACATGGGATGCAGGAGGAGGAGGACATGGGATGCAGGAGGACATGGGATGCAGGAGGAGGAGGACATGGGATGCAGGAGGAGGAGGACATGGGATGCAGGAGGAGGAGGACATGGGATGCAGGAGGAGGAGGACATGGGATGCAGGAGGAGGAGGACATGGGATGCAGGAGGACATGGGATGCAGGAGGAGGAGGACATGGGATGCAGGAGGAGGAGGACATGGGATGCAGGAGGAGGAGGAGGACATGGGATGCAGGAGAAGGAGGACATGGGATGCAGGAGGAGGACATGGGATGCAGGAGGAGGACATGGGATGCAGGAGGAGGACATGGGATGCAGGAGGACATGGGATGCAGGAGGAGGAGGACATGGGATGGAGGAGGACATGGGATGCAGGAGGAGGAGGACATTGGGATGCAGGAGGAGGAGGACATTGGGATGCAGGAGGACATGGGATGCAGGAGGACATGGGATGCAGGAGGACATGGGATGCAGGAGGAGGAGGACATGGGATGCAGGAGGACATGGGATGCAGGAGGAGGAGGACATGGGATGCAGGAGGAGGAGGACATGGGATGCAGGAGGAGGAGGAGGACATGGGATGCAGGAGAAGGAGGACATGGGATGCAGGAGGAGGACATGGGATGCAGGAGGAGGACATGGGATGCAGGAGGAGGACATGGGATGCAGGAGGACATGGGATGCAGGAGGAGGAGGACATGGGATGGAGGAGGACATGGGATGCAGGAGGAGGAGGACATTGGGATGCAGGAGGAGGAGGACATTGGGATGCAGGAGGACATGGGATGCAGGAGGACATGGGATGCAGGAGGACATGGGATGCAGGAGGAGGAGGACATGGGATGCAGGAGGACATGGGATGCAGGAGGAGGAGGACATGGGATGCAGGAGGAGGAGGACATGGGATGCAGGAGGAGGAGGACATGGGATGCAGGAGGAGGAGGACATGGGATGCAGGAGGAGGACATGGGATGCAGGAGGAGGACATGGGATGGAGGAGGACATGGGATGCAGGAGGAGGAGGACATGGGATGCAGGAGGAGGAGGACATGGGATGCAGGAGAAGGAGGACATGGGATGGAGGAGGAGGAGGACATGGGATGCAGGAGGAGGACATGGGATGCAGGAGGAGGACATGGGATGCAGGAGGAGGACATGGGATGCAGGAGGAGGACATGGGATGCAGGAGGAGGACATGGGATGCAGGAGGACATGGGATGCAGGAGGAGGACATGGGATGCAGGAGGAGGACATGGGATGGAGGAGGACATGGGATGGAGGAGGACATGGGATGCAGATGGAGGAGGACATGGGATGCAGGAGGAGGAGGACATGGGATGCAGGAGGAGGAGGACATGGGATGCAGGAGGAGGACATGGGATGCAGGAGGAGGAGGACATGGGATGCAGGAGGAGGAGGACATGGGATGTAGGAGGAGGAGGACATGGGATGCAGGAGGAGGAGGACATGGGATGCAGGAGGAGGACATGGGATGGAGGAGGACATGGGATGGAGGAGGACATGGGATGCAGGAGGAGGACATGGGATGCAGGAGGAGGAGGACATGGGATGCAGGAGGAGGACATGGGATGCAGGAGGAGGAGGACATGGGATGCAGGAGGAGGAGGACATGGGATGCAGGAGGAGGAGGACATGGGATGCTGGAGGAGGAGGACATGGGATGCAGGAGGAGGAGGACATGGGATGCAGGAGGAGGAGGACATGGGATGCAGGAGGAGGAGGACATGGGATGCAGGAGGAGGACATGGGATGCAGGAGGAGGACATGGGATGCAGGAGGAGGACATGGGATGCAGGAGGAGGAGGACATGGGATGCAGGAGGAGGAGGACATGGGATGCAGGAGGAGGACATGGGATGCAGGAGGAGGAGGACATGGGATGCAGGAGGAGGAGGACATGGGATGCAGGAGGAGGAGGACATGAGATGCAGGAGGAGGACATGGGATGCAGGAGGAGGAGGACATGGGATGCAGGAGGAGGACATGGGATGCAGGAGGACACTTTCCTTACCTTTTTGTTGTTGCTGTTGCAGCAGGCCTTGGCTCCTGTGGTCGTCGTGGGTGGGTGCCTGGGTGCGGTGGTGTTGTCTTGTCGACAGTCAGTGATTCCAGTCCACACTCAGTCAGACAGACTGTCTGTCAGTGTCACTCTGTCTGCGGTGCGGTGCGGTGCGGTGCGGCGCTGTTCACTTCTTCCAAGTTCCCGCTTCTTCCCGACAACAAGGCAAGCAGGGGCCCCTCTAGCTCCACCCCCGGCCTTCAGTCTCAGAGTCACCTGACAGTTCACGGTCCCACCCCCTCCTGAGCTACGCAGCTATGCTGGATGCCGCTGCGGAGCTTAGGAGTGTGGAGTCAGGGACAGCGGCGGCCGGCGGGTGGACAGATTGTGGTAATGCGGCCCAGACTCTCCGTGGAATCGGCCGCGGAGAGGCGGGGAGTCAGGGACAGCGGGCGCCAGGCGGCCTTATTGTGGTAACGCGGCTCAGACTGTCAGCAGAATCGGCCGCGGAGACACACACACTGACTGACACACTGTCAGATCATGGCGGAGGCCTCGGCCCACCGGGCATATGCCCGGTCTGCCCAGTGGTCAGTCCGGCCCTGTACCTATCTCTTTTTTAGGGCTAACCTTTTGATGTGTTTCCGCTCATATCCCCATGATTTCCACTCAGGAGTTTTTAAACAGTATTAGGATACATATATTGCATATGAATGATAAACTCAATTAGGTGTCTATCAAGGTACATTTAATATTTATAGATCTATTGATGCATGCAGTATGCACTGTAATAGTATATCGCTTTCCAATTATTCACCTATATTAATAATTAGAGCTACTTCATATCGGCTCCCGCACTCGTCCCCCCCAGCTTTTTCATGCGTGTCCCACAACCCTATGCATGCGTGTCACCCTATGGCTATTTCTTGGATTTTGGGTATCTTGTCCAATTGGTGTGGTCTCCCTCTTTGGATCTGCATGGCACTCTGTCTACATAATCAATGCTTTGTCAGTGCTAACTTTATGTAACATTTGTTTCTTATATTTTGATGTAGTATCATGACCATAGCTTCAACATTTTAACGCCCCCGAAGAAGCCTCCGGCGAAACATGTTGGGCGCCGCTTTGTGGACTAGAACCGGACTATTCACCGGATTAGCCACTTGTATATAATCTATATATGGTCTTGGTAACACTGCTATATTTATCTATGTGATATATCCTACCAAATTGTTTGTTTTTGGTTTGTTTTTTGTATTATCTTCTTCCTTTTTTTTCTTCTCATTCAGCTTATTTTAAGCAGATGATTTTATATGTACAATGAATAAAGCTTTAATACTTTCTACCTCTTTGTGAATATTTAATGTATAATCGGTACCGCTAAAGTCCCATTATTTGGTTCTCCAAGCCCTCATTTGCCTCGCTTCGGGGGGAGCTCTGTGATTTCAGAGTAATGCTCCGTCCTATTAAATATTTGCATTTTCTCAAGATGTGTTAAAGCAAAATTAATGTGCCTGTTATGTTTCTGACACCACAGTCACTTAAAACACCTCATTGTGTTCTGATTTGTAGGACACTGGCTGTTTAACAATGGAAATACTTAACATGTTTTTAGTGACTGTGGTGTTGAAACATGACCGGATAAAGGATTTTGAGCTGTTTGGACATTCAAAGTGTTACATAGTAGGTAAAGTTGAATAAAGACAATAGTCCATCCAGTTCAACCTGTGTAGGTGTGTGTTGACGTATTCATTTCTCATACCCCTGAATGTTTCGATCCTTGAGATGTACATCCAAGAATCTTTTAAAAGTAGCCATACTCCCCGCAGTTACTACCACTTGTGGTAGGGAATTCCACAGTCTTGTAGCCCTTACAGTAAAGAACCCCCTGCGTAGCCTGAGGTTAAATCTTTTCTCCTCCAATCGCATTGTATGGCCTTGTGTCCACATGCATTCCTTGCGACTAAATCGTTTTTTTTTCTATGCTCTGATCACCATTGAGGTATTTGTAAATTGCTATTATGTCCCCTCTCAGGCGTCTCTTCTCCAGGGAGAATAAATCTAGTGCTTATAAACGCTCTTGATAATTAAGGTCCTCTAATCCCCTAATAAGTTTTGTTGCCTTTCTCTGTACTTTCTCTAGCTCCAACACATCCCTTCTGAGGACTAGCGACCAGAACTGGACAGAATACTCAAGATGTGGTCAGACCAGATTTTTATAAAGTGGTAGGATTATAGCTTTTTTTTTTTTTTTTAACAACATTTTTATTGAAATTTGTCACAAATACAGTGATAAAATCGCAACGGCAATCCAAAAGAATTATCCGAGGAAAGAAACAATTATCTAAAGAATGAAGACCGTTGATAATGATATACAAAACATGAACAAATTTAAAATTTTCACAACATTGTCAGATAGCAAAGTAATGAAACAGCTAATCTCGAAAATGTAGGTAGTGATGTGGAGGGGGAGGGGGGAGGAATGGGGGAGGGAAGAGAGGGGGAGGGGGGGGAGGGGGGAGGGGAGGGGTAGCAGATGCAGATATTGAAGAATTGACAGCACTAAGAGACTCAGTCGCTGGAGAGTCGGGGTCAGGTTGTGCCATCATACAAAAGCGAAGATGACTGTGGAATAATCAACATGGGATAGGCTAATCATCTATTACAAACAATCAACTAAAGCAGCTGGTGTGGGCACTCTCCGTACCAGGAAAGTTGCGGCGGAGATTAGGACAATCCTGAGGGATTAGTAAGCAGGGTATGGTGGTGCGCCCTCAAGTGGACTGAGAGAGGGGGAGCGTTAGCGAGATAGGAAGGTGTCCATGATCTGTGGAACAGCCTATGTTTAGGGTGCCGGCTGTGATATAAGTCCAACAGATCAAATTTTGGTAGAGTATTGAGTTCAATGCAGACTTCCGAAACCGAAGGAGGAGAAGTGGCAGTCCATTGTCGAAGGATGGCTCTCCTCTCTATCATGAGGCAGTTGAGGAGCCAGGGTTTGTGGAAGAGGAGGGATTTCCTATCGGAGGGCGGCAACATAGCACAAACGCTCTCCGTGTAGCCAAAGAGCAAAGCGAAAATGTCTTTAGGCAGGTCCATGCCAAGTGTAGAAGAAATGAAAGTGAGGATCTTGTTCCAGAAGTGAGAGATATCTGTACAAGTCCAGAGTTTGTGGAGCAACGTAGGTAGCTGAGTCCCGCATAGGGTGCACACTTTGTGGACCGGATCATATGACCATCGAAGGCAAGGGAAGTAGGCTCCATGCAGAATCTTAAATTGCTGCTCCCTCCAAAATTCATTGCGGACATACAAGCGTGTGGCGTTGTAGCCTTTGAGGGCCAGGTGGTGAGCATTGGGGGAGTCCAGCACTTTATTCAATTGTTTGGCTACTTGGAGAATGTCTGCGGCATGCCATTCTTGGCGAAGGGGAGTATAGATGTGGGAGATCCTATGCCTGCCCTGCGAGACCCAATAGTCAATCAGAGTATGCTGAAAGCGTGTGACCTTGTTTGAACATAGAGAGTTAACAAAACAAATACATTGTTGTACATACAAGTGATGGGAGAGCGGGATGCCAAATTGGGCGTTGAGTGCCTCTACGGAGGTCGGGGTACCTGAAATAGGGTCAAACAATTGTACAAACTTGGTCAGGCCTTTAGAGGCCCAGTCAGAGAAGGGGAAGCGCTGCTGGGCCTGGGGGAACAGAGGAACAGAGCGCACACCGCCCTAGTGTAACACCATTTATTTGAAGTTAATAGAAGCCATAAAAACAGGTACTCACAAACAGATAGGAAGTCATGCATGGAAATAAATATCCCCCGATGATGTTTACAGGGCTCTCTCCTCCTAGCCTCGGCGGCTCAGCTGTTCGTCCTGCACTAGTCAGTGAGTATCGTACGGCTAAGCCAACCGCCTCGGATTACTCAAGGAGACTCGATGTGGTGAGCCTGCGCAAGGTCCAGCCGCCGCCGCACACCCTCCAAGAGTCGGATGCTATAGCCGCTCAGAGAAACTGACAATGCGGTTAAGCAGAGGGAGACTCCACGATCGGGACCCAGAGCATGACTTGCATGGGGTTGCTAAGGACAACGTTTCGGAGGCGTAGCCTCCTTCTTCAGATCTTCAGATCTGAAGAAACGTTGCGCAAAATTTTTTGAAAATGATGAAATTGATGCGCAACCCCGAGCACCAGCTAAATTTGGCGAAGAGGTCCTGTATCACTGGGAGGTCTTGACTGGGGTTCGCAGTGAAGATCAGCATGTCGTCAGCGAATAGCGCCGAGCGCAAGTCCTTGTCCCCCACCGGAATGCCATGTAGCTGAGGGTGATTGGTAATGAGTCTAGACAAAGGTTCCACTGCCAAATTGAACAACAGCGGAGACAGGGGGCAGCCCTGTCTCGTACCCTTGTGCAATCTGAAGGAGCCTGAAGCACAACCCGCCACCATCACTTGAGCCGTCGGTTCGGAATACATAGCTCTGATCAAGTGGGTAAAAGGTCCTGAGAACCCGAGTTTGGCGAGGACCAAATCCAACCAACGGAAGCTCACATTATCGAATGCTTTTTCAGCGTCGAGCGTGATGATGGCAGAGTCCGAGGTTGGATTGGCCCTCGCGTATTCCAAGGCCGCTACGACCTTTCTAATGTTGGAGGTGGCGGATCTGCCTTGGATGAAACCTGCCTGGGCGGGGTGAATAAGAGAGGGGAGAATAGTGGCTAGGCGATTCGCGAGTATTTTGGAAAAAAATTTTGCATCAAGGTTGAACAGTGAGATGGGACGGTACGATCCCGGATTGGTGGGGTCCTTTCCTTTCTTATGAATAAGCTTTATGTGCGCTTGGAACCCGGTGGGCAGATAGGGGCCACCAGAGTATATGAGATTATAAAGGTCCAGAAGGATGGGGGCTACCGCATCAATGACCATCTTATAAAAGTCTGAGGTGTACCCATCTGGACCAGGGGCTTTCCCGGGGGCCAGGGCCTGTACCGTAGTGACTATTTCTTCCAGCGTTATTGGCTCATTAAGGAGGGTCAGTTGGTCAGGGGATATCGTGGGGAGCGAGATGGAGGCTAGAAGAGAGTTAGCCTCCACCTCATCAATGGGATCGGGGCCGTACAGCGATTTATAGAAATACTCAAAAACGTCAGTAATGCCTTGGGGAGAGTCAACCGAGTTACCCTGGGCGTCCGTCAGTGTCGTGATATGGGTAGGTGTAAAGGGGGGTTTGCAGAGGGAAGGCAGAAGTTTATCTGGCTTGTTGCCAAATTTATGGAAGTTCCAGGCCTGCCGCGTCGCATGGATGGTCTCCTGTGCCGCAGCCCATTTATCAAAGTCCAGCTTGGCATCGTGCCAGCGACTCCTGTGTTCTGGAGTGTTGGAGTGATTCAAAAGCCTCTGCGCCTCTCTGAGAGACTCGCTGGCTGCCGTATAGGCTTTATTAATTTTTTTCTTATGGGCAGAGGCATAGGAGATAATCCGTCCCCGTAATAGCACCTTGCCCGTAGTGTGGGGGAACAGTCAGGGGTAGAGTTGAGCTGAAGAAATTCATTCCATGAGTCCACTATGAGCTTGCGGACTCCTGGATCTTTGGCTAGGTATGAAGGAAATCTCCAGGACCCTTTGAGGGGGGATGAAAGAGAAAAGGAGAGGTCGATGGAAATAGGAGCGTGGTCCGAAACCGCAATATCATGGATCTCGGGGTGGGAAGTAGAGGGGAGTAGGAGGTTATTTGGGAAAATGTAATCTATTCTAGTCAGCGTGTCGTGGGGGTGAGAAAAAAAGGTAAAATCCCGGGACGAGGGATGAGCCAAACGCCACGCGTCCGTGAGGTGTAACCCATCCGTGAAAATCTGGAGAGGTGAGATGGTGCTAGGCAGGGAGGGCAGGGAGCGAGCCCTGCTCCCCGATCTATCCTCACTATCAACCATGAGGGTATTGAAATCCCCTGCTACCAGCAGGGGGAGGTGTAGATAGGGGGCTATCCTGGCCATGAGCGTCTGGAAGAAAGATTGCGTCGGGGAATTAGGGGCATAAACCGCTGCCAGAGCCCAGGTCCAGGAATCCGAGCAAAATTGTACTATGAGAATGCGTCCTGTATCATCTTCATGTGACAGGGAGACCTCGCACGGCAGAGACTTGTGAACTAGCATGAGAACACCAGCCTTGCCCTGAACAGCCGGAGAGCCATAGACTTGGCCCACCCACAGCTTACGCATACGAGGGATGTCCTCCTCAGATAGATGCGTCTCCTGCAAGACAGCATTGTCCGCTTTCAGGCGGCGAAGGTGTCTGAGGATTGCCATACGTTTGTGAGGGGACCGCAGTCCCTTAACATTCCATGAGACAACTTTCATCTAATTGGGGGGTACCAGTTGGGATGTATTTGCAGCCTTAACAACAGTGAGTGTGCACACCAGGTGGTAGTGATGCCCATACAATCTAGCCTGACAGAGAAGGGGAGCATAGGTAAAGAACATCTGCATGTAAAACCGGGTATAGGAGGGGAAGGGGATGCCCAACAGGGGACCAGGGGAGAAACATAACAGGTACATACCAGGTGGTGGAGAGACTTTGCTTTTTTCCTCATGTAACACAAAGTACACATCGGAAGCAGCGTTACCGGGGATCAGCGGTGGGCGCCCGAAGGTATTTCCAAAAGAAGTACTAGTGTAACCGCCAGTACTCACTCATCCGGGAACCTATGAAGGGTTAGGAACGCGGATCACCGGGAAGGCTGGTTTCCTGTAATGGGGAGAACAGGGAGGCCCCAGGGAGCCACACATCAGGAACCTTAGAAAAAAAAGAATAAATAACCATGTAACATATTGCAGAACGTGAAAACCAAAATAAGACATCAGAAGGCTTGGTAGGCAGCCCTACTTAGAAGATACCAGTAGAAGCAGGCTGGTGCCTGATCAATGAGCAACGACAAGTGCCGGAAAGAGCACTCAGGGCAGGCATGGGATCATCTAAGAGTCAGAGCGATAGAAGCCAGGAGGATCAGCAACGGCGTGATCTGCGGCTGGGACCGGAGAGGCGTAGTTTCTTGGCTGGATCCTTTCTAGGACTACGTTGGTCCCTAGGGTTGTCGGTGTGCAGAGCGTCAGAGCTTCCTGGGATGTCCAGGTGAATATGCATGTAATGCTGGAGATACTGGGCAGCCTCCTCCGGGTGAGTAAAGGATTTCTGTTCCCCAGTGGAGTCAGAGAAGCGTAAGATCGCAGGGTATGCTAGTGTGAATTTGACAGCCCTTTGGAAAAGAGCCTGGCATACGGGTTGGAAAGCTTTTCTCCGTTTGGATACTTCCTGCGAATAGTCCGCATATAGCAATAGCTTGTGGCCGTCGATTTGCAGGGCTTTGGAGTTTCTGAAGGATTTCAAAATACTCACTCTGTCCATGTAGTTTAAGTAACGGACGATTACCGGTCGTGGGGAGCGACGTTCATTGGAGGGGGCACCAAGGCGGTGGGCTCTTTCAGCAATACATGGCGTTGTGAGGCCCAATGCTGAAGGGATCCTATTCACACAGATATCATGCAGGGAGTCATTACTGAAGGATTCAGGCAGGCCAATTATCCTGAGGTTGTTTCATCTGGATCGATTTTCTAAGTCATCCAGCTTTTCCAGCAGATATCTTTGCGTCTGCCTGGCAGCCTGATCCTGAGAGAAGGAGGATTGGAGCTTGTCTTCCACATCAGACATGCGATGCTCCAGCTCTGTCAGCCTCGAGGAGTGTTCCCCCAGCTCTTTAGGGAGCTGGGTGATGCCCAGAGCAATCGCCTTGTCCACAGCATCTGTTATTGTGGGGGAGAGAAGTGCTGCTACCGCCTGGGCTAACGATGCAATGTGTGCCTCGGGGATGCCGGAAGGTGAAGCGCTCTGAGGGAGAGGGGCGGGCAGCTGCACCCCGTCTGCCATGTCTGCCTCAGATGAAGCCTGGAGCGCGGGCTCACTGTGGGCCGGGACGGAGGGCGGCGGGGGGCAGTGAAGAAGAAATTTGTCCATCGGCAGCGGAGGATCCCCAGCGGGCGGTTTGAAGGCACGGATGGGCTCAGTCGCGGTCTTGTAAGCCGGTGAGTGTGGAGCTGCTTTTCCTAGCATCCGTTCACATGAGGCGCCGGAACCGGAAGTAGGATTATAGGTTTATCTCTGGAATACATCCCTTTCTTTATGCATGCAAATATTCTGCCGGCTTTGGCAGCTGCCGCTTGACATTGTATGCTATTGCCTAATCTATCTTCCACTAAGACCCCCAGATCTTTCTCCATTTTTGATACCCCCAGAGGTCCCCCCCCCCCTTAGCTTGTATATTGCTTTTATGTTATTGGTCCCTAAGTGCAATACCTTGCACTTATCCACATTAAACCTCATTTGCCATGTAGTTGCCCATTCTGTTATTTTGTTTAGGTCATTCTGTAAGATTTCTGCCTCACGATGTGAAGTTATTGCCCTGCTCAATTTTGTGTCATCAGCAAAAACTGAGATCGAGCTACTGATCCCGTCCTCAATGCTTTTTATGTATAAATTAAACAAAATTGGTCCCAGAACTGAGCCTTGGGGGACCCCACTTGCCACCCCAGACCAGTCTGAGTATGCGTTGTTTATTACCACCCTTTGGACACGCCCCTTTAACCAGTTACATATCCAAGAGCAAACCTTGAGGTCGATGCTTGTCGCCCTTAATTTATAAATCGAGCGTTTGTGGGAAACTGTATCAAACGCCTTAGCAGGATCCAGGTACACCACATCCACTGGTCTCCCACTGTCTAGCTCACAACTAACCTCCTCGTAGAATGTTAACAGATTGGTTTGACAAGAACGCCCCTTTGTAAACCCGTGCTGATTACTGCTAATGATGTTGTTTTCTTTAACAAACTCTTGGATATAGTCCCTTATCATCCCCTCCAGAAGTTTACATACTATTGATGTCAGGCTGACCGGCCTATAATTTCCTGGGATATGCCTCTGCCCTTTTTGAATATCGGTATCACGTTAGCTTTTCTCCAGTCCCTTGGTACATTTCCTGTCAAAATACTGTCAGCAAAGATCAGGAATAGTGGTCTAGATATAACCTTACTGAGTTCTTTAAGTATTCTCGGATGTACGCCATCCGGGCCTGATGATTTACTTGTGTTAATTTCATCTAGCCTTTCCCTTATTTCACCCTGATAGCCATAGTGGTAAGTCCTGTGAAGTACTGTTAACCAAACCGTCATGGTCAGAGTACCCTTCCTTGTGTAAAGACTGAGGAGAAGAAAGCATTAAGCACGGTTGCCTTTTCAGTGTCTTCTGTAACCATCCTCCCATCATCGTTAACTATGTGTGCAATATGCTCTACCCTAGTTCTTTTGCTGTTGATATATTAAAAGAATTTCTTAGGGTTCTTTTTACTTAGACAACGTGGTCTATGTGGGACTTTGAATGAGACACCGGCAGGTATGCCCAGCGTCTCTATCCCTGTATCGGAAAAAATAAATTGAAAAGGATTAAAGAGGTGCATGGAAGCCAGCCAGCCCCCAGTCTGATGTACTCACCCTCCAGTCTGCCACCAACCAAGTGGACCTGTCTCAATGTACATAAGGAACAGGGGTTTAGTTGACACACATTTGCAAACGCATGTGTAAGCTGCAGAGCCACGACACGGCACCCTGTTTTATCTGCAGTCCCTAACGCTTTTAAATGTAAGTGTCTCCACTCTGGGAGCACATGGCTGCTAATGGGTGGATAGGAAGCAGGTGGGAGGGAGCAGCCCAAACTTCCCCCACCCCACTTCCATCCACAACTGGTATAGTATCTCAGTGCTCTAATAGCAATGTTCTTAGGATGGTACAAACTGAAAACGACCAGCTGAAAAGCATACACCTCCAATCCCTTGGCGGATGCAGTGTAAAACACAGATTGGGACTTTATATGAGGCAGTTTGCCTGTATAGCTCAGTGCCTCCATCCCTAATTTCATAAAATATTTGGGACTTTACATGAGACAAGCAGGTCATGCTATGGTCTCCATCCCTGTATATGAAAAAACTGGGGTCAAATTTGACTGCATCCACCAAAAACGCATGAAAATCGCACGGTGGGACTTTAAATGAAGCACCAGACTGTAGGCGAGGTGCCTCCATCCCTAGTTACATAGACAATGTGGGCTATGTGGGACTTTGAATGAGACACAGGCAGGTATGTCCAGCGTCTCCATCCCTGTATCGGAAAAAACAAATTGAAAAGGATTAAAGAGGTGCATGGAAGCCAGCCAGCCCCCAGTCTGATGTACTCACCCTCCAGTCTGCCACCAACCAAGTGGACCTGTCTCAATGTACATAAGGAACAGAGGTTTAGTTGACACGCATTTGCAAACGCATGTGTAAGCTGCAGAGCCACGACACGGCACCCTGTTTTATCTGCAGTCCCTAACACTTTTAAATGTAAGTGTCTCCACTCTGGGAGCACATGGCTGCTAATGGGTGGATAGGAAGCAGGTGGGAGGGAGCAGCCCAAACTTCCCCCACCCCACTTCCATCCACAACTGGTATAGTATCTCAATGCTCTAATAGCAATGTTCTTAGGATGGTACAAACTGAAAACGACCAGCTGAAAAGCATACACCTCCAATCCCTTGGCGGATGCAGTGTAAAACACAGATTGGAACTTTATATGAGGCAATTTGCCTGTATAGCTCAGTGCCTCCATCCCTAATTTCATAAAATATTTGGGACTTTACATGAGACAAGCAGGTCATGCTATGGTCTCCATCCCTGTATATGAAAAAACTGGGGTCAAATTTGACTGCATCCACCAAAAACGCACGAAAATCGCACGGTGGGACTTTAAATGAAGCACCAGCCTGTAGGCGAGGTGCCTCCATCCCTAGTTACATAGACAATGTGGGCTATGTGGGACTTTGAATGAGACACCGGCAGGTATGCCCAGCGTCTCCATCCCTGTATCGGAAAAAACAAATTGAAAAGGATTAAAGAGGTGCATGGAAGCCAGCCAGCCCCCAGTCTGATGTACTCACTCTCCAGTCTGCCACCAACCAAGTGGACCTGTCTCAATGTACATAAGGAACAGGGGTTTAGTTGACACGCATTTGCAAACGCATGTGTAAGCTGCAGAGCCACGACACGGCACCCTGTTTTATCTGCAGTCCCTAACATTTTTAAATGATAAAACAGGGTGCCGTGTCGTGGCTCTGCAGCTTACACATGCGTTTGCAAATGCGTGTCAACTAAACCCCTGTTCCTTATGTATATATTCATATACAGGGATGGAGACCATAGCATGACCTGCTTGTCTCATGTAAAGTCCCAAATATTTTATGAAATTAGGGATGGAGGCACCGAGCTATACAGGCAAACTGCCTCATATAAAGTCCCAATCTGTGTTTTACACTGCATCCGCCAAGGGATTGGAGGTGTATGCTTTTCAGCTGGTCGTTTTCAGTTTGTACCATCTTAAGAACATTGCTATTAGAGCATTGAGATACTATACCAGTTGTGGATGGAAGTGGGGTGGGGGAAGTTTGGGCTGCTCCCTCCCACCTGCTTCCTATCCACCCATTAGCAGCCATGTGCTCCCAGAGTGGAGACACTTACATTTAAATGTGTTAGGGACTGCAGATAAAACAGGGTGACGTGTCGTGGCTCTGCAGCTTACACATGCGTTTGCAAATGCGTGTCAACTAAACCTCTGTTCCTTATGTACATTGAGACAGGTCCACTTGGTTGGTGGCAGACTGGAGGGTGAATACATCAGACTGGGGGCTGGCTGGCTTCCATGCACCTCTTTAATCCTCTTCAATTTGTTTTTTAGGGTTCTTTTTACTATCCTCTGCTATTTGTCTCTCAAAGTTGATTTTAGCCATTTTGATTTCGGATTTACATTTCTTATTTAATTCCTTGTATAGCCGATACCGTTCCCTCCGATTTATATTTCTTGAAGGTCATTTTTTTTTCCCTAATAAGTTTCATTTCATTTATTTCAGGTTCTTATATAGCGCTGTCAATTTACGCAGCATTTTACATATACATTGCACATTCACATCAGTCCCTGCCCTCAAGAAGCTTACAACCTAAGGTCCCTAACTCACATTCATACGTACATAGTAGGGCCAATTTTTTATTTTTTTTTTTTATACAGGATCCAATTAAACTACCAGCATGTCTTTGGAGTGTAGGAGGAAACCGGAGTACCCGGAGGAAACCCACGAAGGCACAGGGAGAACATGCAAACTCCAGGCAGGTAGTGTCGTGGTTGGGATTCAAACCAGCGACCCTCTTGCTGCTAGGTGACCATTGTGCCGCCCCAAGTTTATTTACATTACGGCTAAGCCAGCCAGGTTTGGCTTTTGTTCTTTTAAATTTATTTTCCATTGGAATGCACTGTGAGATGCTTTTGTTTAATATGTTCCTAAAGCATTCCCATTTCTCCTCTGAGGTCAGTATTCCTAGGGTTTGGTCCCAGTTTATTTCCTCTATCATTGAGCACAGTTTGGGAAAGTTTGCCCTTCTGAAGTTTAGGGTTCTTATGTTTCTTTAATATGCCAAGAAAAAAGCACTAAGCAGTTTTGTTAATGTTGAAAATAAAACAAAACCTTTCTTGACCACTGACTTTTAACTGATTTATAGGTGAAAAATGGGATAGATCAGTATTTTGACTTGATTTGTGACTTGACCAGAATAAATGACTTGACTTGACTTGCTTGACTTCTAGCAGGGACTCTACTTGACTTGCTTGATTTGCGCCACAGTAACTTGGGACTTGCTTGAGACTTGAAGGTTAAGACTTGAGACTTGCTTGTGACTTGCACATGTGTGACTTACTCCCATGTCTGCCTAGTGGTGATCTTCAAACTGACCTATATAGGAAACCAAGTGCGGGTAATACCATCTTGTGCGCAGCAAGTGCCCATCCCGCCCCCTGGTAAATAGCATACCTTATGCCCAATATTTATGTTGAGAAGAAATTACTCTTCGGAATTAAATTTCCAAACTCAATCCAACGGTCTTAGGGATCGCCTCCTAGAGAGAGGATATTCTAGGTCTATACTTAGAAAGGCCTTCAATCGAGCAAAAACACGATCTAGGGCAGATGTGATATAAAATACGCGCCCCAAACAGGAGAATAATACAGTCCGCTTTATCACAAAATTCTCGATGCATGAGAAAGAGCTATGTAAAATCATTACCAAACACTGGCACATTTTGACCAACGACTACACTCTTGGAAAATATCTTAAACCTCATCCAGAACTGGTGTTCAGACGAGCCCCTTCCATTAGGGATAGCCTGATTACAAGCCACTATACAAGAAACAAAACTAATAACAATGAATGAAAGGGGACATACCAATGTGGTAGATGGGTTCTGGAGGGTAGAGGAGTCCGTTTACCCAATGGCAGCTGGCATAGATCTAGACAACATGCCAACTGCACTACCAAGGGCCTTATCTACTTAATGCAATGTAAATGTCAAGCCTACTATGTAGGAAAAACAATAAGACAGCTTAACCAATGGATAGGGGATCATCGGAAGGGGGAAAAATTCTTACTACGGTTACTCGACACATAGGCCTCCATCACAAATATGACAACTCTGCTATTTCCTTTTTTGTTTCAGAGGTAATACCCCCAGACCCTTGTACGGTGGCTGCTCGGGATAACCTGAGTAACACTCTTATGAGTTTTGGGATGTTGGTACTGGTTTGTATTTTATGGGTATTGTCTTATATAATTTCAGACACACCTTAAACTTTTAGACAAGAAGTATCGGTGGACCCTGAGTCTTCAGTAGAGGAAAGTGCTATCGAAAATGATAGTGGAATATTTACTAGATTGCAGAGAGAGATTCATCCTCCCAAAAGACTGACTTATATACCTTGGGGGAAATTTCTGAAGAACAAATCTCTGCAGCGCAATGGTCCATACCATCGACTGTTCCCTCTGTTGATGACTCTCAAGGAGAGAGTTCTATTCCACCCACTGACACTATTAAATTGGCTGCTGACTTTCTGCTAGCCTTTTGTGAGAGTATCCCAGATTTATTTGATAGTGTGTCAAGTAAGTTATTAGATAATGATTTTATTAATCAGTTTTAGGTTGCAATGAATGCTACTTTAGATGGTTAATTAAGACTTTTCATATAGATCAGCCTTTGTTTTCTGCGGAGAAGAATCTCGTTATCTTTGGAGGACCAAAGATGTTCAAGTGGGGGGAGGATGTAGCTGGGTCGAACGGCTGGCTTTGTTCAAACTGTTATTTGTTATTAAAGTTCTGCAAAGACAGTGACTTTGGAATTAGGGGAGGTGTAGTCCGGAAGGAGCCAGGATCATAGACTGCTATGAGAGAGACTCTTCTCCCAGGAAGCAATGGGACGCGCAGAGCTTGCTGGGAGTGTCTTTATAAAGGGGGGCGGGACACACTTTCGCTCGCTTGCCTCAAGGACAGTGTACTGGAAGGAAGGGGAAAAGCTGCTGCAGATCGCAGGAGAACATGCCGAGGCCTAGTGGCGGGCACCAGAGTTGAAGCGGGTGGTGTGAGTGTTCAGAGGAGTCTCGGTGGCGTGACCGAGCGGAAGGTTGCTAAATGGCAGGCAGAGACTCTGAGCAGAGCGTGGCCTGGTCGCAGCAGAAAGCGGAGTTCCCAGTTTGGATGAGAAACATCCAATATCTACCTCTGCACTAATCACAGACCTAGGCCAAATCAGGGCAGGACAACCAAACTGTTTGCTTCAACAAGGCCATGCTGACATATAGCTAAACCACTGGACACTGCAGTTATACATATAGTGCGAAGTGGGAGAACTAGGCCTCAAGCCCCCTATCCAGTCCTAGGCTATTAGTCTATTAAGATGCATCAGAGTCTGTTTGACCTACATATCTGTAGAATATAGTTATTGATTACTTTGGGGAATACAGTTCATCATCATCACCTTTATTGGATTACAATTACTTTCCTTGGATTGCTGGGAATTCCTTGCCGGTGAAGACAAGTGAGGCCTCACTCTCCAGGAGACTTTTTCAATTCAGCATAAAGTGGGCCCCCATTAGTACACAGAGTGCACTCTGATAGTTACTCTAGTATTGATATATTGTTTATTCTACATTAAGTTACTAAATGTAGTAATTCTTATCTGTGGTCACTCTCCAAGTACACTAAACTATTCATTGTATCATTGTGCTGAATTGTGCTGAACACAGTCCTTTAGCATACATATGTGTGTGTGTGTGTCCTGTTTTCCAGATCCTGACTACTGAACTAAACCTAAATCCTTGGTTGGGGATTCAGGATCTACTTCCTTGGCAACATTTGTATTATTTCTGATTCTGTTTGTATACTCTTACATAGTTACATAGTAGTTGAGGTTGAATAAAGACAATAGTCCATCCAGTTCAACCTGTGTAGGTGTGTGTGGCCGTAATCATCTCTCATACCCCTGAATGTTCTGATCATTGAGATTTACGTCCAAGAGTCTTTTGAAAGCAACCATACTTCCTGCAGAAACCACCTCTTGTGGTAGAGAATTCCACAATCTTGTAGCCCTAACAGTAAAGAACCCCCTGCATTGCCTGAGGTTAAAACGCTTCTCCTCTAATCGCATTGTATGCCTTCGAGTCCTCATGCAATCCCTTCGACTGAATAGCTGAGATCACCATTGAGGTATTTATAAATTGCTATCATGTCCCCTCTCAGGCGTCTTCTCCAGGGAGAATAAATCAAGCGATTGCAGACGCTCCTCATAATTATGGTCCTCCAATCCCCTAATTAGTTTAGTTGCCCTTCTCTGGACTTTCTCCAGCTCCAACACATCCCTCCTGAGGACTGGCGACCAGAACTGGACAGAATGCTCTAGATGCGGGCGGACCAGAGTTTTAAAAAGTGGTAGGATTATAGTTTTATCTCTGGAATACATCCCTTTCTTTATGCATGCTAATTTTCTGCCGGCTTTGGCAGCTGCTGCTTGACATTGCATGCTATTGCTTAGTCTATCCTCTACCAAGACTCCCAGATCTTTCTCCATTTTGATTCTCCCAAAGTTTCCCCCCCTAAAGTGTATTGTGCTTTTATGTTTTTAGTCCCCAAGTACAAAACCTTACACTTCTCCACATTAAACCTCGTTTGCCATGTCGTTGCCCACTTCGTTATTTTGTCCAGGTCATTCTGTATGATATCTGCTTCATGCCGTGCAGTTATTGCCCTGCCTAATTTTGTGTCATCTGCAAAAGCTGTTATAGAACTACTGATCCCACCCTCAATGCTGTTTATGAATAAATTGAACAGGGTTGGTCCCAGGACTAAGCCTTGGGGGACCCCACTTACCACCCCAGACCAGTCTGAGTATGCGCTATTTATTACCACCCTTTGGACACGCCCTTTAAGCCAGTTCCGTATCCAAGAGAAAACCTTGTGGTCGATGCCTGCAGACCTTATTATATAAATTAAGCGCTTGTGGGGAACTGTATCAAACGCCTTAGCGAAATCCAGGTACACCACATCCACTGGTCTCCCCCTATCTAGCTCACAGCTCAACTCCTCATAGAATGTTAAGAGATTGGTTTGACAAGAACGCCCATTTGTAAACCCGTGCTGATTACTGCTGATGATGATGTTGTCTTTAGCAAACTCTACGATATAGTCCCTTATCATCCCCTCCAGAAGTTTACATACTATTGATGTCAGACTGACAGGCCTATAATTTCCTGGGACATGCCTCTGCCCTTTTTTGAATATCGGTATCAAGTTAGCCTTCCTCCAATCCCCTGGTACATTTCCTGTCATAATAATGTAAGCAAAGATCAGGAACAGTGGTCTAGATATAGTTCTTTGAGTACTCTCAGATGTATGCCATCCCGGCCTGGTGATTTATTTGTTTTAATTTTATCCAGCCTTTCCCTGATTTCACCCTCTGTTAACCATAGCGGCAAGTCCTGTGAATTATTGCTAAACATACAGTCATGGTCAGTGTACCCCTCCTTTTCCTGTGTAAAGACTTACTAGAAAAAAGCGTTCATCACGGTTGCTTTTTCAGTGTCCTCTGTAACCATCCTCCCATCATCGTTAATTATGTGTGCAATATGCTCTGCCCTAGTTCTTTTGCTGTTGATATATTTAAAGAATTTCTTTGGGTTCTTTTTGCTATCCTCCGCTATTTGTCTCTCAAAGTTGATTTTAGCTATTTTAATTTCGTATTTACTTTTCTTTTTTGCCTCCTTGTATTGCTCGAAAGCCGATAATATGCCCTCTGATTTATATTTCTTGAAGGCCATTTTAATAAGTTTTTAACATTTTGGTTTAGCCAGCCAGGTTTGGCTTTGTCTCTCTATTTATTTATTTCCCATAGGAATGCACTGCAAGATTCATTTGTTTAACTACATGCCGCCCGCCCGCCGTCATATTACAGCGGAGCGGTGCGATCATTATCCTGGGCCGCCGTCATACGAC
This sequence comes from Pelophylax lessonae, assembly GCF_965119305.1. Taxonomy (NCBI): domain Eukaryota; kingdom Metazoa; phylum Chordata; class Amphibia; order Anura; family Ranidae; genus Pelophylax; species Pelophylax lessonae. The sequence continues at coordinate 225,739,363 of NC_138776.1, forward strand.
GGCGGCACTTTAAGCAGGGCAGGCGTGCGATCGCGTGCGCGCCGCCCTGCACTGCCGGTGTCGGGGTGTCCCCGGGACACCCCCCGTCACTGGCAGGGGGGAAACAGCCAATGGGCGTGGCTGTTTCCCACGTGATCAGCTGTGTTCCAATGACACAGCCGATCACAATGGAGGCGCCCACAAGATGACCGCGCATGCGCGATCGGGAGCGTGCAGCGCGGTCATGTCGGTGGCACTGTGTTCCGTAGGACCACAGCTGTCACCGGGAGTAGTAAACAGTCACTGACAGTGACTGTTTACTATGTGATCGGCTGTGAATCCATTCACAGCCGATCACAAAATGTAAATACAGAGCAGTAACTCACTGTTACTAGCTCTTCTCCCCTCATACAGTTTCCAGTATGAGGAGAGCAGAGCTAGAAATAGTGAGTTACTACTCTGTACACCTGTAAAATGTAAAATCACAAAAATAAAGGTCCCCACACAGTCCTCAGCCCCCCCAATTGCACCTGTCACCCAACAGTCACCTCATCAGTGCCCAGAAATTGACACCCATAACGTTCACATGTGAGCGTAGCGATCGCAGGCAGAATCACCGCGATTCTGCCCGCGATCCGGAAATCATTGCAAATCGCGGGACGCCTGTGCGTTGCCCCTGATTTGCAATAGCACCCCAAACGCTGTGCGATGTTGCCACCATTTCCGCCTGCCGAATCGCGGTAACATCGCACAAACATCGCATGACGCCCAAAAAAGGTACAAGAGTTTCTTTGGGGCGTCATGCGTTGTTTGCTTGATATTACCGCGATTCGGCAGGCGGAAATGGCGGCAACATCGCACAGCGTTTGGGGTGCTATTGCAAATCAGGGGCAACGCACAGGCGTCCCGTGATTTGCAATGATTTCCGGATCGCGGGCAGAATCGCAGTGATTCTGCCCATGATCGCTACGCTCACATGTGAACGTAGCCTAAAGTTCACCGGTCACCAGAGACTGCCATCAGTACCGCCGTGCACCATCGCCCGTCACCTGTCACCCATCGGTGACCATCGCCCGTCACCTGTCACCCCATCAATCACCGTCACCTGTCACCCCATCAGTCATCGTCACCTGTCACCCCATAAGTCATCGTCATCTGTCACCCTATCAATCATCGTCACTTGTCACCCCATCAGTGATCGTCACCCCATCAATCATCGTCACTTGTCACCCCGTCATTGATTGTCATCTGTCACCCCATCAATCTCAGTCACTTGTCACCTCATCAATCGTCATCTGTCACCTCATCAATCATCGTCACCTGTCACCCCATCAGTCATCGTCACCTGTCACCCCATCGGTCATCGTCACCTGTCACCCCATCAGTCACCTGTCACCCCATCAGTCATCGTTACCTGTTTGCCATATACATGCAACCACTTACCGACCGCCTAACGACTATATGCGTCGGCCATTAAAAGCTAAATACTGGGGTTATGGCAGCAGATAGCTGCCATAACCCCGGTATTTTTCTAAATGGCGGGCGGTCGGCTTTCAGATAAGGGTGGTCCCAGTGGCGGATTCTCTGCGGAATTACCCTTACGGTGCAGGGGAAGAGGTGCCCCCCCTCCCGCCGCGTCCCAGACGTTTTCCCAGCTTACCGGACCCGCCGGCAGCGGGGAAAACTATCCGGTCCCGGACCCTCAGAGACAGGAAGTCAAGTGAGGGCAAGATGGCCCTCACTCGACTCTATGGTCTTGGAGGACCGGAGCTACGTCAAAAGTCGTTGCCTAGCAACCGGTTTAAAGGGCCGTTTTTTTTTTTCTTTCTTTTTTCAACAATTTTTTTTTATTTTTATTTTTTTGTGTAGTTGTGAGGTCTTTTTGACCCCAGATCTCACAATAAAGAGGACCTGTCATGCCTATTTCTATTACAAGGGATGTTTACATTCCTTGTAATAGGAATAAAAATGATCAAAACATTTTTTTTAAACTGTGTAAAAATAAAAAAATAATAAATAAAAAAAAAAAAAAAAAAATTAAAGCGCCCTGTCCCCGTTAGCTCGCGCGCAGAAGCAAACGCATACGCAAGTCCCGCCCACATATGTAAACGGTGTTCAAACCATACATGTGAGATATCTCCGCGATCGTTAGAGCGAGAGCAATAATTTGAGCCCTAGACCTCCTCTGTAACTCTAAGTTGGTAACCTGCAGAAATTTTTAAAATGTTGCCTATGGGGATTTTTAAGTACCAATGTTTGGCGCCATTCTGTGAGCATGCGAAATTTTGAAGCATGACATGTTGGGTATCTAATTACTCGGCGTAACATTATCTTTCACATTATGGAAAAAAATTGGGCTAAATTTACTGTTTTCTTATTTTTTAGTTCAAAAAAGGGATTTTTTTTCAAAAAAATTGCATTTGGAAGACTGCTGCGCAAATATGGTGTGATAAAAAATATTGCAATGATCTCCATTTTATTCTCTAGGGTCTCTGCTAAAAAAAATATATAATGTTTGGGGGTTCTAAGTAGTTTTCTAGAAAAAAAAAATATTTTAGCTTGTAAACACCAAGTGTCAAAAATAGGCCCAGTCTTAAAGTGGATAAATGGACAACTTTGTGAAAAGGGCTACTTGGATGTTAGGCGTCTGTATGTGGTTGGCTGTGTAAAAGTGTTACACATGTGGTATCGCCATACTCAGGAGGAATAGCAGAATGTATTTTGTGGTGAAATGTTTGCTATGTACATGCTATGTGTTAGAAATATTGCATAAATGGACAGCTTTGTGTAAAAAAAATGTGTTTTCATTTTCTTTCCACAGTTTCCAAAAACTTGTGGAAAAAAATGACATATTCAAAAGACTCATTATGCCTCAAAAATTATACATTGAGCTGTTTGCTTTCCAAAATGGGGTCATTTTATGGGGGTTTCCATTGTCCTGGTGCTCCAGGGCCTTCAAAAGTGCGATAGGTTGTCAGGAAATTATATGTGTAATTTGTGCTCCTAGAATGCCGGACGGTGCTACTTGGATGTTAGGCCTCTGTATGTGGCCAGGCTGTGAAAAAGTCTGACACATGTGGTATCGCCATACTCAGGAGGAGTAGTAGAATGTGTTTTGGGGTTTAGTTGGAAGTATACATATGCTGTGTGAGAGAAATAACCTGTTAATACGTCAATTTGTAAAAAAAAATCTTAATTTTGCAAAGAGTTGTGGGAAAAAATTACAACTTCAAAAAACTCACCATGCCCCTTATTAAATACCTTGGAATGTCTACTTCCCAAAAAGGGGTCATTTGGGGGGTATTTGTACTTTCCTGACTTTTTAGTGTCTCAAGAAATGAGATAGGCCTTCAGTACAACAGGTGTGATCAATTTTCAATGAATAGCACCATAGCTTGTGGACTCTATAACTTTCACAAAGACTAATTAATATACACTTATTTGGGTTATTTTTACCAAAGATAAGTAGAAGTATAAATTTTGGCCAAAATTTGTGAAGAAAAATTACTCATTTGCTAAATTTTATGACAGAAAATGGTGACTTTCAAAAGACTCTTAGACTTACATCTCAAGGATCAGGAGATTGAGGGCTATGTTAGATGATTACAGTCACACACACCTACACAGGTTGAACTGGATGGACTATTGTCTTTATTCAACCTCACCTACTATGTAACTATGTAACTATGTAAGAAACAAAGAAAAATGCGTTTTTTCACAATATTTTCAGTATTTTTTTATTTATAGCACAAAAAATAAAAAACCCAGTAGTAATTAAATACCATAAAAAGAAAGCTCTATTTGTGTGTAAAAAAGGACACAAATTTTTTATGGGTACAGTGTTGCATGACTGAGTAATTGTCATTCAAAGTGTGAGAGCGCTGAAAGCTGAAAATCAGTCTGGGCAGGAAGGGGGTGAAAGTGCACTGTAGGCAAGTGGTTAATATGTTCCTAAAGCATTCCCATTTTTCCTCTGTGGTCAGTGTTCCTAGGGTTTGGTCCCAGTTTACCCTTTTCATCATTGAGCACAATTTGGGAAAGTTTGCCCTTCTGAAGTTTAGGGTTCTTATGTTTCCCACTTGCCTTGTTATATAGTTATTTACGCTAAATGTGATCATCCTGTGATCGCTAGAGCCAAGATTTCCTGGACTCTTACCTCCGAGATTAGGTCTGGGTCATTAGTGATCAATAGATCCAGCACTGCATTTTCTCTGGTAGGAGAATTCACCAACTGAGACATGTATTGTAAAGTAATAAAATGCCGACACTGGACACCTTCAGCCAATGATTACTGCCACATCCCTTTAAAACGTAGAAAAAAGTAAATAGTGAGGGTGTCCCTCAACTGTAACAATCCATGGACTGGCCCCTCAGGGGAAAGTGTATAGTGATAGACCACCAAACATGGGACTTTGAAGGCAGGAATCATAATGGCATAGAATAGATAACTGTAAACACCACAATTTAAAAGGTATAATTGTATTAACAAAGTGATCAATCATTTAAAAACATAGATGCAAAATAGCATCAAAAAAGCATAACAATATATGACATGTTAGTGCATGAAATTATGAACCAAAGATTAAAGTCAAGGGGTCACCAAGGTCCGACGTGTTTCACCGACATGGTGGGCTTCTTCGGGGACCAATAATGGGGGTGACCTCAATAGCGGTTCTAAACATAAATGACACAATATTAATATAAAATACAATATCATAGTACAGTGTCACAGATCTGCAACAAAGGTGCAGCAGTACAATATTTTAAACATCGACAAGAGTATAACATCATACACTCACCAATAATTCATAATTTGGGGCATAACCATTAGAAAAAATGACAGGTAACATTGTTTGCATGCACAGCCAAAAGACAGTCCAACCCAGGTTCGAAGACCAGGGCGATAGTGTCCTCAGGGGATAGCAGATACCAGACCGGGTTTAGACCAACAACGGATCAAATGTTCCAGAGGGGAGCGGATATATGTGTTTACCGCCTCTGAAGGAGAGGAAAGAAAAAATATATATAATAAGAATAAAGAAAAATACCGATAATTAATTAGCAATAGTTAAATCGATCTCCTGACCCACATGCCCCAGACTCGACACCAATTAGTTCTGCATCCCTTGATATCATTAATCTCTCATCTTATTTATTATCGGACGAGGAGATGGAGGTATTGCAACTTGGCCTAAGTTTTTGCCCTAACCAAGGCCTTAGCAAATTTGAACTTGTGAAGGATCTTCACCTTTTCTCTAGAAATCTTACTTACAAATTTTTATTTGATAAGAATAGAGGAAACGAAAATACATGAGATGAAGACCTTTACAAGGGCTTTAAAGCTCAGGACTTCCGTAACTTGAAAATACTGATGCAACTCTTGGAGGAAAATGAGCAACAGGCCGATACTTCCTCCTCTGACTCCTCGTCCGATGATGAATCAAATCAAGCTAATGCGTCACGTCAATTTAAGGCCAAATCTACAAAATTTCCGAGAACTCCAAACCTGCCCAGCAGTATGGGCGTTTTTGATGCAGACTCAGAGGGATATTGACAACTTGGGAGTCCCCTTTATTGGGACTTCCAACTTGTCGCCTTCCCAAAGGGCTGCATTAGATGACCTGGTCCATAATGACCACATTGTTATTAAGCCCTCGGACAAGGGCGGCAACGTGGTCATCATGGACAGGCATCAATATGAGACAATGTGTCTGAATATTTTATCCAATCAAGATTGGTATCTACCGGTATCGCAAGATAGTATAGAGGCTTTTAAAGCTCAGTTCAAAACTATCTTACTCAATGCCCTACAATCCCACACTATAGATCAGGATTTATATGATTACTTAAATGTTAGATGGCCAGTGTTACCCATGTTCTATTCGTTACCGAAGGTTCACAAGTCCCTCGAGAAACCACTGGGTCGCCCGATTGTCTCGGGGATGGGCTCCATTAAGGAGCCTGCGAGCCAATTTGTGGACGATCAGCTCCGTCCACACGTGATGGGTCTCCCATCCTATTTAAAGGACACACTGGAATTGTTACGGGTATTGGAGGGGTTAACGGTACCAGCAGGTTCTTTGCTTGTAGCCTTGGATATAGAAGCACTATATTCCAGCATCCTGCATCAAAAGGGTGTGGAGGTGGTTTCAACGTTCCTTAGAGAACAGACCCATAGGAAATGGCCGCTGGCTGACTTCACCTTGCAACTCCTTGACCATATCCTAAAATCTAACATCTTTACGTTCGGCGATACCACTTACCTCCAGGTACAGGGGGTGGCGATGGGGACTTCTTGTGCCCCATCGTACGCCAACCTGTACCTGGGGGGGTGGGAAAGGGAGCTGTTCACCGATGATGCTGCCTCGATGTATCTGCGCCACCTGGTCCTGTGGCACAGATACATCGATGACGTGTGGACGGGGTCAGTAGATGAGCTGTTACAGTTTATGGATTTAATTTCCCATAACAATTACAATCTCAAGTTTACGGTCCAATATGACTTTGAAAAAATATCCTTTTTGGATACAATGATCTTTCTTAATTCCAATTGTACATTACATACCTCGCTGTACTGAAAGGATACAGTGGGTAACACAATCTTGCACTACTCGAGCGGCCATCCTCGGTCACTAGTGTGCAGTATCCCATGCTCTCAATATTTGAGAGTTCGGCGTAACTGCACACTTGACAGTGACTTCAAACAGGAAGCTAAAGCATTACAGAAAAGACTCTTGGCACAAGGTTACAAAAAAAGATCCTGAAAAAAGCCTTTAACAGGGCCAATGCACAGCCCAGAGATCAATTGATCTTTAGATCTCGCAAAAAAGGGAATACTACCAAACTAATTACGAGATTTAATATACATCATTCCACTGTCAGAAATATCTTAGCCAAAAATTGTCATTTTCTCACCGATGACGTCACCATCTCAAAATATGTTAAACCACACCCCGAAGTTGTTTATCGGAAGGCCCCGTCCCTGCGGGATAAGCTTGTCCATAGCCACTACCATTATGCAGACAATACATCACCGGGAGCTATGGGTGGCTTTGGCACATACCGGTTTGGGGAATGCACTGAGTGTACATGGGTCGGGGAGGGGTATTTACTCCCCCTGCATCGTGGAGGGACACTTAGACCTCAATTTTTTGCCACATTTATCTGCGGGGCTTTCTTTGTAGACAAGACCAGAAGGCCCTTTGCCCGACGTATTCATGACCATCTATACTATATTGACACTGGCATGCTATATACCCCCATCTGCAAACATGTGGGTATATACCATAACTTTGACCCATATACCATACAATTTGCAGTTCTAGAGACAATAAAACGCAACCCACGAGGTGGCAACTTTGATAACGCCATTCTTAAAAGTGAGGTTAAATGGATCTACCAGCTGCAGGCCACCAAATCCCCTGGTTTAAATACTGCTATATCCTACAAACCCTTCCTGGAATAATATACCTTATTTGCCAGGATAAATGCTAATTTTATCAACTGACTGTGTGTGATGTCCATCAGGCTTGTCCCTCTTTTTTCCTTTTTCTTATTCTTTTCCCTTCTCCTTTTTTCTTTTTCTTTCTCCCTTCTCTTGTGTTTTTCTTCTTTATTATTTCTTAATACTCAGCTATTCTTCTCTTCTTCTAGACTTTGCATGCACCACCTGGTGCCTATGTGTGCTTATCATCACACTAGTAGTGTACAGCTAGACCGTAGGTATGATCACATACTATGTGAATGTACTATTAATATATACGAATTGTGCCTTTTATATGTGGTTTTCCTTGTTTAATTTTGTTTTGCATTGTTATGGCAGGAGGGATATGGTTTGTGAGCACAGCCTGGTTTGCCCGGTGTCTTCTTTTTGACGGTGGATGCGCTGGCGCCAAGCCGGGGGAGGGAGTTGAGATTATTTGGACATCTCCTTTTCTCCTCCCTCGATCCCGCCCCCCCTCCCCCCCTCCCCTCCCCTCTCCTCTTGGTGCCCCGACCGCGGTGCCCCGTCCCTTTTGCGGGTCATGCTGGATCGGCCGCAAGATGGTGCACGCGCCGGAAGTGACTCATAGAGGCCGGTTATGGCCGCATCACTTCCGGTGGGACCGGGTATTTTAAGACCAGCAGCGGCACAGGGCAGTCAGGACACGACTACCTGGCGCTGCAGTCTCGTGGAGCTACCGGCATATCTTGTGACCACTGTTTCTTTGGTGAGTAATATTACCGATCTCTTGCTCTGTCTGGCGAATGTTTTTCACTATGGGAACTTATTCATTTTTCTCTTGGCACTCTCATCTGGTGTCCTCCCTTCGGCAACACTTTGGTTTCATACGTCCTGACCTCTAGGGAGCTTCCGGATTCAGTATCACTCCCCCTGGCTTTTTCTTTGCATTTCGGTTTTGGTCTCCTGGTACCCTGGATTATGAATAGTATATCCCTTGTTTAGGCACTCTACCATACTCTCAGCACAATGGGTAAATTCAGTGGTTCTTGATGCATCTGGTTTTCTTTTCTTTCCTTTTACTTACCACCTTGATCTTTCCTAAATTTGGCCACTATATAGTCTATATTGTCTCTTATTTATCATCCTTAATTCATTGGTTCTTAACATCTTACTTTATTTATTTTTTCTTGTCTCACATATTGCCACACAGACAAGATTACGATTTAACTATTGCTAATTAGTTATCGGTATTTTTCTTTATTCTTATTATATATATTTTTTCTTTCCTCTCCTTCAGAAGGGGTAAGCATTTATATCAGCTCCCCTCTGGAACATTTGATCCGTTGTTGGTCTAAACCCGGTCCGGTATCTGCTATCCCCTGAGGACACTATCGCCCTGGTCTTCGGACCTGGGTTGGGCTGTCTTTTGGCTGTGCGTGCAAACTATGTTACCTGTCGTTTTCTAATGGTTATGCCCCAAATTATGAATTATTGATGAGTGTATGATGTTATACTCTTGTCGATGTTTAAAATATTGCACTGCTGCACCTTTGTTGCAGATCTGTGACACTGTACTATGATATTGTATTTTATATTAATATTGTGTCATTTATGTTTAGAAACGCTATTGAGGTCACCCCATTATTGGTCCCCGAAGAAGCCCCCCTTGACTTTAATCTTTGGTTCATAATTTCATGCACTAACATGTCATATATTGTTATGCTTTTTCGATGCTATTTTGGATCTGTGTTTTTAAATGATTGATCGCTTTGTTAATAAAATTATACCTTTTAAATTGTGGTGTTTACAGTTATCTATTCTATGCCATTAAGATTCCTGCCTTCAAAGTCCCAGGTTTGGTGGTCTATCACTGTACACTTTCCCCTGAGGGGCCAATCCAGGGATTGGTACAGTTGAGGGACACCCTCACTATTTACTTTTTTCTACGTTTTAAAGGGATGTGGCAGTAATCATTGGCTGAAGGTGTCCAGTGTCGGCATTTTATTACTTTACAATTAACGATTTTGGGGTGAAGAACCCCTTTCCCTTTATCTGCCTTGACACTGAACACCAGATAGATAATAATTTCTTCTGGACAAATAGTTATTTACATTTTCATTGCATATGATGTAAGATTTCCATGAATAGACGGGCCTTCTGTGAGTGTGTAGTCCCCTCTTCCCAGTCAATGTCGGGATAATTGAAGTCCGCCAATATGATGACTGATCTCAGTTTTGCCACTCTACCCAACAGTGATATAAATTCCAGCTCTACCTCCTCCCTTTGGTTGGGTGGCCTATAGCAAACCCCCACAATTACTTTTCCCTTTACTTCTTCCCTATGGAGTTCTACCCACACGGATTCTAACTCCATACTCATCCCTTCCATAATATCACTACTCTCTATCACCCTTACATTATTCTTGACATAGAGACATACCCCTCTCCCTCTTTTTCCTACCCTGTCCTTCTGGTACACCGAATACCCTTGGATATTGGCAAGCCAGTCATGTGAGGGGTCGAACCAAGTTTCCGTTATTCCCACAAGGTCTATGTCCTCCTCATGTACTAACATTTCCAACTCATCCATTTTATTAGCTAGGCTCCTGGCATTTGCGTATACCCCTCTTAGTTTTGTGGAAGTTGATAGTGAATGGTGATTATTTTTATTCCTGTTTGGTCTGAGGTTTTCCCGCACAGACCCCCCAATTGAGGTTATAGAACTACTGGTGGCGTGGCTTGGCACACTACGAGATGGCTGCATAGTGAAGGAGCTCTGCCGACATCCCACTTCCCACGGCTCACACAGGCATCGCAGCTCAAAAATATGGGCAGAATTGGGGGGCGTGGCGACCGCCGAGTAAGATGGCCGCTTGACCAAGGAGCTCCAGCCAGTGCTCAGCCTTACTCACATCTACGGCCCGACACAGCCACTCCGCGACCTCGGAAACACTGGATCCTTGCGGGGGAACTGCCAGTGCACACCGCCAAGATGACCCGAAGAAACAAGGGGGTCCCACCGGTCCGCAAACTGTCCGAGTTCTTCGGACCGCTGCCACTCGGTCTCCGCCAACATGGCGGCGGAGACATCCCATAGTCTGGCCAGCCGCGCCCTCTACCGCCCGAGTCGCGGGCGTATGACGTCACAACGGCGCCAATAGCGGCGCGAACACAGGACCCATTCCCGATGCGGCCGGCGCGGTCTGCAGACTCCTCTCCTTCCACTCCTTCAGCGCAGAGCCCGGCGAAGTCTCGCCCAAGGAGGGACTCACTGACGATGCAGGCGACTACATCTTCTATGGAGGTGAGCGATACCTCCAATACCCCATGCACACCTTGGGCCTACTCTCCACCACCGGACCCATTTGCAAAACTAGCCACTACAGGACAACCAGTGTCTGACACTACCCTTAAGGACATGCTGTCTATGTTACATACGTCCATGCAGGCTAATATCCAAGCCTCCATCTCCTATTGCCAGAGGAAACTGCATGGCCTGGGAGACAGGGTTCACAATGTGGAGGAAAGGATGGAGGAATTCACAGTATCCTATAACACCCTAGTGGATGATCATACGTCCCATCAGGAGGACATACACCGCATGCAGGCAAAAATTGCAGACCTTGAGGATAGATCGAGGCGTAACAACCTCAAAATACGTGGGATCCCTGAAACAGTCCAACCCAACCAATTGCCCACCTTTGTTCGCGATCTGTTCCATAAAGCGGTGCCTGAACTCTCTAACGAGGACCTCACCATAGACCGCATTCACCGAATCCCCAAGCCATCCTTCCTGCCGCAAGACATCCCTCGGGATGTCCTCCAGAGGGTACACTTCTTTCAAGCTAAGAGAAAATCTTGGACACATTCAGGAGGAAAGAACGCCTCCCAGACACTGCATCGTCCCTTCAGGTCTTACCTGACTATTCTCAATACACACTCCAATTGAGAAGGAATCTAAATTCCATAACTAAGGCCCTGAGGAACAATAAAATCATATATAAATGGAAGTACCCCGCCAAGTTGTGCGTGACTCATATGGGGGCCACCTCCCAAATCACATCTATAGAACAGGGCCTCCGTCTCCTCAAGCAGTGGCACATCCTCCCTGATACAACCGACCAACGACCTAGACCTCCAGACCCTCCACTACCACGTCTGCAACCTGAATGGCATACAGTGTCTAGGCCTTCCAGATCCAGGTCCTCTCACCTCTCAAAATGATGCTGACATTTCTATCTGAGGCTGGGCACACTGGCCCTCCCGCTCTTTGTAGCACCTGCTAACGTGCTAGCAACCCCACCGACCGCGCAGCAACAGCTGCTCTTATGGTCCGCCAGGACCATGTCTTTTTTACCTTTATTGTTTTTTCTTGTTTTATGCACTTCTTTTTCAGAACAGGACTCAGCTACGAATGTAGCAACACCCCTGGAAAGTTGTTCCCGACCTCTACATTGTGTTCCGGACTTCCATCTCTTCTTCTCCAATACCGTCCGCCAACCTTCATGCGAACGACACCTGAATAGAACCCGCTCTCCATCCCACTGCTACATCTGTTACCTTCTACCAGGTACCTCTATGTATTTTCCCACACCATGTACTCTATGGACTGCTCATGCCCTTATACCATGGTCCCACTACATACTCCCTGAACTTCCGCAAACCTAGCCATGTCTTTGCAGCTTTTATCGCTGAAAGTTAAGGGGCTGAACCACCCCGTGAAACGCTTCTCAATGTGGAAGGAAGCAAAGTCGCACAAGGCGGATGTCCTAGCTATCCAGGAAACCCATTTTAAGCAAGGATCCGTACCTCGCTGCTCCCACCCGGATTACCCCCATGTATTTATGGCAAACTCCCATGAAAAGAAACGGGGAGTCCTGCTGGCTATTAGCAACTCTGTGACCTTCACCTACTCTCGGGTGGTGGAGGATACAGACGAAAGATTCATTATCTTAAACTGTAGTATTGATTACTGTGATTATACTTTTGTAAATGTGTATGCCCCCAACCGACACCAGCTCAAATTTCTGAGAAAACTATTCGCAAAAATTCGCAAACTCACGGTAGGCAAACTGATCATATGTGGAGATTTTAACATTGTAGCAGACCCTGCCATGGACTCGTCATCCGGTGGAAAAACCTCGTCCACATCCATGGCAGCTCTCCTACATGCGGAAAATCTACATGACATTTGGAGATACCAACATGCGGAGGAGAGGGATTATACCTTCTTCTCGGCTAGCCACTTAACCTACTCCAGAATGGACATTTTTCTGATAGATTCGACGATTTTACCCTTGGTGATGCACACGTCCATTTCCCCCATTACGTGGTCAGACCACGCCGCCATACATATGTCCATTTCCACCTCGGCCTCCCCGCCATCTTCCTACATATGGAGATGTAACAATTCAATTCTCTCCGACCCGGACTCCCTCAAACACCTCCAAGCCCAACTCAGGGATTTCTTCACACACAACGCCGTCCCAGACACGAACCCATTCACGCTTTGGAATGCCCATAAGGCCTATGTAAGAGGAATTCTCATTCAATTAGCGTCCAGGCTAAAAAAGAAGTTTTAGAAATCGCTTCGAGACACCCTCGAGGAAATCAAATCCCTGGAAGAGTCCAATAAACAAAACCCCTCCCAAACATTATCCTCCAAACTGTCTGCCCTCAGGATGGAACTTCGCAGGCTTCTGCTTATCAACCATGACAAAATGCTGGCAAGGCTTCGCCTCCAATATTATTCGGCCCATAACAAGGCAGGCAAGTTTCTAGCCTCCAGGCTTAAGGCCAGGAGGGTCAAATCAAAGATAGCATTCATAACCCACCCCCACACGGGTAAAAAACACACTCACCCTCAACAAATTGCGGACGCTTTCGCCGACTACTATGGTTCCCTACATAACCTTTGCGACGATACGGCCACACACAACCCATCGACATCTGAAATCCACACCTTACTGAGTCGTATGAATCTACCCACTCTTACGCATGAAGACCTAGCAACCCTCAATGCCCCCTTTACGCCAAAAGAACTCTCCCAGACAATTAATTGCACACCTTTAAACAAATCTCCAGGCCCAGACGGATTGACCAATGAGTACTACCGATCCCTTCACGACATACTCTCACCCCACATGCTGTCAGCATTCTCCTCCGCCATTGCCTCGGGCACCTTCCCACAAGAGATGCTCCAAGCCAACATCATAACTCTCCCCAAACCCGGCAAACCCCCTACCGCCCCAGCGAACTTTAGACCCATATCCCTGCTAAACAACGACGTCAAGCTATAGGCTAAACTCCTTGCCAACCGTCTAGCACGGCTTCTGCCTACATTGCTAGGGGGAGACCAAATGGGCTTCGTCCGAGGACGGCAAGCCCCTGACGCGACCAGAAGGGTGATAAACCTAATGCACCATGCCGAGAGCTCCAGAACGCCTTCTCTGCTTCTCTCCATAGACGCCGAGAAGGCGTTCGATCGCATCCACTGGGGCTACATGGAACTGGTTCTACGCAAGTTTGGGTTCTCAGGTCCGATCCTGACAGCCATATTGGCTTTATATTCCTCCCCATCAGCCAAAGTACTCTCCGCTGGCATGCTTTCTAAACCCTTTAATATCACCAATGGTACGCGTCAGGGATGCCCCTTGTCACCCCTCATCTTTAACTTATTAATAGAACCATTAGCAGAACTGCTCCGCACCTCCCCCATGGTGTCAGGCTTCAAATTTGGCCCCTCCAAACACGTCATCACACTGTTTGCCGACGACGTCTTCTTGAGCCTAACGAACCCTATAGTGTCCCTTCCAGCAGCTCATCAAATTCTACAGGACTTTAGTAATGTGTCCTTTTATAAAGTAAATTTAGGAAAATCCGAAATCTTAGGCATGAATATACTTGAAAATACCCGAAAACATCTCCAAACACAACTCCCATACACATGGACCTCTAAATCGCTAAAATATCTAGGGATCCAGCTAGCATTTCCCACATCCAATTTGCTCCACTCCAACATGAAACCCCTACTCTCCACTATAACGGCAGATACCAATGGTATTAAATCATCCGAACTCTCCTGGGTGGGACGAATAGCAGCATTCAAAATGCTCTGCTTACCAAAAATATAATATATATTTTCCGCACCCTCCCAGGACAAATCACCTGTGCATACCTAACATCCATATCTAAAATTCTACGCACATTCATATGGCAAAGGAAGAGAGCCAGGTGCTCTCACTCACATGTGGTGCGTCACAAAAGGGCGGGAGGGATAGGGCTACCGGACATAACAGACTACTACCATGCGACGAGTCTAACCCCCCTCCAATACTGGTTCTCCACTACACATCGCCTCCCCTGGTTACCAATAGAAGCGGCGTTGGCGCGAACGCCGGATCTTAGTCTACTACTTCTTGCAGATGCATGGAAACCTCTAGATCTGAGGACCTTGCCTATCACATCCCAAGCGTCACTGCGCTCCTGGCGTCTCCTTATCGCACGGAAGTCCACACATCCGACAGACTTGTTGATCCCCATACCTTTAACTGTATTTAACGTTCTTCTTCCATACACGGCGACCAACATGCTCACGGCCGCGGGCATCCTGACAGTATCCCAACTATACCGGCAAGACTCACTTAAATCCTTCCATCATCTTCAAATGGAATTCCATCTCCCCACAAAGCTATGTTCTCATACAACGTCATAGTCAGTTTCTTACGCAAGAATCCCCTGCCCCAATTACGGCTCCCACCCCCCTGTGGCAATTCCTTACGAATGTAGAAACTCCAGTAAAAAGCATCTCCCTCTTTTACAACTTCTTGGGACGCAAGACCACATTTCATAAAACCTCACACATGGTCAAGTGGGAGGGAGAGCTTCAGACACCCTACTCCGAACTCCAGTGGAAAGCAGCGATTCAAACCTCCTACGTAGCCTCCCGATGTATAAACCACTGGGAACAAATGCAAAAACTCCTGACTAGATGGTACCTCACACCGTATCGCCTGTCTAAATTCTTCAGATCCCAGAGCCCGCTTTGCTGGTGGAATTGTGACCAAATAGGCACAATCTCCCATATCTTCTGGTCGTGTAAAAGCCTGACCAGCTTTTGGAGGAGGGTGTTTGAGGTTCTTTCTGACACCACGGGTATACTCACCAAACCCACCATGGCCATCGCTCTACTAAACCTGGGAATACACAACATACCCTTAAACATGAGAACGGTATGCTTCCACATCCTGGTGGCTGCCAGGACACTTATTGCTAAACACTGGAAGCAGGCCACAACCCCTTCCCACCTGGAAGTAATTAGAATGGTTAATTTCCAATTTTCCATGGAGAAGCCTACTCGACCCACAACGGAACCAAATTCCACTCTGCTTGGCACGTCTGGACCACCAGCAAATATTTTACCCCCACCCCCTGACCGGGGTTGGGCCATCCATGACGTACGAGCAAATACAAGTGGAACGACACAAAACAGTTATAGTTTGTTTACTTTTACTTTTGAGATGATAAACTTTCTTGATGACTGAGTTCTGAAACTCTACCTTCATATGTTTTGTTCTGAAACATTGTAATTGTGAATATGACAACCTTCATAATTTTGTTGTATTGTTTTGAAAAATTAATAAAAATCTATTGAAAGTAAAAATATGGGCAGAATTAACAAGCAGGGGTCCATATCGAAGCCATCCAGGTCCGGATCCAGCTCTATCTCAAAGAATACCCCAGATTTCTTTGGATCCCAGCCCGCAGGCCAGAGGGGATCACTAGGCCCCAAGATGGCACTGATTCAACACCATGAGGAAGAGGGAGACTATGACTCTGAATCCATCGCTGGTACTGAGGACACGGTAGGAGAAACTGATCCTAGAGATCACCCCCTGACCTTCAGAGCAATGACTGCTATAGCTGCAGATATTAAAGGATCTTTTGCTGCAGCAATTACAGATCTTAAAGCTGATATTGTCAGACTATCTGACCAGATGGCTGCAGGAGAGAGAGCAGGCAGGCAAAGGGACAAAGCCATCAAGAAACTAGAAAATGTTACACTCACACACTCCATGCACCTGATCAATATGAACAGACAAATGTGCAGCGCTAATAATATTGATAGAGTCCAACAACATGAAAAGTCCAATAGGAAAAAAATTTCATGTAGAAAATGGTGATGAAAAAAATCCAAAACGAAAAATGATGTAAACTAATTGAGCAGCAAATCCCAACACCAGTGAAGGTAAAATAGATTGCGCTCACCAAATGGATGGGACCCAGATACTGTATAGTATAGGGGTCAAACAAGCTTGAGAGAGTGATGGAGTGTCCCAGCAAGATTCACCTCGATGGATAATGTGTAGATCCTTGACAGGTATGATCAGTCAAAAACTCCACTTCCACACGATGGATGGTATATCAAAAAGAAGGGGGACATACATAGCGTAATATTGCTAAAAACAGTTTATTTTAAAAATAGCCGATGCACTTACAAACATCCGTGAAAGAATAGCGTGTGTAGTATAAACAGCTGGGCTGACTAAGGTCCTCTTAACATGTTTTGGCATATGTTCCTTTTTCAAAAGATATTGTCAGCAATTTGAATGTCCTCTATATATAATGTGTAGATTCATTTATTACACCTGGAGGAAATGGGCTATGGACCGCAAGGAAGCCTGCAATCAGGTCGGCGTGCGCTTCAAGACTCGATATAATAAACCGCCAATGAAATGGCGTCACTTCCGGAACTTACAGGGAAGTGATGTTACTGTAGTGCAATGGGTTGGAGGCATCCGGGAATCAATGATAACGCCGTCATGCGCTTCAAGCCTTGTTGTGAAAAAGCGTGGATGCGTTGACATCACATCCGGGACTCGGCGGAAGTGATGTCATTGAGGCGCAGTGTATCATAGATTTACAATTCCGGGCTCTCTTCCCCAGTATATTTGCATAAACAACTCTAGGACTGGAAAACAAAGGTCACGGACTGAATCCTCATACTTAGATAAACCACTGTTTCTGGAACCGAACGAAAACATTAATTAACAATGTCCATAGCATATTTCCATACCGGGTGGACAGAAAAGAAAATAAAATTATCCATAACATGTTAAGCTATATATTGTATAAAAAAACAGTTAAAGGTATAATGTATACACATATATATTTTCATAACTGTGAAATGGATAAAAGTGTGAATAATATATATACCACAAAGAGAATAAAAATAGTTATAAAAACGAAATAAGTTAAAATCAAAAAGGAATGGAGGAAGAGAACAATATGGCTAAAAAGAGTGGGACTTATAAAATAAAAATGAAAAAATACACATTTAAGCTGTATTTATAAAAGCGTTAATGTCCCACTCAATATTTAACCCATAAGGGTGATAAGATTTCAGGGTATAAATCCAGTACGTCTCTCTCCTGGAGACACCCCGAATTTTTGAGCCACCCCTCCATGGAGATACGTACTGGTCTATAACCTGAAAAAGAGTGCCTGTAGGATCCTTATGATGGAACAGTAGGTAATGTTTGGATACGTTATGTTTATCATTGCCTGTAATTATACTGGTGATGTGTTCATTGACACGTACATTGAAGGATCTGATGGTGCGCCCCACATATTGCTTTTTGCAAGGGCACGTCATCAGATACACTACGTTAGTAGTCACGCACGTGGCAAAGAATTTAATTTCATAAAGGCTATTTGTGACAGTGGATTGAAAAGATATAAATTTTCTTCTCTTGTCACAATTATATTCGCACACCCTACATCTCCGGCAAGGGTAAAAACCAATAAGATCTGCAAAGATTTTTTTCGGCTTAATTGGTTAATCAGGTATATTAGGGGCTAATTGTCCTCTTAATGCAGGGGCTCCCCTAAAAGTAACAGATGGCCGAACAGGCAAGACAGTATTTAAAACAGGGACATTTCTAAGCACGTCCCAATGTTTTTTTAAAAAAAAAATTAATTGAACCATGTTGTGTAGAAAAGTTTGAAAAAAGGACCATTTGGCAAAATTGGACTGGTCTCTGTTCTTATTTTTAGATCCAGATAGTAACTGTACTCTATCAATCTGTGCAACTTCAGTTATAGCAGATTCAAGGACATCAGAATTGTAGCCCTTAGTCAGGAACCTACTCTTCAATAGCTGGGCTTGTTGGAGGAATTCATGATCATGAGTGCAATTCCTCCTAAGTCTGATGAATTGACTCTTAGGTATACCACCCGGCCATGCCTTGTGGTGACAGCTATCGATTGGTAGATAAGAGTTACGATCGGTATCTTTGAAGAAAGTACTAGTGACAAATTGATTGTCAACCAGTGAAATATCTAGATCCAGGAAGTGAATATTACTGGAGCTATATTCAAAAGATAATTGGATATCTCTTGTGTTATTGTTTAGAAAGGCCATAAACAACTCAAGAGATGGTAAATCCCCCTTCCACAGGAGGAGGATGTCGTCTATGTAACGCATCCACAGCACCAACTCGGGTGCGTCACAAGGATAGACGACATCCTCCTCCCATTTGGCCATGAAGAGGTTGGCTAAACTGGGGGCGAATTTCACCCCCATGGCCACCCCTCTTTGTTGTAAGTAAAACTGATGGTTGAACCAAAAATAATTACGCCCTGTGGCAAACATCAACAAATCCAAAATGAAATCTCGATGGGGAGAAGAAATAGAATTATCTGTTTTTAAATAATGGTCAACAGCCTCCAAACCTAAGTCATGTGGGATACAAGTATATAGGGAGGTAACATCTGCCGTCACCATAAGGTGTTCACTTTCCAACTTGATATCCTTAAGTTTGTTAATGACATCACCTGTATCTTTGATATAGGAAGGGGTTTGGGTTACTAAAGGCTGCAAATAGAAGTCGATATATTTGCCAATCCAAGATGTGATGGAGTTAATGCCGCTAACAATCGGACGGCCAGGGGGGCAAACCGGGTTCTTGTGTACTTTAGGTAGATAGTACATTATAGGGATGCGGGGAGCAGTGGGAACCAAAAAAGACTTCTCTTTTTTGTTGAGAATATTCCTCTCGTAACCCTTTTCTACCAATCTTACCAATTCGCCCTTGAAAGAGGAGGTAGGATTACTTTGTATTTTTATATAGGTATCTTGATCACTCAAAATTCTATTCATTTCATCATAATAGTCCTGCTTATCAAGGACAACGATGCCGCCACCCTTGTCAGCAGGACGTATTATGAGTTCTTTCTGTTCACACAGAGATTTTAAACCCTTTCTCAACTGAGGTTGTACAAACGTTTTTTTTATAGGTAAGTTTGCCAGGTCCTTAAATATTAAATCTCGGAATACCGCCACTGATGGAGCAACCGGACCAGGGGGGTTAAACAGAGACGGATTTGATAATCCTGAATGTTTAATGGAAGAAATATATTCACGAGGTGTATCAATTCTAGGTTTAGAAAGGATATACCTTTGTACATTTATTTTACGCACGAATTTATGAACGTCAATAAATGTATTGAATTTATTGATGGGTTTCGGTGGAGCGAATTTCAATCCTCTATCCAAGGTGAACAACTCATCAGAGTTAAGTTCAACCTTGCTGAGGTTGAAAATGCCGGAACCAATTAAGTTTTTATTCTTTTTTCTTTGGATCCGCCACCCCCCTCTGGTACCTCGCTTGGCTCTGGACTGTAATAAACTGTAAATAAAATGTTTTTAGCAATATTACGCTATGTATGTCCCCCTTCTTTTTGATATACCATCCATCGTGTGGAAGTGGAGTTTTTGACTGATCATACCTGTCAAGGATCTACACGTTATCCATCGAGGTCGGTGAATCTTGCTGGGACACTCCATCACTCTCTCAATACTATCTCCCTATACTATACGGTATCTGGGTCCCATCCATTTGGTGAGCGCAATCTATTTTACCTTCACTGGTGTTGGGATTTGCTGCACAATTAGTTTACATCATTTTTCGTTTTGGATTTTTTTCATCACCGTTTTCTACATGAAATTTTTTTCCTATTGGACTTTTCATGTTGTTGGACTCTATCAATATTATTAGTGCTGCACATTTGTATTTCTTTTTTCCATTGTTTATCACTTTATTGTCTAGTGATTGGTGTCAGCTGCTTTTTGCACTTATTAGTTAGCGCAGTAATTTTGTTTCTACATTTTTTCAATATGAACAGACAGTTGGAGGATCTGGATAATCGGGGGCGCAGAAATAATATCAGAGTGAGGGGGGTCCCTGAAACAGTGGAGAGAGATCAGATCAAGCCTGCTTTACAATCTGTATTTAACAGTTTATTAGAAAGACCGGTTGAATCTCCCATAGAGTTTGAGAGGGCTCACAGAGCACTAAGGCCCAAAGCTCAGGATGGTGCCCCCCCCCCCCCCAAGAGACATTATTTTCTGCATGACTAGCCATCCACTTAAGGAGGAGATCCTCTTCAAAGCCAGGCAAAATGAGCAAATATTATTCAATGACACTCCACTACAACTATTCCAGGACTTATCTCCAATAACTCTAAAAAACAGAAGAGCAATTAAGCCCCTGCTAGACCTGCTCAGAGACAAAAACATTTAATATCGCTGGAAATATCCATTTGAGGTACAAGTTACTTATGGAGGCAAACAGTACACACTACGTACCCCTGATGAGCTGCCTGCCTTTTGCACCAACCTCCAGCTTGATCCCATCTTACTACCTGATTGGTACGCTGAATTCCTCATTCCACAAGCGCAAGGAGATACACCACCTACTCCTGAACCCTCAACCTCCTACTCCCCTCACTACAAAAAGGGCAAACATCAGAAAAAAAGGGAACTCAGCTCTTTGTTCAGCTCTCCTCCTAAGACACCAAGGAACAGAGACCGCAACTGATAAAGACCTATACAGAGACACTCTGTAATCAGGATTCATTCCTAAACTTTAAATCCTCTGCTGCTCCTCTCCCCAAGATACTTCCTCTCCTCCTCAGGGATTAACCCAAGAATTTTGACAATATGATCCTTTGCCCATATTCAAAACCCCTATTCTAAAGTGCACTTTTTTTTTTCAACCACTAGATGGCGACGTTTACTTATTACTGAAACACACTGATTTGCTTTCAGCTTGATAAGTAATTTCTGAACTTCCTTCCTTCACTCACATAACATCCCTTCAGCTTTCCCTTTTCAACCTGGGCTGTTACAGATGACCAGAAGACACCAATCCACACACCGTGATATTATGAGCTCATTAAGAACAAAAAAGAGGCAACTCAAGACCAGGAATGATGGACATCACGATTGGTATTTCCCCAATAGCCACTAATTTTGTTCATCACTAACATCCTGCAAAAATGATAACCTCCTTTTCTTCAAAGTTCTTCAAGATAAGACACTTGAGAATTTCGGAACAACATACACCTTACGCCTGTCCTCATATGACAATACGTTTTTAATTATATCCGTTTTGAGAGGGCTTATGACCATATGTATTGTTAACCATTCTCTTTCCATTTAAGGTTGTCCTCTACTCGTCACTACTTTTGATCTCGTTCTGATTCAGCCCTTCCACCAGGACTTCTGCAACACCCCTGAAGGAAGAAGTACTCGACTTGTAAGGTGACCCTGAACTCTTGCATTTCAGATTTTTCACTCACCTAATAGGCTTGATATAGCAAAAGTTCACCTCACACGCGTCACTCTCACTTACTCAGTGAGATGACATCACTTATGTCGCCTAGTGGAGAAATTTGTTCACTTTATATTTTTGATGCCTGTTACACATTATTATGTTTTTTTTTTTTAATTTATATCTTTATTGGTGATTTTTTATATATACATACATTTCAAACAAACATTGTCATGATCTGACCAAACCCCACGCCCCTTACCTCCCCCTCCCTCCTCCCCCCAATTAAACAGAAAAAAAAAAAAACAGACAGAAAATAAAAAAAAAAAAGAAAGTTTTTATACTTTTATACACTCATTCCCAACATTTCTTCGTATGAAGATGTATTCCATAATATATTACCGTACGCCAGAAGGGGTATGGGGACTGTCCCCCCGTGGCCTGGACCAGGCTCCGCCCAGGATGACCCTCTCTTAAACTCCCTTTAAGAAGAATTGGCTTCCAAGTATTGCACCCAGGGTCTCCATCTCAACTTAATTTGATCCTCTGAATTTCCCAATATGGCGGACAGTTCTTCCATCTTAAAAATCTCGTTGACCTTCCCACACCACAACTCGTAAGTTGGGATCACTGTCTGTTTCCAGAAAATAGGTATGCATGCCCTTGCTGCATTCAAAAGACGCAGAGTCAGGGACTTCCTGTAGCTCCGCACTGAGCTTCCTGTCAAATGCAGCAAGCACAACGCGGGGTCCTCTAGTATATCCACGTTGGCTTTATGTTTTATAGCCACTGCTATCTTATTCCAAAATGGCCGCACTCTTTTACATCCCCAAAAAATATGGACCATATTTCCATCCTCCAATCCACACCGCCAGCATTTTCCTGAGACCGCCTCTTTTATTCTGTGTAATAGTGATGGGACTCTATACCATCTGGTTAGAATTTTATATCCTGTCTCTTGGATCTTACAATCTGGTGACGATTGGTGAACTAATCTCAGTATCTTATTTATCTGCTCTTTTGACCACACGGTGTTTAACTCCTGCTCCCATTTTTGGATAAACGGCAATTGTTGGTCTCCCTCATCTTCTGACAATTGTGTATAGAACCTTGAGATCAAATGGCCCGTCGCATTACCTGTTCTACACATATTTTCCAGATCTGTTAGCTCTCGTGGTGCATACCCTTTCTGCCGAACTGATGTAATATAATTATACAACTGATAAAGGCTGAAATAATCTAGCGATTCTCCTGCACCTGTCCTAAGTTCTTCTAGGGAGGGCATAGGCCCATTTTGCCATATATCACCTAGGCGCCTTTTACCATTCTGAGCCCACCTACGGAGTCTGGCATTTATACACCCCGGGGGAAAATCCGGGTTCCCCAAGATCGGTGTCATCGGAGATATACCTGGGGCTACCCTCCAATGCGACTGAATTCTCTTAGTTTCTTTTATAGTCGCTCCCACTGTAGGATGTTTGAGAATAGCGTCTTTTGATTCGAACACCGACCATGGGGCTGGGGGGGTTAGCTGACCTGATTCCTCATTCTCTAAATCCACCCATCGTTTGGTAAGTTTATTGCAGTGCCAGTCTACCACCCTTACTATATGGACCGCCCTGTAATATCTCAGGATATCTGGTAATCCCATTCCACCTCTTACTTTGGGTAAGGCCAACGTCTGCATCTTAATTCTCGGGGATTTGTTTTCCCAAATATAGGCACGGAGTATGCCCTTGATTGATTGAAAGAATTCTTTTGGAACTGCTATTGGAATTGTCTGCATTAAATACAAAATACGGGGTAACACATTCATTTTAATAACGCTACAGCGCCCAAACCACGTCACTGCCAACAGCTGCCATATTCTAAGATCTGCTTTAATCTTTCCTACAAGCGGAAGGTAATTCTTTCTATAGAGATCCGCGGGATCTGCCGTTAACTGTATCCCTAAGTATTTCAGCGTATCTGAGGCCCATTGAAACGGGAACGCTGTTCGAAGTGCTCTCTCTTCTTGGTCAGATAACGATATGTTGAGTGCCGCTGATTTAGTTACATTAATTTTATAATTAGAGAACCCACTGTATGTTTTCAGGGCGTCTAAAATATTTGGTAATGAAAGAGAAGGGTTAGTAGCAAAAAACAGCAGGTCATCCGCAAACGCGGCCACCTTGTGTTGTTCCCCCCCGCTTTGGATTCCCGCTATATCCGGAGAACTCCGAATTCTGCACAATAGGGGTTCCAGACACAACACGAATATAAGCGGGGATAGAGGGCACCCCTGCCGTGTGCCATTAGAGATAGGGAAGTAACTCGACCTCCATTCATTTACCCTAAGCGCAGCCGTAGGGACCGTATAAAGTGCCAGTATAAATTGCAGCATTTGTGGTCCCAGGCCTATGTATGAAAGGGGGGCCCGGATAAAATCCCACGCCACCCTGTCAAAGGCCTTTTCCGCATCTGCTGCGAAGAGAACCATCTTCTTCCGTGATGTACGTGCCCGATGTATTAAATCTATGGCTCGGATTGTATTGTCCCGGGCCTCCCGGGTAGGAATAAAGCCCACTTGGTCAAAATGGACCAAGTCTGCCATATGTGGTAAGAGCCGATTTGCTAATATTCTTGCGTATAGTTTTGTGTCTACATTTATCAAAGATATCGGGCGATAGCTGCCTCAACACAGGGGGTCCTTCTCCTCTTTAAGTATTAGAGTAATATGCGCCCGTAAAGAATCCAACGGGAACGCCGCTCTTCTTCCCACTTCATTGAAATGTGATAGTAGGGGGTTCTTTAAACGCTCCCCAAATTTCTTGTAATAACTTAAAGTAAAGCCATCTGGGCCAGGTGCCTTATGTGCCTTGGTCTGTGAAATCGCAGCAGCCAGCTCTTCCCCCGATATCTCGCCTTCCAAAGTCAGTACTTGGTCTTCTGAAAGTGTACGCATGCCCGAGTCTCGTAAATACTCCTCTATCTTCTTCCCCTTTTCTGGACTTTTCTTGCTCCCTATTTCCGGTAGGTTATATAGTGACCGATAGAAAGAGCAGAACTCTTCTGCTATGTCAGCTGAAGTGTGAACCTCCCCACCTTTTGTATTTCTAAGACGTAAAATTTGAGTTCGTCTTTTTGGGCCCCTCAATGCTCGTGCCAGCATCGCCCCTGGTTTATTTGCGTATTCATACAGGTGTCTTTTCAACCATAACATATTTCGTACTGTCTTTTGGAAAAGTATCTGATTCAATTCCTCTCTTACCTGCATGAGAGGGATCAAGTGAGCTTCCGCAAGCATTCTCTTATGCTGTCTACTCAGATATTCAATTTTAGTTAGATATTCTTTCATTTTCGCCTCTCGCTCTCTTTTACGCTGTGCACCCAACTGTATCAGAAGCCCTCTTATCACGCACTTGTGCGCTTCCCAGATCGTGGAAGGTGAGAGCGACTCCGATGTATTTTCCAAAAAGTAGTTATGTAATGCCTCATCTATCTTCCCCTCCGTTTCCGAGGATTGTAATAATGCCTCATTTATGCGCCATGATCTTGGACTACAGTTTTTTGATTCCCACTCTATACTCACATACACCGGAAAATGGTCAGAGATTGAAAAATCTCCGATATCTGAGTCTGTCACTAACGGCAGGTCTGCCTGGGTAACCAGGATTCTGTCTATCCTACTATATACCTTGTGGATTGGAGAATAGAAAGTGTAATTTCTCTCCCCTGGGTGCATCAACCTCCATGGGTCGATGAGGCCCAGGAGGAAATTCTTTTTGTAGCCTTCATAATTTAGCAAATTACATATATGATGTTTTTTTGGAGGTATCCAACAGAGGTTCTGGGGCATAATTAAAGTCACCTCCCATCACTAAGTGCCAATTCCCGGAATTCCAAGACAACTGGAATCATTTTCTGTAAAAACATTACATGCTCATAGTTGGGAAAATAGACATTTACGAGGGTTACCTCCACCTGTCCTATCCACCCCTTCACCAACACGAACCTACCCATTGAGTCAGCCAATTCTTCTTTCAGGGTCCAATTCATAGAACTTGATATTAAAATGCTTACACCCTTTGATTTAGCAATAGGGGATGTAGCGTGGTAAACCCATGGAAAGTCTTTATTGTACAATTTTGGTACTGCATCTTTGCGGAAGTAGGTCTCCTGAATGAAAGCTATTTGTGTAGCATCTCGTTTTAGATCTCACATAAGTCTCCTACGCTTCTGTGGGGTTGATAGTCCCCTCACATTATAGGTCGTAATCTTACAACCTGCTGCCCCCCCCCTGGGTCGCCCCACCTCCAGCCACCATTGTGGAACGGTCCCCTGCCCCCTACGGCCACACAACCTATGCGAGAAAAAAAAAAATAAAAAAAAAAATTAATAAAAAAAAAAAAAATTGACAAGAAAAGAAACCCCCCTTCACCCACACAAGTATGTATATACTGTTTAATACCCACTACCCCCTCCCCCCTCTAATGGTTATCTAAACCAGCGCAACCAGGCGCTATCTACTGAGGGGGCCGTGGTTCCCAAAACCCTGCGAGCAAGCCACTGTACCTGGACACTCTCCTTCAAGAACACAAGAGGGAAGAAAAAAGAAGAAAAGGCTAGGCTCCAAAAAATTGGAGCTAAGAAAATGGGCTCTACTCCCTCTCACCCCTACCGTGGTGGTAAGGATGTAGTCCCTATCTTATCACTGGCAGACAGTAAAACTATAAATTTAAAGTGTCCAGCTAGAGGAGCTCTAACTTGGCGGACGATCGCCTCCCTTCACATAATGTCAATGTCCTACTCCCCCCCCCCCGCCCCAGAGACCCCCTCTTACGCCTCCCGATCTAGTCAAACTACCCCGAGCCAGGTCGCAGATAGAGGGGACTTAATTGCTACATGGTCAGATCCCTTGCTTGTGCCTTCTACTCCTATCACTCTATGGATTCCCCTCCCCCTCCCCCCATCTCCCTTCCTGAGGGCCCCGGGGCCCCCTCACCCCCCTTCTGCAAAACATCTACCCTCCCCTCAACTCCATCTTAACCCTTCAGACTTGCGCTAGGTCCTGGGAGGATCTCTCTTACTCACTTCTAGTTGCTATTAACCATAACTATTCCCTGAGTCACTATATCCTCTGTATACACCCTAATAGTGATTTAAATTCGGTATTATTAAGTTTCACATATCTTCTTTTTTATGTCTTAAGCGTGTCCCGCACGAAGTGAGGGAACACTCTCAAATTACTTCTACCTCAGTGCCCCCTTCCCTCTTAACCCTTAAGATCGTGCTCCGGCCCTCCATGGCTGGCGTGGGCATGAATAGAAACAAAAAAAGAAAAAAAAAAAGAAAAAAAAAAAATTTATAAAAAAAAAACACCTTGTGAAGTTATTGTTGATTTCTACAGATACAAATATATAATATCCAACTTTCCTGTGAAAAAAAAAAAAAAAATCCAAAAACGCACACCACAATTCCCCCATAAGAAAAACATGAAAAGCATGGAAAAATAACACAAATCACACTAAAAGTAACCCCCCCCCCTTCCCCTTCGAGGGTGACTCAGATAGTAAGGACATATAAAAAGTAAAACAGAAAAAAATGCAGAAAAAACGCCCATATCTTGACAAAGCAAATGTTCGAGGCGGGTGTGGGGATACCAGGGACCTCCACACATCTTAACTTTCCCCCCTCCCAGAAAGAGAGGGAGAAGAGGAGATAGGGAGAACCCCAGAAACAAACAAAAGAAAAAAAAAACGCATGGGAAAAACCGGAAAAATAAATACAAACACAAAAAAAAAAAAAAAACATGGAATAGGCCAGGAACCTGTGTGCAGCACTTTTAGGTTCGTTATATTATTGTCTCTTTGTCCTGAGCATCTGTTTTGCTCCCACCTCTATCTGCTCCAAATTTCACCCATGTTGTATGGCTTAATTCATGTAATAGTTCACGGAGTTTCCTAGGACATCTATCCAGTCACTCACATGGACCGGGGCGCACCCCAAAAATGTAAAGAGCCTGGGGAGCTGGTCTGGCCATTTCAATAAGAACGTTTCTCTGTCTTTCACCACTTTCAAATGGAAGGGGTGTCCCCAAAAATAGGTTGCTCCCACTTTTCTTATGACCTCTAGGAGGGGTTTAATTGCGGCTCTCATCTTTAGGGTCCCCCGTGAAAGATCGTGGCAATAGTTTCAGCTGAGAACCTTCATACTCAATCTGCCCTTTTGCCCATGCTTGTCTCATTATGTCTTCTTTAAGTGAAAACAGGTGAATCCTAATCAGGACATCTGGGATTAGTTCTGTTACCGTCCTTCGGGGCGCTTTAACCCTGTGCACTCTGTCCATTTCCATTTTTTCCATTTGGGGTCTCTCCAACACACCATTCAAAATACCCACTACCGTGGTTCTGAGCTCTGGGCCCTTTACGGATTTAGGCAAGCCCCGCAGTCGAATATTATTCCTCCGGCTGCGGTTCTCGCCATCATCCTGCTGCAGCCGCAACCAGGTGACTTGTTTTTGCAACTGCGCTCGTGAACTTTCTAATTCAGAGATTCTGACTTCAAAATCACATTGTACTGTCTCTGTATTCACCAGTCTGCCTTCAATTTGGTCAACTTTTTGTTTTAAACCACATATTTCCATTTTAATGTCACTCACGATTGCTGCAGCCATGTCTTGGATATCCTGTTTCGTCGGGATCAGCTTTACAAACTCACTCCACTCCGCTGTTGATGGTATTTGGGGCTGTTGCGGCATAGTCAGGGATTCTTTAGGCTCTTTGTTCCTTTGTTCATGCGATATATCCATTACTAAAGGCTTCTTCCCACCAGAAGAGACCCCAGTAGATTGAGTGTTTGTAGCTTTGGGCCCTTTCTGCTGAACTGCCATTCCTGAGTTTGTTTGGCATTTCTGTGATGCCTTGGTCCCAACAGTGCTTCGTGATGCCACTGTGCGTCTAAGAAAATAAGAGGTGATGTCTGTCCTTTTCTCTAGGGCTTGCTTCTGCTCCGGGCTGGCTGCTTGAGTCATATATACAGGGGAGACCAGCGACCTCCGCATCTACTGTCCCAGCTGGCACTCAACCCCGGCTCTCCTCCTTCACAGCCCCTCAGCCCCGCGCCGACCCGCACGGTCTTTCACCCTATGCTGTACCTCTCTCACTCTGAGGCAGGGTCCCGCACATTCAGCGTATGACCGCCTGCTTCCTTGCCACCCTCTGCTGCTTTATGGCTCCCCGAGCCTGGATTTCCCCATTACCGTCCTCCGTGAGCCTCGGGCCCCGCTCTGCACCTAACGGGGGAGGGGGGGGAGAGCCGACTCACTCACTGCACGGCGCTCTCTTCCACCAAGCAGAGCTCCTCACTGCTCGGCCTCTCACGGAGCCATTGACGAACCACGCCCCTCTTATTATGTTATTTAATTATTCTAGATACTATTTTGGGAAGCGTGGTTTTTCTTGGTCTCACATGTGTGATTGACACCCAGAACCTAGTTTATCTCTCTCTGGGGGCCGATTCCAGGTGACGCCTTCCACTCCCCTACAAGGATATTTTCTTCCAAATAATATTGTTCAATATATAGACTTATACAATTGCGCTTATTCCTATCCTTAAGTGAGTACTCGGGCTTGGGTGCTCACAGACATACCCGACTACTACATACTGTAAAGTATACTTTACTTCTTCTCAATCTTTCTCTTTCTTACTTCATCCTATCTACTTTCTTTAACCCCCCTCCCTTTCTGACCCTCCCCATACCTTTCCCACCCTTCCTTTACTCCTCTTGATTTATACATTGGTGACATTGGACAAATACCTGACTGAAAATGGTTTACTCCCACCTGGGTAAAAATCCACTGATTATTTCACATAATGTAAATGGTTTAAATATCCCAGAGAAAAGGAAATGCATACTATACGAATTGAGGTAATGCAAACCTCAATTTGTATTCCTTCAAGAGACCCACTTTAGGAAACCTGATCACCCGTCACTTTCAAACAAGTATTTTCCCACAGTTCTGTATGCCTTGTCGGGATTACTGGGGGTGATTGAAAATTTGAAAAAAAAAATGGATTTAAAAAGCCATGTATATTCAGTCATATAAGATTCTGAACAGTTTAGAATCCATTTTGTTAGGAGTTCATGGAAAATTCACGTTCTTTTACAAGATGCCTTTACAGAGCCTTAAGTTCTACAGAAAATCCTTGTAAGTCTTCGGTCATAAATAAGATGCCTTTACACATCTCATCAGATAAGAATCAATTAGCGAGACATCGTACTAGTCACTCATGGCTAGTCTGGCCTGTAATCTTATCTGTATATATAACAATGAACAATATAGTCAGTATATTTCTTTTAAAGGATTATTTAAAAATAAGTTTTAGAAAACATCATCATATGTAAGATGTATATTAACGATAATACATTGTAGTTTTATTAATATAGAAGTGTGAACTTGATACTTATATAATATTAGATATATAATATATATACATAAGTATACTTTTCTATTATGTGTAAGGACTTATGTGTCTTAAAACCGTATTACTTCATTTTAAGGCATGTGGTAGGAGTGTTTATATAAGAATTACTTTGGACTTATAAATCCTACAAGCCAAACGCTCTAATTGACAGTGTAAGACACAGACAAGTGATTTAATTGCTTGAAACAGTCTTAGATTATAGGTCATCTTTAATAGTGGGCTATTGTGTAGGTTATGACGTGTTTTTTTTTTTTTTCTAAGTCAAATAAGTAATGCAACACTGCCCCTAGTGGTTGTTTAATTTTAATTTCCAATAATCGATTATAGTAATTAGATGCTTTTAGTGATGTGGAGATTATATGGTAATGAGATCCCCACCCACACTTCAGGGGGGCTTAAAAGTCCTAGTCAGCTAGAGAGGGGAAAAGCTGGGGATTGCAGAGATCGTGAGGGAGTTCTGAAACTCATGGGTGACCATTGATCCTATAACCAAGACAACGTGACTTCTCAGACAATAAGATTTGGCTGGTAAAGTATGTTCCTATTCTTTCTATAGATATTTGATCTGCCTTATTTAGATGCACCTAACTGATCCATCACCTAATCTGTTAGCATCAAGATTTGAAGTTAAATCATTCTAACTGCAGTATGATTGGTTTAATTCTTTTATCTTGGGATTAGTGTTGAGCGAACACGGACTGTATTATTCGTGTTCGTACCGAATAATTGGATTTTTGTTACCCGAACACGAACACGGACACTTTACTGTATATTCGGGTAAAAATCCGTGTTCGGTCGTTTTATTTCCGGGTTTTGCATGCTTTGGCGCTCTTTTCATGGCGGGCTTTCAACAGCCAATCAACAATCGTTTAACTGGTGTGCCTTAAGCCATCCCAGCCATGCCTGCAAATGTCTCAGTAGCTGTGATTGGCCGTCTGAAGCATGTGACCAAGTCTTTATAAGTTCGAGGCAGCCGCAGCGGCGTCATTATGCTGCTTAGATCAGGGACAGAGCACACATCAACGTGCTGGCTGCTGATTAGGGAAAGATAGGCAGGAAAAAACCATTTGTGTCCGGATAGAATTGAGGGACAGGTCGGAGTGTTTAGGCAGGGCGAGTTGTAGGCATTTTAGGGATAGAGTCTGCTGAATTATAGGGTCAGTGTCTTCTGCAAACTACAATCGATATTGCTGTGTGGGGGGTGGGGTCTGCACTCAATCCTGATCTACGATCTCTTCTCAATCCTGTTAGGGAGAGGCTGCTGCTGAATTTTAGGGTCAGAGTGTTCTACAAACTACAATCAATATTGCTGTGTGGGGTGGGGTCTGCACTTAGTTCTCCTGATCTACGATCTCTTCTCAATCCTGTTAGGGACAGAGTCTGCTGAATTTTAGGGAAACTGTGTTCTACAAACTACAATCGATATTGCTGTGTGGTGTGGGATAGGAGATAGGCAGGTGTCAGTGATCCACATCCATTTTTCTGTGTGTGGGCTGCAGTGAACACAATCTTTTTGGGGTGCAGTGAACACAATCCTTTTGGAGTGCAGTGAACAAAATCTTTGTGGGGTGCAGTGAACAAAACCTTTGTGGGGGTACAGTGAACACAATCTTTGTGGGGTGCAGTGAAGACAATCCTTGTGGGGTGCAGTGAAGACAATCCTTGTGGGGTGCAGTGAACAAAATCTTTGGGGGGTACAGTGAACACAATCTTTTGGGGTGCAGAGAAGACAATCCTTGTGGGGTGCAGTGAACAAAATCTTTGGGGGGGGTACAGTGAACACAATCTTTGTGGGGTGCAGTGAACAAAACCTTTGTGGGGTGCAGTGAACACAATCTTTGTGGGGTACAGTGAACACAATCTTTGTGGGGTGCAGTGAACAAAACCTTTGTGGGGTACAGTGAACACAATCTTTGTGGGGTGCAGTGAAGACAATCCTTTTGGAGTGCAGTGAACACAATCTTTGTGGGGTGCAGTGAACAAAACCTTTGTGGGGTACAGTGAACACAATCTTTGTGGGGTACAGTGAACACAATCTTTGTGGGGTACAGTGAATACAATCTCATACTTCTGAAGCTTTGAGGGTGCTGCCTGTTCTATACTCCTCCTCCTCCTCCTCCTCATCCATCCTTTTAGGTGTACAAACAATAGTAATTGGGGCCTAGTGTGCTTCTGTACGTGTGAAAAACATACACTTTTTTTTGATCATATTTCCTATTCCGCTATTCAATAAAAACCTTTGGGGCTCAATTAAATTGCGGAATAGTCTGTGTCGGTACGTGTGAGATCCACCTTTCCAAGTTTTTGGGGTTCATCTCATACTTCTGAAGCTTTGAGGGTGCTGCCTGTTCTATACTCCTCCTCCTCCTCCTCCTCATCCATCCTTTTAGGTGTACAAACAATAGTAATTGGGGCCTAGTGTGCTTCTGTACGTGTGAAAAACATACACTTTTTTTTTATCATATTTCCTATTCCGCTATTCAATAAAAACCTTTGGGGCTCAATTAAATTGCGGAATAGTCTGTGTCGGTACGTGTGAGATCCACCTTTCCAAGTTTTTGGGGTTCATCTCATACTTCTGAAGCTTTGAGGGTGCTGCCTGTTCTATACTCCTCCTCCTCCTCTTCCTCATCCATCCTTTTAGGTGTACAAACAATAGTAATTGGGGCCTAGTGTGCTTCTGTACGTGTGAAAAACATACACTTTTTTTTGATCATATTTCCTATTCCGCTATTCTATAAAAACCTTTGGGGCTCAATTAAATTGCGGAATAGTCTGTGTCGGTACGTGTGAGATCCACCTTTCCAAGTTTTTGGGGTTCATCTCATACTTCTGAAGCTTTGAGGGTGCTGCCTGTTCTATACTCCTCCTCCTCCTCCTCATCCATCCTTTTAGGTGTACAAACAATAGTAATTGGGGCCTAGTGTGCTTCTGTACGTGTGAAAAACATACACTTTTTTTTGATCATATTTCCTATTCCGCTATTCAATAAAAACCTTTGGTGCTCAATTAAATTGCGGAATAGTCTGTGTCGGTACGTGTGAGATCCACCTTTCCAAGTTTTTGGGGTTCATCTCATACTTCTGAAGCTTTGAGGGTGCTGCCTGTTCTATACTCCTCCTCCTCCTCTTCCTCATCCATCCTTTTAGGTGTACAAACAATAGTAATTGGGGCCTAGTGTGCTTCTGTACGTGTGAAAAACATACACTTTTTTTTGATCATATTTCCTATTCCGCTATTCTATAAAAACCTTTGGGGCTCAATTAAATTGCGGAATAGTCTGTGTCGGTACGTGTGAGATCCACCTTTCCAAGTTTTTGGGGTTCATCTCATACTTCTGAAGCTTTGAGGGTGCTGCCTGTTCTATACTCCTCCTCCTCCTCCTCCTCATCCATCCTTTTAGGTGTACAAACAATAGTAATTGGGGCCTAGTGTGCTTCTGTACGTGTGAAAAACATACACTTTTTTTTGATCATATTTCCTATTCCGCTATTCAATAAAAACCTTTGGGGCTCAATTAAATTGCGGAATAGTCTGTGTCGGTACGTGTGAGATCCACCTTTCCAAGTTTTTGGGGTTCATCTCATACTTCTGAAGCTTTGAGGGTGCTGCCTGTTCTATACTCCTCCTCCTCCTCCTCCTCATCCATCCTTTTAGGTGTACAAACAATAGTAATTGGGGCCTAGTGTGCTTCTGTACGTGTGAAAAACATACACTTTTTTTTGATCATATTTCCTATTCCGCTATTCTATAAAAACCTTTGGGGCTCAATTAAATTGCGGAATAGTCTGTGTCGGTACGTGTGAGATCCACCTTTCCAAGTTTTTGGGGTTCATCTCATACTTCTGAAGCTTTGAGGGTGCTGCCTGTTCTATACTCCTCCTCCTCCTCTTCCTCATCCATCCTTTTAGGTATACAAACAATAGTAATTGGGGCCTAGTGTGCTTCTGTACGTGTGAAAAACATACACTTTTTTTTGATCATATTTCCTATTCCGCTATTCTATAAAAACCTTTGGGGCTCAATTAAATTGCGGAATAGTCTGTGTCGGTACGTGTGAGATCCACCTTTCCAAGTTTTTGGGGTTCATCTCATACTTCTGAAGCTTTGAGGGTGCTGCCTGTTCTATACTCCTCCTCCTCCTCCTCCTCATCCATCCTTTTAGGTGTACAAACAATAGTAATTGGGGCCTAGTGTGCTTCTGTACGTGTGAAAAACATACACTTTTTTTTGATCATATTTCCTATTCCGCTATTCAATAAAAACCTTTGGGGCTCAATTAAATTGCGGAATAGTCTGTGTCGGTACGTGTGAGATCGACCTTTCCAAGTTTTTGGGGTTCATCTCATACTTCTGAAGATTTGAGGGTGCTGCCTGTTCCATACTCCTCTTCCTCATCCTCCCTTTAGGGTAGGAAAAAATTTAATCGGGCCTAGTCTGTGTTTGTACGTGTGAGATACACAGTTTTTTATCCTATTCCGCTATTCAATACACACCCTTTTGGTGTAAAAAACATTAAATTGCGGCATAGTTTGCATATTTGACTGTGAGATACACCCGTGCGATACTGTTGTTCTTTTGTTCCGCTATTCAATAAAGACCTTTCTAGGGCAAGATCTTAAATTTCAGAAATATGAGGAGAGCGTCAAATAGGGGCCGTGGCCTGGGTCGTGGTGGTGCTGCTGCTAGAGCTCCTGTTGCAAGGAGAGGACGTGGTCGATCTGTGCCAGCTACACGCACAAGTGAAACACCTTCCTCAAGTGTGAGTAGGCGACAGAACCTGCATCAGTATTTGGTAGGGCATCATACGCCCCTAGAAGTGATGAGGCCAGAACAAGTGGAGGCGATAGTAGATTGGTTTGCTGCTGACAGTGCCTCCAGTTCCTTCACATTGTCTCCCACCCAGTCTACTGCAGAAAGGTCACAGTTGGCACCTGCAGCCGATGTCCAACCGTCTTTCACCTCACCCCCTTGCAAATCAGGCAAGCAGTCTGAGCCCCAAGCCATACAGCAGTCTCTTCTTCTTTTTGATGACTCTGTCAGCAGGGTTTCCCAGGGACATCCACCTAGCCCTGCCCCAGAAGTGGAAGAGATTGAGTGCAGCGATGCCCAACCACTTATTTCTCAAGATGAGTACATGCAAGGATCATCGCAGCACGTCTCCGATGATGACGAAACGCAGGTGCCAACTGCTGCGGCGTTCAGCATTGTGGAGACCGACAAGGATGGCAGGGGTGAAGACTGGGTGGAAGATGATGTGGAGGACGATGAGGTCCTCGACCCCACATGGAATGAACGTCATGCAGGTGACCTGAGTAGTTTGGAGGAAGAGGCGGTGGTCGCACAGAGCCACCAGCACAGCAGAAGAGGGAGCAGGGTGCAGAAGCGGAGCGGCCGTGCCCTAGACACTACGCCCACTACTGCCCAACGCAGCAAGGGAACGAGCGCACCAAAGTCAGCTCAAAGGAGTTCTCTAGCGTGGAAGTTTTTTAGAAAATGTGCTGATGACAGGACACGAGTGGTTTGCACCCTGTGCAATCAGAGCTTGAAGCGAGGCATAAACCTTCTCAACCTGAGCACAACCTGCATGATCAGGCATCTAAGTGCAAAGCACGAGCTGCAGTGGAGTACACACCTTCAAAACCAAGAAACGTCTCTGGCTCATCCTGCTTCCTCTTCTGCTGCAGTCTTGGCCGCTCCAGCCACATCTGTAGTGATACCGGCACCTGCCACCCCGCAAACAGACGATCTGTCAGCAACACCACCACCTGGGTCACCAACAACCATCTCCACAATGTCCCGTGGAAGCGTTCAGATTTCCATCTCCCAAACACTTGAGAGGAAGAGGAAGTACCCCCCTACCCACCGCGATCCCTGGCCCTGAATGCCAGCATTTCAAAATTATTGGCCTTTGAAATGCTGTCATTCCGTCTGGTGGAGACGCACAGTTTTAAAAACCTTATGTCGGTGGCTGTCCCACAGTACGTCGTGCCCAGCCACCACTACTTTTCCAGGCAAGCCATCCCTTCCCTACACAACCAAGTGGGGGAAAAAATCAGGTGTGCACTGCGCAACGCCATCTGTGCCAAGGTCCACCTAACTACCGATACGTGGACCAGTAAGCACGGTCAGGGGCGTTATATCTCCCTAACGGCACACTGGGTAAATGCAGTGGCGGATGGGCCTGAGGCGGATAGCAATTTGGCGCATGTCCTTCCACCACCGAGGATTGCAGGGCGCTTCAGTTTGCCTCCTGTTCCTAACTCCTCCTACTCCGCTTCCTCATCCTCTACCGCCTCCTCATCCGGACAGCGTAACACCTTCACCACCAACTTCAGCACGGCCAGGGGTAAACGACAGCAGGCAGTTTTACAACTTGCCTGTTTGGGGGACAAACCACACACCGCGCAGGTGTTGTGGAGGAGCATGGAACAGCAAACAAATGAGTGGTTGCTGCCAGCGAGCCTCAAGCCCGGCCTGGTGGTGTGCGATAATGGGAGAAATCTCATAGCAGCTCTGGGCCTAGCCGGTTTGACGCACATCCCTTGCCTGGCGCATGTGCTGAATTTGGTGGTGCAGAGGTTCCTTAAAAACTACCCCGATATGTCAGAGCTGCTGCAACGGGCCGTTTGTGCGCACTTTCGGCGTTCTCACCCTGCTGCTGCTCGCCTGTCAGCGCTGCAGCGTAACTTCGGCCTTCCCGCTCACCGCCTCATATGTGACGTGCCCACAAGGTGGAACTCCACCTTGCACATGCTGGAAAGACTGTGCGAGCAGCAGCAGGCCATAGTGGAGTTTCAGCTGCAGCACGGACGCGTGAGTCGCTCTGCGGAACAGTACCACTTCACCACCAATAACTGGGCCTCCATGCGAGACCTGTGTGCCTTGTTGCGCTGTTTTGAGTACTCCACCAACATGGCCAGTGGCAATGACGCCGTTCTCAGCTTAACTATCCCACTTCTATGCCTCCTTGAAAAAACAATTCGGGCGATGATGGAAGAGGATGTGGCACAGGATGAGGAGGAGGAGGATGAAGAGGTAACATTTCAAAGGCTTTCAGGGCAGTCATTCGCAAGGGGCTCCGAGGGTGGGTTCCTGCACACACAAACGCCAGGGACACAATTGTCCAGCAGGGGCACAGTTCTGGAGGATGAGGAGGATGAGGAGGAGGAGGAGCTGGAGGAGGAGATGGAACCATGTTCACAGCAGGGTGGCACCCAGGCCAGCTCATGTCCATCACTGGTGCGTGGCTGGGGGAATACAGAGGACACGGACGATACACCTCCCACAGAGGACAGCCTTTCGTCGCCTCTGGGCAGCCTGGCACACATGAGCGATTACATGCTGCAGTGTCTCCACAACGACTGCCGAGTTACCCACATTCTAACTTGTGCTGATTACTGGGTGGCCACGCTGCTGGATCCCCGTTACAAGGACAACGTACCGTCCTTAATTCACTCACTGGAGCGCGATCGCAAGATGCGCGAGTACAAGCGCACGCTGGTAGACGCGATGCTGCTGGCATTCCCATCTGACAGCGGGGCCACAGTGGAAGCACAAGGCAGAGGAGGAGGAGGAGGAGGTCGCCAACTCAACCAGGGCACCACCAGCACCTCAGAAGGCAGGGTTAGCATGGCCGAAATGTGGAAAAGCTTTGTCAGCACGCCACAACAAACAGCAGCACCAGCAGCTCAGATGGAACGTCTTAGCAGGAGGCAGCATTTTACCAACATGGTGGAGCAGTATGTGTGCACACGCCTACATGTAGTGAATGAGGGGTCTGCCCCCTTCAACTTCTGGGTCTCCAAATTGGGCACATGGCCTGAGCTTGCCCTTTACGCCTTGGAGGTGCTGGCGTGCCCTGCAGCCAGTGTATTATCTGAACGGGTATTTAGCACGGCTGGGGGTGTTATAACAGACAAGCGCAGCCGCCTGTCCAGAGACAATGTGGACAAGCTCACGTTCATTAAAATGAACCAGGCATGGATCCCACGGGACTTTTCCGTACCTTGTGCAGAATAGCAATGGATACCGACCTTACCCAGCCATTGTTCCATTTTTGCTCTTTCTCACTCTTTTGGGGTGTACCCTCATTTAAAATTTGTGAAAAGAAGCAGTGTTGGCTACCTCGTCCTCCTCCTCAGGGCCAGATTAACGTAGGGGCTATTGGAGCTGCAGCTCCATGCAGGCCCCTACCTTTTATATAGGCCCCGGGTTGGCCATATTCACTGTGACCGCTCTTCTGTCACTTGTAAACACAGAAGTCTGGCTTCTATGCTCGCTTCCCCAGGCAGCACCCTCAGAACCTCCCCACACAGCGCGAAGGCCGGACAAGGAGGGACAGTTGCCGATGCATGGATGTGTTTATGGGCTTCAGAGACAGCATCCCATGTTGAATTAGGCATGCATGGCTGCACCCTTCCTCCTCTGGGTGCATGCCAAGGCACGGCCCTTAAGGCCCTTCAAAATCCTCAGCACCAAGACCATGATGCTCTTAATCCGGCCCTGGTCCTCCTCCACCGCCGCTTCCACCTACACCGCCCATAGGTGTGCGCAGCCTATTGCATTAGGGTGTGCACCCCAAAGTTGAAATACACATGCATGTGTTTGCCTACATGTACATGGCCCCGATACATTACTCTCCCTGCTGGCAAAGCAGGGAGAGTAATGTAGCGGGGCCATGTACATGTAGGCAAACACATGCAGAGCAGGTGCGAGGGAGATCTTTCCCATCTCCTCACTGGCAAACAGAGCGATAATGCTATGTGCCCTAGGTGATTAGGGTGTGCCCAGGTACACCAGGCACACCCTGTGCGCACGCCTATGACACCGCCACATCCACCACCACCTCAACCTCCCTCCTACTCCTTATGGGCCTCGTCCTTCAGAGATGAAGAACATTGTTTTATTTTTCTGTTTTTTTTTTTGTTGTTTTAAGTTATTTCCCTATCCACATTTGTTTGCAGAGCACTTGCCATGCTCTTAACTACGTTTTGCTGCCATTTGCAGCACTCTAGCCCTTTCCATTGGTGTTTTAGAGCCATTTTAGTGCCTTAAAGTTCGGGTCCCCATTGACTTCAATGGGGTTCGGTGTCCGGGAAAAGTTCGGTAAAAGTCCGGGACACGGACCCGGACTTTTTTTTAAAGTTCGGCCGAACCCGTCGAACACGGACATCTAGGTGTCCTCTCAACCCTATCTGTATGCTGAAGCAGACAGGCCCACAGTGATGAGTCTGGAGAGTTGGATCTGGTGTTTCAACACATCTCTACATGACTACTGAGTGGAGATTCTGCAGCTGCAAATCCAGCTTACTATAAAAACGCAGGAGCGTTACAGATTGAACGAACCTAAAAAATGGATTCAGCAGAATTACCCACTCAAGTGACACAATTAACACAACAAGTAAATGCTTTAATACTTGCTCTTACTGAAGTAAAAGATGAAAACCAGACTCTGAGACAGCAGGTAACCCGTCTTTCACAGCTTACTGCTGCTCAGCCCCCTGAACCTAAAATAAACCCTCCTCTAGTGTTTACAGGTGATCGGAAAAAAATTTGTGAATTCAAAAACGCATGTCAATTGCTTTTTTTGCTAAAACCTCGTACTTACCCTACTGATCAAATTAAAGTTTGTACCGTTATTTCATACCTAACGGGTGATCCACGGGCCTGGGCAGACTCTCTCTTTGAGAAAGATGATCATCTTCTCAACTCCTATCCTTTATTCCTAGCGGAACTCGCTAGCTTATATGAAGACCCCAATAGGCAGAGTACTGCTGATATTCAATTGAGGGCTTTAAAACAAGGAAGGAGACCTGTTGAAGACTTTGTAGCAGAGTTCAAAAGATGGACCCTTGATTCAGGGTGGAATGATACATCTCTGCGAACTCAGTTCAGACTCGGGTTGTCAGAAGCTGTTAAAGACGAGCTCGCCCGAGCGGATTTACCTGGCACTTTGGATGCCTTAATACAACTCAGTATCAACATTGACAGGCGACTGCGAGAAAGAAAGGCTGAGAAAATGGGAATGCCATTGTCTAGTCCTTCTCGGATTTCGGCCGTTGACCCTACTCCTATGGAGGTAGGAACCATACGCCCACCTTTATCAACTACTGAACGAGCCAGGAGAAGATCCAGAAACCTCTGCATGTACTGCGCATCCCCGGATCATTTGATAAGCGTCTGTCCCCTTGTCCACAAAAAAGAGGGTGAGTGTTCACATGTCTTGCTAGGGGGATTAACGACTTCCTTTTCTAATCCCTATCTCTTTGTTCATTTAACATTACAGTGGGACCAGACTAGGATTACCACCAAGGCTATGGTCGACACAGGATCTTGTGGAAATTATATCGATACACGTTTTGTTACTTTAAATAAAATACCTATTATTTCAAAACCTAAACCTGTCTCTGTTAGTTGCATTAACGGTATTCCGTTATCTTCTGGTCCAATCACCAATCAGACACAAGCACTCCTTGTCACTGCTAACGAGTCTCATACGGAGACCACCACTTTTGATGTACTATCTTCACCCCATTTTCCCATTATCTTGGGACTTCCCTGGTTACACACACATCAACCAACCATAGATTGGAAAACACGGACTATAACTTTCCCTTCTCACTATTGCGAGATTACGTGTAACCTCCCATCTTATGGAAAGATCCTGTCTGTGGTGTCAGATGAGATTGCACCACTATGCTATCAAGATCTGTCCGAAGTTTTCCTTGAGAAAAATGCTCAAGTGTTGCCTCCCCATAGGGATTATGATTGCACTATCGATCTACTCCCTAACAGCAAATTGCCTTTCGGTCATGTTTATCCTCTTTCACAGGATGAACTCTCTCATCTCAAGGAATACTTGGATGAGAATTTGACAAAACGGTTCATCAGACCCTCTACTTCTTCCACAGCTGCAGGACTTTTCTTTGTCCGCAATAAGGATTCAAGTCTTAGGCCTATTATCGATTATAGGCAATTAAATACCATTATGATAAAGGATCGCTATCCTTTACCGCTCATCCCTGAACTCATTGAACAAGTGCATGGGGCTACCTACTTCTCTAAATTGGACCTAAAAGGGGCATACAACCTAATCCGAATCCGTGACGGAGATGAGTGGAAGACAGCATTCAGAACCAGATACGGATTATTCGAATATCTTGTGATGCCATTCGGGTTGTGTAATGCTCCCGCAGCTTTTCAACGGTTCATAAACGACATCTTTAGAGACTTACTTGATGTCTGTGTTGGGGTATATCTGGACGATATACTTATCTATTCTCGATCTTTGTCTGAACATATAAAACATGTAAGACTTGTGTTATCCAGATTACTCGCATGCAATCTATACGTGAAATTAAAAAAATGCCTATTTCATAAAGAAGAAATATTATTCCTAGGATACATCATATCCAAAACCGGAATCAAGATGGATATGAGCAAGATATCCTGTATTCTGGATTGGCCTATACCAACAACTCGTAAGGCATTACAGCGATTCCTTGGATTTTCAAACTTCTATAGGAAGTTCATCAAGAACTTCTCTGCTATTGTGAGACCTCTCACACAACTTACAAGTATAAAGAAACCATTCAAATGGTCAGAAGAAGCAAATGGAGCTTTCCGCTTGTTAAAATCAAGCTTTACTTCTGCTCCCATACTACGCCATCCAGACCCATCCCTCCAATATATTCTGGAGGTAGATGCGTCAAACATGGCAGTAGGAGCAGTTCTCTCCCAATGACCAACAAATACTTCACCACTCCACCCAGTTGCTTTCTTCTCTAAATCACTAAGCAGCCCAGAGGTGAATTACCCAGTGGGTGAAAAGGAGTTGCTTGCCATAAAACTGGCACTGGAGAATTGGCGACATCTACTTGAAGGTACCTGATTACCAATACTCATATATACAGATCATAAAAACCTTCAATACCTCCAGACTAACAAAACTCTTTCCCACCGGCAGGTACGATGGTCATTATTCTTCCTAAGATTCAACTTCCTAGTGACCTACACGCCTGCAGACAAAAATAAAAAAGCGGATGCGCTATCACGATTAACCGAAGATAACTGCGCCGAAATCCCTTCTATTCCTATAATACCCTATCAACGTATTATTGGTGTTGTTCGTTCCCTAAAGGAAGAGATTTTGCACAGTATAGGATTGGATTCACCTCCACCACAACTAAGTACTGATGCAGAAGGCTTCCTCTATTACAACGACAAACTCTACATACCCCCTACTATGCGCACCAAGATTTTGTCAATATAGGATCAAATCGCGACTAAATCCAATGTGCCGGCTCTTTTCCTGCTTATCTCTTTTTTGACAGGGGCTCGGGCGCCAAGCCGGGGGTGGTGTTGTTGAGATTTATACTACTCTTCTCCTCCCACATTTTTTCCCCGAGTCCGTTTTCTTTTGATAGCGGATGTACAGCGTTCCCACTCATCTGTACCTCTTTGTTGCGGTGCAGCTCTGATTGGGACCGCTAGATGGCGCCCGCACCGGAAGTGACCAGTTGGAGGTCATGAGGTACCTCATCACTTCCGGTGGGACCGCGCTTATAACGCCGAGCGGAATATGGTACAGACAGGCCACGACTAGTGGCGCGGCTGTCTGTTACCAATCAACCGGAGCATATGAGGTAAGTTTTACTACAACGATCTCCCATCTGTACGGCAGTAATGGCATTTATCTTTCACAGTTTCTGCTGGTTAAATGTGTTTCCACCTTCTCCTCCTAATATTCACTCTCAGGGTAGGTTCCTAATCGGACTTATCTTTTAGTTCACTCTTATTAATCTTGCACATTTTTAACCTTTTTGGTTACCATCGGTCTGCACCTGGTCTATAACCATATGCTACATCTATATCTCCCACATGGTGTCTGTGCACCCCTGGCTTCATCAACCCCTCTTATTTTCCTGCCTTATCACTCTATGTAGCCCCCTTTTCTCTTTCACAACCTAAGCATGATCTTCTCACTGCTATGGCCCTACTGTTGGAGAACGTGGGTAACGTACCTATATACACCTGATTTCAGTATCATGTGGGATTTTTAGTAACTAGCTTCTTCCTTTTATGGAATGCTGTTTTTTTCAGATTTACTCCCGTTCGACCGAGCTCGGTCCGGTTCCTGTTAAAGTAGCGGGATCAGGTCTGGCTGGACT
Organism: Pelophylax lessonae; assembly: GCF_965119305.1. Lineage (NCBI taxonomy): Eukaryota > Metazoa > Chordata > Amphibia > Anura > Ranidae > Pelophylax > Pelophylax lessonae. Next base: position 225,783,038 of record NC_138776.1, read on the forward strand.
GTGTAGTTCAGGGTTATTACCCGCCATTGGATGGATCGCTATGATCCCTGATACACGGACGCTGATATGGCTGCTCTGCTCTAGATACAACTTGTGGTGAGCCCTACTATACTGTAATTCCTATATCTGATTGTAATTAACTTGGTATATTTTTGTAAACTGACTGTATGTTATTCATACTTAGAACCAGCAGAGGTCACCATTCCTGTATTGTCCCAGAAGAAGCCTTCCGGCGAAACATGTCGGACACTAGTGACCCCTAGCACCTTTCAATGGTTCTATGTACATTTAAGTATCTTTGCGATATCAAGATGTATCACTGTATGTGATTGTTTTTATGAATTTGTAATAAAAATCATTATTTTATCTTGTTTTTGAATTATTTATCTTAAACATATACCCTTACAAGCCTCACCCTTAAAATCCCACCATTTTGGTTCACGCCCACCTGCAGCGGTTACTCTGGGGCACAAATAGAGTCCGCAGGGATAGTGATACCATTTTATTTTTTCTTGTTCAATGTATCAATAGGGATGTGGTGTTGGCTTGCTGGGTACATTGGCCAGTTTAGGCATGGCACTTTCCTTTTCTTGTATGCGCACCAAGATCTTGGAATTATCACATGATGTGCCTATGGCAGGACATATGGGTATGACGAAAACCCTTAATTTGCTTACCAGGCAGTTTTGGTGGCCTGATATGAAGACGTCTGTACAAAAATTTGTTTCTTCATGTGACATCTGTGCAAGGTCCAAAATTGACACTACAAAACCATCTGGTCTACTCTGCAGTCTACCAATACCCCAGGTTCCATGGGAAGTTGTGTCCTTAGACTTTATAGTAGAACTACCACCTTCCAAAGGATTTAATACCATTCTAGTGTCAGTGGACCATCTGACAAAGATGGCACATTTCACTGCTATTCGCAGACTACCTTCATCTAAACAAACAGCGGAACTACTAATGAAACATGTGTTCAAGTTGCATGGAATTCCAAAGACTCTTTTATCCGATCGTGGTTCACAGTTTATCTCCAAGTTTTGGCAAGCTCTATGTCAAATACTACGGATTGAGCGAAAGCTCACTTCTCCTTACCACCCTCAGACCAACGGACAGACTGAAAGAGTCAAGCAGTGTATAGAACAATATCTGCGTTGCTACACATCATACCTACAGGATGATTGGGTGGACCTCCTCCCTCTGGCGGAATTTGCTTATAACAACGCAACCCACAGTACTACTAAGCAAAGTCCGTTCTACTTGAATTATGGGTTTCATCCCACACTTCTTCCACCACGCATCCTACCATCAAGTAACCCAGTAGCCTCGGATTATCTTACCCAAATAAAAGACTCTCTGGGTTTACTTAATACCACCATCTCACACGTTCATAGTCAACAAAAAAAGTACTACGACCTTCGTAGAAGACCTTCTCCGCAATATGCTATTGGGGACCTCGTTTGGCTATCGACAAAAAATTTAAGGTTAAAGATCCCTAGCAAAAAGCTTGGACCTTTATTTCTGGGACCCTTCTCAATTAAGAAACTCATTGGTAAAGCTGCAGTGCAACTCACCTTACCGGCAGATCTCAGAATACATCCCATCTTTCATGTGTCGCTACTGAAACCACATGTTCCTAACCAAGGAATAAGGCCTACCATCTTGCCTCCACCTCCAATACAAGTTGAAGGCGGAGAAGAATATGAGATTAAGGAGATTTTGGATTCTCGTATCCACAGAGGAAGACTCCAATATCTCATAAGATGGAAGAACTATGGACCCCAAGACGACACCTGGTTGGATACTTCTGATGTTCACGCACCTAGGCTTATACGAAGGTTTCACTCTAAATACCCGGAGAAACCAGTACTATAGGCCTTCCGGAGCCGGCCTTAAGGGGGGGGTACTATAAGATTCTGGTACCTTTGGTACCCTTATTGCCCATTTTCCTTTCTACATTGCGTCCCACCTTTTTAGTTAGGTGGAACGCATATACCTTTAAGCCGGATGACATCATCGCTGAGCGCCGCTCTGAGCGGCTATTTCAATCGCCGGCTTTCTCTCTCACATTGTTCGTTCAATGTTACCGCATGCTCACATGAAAAATCGTTCGTGCCAAACCAATCTATTAACCTTCTACGATGAAGTGAGCTGCCACTTAGATAAAGGTAAGCCTGTGGATGTGGTGTATCTGGACTTTGCAAAGGCCTTTGACACTGTTCCCCACAAACGCTTACTGTACAAACTAAGGAAGGTAGGTATGGACCATAAGGTGAGTACCTGGATAGAGAACTGGCTCCAGGGGAGAGTACAGAGGGTGGTGATTAATGGGGAGTACTCGGATTGGGCGGGTGTGGAAAGTGGGGTCCCCCAGGGTTCTGTCCTGGGACCAATCCTGTTTAATTTATTCATAAATGATCTAGAGGAGGGGATATCTAGTACAATCTCAGTATTTGCAGATGATACTAAATTAGGCATGCCAATATCTTCTATGCAGGATGTAGAAATCTTGCAAGCAGACCTGAACAAAATAACGGGGTGGGCAACTACATGGCAGATGAGATTTAATGTAGAAAAATGTAAAGTAATGCACTTGGGGGCCAGAAACCAGAAAGCAAGCTACTCACTAGGGGGGGAACCTCTGGGTGAGTCTAGGATGGAAAGGGACCTGGGGGTACTGGTAGACAACAGGCTTGGCAGTGGCATGCAATGCCAAGCCGCCGCAAGCAAAGCCAACAGAATACTGGGTTGTATAAAAAAGGGGATTCACTCCAGAAATAAAGAGATTATTCTTCCACTCTACAAGACTCTGGTCCGGCCACATCTGGAGTATGCTGTCCAGTTCTGGGCACAGGTCCTCAGGAAGGATGTGCTGGAACTGGAGAAAGTCCAGAGAAGGGCAACAAAAATAATTAGGGGAATGGAGGACATCAGCTATGAGGAAAGACTACAAGCACTGAACCTATTCTCTCTGGAGAAGAGACGATTGAGGGGGGATATGATATCAATGTACAAATACTGTACTGGCGACCCTAGCATAAGGAACAAACTATTCAGAGAAAGGAGATACAATAAGACACGTGGCCACTCACTAAAACTTGAGGAAAGGCGGTTTAACCTTAAAGTGCGTAAGGGGTTCTTCACTGTAAGAGCGGTAAGGATGTGGAATTCTCTTCCACAAGCAGTCGTATCAGCGGGGAGCATTGATAGTTTCAAAAAACTATTGGATGGACACCTTAAAGACCACAACATACAGGGGTATACAATGTACGGTTAAAAGCAAACACACACACACATCATAGGTTGAACTGGATGGACTTATGTCTTTTTTCAACCTTACTAACTATGTAACTATGTAACAAGCCTTGTCTTATGCTGCCGGAGCCTCCAGCTATTCTCTTTACCTGGAACAGACCGGAACCTCGCTACTGATCCCGTATCTCGCTACCGGATCACTCCCTCACTACCGGACCCCTCTACTTACTAACCTTACTAGCGATAAGTACCCCACAGGGGATTCCTCCATAACTAACTTACACTATCTACCTCTGCACATTAAGGACTGTTACTATCTATGCATACTAATTCTATCATCTGTACTGTTACATAGATTGCTAGCTCTTGAGTCTACTACCATCTATCCTTGCACTGGGTTAGTCTATCCTGTATATATCATCTGCTGTCCTCACCACCTGTTACCATACATGATCACTAACCTATCTGCATTCTACCTATTACCATCTACTACTCTCCTGAACATTTCTATCAAGTGCCTATCATTGCTGTCACTGCTCACACCTGTCCCTTCAGCACATCACCTCCATACTGTCATATACATCCCATCACTCCAGGAACATCTTATTGAGTGTGTGTATATCTGTATGCTGAAGCAGACAGGCCCACAGTGATGAGTCTGGAGAGTTGGATCTGGTGTTTCAACACATCGCTACATGACTACTGAGTGGAGATTCTGCAGCTGTAAATCCAGCTTACTATAAAAACGCAGGAGCGTTACAATGTTCTGCTTTCCCTGCGGCAGAACAAACTCCAAGCAGCATGGGAAGGCCCGTACACCATCACCCAGCGGCTGAATAATGTCACTTACCTCGTCAGGCTGGGAGAGGGGAATAGACGGCAAAAGGCCTTCCATGTGAACATGATTAAAGCCCATCATGAGCGCACGGCCTATGCCCTGCCAGTCTGCAGCAGGCCCGAGCCTGAGGAGGCTGATTTCCTTCTAGACCTGCTCACTGACACCAAGGAGGGGGACTCGGCCCTCCCAATAAACTCCAATCTGACCCCCTCACAGGTACCGGGACTGCAGAGCGTACTAGCAGTGTATAGCAGCAGGTTCACGGGAAAACCTAGGAGGACACCCCTCGCTTTCCACCAGGTGAATACAGGGACACATCCTCCCATTAAAGAGTCGGCCTATCGTGTCTCTCTGGAGGTGCTGGCCGACATGAAAAGGGAGGTGGAGGAAATGCTGCAGCTGGGGGTGATTCAGAAGTCCCACAGTGCCTGGGCGTCACCAGTCGTCCTGGTCCCCAAAAAGGATCAGACGACCAGGTTCTGTGTGGACTACAGGAAGCTGAATGCAATCACCACTGCAGACGCCTACCCCATGCCACGGATTGATGAGTTGTTGGATAGGCTGGCGGCTGCCTGCTATATCACAATCATGGATCTAAGCAGGGGGTACTGGCAAATTCCTCTAGCCCCTGAGGCACGGGAAAAGTCAGCCTTCATCACCCCATTCGGCTTGTTCGAATTTACAGTCATGCCGTTTGGGATGAAGAATGCCCCAGCCACCTTCCAAAGGGTCATGAATGACTTACTGGGGGGGATGGAAACCTTTGCCGTTGCCTACCTGGATGACATTGCCGTGTTCAGCCCTACCTGGGAAGACCACCTGGGGCACTTGTCAGAAGTCCTGGACCGACTGACAGCTGCCAATCTGACTGTCAAACCCAGTAAGTGTCAGATAGGCATGACTGATGTCCAATACTTGGGACACCAGGTAGGAGGCGGAACCTTGAGACCCGAGATAGGAAAGGTTGAGGCTATCCTGGCCTGGCCTACCCCTTAAACCAAAAAGCAGGTTATGTCATTCCTGGGAACGGCTGGCTACTATAGGAAGTTTGTCTGTAACTACAGTAGCCTGGCAAAACCCCTGACTGACCTAACCAAAAAGAAACTGCCCAAGATGGTGTCATGGACACCAGAGTGTGAAAGGGCATTTCAGGCCTTGAAAGAGGCGCTGGCCAGCGCCCCTGTGCTACAGGCTCCAGACTTCACCCGTCGCTTCCTAGTGCAGACTGATGCCTCTGCATATGGATTGGGTGCAGTCCTGAGCCAGGTGAATGATGCTGGAGAGGAACATCCCGTCCTCTATCTGAGCCGGAAGCTGCTCCCCAGGGAAGTAGCATACACCACGATTGAAAAGGAGTGTCTTGCGATCGTGTGGGCCCTCCAGAAGGTCCAGATATGGACGGCACTTCACTGTGATCACCGATCACAATCCCCTAAGCTGGCTAAATCGTGTTGCTGGGGAGAACGGCAAACTACTTCGGTGGAGCTTAAGTCTCCAGCAATACGATTTCACCATCCAGCATAAGAAAGGTAGCACCCATGCTAACGCTGATGGTTTGTCGCATCAAGCCGAGCCGCAGGAGTCGGTTTCGTCCGGCGGGAAATCGTAAATTCCCCGCCTATGCGCCCACAAGAAGGGGAGGTGTAATGGTGTTGAGTGTACGGACACCATCTTGTCCTCTCAACGTCCATTTTGTTTAGTGACCCAGGCTCCTTGAGCGAAGTAGCCCCCACCTTTCTCTAATCAATGGAACCAAAAGGCACTCACTCACCCCCACCCCACCAGGTTCCTGCTAAGCTGACATTTTTCACACCTTTACTATACACAAGCTTTGACCAAGCAGACATTCAGTCTCCTCATGCTTTAAGAGTTAATTTGTAATCTGAACTCAGCATATGGCTACTAGGTCATTTCGGAAAATGACACAGTTGACCATGAAACTTCATATCTTTTTAACCAAACATAACATATTAACAAAAAGTAGATATTTGGGTGCCCCATTAAAAACCAATCGAATTAAGTCCAAGCACGGACACCGTCATGCCGAGGAAAGGCAAGCTAGCGATCCAATGGCGTACAGGGCAGAGGTTAGTCCGAAATACCCATGTTTAGTGTCTAAAGATAGGACATTCCAAACCGGACCATAAGATATCGGTTTCAAGCGTGTAAACCGTTTCAATCCTCAAGATATGAGTGCTTTTATTAATCTGTCAAACGGGGAGGTCCCGTAGCAGTTTAGAAGACTCAGAGCCTATTGGCTAAGTACTTCTGGTGACACCCCCTGGAGAGTCAGAGAAAAACACAGGAACTGAGAGAGTTCTGGTTCTCATCCTAAGATCGACGGCATAACACTGCCCCAAGGAGAACCAAACATACCTGTTCAACTCTGAAACTTAAGGTAATACCAGGACTGTTTTAATGCAAGTATTTTCATTCTTTTATTCTCCTATTTCTTAATTGCTGTATTGTGTCTCCATTCCTTTGTAACCCATTTTTCTGTAAATATTTTAATTCGCACCAATTTTTTAACCTTTCTTATAATTAAACCTTATTTTGAAAAGTGTTAAACTTTTTCTCTAAGCTCTTAAACGCAACTTGACCCAAACGAATCTGCCTCCTGAAGAGCGCTATTGTGTGTTATAGACAGTTATTCTAAAGTCATAATTGATATTTGTCAAACCATGAGCATCCTCTAGGCTCAGTATATAACGTAGGGGTGGTGGCAGGAAAGTGTTAATCGTTTAATTAACCCGGTGACAATCGCTCTCAGTCTGCTGGCATCTAGATTGTGGTCCCGCAAGCTGGACAATCTGTGTGCTGGGTGCAGCTGAGAGTGGCATTGTTACACAAGTGACGGCAGGGTGTGAGATTGCTTGGTCTTTGGTCACAAGGTGGATGAGAAGGCCAGGGGTCTGATACCCGCCACCGTCACAGTAGGGTTGAGCGAACCTGGACTGTATTGTTCGTTTTCGTAACGGGCTTTTGGGTATTCGGTATCCGGACCCGAACCCGGACATTTCACTGTATGTTCGGGTACTGTCCGTTGTTCGGTAACGTTATTTTATTGTTTTGGCGCGGTTTTAATGACGCGCTTTCAACAGCCAATCAGCAAGCGTTTAACTAGTGTGCCCTAGAAGCCATCACAGCCATGTCTAGTAATGGCATGGCTGTGATAGGCCAGTGCACCATGTGACCCAGACTCTATATAAGCTGGAGTCACACAGCGCCGCGCATCACTCTGCTAATACTACTGTAGGGAGAGGTTCCCGACTGCTGCTGCTGAGGGACAGATAGGACTTTACTATAGGGCGAGGCTGGAGAGATTGCTTGTAGGGAAAGCATAGGAGGAACAATCTGCTTTACCATACAGCGATCTACATTGATTTGATTTTGTGGGGTGCAGTGAAGGATGTTTTTGCCAGGAGGGAGATATAGCAGTTTACTGTAGGGCCAGGCTGGAGAGATTGCTTTTAGGGAAAGCATAGATAGGAACAATCTGCTTTAATCAGACAGCGATCTACATTGATTGTATTGTGTGGGGGTGCAGTAGAACAATCTTTATGCCCTGAACTGAGCCAAGTGAGGAGGAGAAGGGAGAAACAAAAACATTTTATCAGTCTGTTAGGCGTGCGTTGCTGCACATTTCATGCAACCTCAGTGCATATGTGTGTGCTTAATCTGCGTTTAACCGCTTTACCACCGCCCACAGTAATATTACTGCGGCAGAGTGGCTCGTTATCGCCTGACGACGTAGTACTACGACACTCCCCCTTCTGGGCGGCGCTTGTGCGCCGCCGGAGGCTCGCTCCCGCTGTTTTCATTCACAGCGGGAGTCGGGCCAGGGGAGGAGAAGCGGCGATCGCCGCTGCTCTGCCCCGATCGCCGGGGATCTAGTGTGGAGATAGTGTGGAGATAGTGACAGGGAGTGACAGATCGGAGTGTTCAGCATAGCTGGACATCCGATCTGTCCATGACTCACTCAGTCACCTCCCCCCCTACACGTCAGTAAGCACCAGGCATACATTAACCCCTCCCTCTCCAATAAAATTAACCCTTTCCCTGCCAGTGTCATTTTTACAGTAACAGTGCATATATATAGCACTGATTACTGCAGTAATGTCACTGGTACCCCCAAAAGTGTCAAAAATGTCAGTCAAGGGTCCGATCTGTCCGCCGCAATGTCGCAGTCCCGCAAAAAAAATCGCAGATCGCCGCCATTACGCGTTAAAAAAAAAAACACCAAAAATGACAGAAATCTTTCCCTTTGTTAGTAAACGCAACAACTTTTGCGCAAACCAATCAAAATACGCTTATTGCAATTTTTTTTATCAAACATAGGTAGCAGGAAACAAATTGGCCAAAAATTTTTTAAATAAAAATTGGTTTTTACATCTTTTTTGGGGGGAATTTCATATAAAAAAATGTTAAAAATATTGTTATTATTATAAACGCTCTTTTTTTGTTTATAGCGCAAAAAGTAAAAATCGCACAGGTGATCAAATACCACCAAAAGAAAGCTCTGTTTGTGGGAAGAAAAGGACGTAAATTTCGTTTGGGTACGGCGTCGCACGACCGCGCAATTGTCAGTTGAAGTCGCACAGCGCCGAATCGCAAAAAGTGGCCTGGACGGAAGACAGCAAAATCCTCCGGTGGTAAAGTGGTTAAAAAAGAAAAAACATTTTTTCCTTCATATTTAACTTTAAAGACTGTATGTCAGACAGACATTGCTTTTCTAACCTCCTCTTCAAAAAGCACCAATGTGAGGGGAAAATAATTATTTTACAGTATTTAATACTGTTGTATTGCGCCGTGCAATAAAAAAAACTATTTAGGGGACAAAAGAGTTTATTGCTGCCCTGTCCGCATATGTTACAGTGGCATACACCCATTACATACTGTTGTATTGCGCCGTGCAATAAAAAAAAACTATTTAGGGGACAAAAGAGTTTATTGCTGCCCTGTCCGCATATGTTACAGTAACATACACCCATTGCGTACTGTTGAATTGCGCCTTGCAATAAAAAAAACTATTTAGGGGACAAAAAAAGTTGATTGCTGCCCTGTCCGCATATGTTACAGTGACATACACCCATTGCTAACTGTTGAATTGCACCTTGCAATAAAAAAAACTATTTAGGAGACAAAAAAATTTGATTGCGGCCCTGTCTGCATATGTTACAGTGACATACACCCATTGCGTACTGTTGTATTGCGCCGTGCAATAAAAAAAACATTTGGCGGGGATGTGACCGGGAAGTGAAAGGCGTCGGACGTCTTTTCTTCAGCTCCGGCTCGGCCGCTACAAAATCCTCCGACATCGGCTCCGTGGTAGCACAAGGCCCCCCTATCCGGGGATACCACCATTGTGGGGATCCGTGCAGCTTGGCCGCTCGCGATATTTGCGGCCTACCAGACGCTGTCCGCCGAGCGAAGCCGCGGCCTCGTGTAGGAGCCTGCCCGCCCGCAGGTGTCACCTGCTCGCGGTTCCGGCGATCCCTGTGGGGCTATCCCATCCGCCCCTGCCCTCCCAGCCACAATTCACCTGGATGCTGAGGCCTGACATGGCGCCTTGAAGACGATGTAGGCCAGAGCCCTTGCCCCAGCTGCTGCACAGAAAGACACCTACTACCATCCCCACAGCCCTACATGTCGGGATGCACAGTGAGACAGGGGGAGCACAGCGGTTCTCAATCCGCCGATATCCAACGTTTTTTCCAGCCCGGAACCCCGCACACACGCTCGGCCTCTCGGGGCAAAATGACACCAGGTGCAACCACAAAAGAGGACACTAGACCCTCTGCTGCTCAACAGAAGGTAAGCAGCTCGCCCCCACGCACGTCAGACACCGGTGACACAGGGCCCCTCGCATTCGAGCATCTCGGACACCCCAGCTATATTCGCACCTGACACACCTGACAGCCTCACACAATCTGGGGAATCAACTGGCTGCAACGGGCTACATAATCCGTCCATCCCTGTTCCCTCTGCAGTGCTCTCTCCGGCTAAAATGTCTGCCATACTTTTATCTCTTCCAACTAGATGAGATATGGAGGACTTTGCTACTAAGCTTGTGTCCTCCCTACGAAAAGACATTACTGAAGTAACCCACAAAGTCCCTGTTCAAAGACAGGGACTCTATTATGCAAAGACTCACTCATGTGGAAAACCTACAGAAACAGCAGCAAACGACCTTAACCCACCTTCAACTACAACATGATGATTTGATTTAGAAAACCGTCATAGACGCAACAACATAAAATTACGCAGTAATACTGAAGCTACTAGACCGGCTGACCTCCGTGACACTGTCATTAACATCTTCAACAATATCCTGGGCAGACCAGCCTCCTCACCCATTGAAATTGACCGGGTTCATAGGGTCTCTGCTCCTGGCAGTGGGGACCGTACCCAACCTAGAGATACCCTATGCAGGCTGCATTTTTTCCTTCTGAAAGAGGAAATCATGCGCAGAGCTTGGAACAGAGGACCGATTCAAATTGATGGAGCTACTATCCACCTCCTACCTGATCTCTCACGTAGAACTCTCTACATGGGACGACAGTTGAAACCGCTCCTGGACAAGATCAGAGACTGTGGAGGTACATATGTCTGGAACTATCCCTTTGGCCTCACTATTCGCCTACGTAATGACTCTATAGTTCTGAATGAGCCTCGGCAACTTCCAGATATTTTTAGTTTCTTGGACACTGACCCCATTGATGTCCCTTACTGGCTAGCAATTAGACCAATCCCGAATGGCCCCCCACTTCCTCAACGAAGACGCCGCAGTTCGTCCTCCAGGAGCAGCCCCAGAAGGCAGGGGAATGACCCCCGGGCCAGAGAATTGTGAATGGATTTGTTGCCGTAGCATACCCACGCATTTCTATGTATCTCCCTGCTGGAACTGATGCTGTCCTATAGCTAAACGATTTCACTTTTCTGCGGGAACTGAACAATGTCATACGCATTTACCCCTGCCTATTTCTCTCCCCCATCACTCATCCCCCCCCCCCCCCTGTGGGAGGGAGTAATTTTTTTTTCCCCCTCTTTCCTCCAGTATACGTATCGGCAACGATGACAGCCGACTTGACAACCCAGTCTTTTTCTGGAACTGATCAGCCATCAAACGAGATGTGCCCTATGAAGGCTTTCACTGGGACTTTGGTGATGGTGGTAATGTACTCACATTTACTTGCAGAGTCTTCTGTTGCGGGCTGAGGTCCGACGGTGCTGGGTTCCCCCCCCCCTTTTTTTTTTTATTGCTTCTCTGCACCGCTTGACCTCTCCCCGTAAGCAGGGACAAGAGTGAACATACTTGTGAGCGCTGTACTTTTATAGAATGTTTGGCTTTGTTACCGTTTTGTTTTATACTGTGCATCGTACCTGCTGCCCTGGTTTTTGGGTGCTATTTCTCCCCCTGTCTGTTCCCCATGCGGCTATGGTGCACACACACTATCTTACCGGGTACATGTAGCTGTGGTTTCTATTGAATATCAGGACGTTGGTCTCCCCAACGCCAACCTAGAGGTGTTTCTTTCTGTTCTACTGTTATCATACTTTGTTATTATATGTTTCATGCAACAGGGCCACCGCTCTGACAGCCACTTGTTCTCTCTGTCTCTCCCCCCACATAGAAACATAGAAACATAGAATGTGTCAGCAGATAAGAACCATTTGGCCCATCTAGTCTGCCCAATATATCTGAATCCTATGAATAGTCCCTGGCCCTATCTTATATGAAGGATAGCCTTATGCCTATCCCATGCATGCTTAAACTCCTTCACTGTATTTGCAGCTACCACTTCTGCAGTAAGGTTATTCCATGCATCCACTACTCTCTCAGTAAAGTAATACTTCCTCATATTACTTTTAAACCTTTGCCCCTCTAATTTAAAACTTTGTCCTCTTGTGGTAGTTTTTCTTCTTTTAAATATGCTCTCCTCCTTTACCGAGTTGATTCCCTTTATGTATTTAAAAGTTTCTATCATATCCCCTCTGTCTCTTCTTTCTTCCAAGCTATACATGTTAAGGTCCTTTAACCTTTCCTGGTAAGTTTTTTCCTGCAATCCATGTACTAGTTTAGTAGCTCTTCTCTGAACTCTCTCTAGAGTATCTATATCCTTCTGGAGATATGGCCTCCAGTACTGCGCACAATACTCCAAGTGAGGTCTCACCAGTGTTCTGTACAGCGGCATAAGCACTTCTCTCTTTCTACTGCTTATACCTCTCCCTATACATCCAAGCATTCTGCTGGCATTTCGTGCTGCTCTATTACATTGTCTTACCACCTTTAAGTCTTCTGAAATAATTACTCCTAAATCCCTTTCCTCAGATACTGAGGTCAGGACTGTGTCAAATATTCTATATTCTGCCCTTGGGTTTTTACGCCCCAGGTGCATTATCTTGCACTTATCCACATTAAATTTCAGTTGCCAGAGTTCTGACCATTCTTCTAGTTTTCCTAAATCCTTTTCCATTTGGCGTTTCCCTCCAGGAACATCAACCCTGTTACATATCTTTGTGTCATCAGCAAAAAGACAAACCTTACCATCGAGGCCTTTTGCAATATCACTTATGAAGATATTAAACAAAATTTGTCCCAGTACAGATCCCTGAGGTACCCCACTGGTAACATGACCTTGTTCTGAATGTTCTCCATTGACTACAACCCTCTGTTGTCTGTCACTCAGCCACTGCCTAATCCACTCAACAATATGGGAGACCATGCTCAATGACTGCAGTTTATTGATAAGTCTTCTATGTGGGACAGTGTCAAAAGCCTTACTAAAATCTAGATATGCAATGTCTACTGCACCTTTACCGTCTATTATTTTAGTCACCCAGTCAAAAAAATCTATAAGATTTGTTTGACATGATCTCCCTGAAGTAAACCCATGTTGTTTTTCATCTTGCAATCCATGGGATTTAAGATGTTCCACAATCCTATCCTTTTATAGGGTTTCCATTAATTTGCCTACTATTGATGTCAGACTCACTGGTCTATAGTTGCTCGATTCCTCCCTACTACCTTTCTTGTGAATGGGCACGACATTTGCCAATTTCCAATCTTCCGGGACGACTCCTGTTACTAATGATTGGTTAAATAAATCTGTTAATGGTTTTGCCAGCTCACCACTAAGCTCTTTTAATAATTTTGGGTGTATCTCATCAGGACCCTGTGACTTATTTGTCTTCACTTTAGACAGCAATCTTAGAACGTCTTCCTCTGTAAAGACACATGCATCAAATGATTCATTAGTCATCCTTTCAAGTGGAGGTCCTTCTCCTTCTTTTTCTTCTGTAAAAACTGAACAGAAGTATTCATTAAGGCAGTCGGCTAGCCCTTTATTCTCTTCTACATACCTTCCGTCCTTTGTTTTTAATTTAGTTATTCCTTGTTTTAATTTCCTTTTTTCATTTATATATCTGAAGAATGTCTTATCCCCCTTTTTCATAGACTGAGCTAGTTTTTCTTCTGCCTGCGCTTTAGAAGTTCTTATAACTTGCTTGGCCTCTTTCTGCCTAATCTTGTAGATTTCCTTATCTTCATTGCTCTGGGTTTTTTTATAATTACAAAATGCTAGCTTTTTATTTTTAATGATTTGGGCCACTTCTGCTGAGTACCACGGTGGTCTCTTCCTTTTTTTGCTTTTACTGACAAGTCTAATGCAATTTTCTGTTGCCTTCAATAATGCACCTTTTAAGTAGTCCCATTTCTCCTGGACTCCATGTAATCCGTTCCAGTCTGATAAGGACTCATTTATGACTAATTTCATTTTTAAAAAGTCGGTTTTTCTAAAATCTAAAACTTTTGTTTTTGTGTGGTGTGACTCTTTCACAGTTCTTATATTAAACCACACTGACTGGTGATCACTAGATCCCAAGGTTTCGCCTACAATGACATCATATACCGAATCCCCATTTGTGAATACCAAATCCAAAATGGCCTCCCTCCGGGTTGGCTCCTCAACCACTTGTTGCAGAGACAACCCCAGTAGGGAATTTAGAATATCTGTACTCCTGGTAGAACTTGCTATTTTGGTTTTCCAGTTTATATCTGGAAGATTGAAATCTCCCATAATGATAACTTCTCCTTTCATTGTCATTTTAGCTATTTCTTCAACTAGTAGATCATCTAGTTCTTGACCAGGTGGTCTATATATCACACCTACACGAGTTACTGCATGATTAGCAAACTGCAACGTAACCCAAACTGACTCTATGTTGGCCTCACCAACTTGTATTAGGTTAGATTTAATGCTATCTTTCACATACAGGGCCACTCCTCCTCCTTTCTTGCCTTCTCTGTCTCTTCTGTATAAAGAGTACCCTGGTATGGTTATGTCCCAGGCACTTCTTTCATTAAACCATGTCTCCGTAACAGCCACTAAATCTACATTCTCAGATGCCATTATTGACCTAAGTTCATTGATTTTTTTACCTAAACTGCGAGCATTTGTAGACAGGACCCTGAGCTTATCATTTCTTAACCTCTGTGCTTCTAGCCTGTTCTGGCATTGTTTCGGGGGGCAATTGGACTCTTGTATTTTCACTCTTTTGCCCCCCCTTCCTAGTTTAACCACTTTACTACCAGTCACGTAACCTCTACGTCGGCTGACTTTGAGTGGTTATACCGGGATGATGCCTCTAGCTAGAGGCATCATCCCGGTACCGTTGTTTGAAGCCGACGGTCGGCTTTCCGTCGGTAACGATCGATGCGGCTCGGGAGCCGCTCGATCGTTACCCGGGGGGGCGGGAGGGGACGTCCCCCCCCTCCCGCCGCCTTCCGCGGCTTTGCTCGGGGCTACCGTCCCACCGGGAGCCCCGAGCACCCAGCCGGCACGTCCGCCGGCTGGATGGAGTCCCGATGAATGCCGGAAACGGCATCGATCGGGTCTCCGATGACGTAACCCGGAGGCGGCGTCCATGACGTCACGTCCGGGTTACTGTGCTGCAAAAGGCGGCAGATTTGAAAAACGGCTGTATGCAAAAATGCCGTTTTCGGTGTTTTGCATACAGGGAAGTGTAGTGGAGGGGTCTAGGGTCTTTTAGACCCTCGATCCCTCCATAAAGAGTACCTGTCACGACATATTGCTGTCACCAGGGATGTTTACATTGCTTGTGACAGCAATAAAAGTGATCAGATTTTTTTTTTTTTAAAAACCTGTAATAAAGTTTAAAAAAAAAGAAAAAATAAATAGGAAAAAAAAAAAAATAATAATTTAGCCGTCCCCGTCACCGTTAGCTCGCGCACAAAAAAAAACGTATACGCAAGTCGAGCCGCAAATGAAATCGCTGTTCAAACCACACATGTGAGGTATCACCGCGATCGCCAGAGCGTGGGCAATAATTAAAAAAAAAGAGCTACACTCTAACTCTAAACTGGTAACCGTTAAATAAATTTAAAGCGTCGCAGATTGAGATCTCTATTGACCGTAGTTTGTCGCCATCCCACGGGGGGGGCGCAATTTTAAACCGTAACATGTTTGGTATCTATTTACTCGGCGTGACATCATCTTTCACAATATACAAAAAAAATGGGCTAACTTTACTGTTTAGTATTTTTTAAATGCAGTGAAATGTGATTTTTCAAATTTTTTCCAAAAAAATGGCGTTTTAAAGACCGCTGCGCAAATACCGCGTGACAAAAATTTTTGCAATGACCGACATTTTATTCTCCAGAGTCTTTGCTAAAAAAATATATATAATGTTTGGGGGTTCTAAGTAGTTTTCTAGGAAAAAATACTGGTTTTAACTTGTGAACAAAAAGTGTCCGAAATAGGGCTGGGGCTAAAGTGGTTAAATACTCTTTTGCAAATTCTTGGAGTTGTTCACTAAGTACATTTGTTCCTTTGAGAGAAAGATGCAAACCATCTTTTTTGTACTGTTCCTTTCTATTCCAAGTAGAGCTATCATGAGAAACAAAGCCAAATCCTTGCTCTTGACACCATTTACTAAGCCATATGTTGAACTCCTTTATGCGCCTCTGCCTATCATTCTGAACATTATGCACAGGCAGAACTTCAGAAAATGAAATGGTGGATGCAAAATCCTGTACGTCATTACCAAGTGTGATAAAAGATTTTTTCACCTCTGACACTTCATTGCAAGCCAGGTCATGTGTCCCTAGATGGACAAGAACATCCACGTCCCCTTCCTGCTTTGCTTGCTTAACAATATTAATAATACGTCTTCTATCTCGTCTAGCAGTAGCACCAGGGAGACATCTCACAAAACCATTTTCTTTAAGCTCCACACTTTTTATGATTGAATCACCCAGCAACAGCTGCTTCCTTTGAGACTTCTATTTATCTTTTTTGTCCTTGGCTGCAGTCTTGCATACATTAGACATAGTAGTCAATGGTTTCTCACCCTCTGTGCTTGAGTCCATATCCATGTTGTCCTTACATTCTGAGAGTGCTGCAAATGAATTATGGAGAACCACCGACTGTGGGACATGTCTTCTATCCATCACTCTAAGTCTTCCAGAACCTACAGTAACCCATCTGCCATTTCTGGGGGTCCTCTGTGGCAGTGGCATTGCAGCAGTCCCAGCTGGAGTTTGTTTAACAGATAATTTAAATATCTCTGATTTCAAAAATGCAATTTCCTGCTGCAGTAAGGAGAATTGCCTACAGATCTGACAGCATCCGAATCTCCAAAGAGTGGAACATGAAATAAATGCACAACAATTCCTGCACTGAACCAAGTCTGCCATTTTAAAGAGGAGAAAAAAAAATGTAAATTTAAGTCAAACAAATCTTACCTTTTTTTTTTATTTTTTCCACTTTCCAGCCTACCTCCTGACTATCTCCTGCAATATCTCTTCACTGTACTTAAAATGCTGTACTTGAATGGAGAACTTGCAGCTAAGGAATTAGGCCAGCTAATGAGTATGTCTCTAAATATACACACACTCCTTCACAGCTCCTCCCCCAGCAACAAATGTAACACCTTAATGAGATGGTCTCATTAGCAAATGCACAATAGCAAACACCTGACCAAATTCCTTACCTCTTCTCAAGCAATGGTCAGCAAAAAACACAGATCAGTCAGTTGCAAACTCCAAGCCAATCTCTTGCAGTATCTCTTCAATCTCTTCAGTCTCCTGTAATATCTCTTCACTGTACTTAAAATGTTGTACTTGAATGGAGTACTTGCAGCTAATGAATTAGGCCAGCTAATGAGTATGTCTCTAAATATACACACACTCCTTCACAGCTCCTCCCCCAGCAACAAATGTAACACCTTAATGAGCTGGTCTCATTAGCAAAGGCACAATAGCAAACACCTGACCAAATTCCTTACCTCTTCTCAAGCAATGGTCAGCAAAAAACACAGATCAGTCAGTTGCAAACTCCAAGCCAATCTCTTGCAGTATCTCTTCAATCTCTTCAGTCTCCTGCAATATCTCTTCACTGTACTTAAAATGTTGTACTTGAATGGAGTACTTGCAGCTAATGATAGATTTCGGAACTTCTGTCTGTTCTGACTTTTGAGTAGATGGAATTCTGCTGGCATTTGCTGCCATTTGTTTTAGGTCCTTTAAGTGGTGTTGATCCTTTACTCACACCTTCTCCTGTGGGATAGGAGTTGGGAGAGGGGGAGATTTTCCTTATTTTGGGACTTTTTCTCCTCTCCTTCCCTACCTCTTCCTCTTCCTCCTTTTCCTCTCTCCTTCTCTTCTCTCTTTGCCTCTTCTTTCCTGTACCCTCTGATGACATCACCTTCCAGAATAGTTCAACAGTTGTGGTCGGTAAATTAATGGCGTACACCCTGGTATGGAAAGTCGGTGTGGTGTGCCTGAACCGACGTAAGGGGGTAGCCTGTAAATAAAGAGGGCACCCCGAAGGTTAGAGGTTAAGAAAAAAGGGTGAAGGTGGGTGGGGTGACTATGCCGAGCAGCAGCAGGCCGGTGTAGGGGAGGGGCGGCGCTATAAAGCTCGCTAGCTCCTCCCACAAATACCGGCCTGCGGCCGAACACTTGTGGTCGGTAAATTAATGACGTACACACTGGTATGGAAAGTCGGTGTGGTGTGCCTGAACCGACGTAAGGGGGTAGCCTGTAAATAAAGAGGGCAAAAGAGGAAGCAAACAACACACTTTATTCTTAACAACTTCATGTCACAAGCCTACAAAAAGCTAGTCTCAACTCCTTGTCTGGGTGAGGAATATAAACTTGAAAAGCATCAGACTCCCACCGACCAAGCCTTTTGATGATGTGGCCTGGCGTGTTGTTCCCGGAGGCAGCTGATGCTGCGCCTATCCGAAAGGAGTGGCCAGAGTGCGCCACATGGTCCCAACCCAGTCGGATGCATAGAGTTCGGATATAGAATATAAACTTAGTCGTGTTGAGGGGAACGCCCAGCAGCGTAAAAAGTGGAGCGTAGCTGAGAGAGCTCAGGGTCTGAGCCACATAATTGTCCAGAACTTTGACAGGGCACCAATTATTCCCCGATGGGTACAAAGGGATAGTCAAAGGGTGTCCCACCTGCCTGGTCTTGGAACACCGGAGTGACAATACATAGTGATCCCCCCATTTGACCAAATCTCGTTTGAGGAGACATGAGCGACCCTCTGATAGGGAAGCTACCGTGAACTCCCCGGGCCTGAGAAAGCCATAGAAGGCCAGATACATGGCGGTTTTTACAACTGAATTCATAAAGGGCTCAAAAGGGGCCGTGTCCAGCAAATCGGAGAGAGCCCGGAATTTCTCCCCATCTATCGGCAACCGCCTGACCGGGGTATGGTGATCCACTTTGCCAATACCCTTCAGAAGGTTCTTTAATGGATATGCCCTGAGAAAAGGAGATGAGTTTGGCTGGTGCGTCAGGACATGATGTTGAACACCAGACAGGTACAGCTTGATAGTACTGGCGGATAATTTAAGCTGGAGGTGGCAAAAGGCTGCAAAGGCGACCATTGTCTGAACTGAGTGGTCGTGCAACCCAAATTCCGCTGAAAACCTCCGGAAGATGGAGATGGCTCGGTCATAAGCCTTCCTGGTGTTAGACGACAGAGCCATCCGGGCCAACTCCCGACCATGCGCCACAATCCGGGCTAGTCCAGGACTAGTTCCTCGAACTCCGGGGTCCGAGTGGGGCATCTGTCGGCCGTCGGGTGGAGGTTGAAGAATACCTGCAATTTAGACCGGGAAAGAGCATCAGCGGCTGAGTTGGAGTGACCCAGGATATGTTCACAGTAAAGAAAAAACTGGAAGGTGGCTGTTACCAAGGTCAGCCTGCGAACCAGCCTCATGATGGTCAGGGATGATGACCGGCCCTTGTTAATAATGTCACAGGCAGCCTTATTTTCGCTAAAACACTTGACTGCCATCCCTGACCAGCACCTACCCCAAGTGACAGCTGCCGCCACTATAGGATATATCTCAAACAATGCCGAGGTCTCCCGGAAAGCAGGTAAGGCAAGTGACTCAGCTGGCCAACTATCCCTGAACCACGAGTCCCCGAAGATGGCTGCGAACCCGGTATTGGCGGCCGCATCCGTCCAAAACACGGGGGACTGGGAAGAGATGGGCGGGATAAACATAGAAATGCCGTTCCAGCTTTCCAGGAACTCAACCCAAATAGCCAGGTCCGCCCTGGCTGGGGGATCCAAGTGGGAGATGACGCCCTCCGGAAGACCTGGCAATAAATGCAGAAACCGGGAGATGAAGGACCTGCCCTGGGGGATGATGCGCATGGCAAAGTTCAAAGACCCGATCAAGGACTGCAGATCTTTCCTCAAAAAAGTCCCTACTTCCAAGAACCTGCCTACCACCTCACGAATGCGCCTACGTTTGTCCTCGGGGAGGCTGGACTGCATGGAGATGGAATCCAAGGTAATCCCCAAAGAATCTAACCTGGTGACAAGTCCAACCGTCTTGCCTGGTGACAGAGGGACCCCTAAGGTTGAAAATAAGGCCATGGTGCTCCTCAAACTGACTGGCGTGCAGTTGCTTTGTTCGACCAACAAGAAATCGCCCAAGTAGTGCAAAACCGTGGGGCACCTGGTGATGTTCAGAAGGAGCCAGCAGAGCGTCTCTGCAAAGGTATCGAAGATCCTTGGACTGCTCTTGGACCCGAATATGAGCCTAATAGCAAAATAATATTCCTTCCTCCACTTGATACAGTGAACATGCCATAAAGAGGGGTGAATGGGCAGCAGCTTGAAAGCGTTGGCTATGTCAGTCTTGCTGAGCCAAGCAGCCCTGCCTGCCCCTAAAATGGCTTGGATGGCATTGTCCACGGTGGTATAGTGGAGAGAGAACTCGGCTGAAGGGATAAGAGAATTCAGGCTAGGGTTAGTAGAAGAATGAGGAGCCGACATGTCAATTATTAACCGCTTTTTATTGGAGTATTTGCTAGTGGAGATACCAATGGGGTTAGTACGCCAGGAGGTGAAGGGGGGGGGGCAGGGAAGGGGCCTAACATGAACCCCTCCTGCACTTCCTTCCCGAGCAGTAGGTCCACCGACTGCGGGTCCTCCCTGGCAGACAGTAGGTTGGGACATTCCAGTGACCCTGTGGGTAGAGACACCAGCCCCATGTGGAACCCCCCCTAGAACCCCTGTAGCAGATACTCGACCAGGTGTGGAGACGGGTGAGCCTGTAGGTAAAACGCCAGCACCTCGATCTTGACCCCGGTCAGTCATTGTATTGGGTTAAGCCTTGACGGACACATAGACTTGGTATGAGCCCTGAAACAAATTGAACAAACATGGAGCAGCCTGCAGGCACTGAAACTACACTCCCCCCGTTGAAATTGTTACAGACCTGGGCCTTGCCTAAGTAAACGATTGGGCGACCCAGTTTGTCCCTAAGGCCACGCTGTTCTGACCTACCAGCTCCCCCCCCCAGGACCCAGGACGAGGAGGATTCAGCCTCCATGGGGCAAAGGTTGGCAGAGTGCGAGGTGGAGGAGCATGTGGCACAAGAGGGAGGCACCAAGCCTGCAAAGTGCCTACAGAACAGCTCGGTGTCCAAAAGACTCCAATCAACCCGTACATTAAATTGAGCCAAGGCAGCCGCTGCTTTGGCTGAGACTGACTTGTGGAAGTCAAAAAAGGTAAAACCCTCGTACTTGTGCCCTAGATCCACGACCTTATGCAGGTTTAAGATCCAACTCCTCCCAGCGATGTGGGTAGACGGAACACAACACGTCCCTGTAGATTCCGAAGGCCAGGACAAACTCTGGAATGGTCAGCTTCTTATTGAGCCTGGGGTCCCTGGCCTTCATTACTACGGACAAATCTCCGTAGTTGTAAACCTTATTCTCAACCATATCTTGGGAGGCAAAAAGGAGAGCCACCAGGTTTACGTCCTTCCCCTCCAGGATATCCTTGCGGAGGGCTGGGGGGACCATGTGGGCCGGGGTGATGATAGGAGATGCCGTAGTAGAGGGAAAGAGGGGAACTGGGGGCCTACCCTGATCACTAACGGGAGCTGGGGTCTGCACCAGCAAGGAAGGAGGTGGACCCCCGTAAGCTGGACTGGCGTCCTCCAGTTTGGACAGTCTATCGCTGATGGACTGCAGGGAAGACAGGATGGAGTCCAGGGTCCCTTGCATGGCTGACCCACAGCTCTGAGAGCTGGTGCCCAGTCCAGGATCTTCTGGATGCTCCGACATCAATCTAAATAGTTCAGCTTTCCTCGCCGTGGCTGGGAACAGGATACCCTTCTGGCGTAGGACCGCCGAGATCTTCGGGATGGTCCAAGATCCGTAGGAGCCCAGCGGAGATGGATTCCGAAGACCCCTGGGGGTACCAGATCTGACGGGGGTGCTAGGTCTGGCTGGAGTGGAGGGGGAGGAAGATCCTTCATCCAGGATGGCTCCTTGAGGCCCGCTGTTGAAAGAAACAAAAATAGAACGCCCAAGTCCGATTAACAACCGCAAGGTACCCGGAGAACAACTGGCTGGCTAGCTAGTGCTCTGAGGCGAAAAACGTAACTACCCCGTGACAGGTGAGGCCCTGCTAGATGCCAAGCGGCAGGCGAGAGGCTCTACCTATGATTTGGGTGTGGGGCATGAGCCACTGACGTGGTGGCGGGAAGGTTGGCCTCTCGGTGACAGTAAAGAATCAAAAACGTGTGGCCCTGACAGGTGAGGCCCTAACTATAAACCCATAAGAAGGGTGGAGTGAGGCGCTAGCTTTGGTTTGGCCCGAGGGGCGAAGAATCTCCGTGTTGAGATTGGGAGGTTGGCCTCGCGGGACCGGCTATGAAGGGGGGACTATAGGGTCAGCACCTGAACCCTAACAGCCAGTTTACTCGCCCTACGGGGGGGGGGGGGCTAGCCCGGGGAGACAATACATGACGAAGTACAACACAGTTGAAGTGCAACACCGAATAACAGTGCCCAGGAGGAGGACGAACGACATGAAGTGTAGTATGTGCACAGAGGTGGTGAAGCAGTGACGGAACAACTGGAACCGAATGGCGTCCGCTGGTGATACACAGAAGGTGTGGAACGAGCCTGAAGCATGACCGGAAGGGGCCTAACAACCGGTCGCATGACAAGACAAGGTGACTAAGTGTGTGGAGGCCCAAATGAGATGGTAAGACTGGCCTAGTAGTGCCTATGGGCAACGCCAGAGTAGCGTCTGTGATGACTACAATAAATGCGGAGCCGTGTAGTACACAAGGAAAAACCTGCAACCTGTAGTAGTACCTGATGCCGGCATTGAAGGACATGACGTGAACCTGGAGAAATAAGGCAATCGGTCAAGGGGGGAAGAAGAGAAGAGGAGGGGAGAGAGAGAGAGAGAAAACCAGAAGCCGCAACCCATGTCCCCCCACTAGTAGATACATGTCATGGAGCCAGGAATCAGGTACACGAACCCTGCAAATGCTGGTGAGACCCCCCCCTGAACCCCAGATACCAACCCCCCCCTCCTGACCGAGGAGGTAGGTTGATGCATGTGTGCCTGCATGCGACCCCAACCCAAACCCTAGACCTGTATCCAAGAGCCCCCCCCCCATGAGAGCCGTGGCCTGGGGGCACCTGGTGGCCCCCGTGAGGGGGAGTCGTGCCTGATTAAGAGGAAGGCTGGTGGCAGGCGATAACAGACCACCCCCCCCGCTTGCAGGATACCATGCCCAACAAGTAATAGAACAATTTGAGTAACTCCCCCTCACTGTATGTTTTTTTTCCCAGTACAGGAGCAAGCGTCCCCCCCCCCAGTGCCCCCCCCAAACGAACAAGGTAGCCGTGGCCTAGCAAGAGGCAGGCAGTGTGATGCAGGAGAACATGTGTATAAGGTAGCCGTGGCCTTGACTGAGAGGCAGGCAGTGTGTGCAGGAAGACTCCCCCCCCCCCGATACCCTATAGGTACCTGACCCCCTGCTGAACAGCGGGGAGATGCAGCGGAGCGAAGCTGGCGGTAGATGAAGGTGCTGGCGGCGGCTGGTGGCGGAGGTGTTGGGACGGTCGGCAGCGGTGGAGGAGCTTGGCACCGGTGGAGGAGGTGCTGGGACGGACGGCAACGGTGGAGGAGCTCGGCGCCAGCGGAGGTGTCCCCAGCGTCTTCGGTCCCGACCGGAAGTTCGGTCCTCGAGGCAGCAGTTTCCGGCCGACGTCAGGTGACTAACACCTGACTATGCCGAGCAGCAGCAGGCCGGTGTAGGGGAGGGGCGGCGCTATAAAGCCTGCTAGCTCCTCCCACAAATACCGGCCTACTGCCGAACACATATCCTATAGCCATGGGTGATCCCCAGAGAGATTGTGCCACCCACATGTGTTCATTCAATGCCCGTGGCTTGAATGAGCCATCTAAGAGATCTCAAATCTTATATACCTTTCACAAAGCTAGACTTGGCATTATCTTTTTTCAGGAAGCACATTTCCACTCGGACCACATCCCGACACTCAAAAACAAATATTACTCGACCTGGTACAATAGCACATACTCCCAATTGAAGTCTCGCGGAGTGGCAATCGTGTTTCACAAAACGCTACCTTTTGATCTTCTTGACTCATGCAGTGACCCTGAGGGTAGATTCTTATTCCTCAAGATATCCATGCATGGTAGGACATACACATTGGCCAACATGTATATCCCGAATATGAACCAAATATCCCACACTATCCAATATCTAAACAAATTGATGGACTTTGCAGAGGGTGTTGTTATCCTAGTGGGAGACTTTAATAGCGTCCCTAACCCCTCAATAAACACCTCAACTGGTAGGAGCTCTATTTCTTACACTCAAATTAACAGACTTAAGAGATTCCTTGCACAACACAACTTAATTGATGTGTGGCGTGTACTTCACCCCACAGACAGGGATTACTCCTTTTATTCTGCGGCCCATAATTCATACTCACGGATCGACCTGTTTCTGATCAGTCACTTTGCCTTAATGTACCAACCTCAGAGTAGGATAGGGAACATACTATGGTCGGATCACGCCCCAGTATACCTATCTCTCTGTTTGCCTGACTCGACTAAACGAGAATGGAGATGGAGATTGAATGAATCGCTCTTGCAGGATGATACCTGTGCCCTGGATATACGCACTAGCATCTCTGACTTCATTTCCAATCACACCTCTGACACCACGGCCCCCCCGATTCAATGGGAAGCCTTAAAATGTGTCCTACGTGGCATTTTTATTAAGCACGGGTCTAGGCTCAAACAAATCAGACTAGCTAAAATCCATCACCTAACACACCGCATAACGGAGCTTGAGCGCTCTCACAAGTACATCCAATCTCCAGCCATTCTTACAGCCCTTTCCAAAACCAGGCTTGAACTTTTGCAATTATTTGAGCACAAAACGGCTTCCGTCATTGATGGAACCCGTAGACTGTTTTACACTGAAGCCAATAAACCGGGGAAACTCCTGGCGAGAGCTATCCATGCTAGAAATAGTATTCCATCTATACATAAGATCAAACGCCAAAACGGCCGGCTTACTTACTATCCTACAGAAATCAATGACGCATTTCGATCATTCTATACTGATTTATATAACTTACCCAGACACCCTGAAAGTACTTCATCCCAGGCCTTTCAAACAAGGATCAATGATTATATTGCGGCCACACCCCTCCCAACTCTTCCTATCTCAATTATCGATGAATTGGAACAACCATTTTCAGAGGAGGGAATTTTGATTGCTATCGCTTCTCTCAAGAACAATAAAAGTCCGGGCCCCGACGGATACACCGCATGTTTTTACAAATTTTTCCAAGAATCCCTTTACCCACTTCTCACTAAGTCCTATAACGCTATCTCCCCTGAGAATCCATTCTCTAGCCAATCCCTGGAAGCCCACATTGTTGTTTTACCTAAACCTGGGAAAGACCCCACACTCTGCAATAGCTACCATCCAATCTCATTGACTAATATAGACATCCGTTTGTATTGTAAATTAATAGCTAATTGTCTCTCGCCTTCTATACCGAACCTGGTGCATCTCGACCAGGTGGGCTTTACCCCTGGGAGGGAGGCTAGGGATAACATCTTAAAAATGGTTACTCTTATGAAACATGCCCAGAAGTGCCATATCCCAGCTTGTTTAGTCTCGGTCGATGCTGAAAAAGCTTTCGACCGAGTACATTGGCATTTCATGTAAAGCTCACTTAAACAAATTGGCCTTGGGCCTAATATACTAGGAAAGATCCTTGCATTGTATGGCAGCCCTAGTGCCCGGATCCGATCTATCGGCATTTTGTCTAGCTCATTTCAGATTCGTAATGGCACCCGTGGTGTCCCCTCTCCCCACTACTGTACATCCTTACGATGGAACATCTGGCCATCGCCATTAGACAAAACATTGACATCCAGGGTATATCCATCGGTCAGAATCACTATAAACTATCCCTATATGCCGACGATCTTCTACTATACATATCAAACCCCCTGAAATACTTACCTGCCATTATTCAAGCATTTATGGACGTTGGGGTGGTCAGTAATTTCAAGGTTAATTATGGCAAAACGGAGGCCCTTAATATATCACTTTCCAGCCACATGATCGCTAAATTAAAAACCGACTTTAAATTTAAATGGCAATCCCTGACCATTAAATACCTGGCCATCCACCTTCCTACTGACTTGACCTCTTTAGCCAACATTAACTACAACCCTCTACTTTGGATGGTACACAATTGTCTGAAGTCTTACAATAAACCGAATATCTCCTGGTTTGGTCGAATGAACGTTGTTAAAATGGATATTCTACCGAAAAGTTTGTACTTCTTTCAGGCCTTCTCTGTCCCTCCTCCCAGGGGCTTCCTCCAATCGATCCAGGGCACGACTCGCGCCTATATCTGGCAACACAAAAAGCCCCGCATTAAACTCTCTACATTAACACTCCCTAAGAATAGAGGGGGGGGGTTGCCCTTCCTAACCTATCACTCTATTTCCATGCAGCTTCTTTGCTTAGGATCATTGACTGGTATCACAGCCACTCGACCAAGCTATGGACGATAGTGGAGAATGACTTGGTCGGCCCGGACCCTAAACTCAGACCATTTGCGGATCTCTTGCCTCTCATGACTGTTACTACACTACAGATATGGGATAGATATCTGGCCAAGGAGGATATTTCCTCCAGAATCAGCCCCCTCACCCCCTTATTCAGGATTCCTTCTTTCCCACCCACGTTCACGAATCAGAAATTTTTGGTCTGGCAGAAAACCAACTCCCCCCTATTGAGCCATTCGATCTCTAACGGCAAAATAAAACCACTACCCCACCTATTACTATTACCAAATTGTCACAACCCGACTGGTGTATGGTTGGAACATAGGCAGCTCTCCTGCTTCCTTAATAAGCTGCCAAGGATATCTGACCTCACTAGACATAAAACGTCCTGACGAAGCGTGCGTCACGCACGCAAAACGTGTTGACGTCACACGCCGGCCGCACACCACCCGGAAGAGCCACCGCTGCGTTCCAGCTCCCGCCCACAGCGCTGTTTCCTTGTCATACCCGGAACACGCCATCTCCTCGTGCTATACCGGAGCGGAACCTTAAACATCGGGCCTTCATCCTAAGAATACCCTAAGGAGATGAACAGAAGTCCCTCCATTTAAGACCACTAGTGCTCGGTGAGCATAAGCCATTACTTTTAAGGGGATAGAGAAAAGGCAGTGACCACCAGGCTGACCCAGTCATAGAGTATATCTATACTAACCTGTGTATGGCCACTGTTTGGCCAATGGCAAAATTGACCAATATGGGATACAGCCTATCCATGGTGTGAGCCCGCGCAGTCCTTCCACTATACTGCGTCTCTCCCCTGCTCCCGCACCTTCATCCACTACCGAAAAGAGAGACTTTCTGTCACAGGGGGATACATGTTGGCCTGATTGTGCTACCCAAAATTCTAGAGGATCTGAAATTCACAACTTCAAAGACACGGGCCATCACCCATCCTAAGGACTGGCTTTTCTAACAGCCCATGTAACTCGGTATGCAGACATTCCTTTTGACACCTTTCCCTATATGGTGAAACTGCGCTGGAAATTTAGAGCTTATATGCCTTTCAATTATAGCAGAAGTGTTAAGGTTTAACCTGCATCTGAATAGTTTAATGTTGCTTCTCATCCACCTGATAGTCTGCTGATAGACTCTAGAATTACTATTTCATTGTCATTTTTGAAGCACAGGGTTGACGAGACGATAGTCCAATTCATGAAGTCCATGACCCTCTGAACCATTGGTGTAGCTTCATTGGTTATTTATTATACCAGGTTACAATACCTAATTGTGGCATGCCGACCAGCAGACCCATGAGATAGCAGCATTCAGAAATTCCTTTTGGGATGTATGCAGCTTACTCTGGTTACTGCGGGTCAGATCTTCCAGGATGTGTGTGAGGCCGGCCTTGTGTGTGTGTGAGTCATTGTTTTTTATGTGTCTTGTATGAGGTCAGTTATAGTTCTGTACCTGTCTATATTTGCATATTGTTCCCCAACGTTGGGGTAGATTTTAGACTATGTTTCATTTTTGATCCTCAATAAAGTTTTTTGAAAATTCACATTAAGTTGGTCTGAGCATCCCTTTGTGCAGCCGTTCTTAAAGCGGTTGTATCCCGCTTTTTGACACTTTTACCTACAGGTAAGCCTATAATAAGGCTTACCTGTAGGTACAAATAATATCTCCTAAACTGGCACGGTTTAGGAGATATTTACAGTGCATGCAGCCGCTCGCGCGAGCGGCGCATGCGCTCTGAAGGTCTGGGGGGACCTTCAATTAAGTTGCCGGGAGCTTGCCGGAAAAATCACTCCCGCGCGCATGCGCGGGAGTGACGTCATCGCGGCTCCGGCCAATCAGCGCGCTGGAGCCGTCTCTTCCGGCCAATCAGCGCGCCGGAGCCGCCGAACCCGGAAGAGACGACGAGGGATCATGGCAGCGCCCGCATCGATGTCCGGGGGTCCTTGTCGGGGCTTCGTTTTAAGGTAAGTTAAACATAATGGGCTAGTATGCGATGCATACTAGCTCATTATGCCTTTGTCTTGCAGGTTTTTTTTTTTTATTTATTTTTTTTTATAGGGTTTACAACCGCTTTAAGAGGCACTCCTAGGCCCCTTTCAGTTTTAATTCTACATTATTTTGGCTGCGGTGGCTCCCCACTTTTCCATTTGAGACCCTTTGGATTACCCTGATGGGTCTGTGCCCAGTATTTACAGGACACAGCAGTCTCTATTCTGGGTGCCCTTTTTGTTTTGTCACTAGACATAAAACCCAATTTAAACTGCTTCTAACACAGGAAAACAGGCCTGAGCATCCCCTATCTCTATTATACCAAATTCTCCTACAGGCCTCTCATCCAGACCCCCCTTCATATATCGCAAAATGGGAAGGAGAATTAAATGCCTCCCCTGAAGATCTAAATTGGAGCAAGACGCACAACCTTTACTTTACATTGTCAGTTTCCTCCCATGCCCAAGAACGAAACTACCGTATAAAAAAATAATATATATATATAAATATCACCAAAGAGCAATATAATATAATATATCCCCTGTGCAAGTAAAATCAAATCACTATTGATTACAGACCTATCGCAGCTACTTTAAAAGGAAATCTGTTAAAAGGTACTACAATCAAAAATTCACAATGGAATCACAAAATTAGTATAAGTAGCGCAGATAGCTCACACATCATTAATCAATCAATGACAAGAGAATAGAGAGTCCTTTGAACGTTTTACATATGCAAATGAAGAATTTCACATACAAACGTCCATCTCTAAATATATAAGTAAAATGGTCTTGCAACAAACCTCTCCACCAAGTAGGGGTCACCAGTGTATTATGGGGTCACCAAACTGAAATTCCTCCACCGTTGTGACAAAAAGAGGGGGATGGCAACTCACCAGAACATATGGCCCACCTATTCTCATAGGGCAGGCAAACACGCTTATACACAAGTCTCCCTCAGGGATCAGCCGCAATTGCAGAACTAAGCATTCATCCCTGATGATCTTTAGGCTGTACCATGCGTCCCTTTTCCTCACGATGTTTCACCCATCAAGCAGGTATAGGGAAAACAAAAAGGAGTCGCACTAGTGTGATACTGCATAAACCACTTCACACTTTATTTATCAAAAACCCAAATAAAATGCACTCACAAACGCAAGGAAATAACAAGCATTCATAATCACATATAATCAGAGTAACACAGGTGCACTGGTGGGCGATGTTGGTCTAGCTCACCCTCTCCACGCTGATGTTCCGGACATCCAAAGCCTTCGTACGTGTCACCCAGGTACTTCCGGTCGCCGTAAGGTTAATGCTCTGACGCGTTTCGTCATTTCCGACTTCTTTGAAGTGCCTGAAACTACCGTATTGCAGCCAGATGGTATAGATGCCCTTCAATCTTACATGAGATAGACCAAAATATCCCGAATGAATGTTGGAGATGCTCGCATTCACCTGGCAACATGACGCACATTTGGGGGACATGTCCCCGTATCGTACCCTTCTGGGACAAAATACTGGTTCTATATGAAAAGCTGGTCAGTGACAGGTTCCCCAAATGAGGCCCTCATAACAGTCTTGTCTATGTTGCCAGGATCTTATAAACAGATTGAAAAAAGCCTCATCCGACACTTTCTCACAGCGGGAAGATCGGTGATTGCCAGACATTGGCGTAAACCACTGGCACCCCCTATGGCTCAATGGGCATGTGAGGTGGACAGGATTGAACATATTGAAAGAATGGTGTCTTTGGGAGAATGGTAAATCAGAATCTCACTACTTTTTCCAGCAAATTTGATACTTTTGTTTCTGACTCTCCGGGCGATCCCCCATAGGCTCCCCCCCCCCTCCTTTTTCTTCTTTCTCTGCTCAAACTCTTTCGGCTTTCCCTTCCTAAATTCTGTGTGCATATTTCCATATATAGTCTTTATTACTACTTATGATTCCCCATCACAGTCAAACTGAGAACTATGAGTCCTGCAATACACTATCTATACTGTTTTAGCCACTATAACGGATTTGTCATTTATGGTGGCTGTTCATATAGATGTTCATTACCTATGTGGCATTTGTTTAATGTGTGATTCGTTGATATTGTAAGCAATGTACGTTATGTAACTTTCTATGTGCAAATGATTGTTCTAATAAAAACAGATTCAACATAAAAAAAACATTTAGGGGCAAAAAAGTTTATTGCGGCCCTGTCCGCATATGTTACAGTGAGATACATCCATTGCGTACTGTTGAATTGCGCCTTGCAATAAAAAAAACTATTTATGGGACCAAAAGAGTTTATTGCTGCCCTGTCCGCATATGTTACAGTGACATACTGTACACCCATTGCGTACTGTTAAATTGTGCCTTGCAAAAAAATGTTGGAAACCATTTATCATTTTCCTTCCACTTCACAATTATGTGCCACTTTGTGTCGGTCTATCACATAAAATCCGAATAAAATACATTTACATTTTTGGTTGTAACATGACAACATGTGGAAAATTGAATGGGGTGTGAATACTTTTTCAAGGCACTGTGTGTGTGTGTGTGTATATATATATATATATATATATATATATATATATATATATACACACACACACACACACAGTGTCTCACAAAAGTGAGTACACCCCCTCACATTTTTTGTAAATATTTTATTATATCTTTTCATGTGACAACACTTAAGGAATGACACTTTGCTACAATGTAAAGTAGTGAGTGTACAGCTTGTATAACAGTGTAAATTTGCTGTACCCTCAAAATAACTTAACACACAGGCCTTAATGTCTAAACCGCTGGCAACAAAAGTGAGTACTCCCCTAAGCGAAAATGTCCAAATTGGGCCCAATTAGCAATCTTCCTTCACCGGTGTCATGTGACTCGTTAGTGTTACAAGATCTCAGGTGTGAATGGTGAGCAGGTGTGTTAAATTTGGTGTTATCACTCTCACTCTCTCATACTGGTCACTGGAAGTTCAACACTCTCTGAGGATCTGGAAAAAAGAATTATTTCTCTACATAAAGATGGCCTAGGCTATTGCCAAGACCCTGAAACTGAGCTGCAGCATGGTGGCCAAGACCATACAGTGATGGGGGTGTGGCTTGGTCCCGATCCAAGATGGCTGCTTAGCTCCCAGCTCCTGCACCTCACGGCCTGATCCTTTTCTACTGCTGCCCGAAATAACCCCTTATCAGATACTCCACCATGGGGAGTACATCACGGAGTAACTCGGCTACCCGATCCCGTTCCCCGCGGGAACCGGAGACCCAGATTAGCCGGCATATACCCGAAATCTTCCGCACCCAGCCTAGAGACACGCAGCGGCCTACTCCCTCTCCATCCAGCCAGTCTCGTTCCCGCTCACAGAGTAGGGCCCCCCTGGGTGATGGAGCCTCCTCGTCTGAAGTGCTTGTTCCCAGACCAGCGGCATCTTTATCATTTGCGGATCTACAGTTGGTGGCCACTGACATCAAATTGGACATTAAAGCCACTCTCTCTGCGGCCATAGCGGAACTCCGGAGTGACTTCCAGGCTATGGCGATGCATGTAGAAGAAGTGGAATCTACTACTGCCCGTCATGACGCCTCGCTATGCCTTGTCCAACAGGTCACGGAATCCCACGCGGCCCTCTTACGGGATCGGAATCGCCATGTGGAGGACCTGGATAATAGGGGTCAGCGAAAGAACTTGCGGGTACGTGGCATCCCTGAGAGTGTGGAACACCAGAACCTCCCGCAAGCAGTATCGGCCATTTGCAATGACCTGCTGGGCAGACCCCCTGACACACCGGTCGTTCTGGAACAGATTCACCGCGCCCTGCGCCCTCGGGGCAGGGATAATGATCCACTTAGGGACGTGGTCTGTTGCCTGGCTAACTTCCAGGTGAAAGAAGATGTTTTACGGAATGCTAGAATCTGGCAACACCTTGCCTACCAGGGAGCCGAAATTTAAATGTTTCAGGACCTCTCTAATATCACCTTGCAAATACGGAGAGAACTGCGCCCCCTGTTGGAGAGCTTCGCTCTAGAGCCATCATTTATCGTTGGAAGTTCCCCTTTGGCCTCTCGGCCACCTTCCAGGGCCGCACTGCTCTTCTTCGTGTTCCGGAGGATTTGGAACACTTCTGCTCCACATTGGCTATCCCCTATGTCCACTTACCCGACTGGTATAGTGAGTTCCGTCTCTCGCCTCTGCAACGTGACGCTCCTATGGATGGCATACAGCCGGCGGGCAAATTCGGCATCAGTAGACGCAGAGCTTACCCGCTGTCAGGATCTGTGTCATTACATGGGTCACCTGCTGGTGGCACTGTTGTTCCTGGAACTGAGGGGCGCAGTTCCAGGGCCCACCAGCGGGTGTCTCCCAGCAGCTGGACTGTTCTTTTAATTAAGCTGCACCTGAGGAGGACTGCTGAGGGAATATAAGCCCGCCCTTCACTGAGGCTCAGTGCTTCAGTATTTTCTCTGCTAGCCATGTCCCTGTATCCTGAAACCTGTATCCTGAAACCTGTATCCTGATCCTGAGTCCTGTTCCCTGCATCCTGCTTCCTGTACCTGGCTCCCTGCTTTCCTTGTCTCCTGTCCCTGTCCTGTCCTGCTATTGTTTGCTCCATCCCTTTGTATATAGTTTGTTAGGTTCTATTGGGGTTTTGTACTGCTATCATTTATATTTTGTTTACTTGTTTATGGTCACTGGTGTTGGTATTGGAGTGTGTCATTTTGCTTAATAAACTTATTTACATCTTTATCCATCTGGGTCCTGATTCCTTGGTGCAGCCAACTGATCTGATCACCCTTGCTGGATGCCTGCATGTGGTATCCCTGACAGAATACTGAAGCCACTAACGATCAGATCGGTTGCACCTGGGAATTAGGAATTTTCTGGTTGTTGCAAGATGCAGTCAGAGGAGGTCTTTTATTTTTCTTTGCTTGTAACAGAAGACAGGGAATATTGTCGCCAAATTTTGAAAACTTACACTAGCGAGCAGTTGTTGGAATGCATCCGTCTGGCCCACTCGTTTGTTGACAAAGGCAGAGTTTTGTTCAAAGAGATTCAGCCACTTATTCAGCTCTGTGCAGAGTTGGCTTTATCTAATACCCCTAAGGGTGGTGATGATTATTCTCCTCCTTTTAGTGTCTCTCAGGTGGTATCTCTTGTGTGGCTCTTGGAAGATGATAAACCCTATTTTATTGAACATTATTCAGTGTATTCTCCAGAGGCCCTGTTGGATTGCATGAATGCTGTATATTCTCTAATCAGACAAGGGGGTTGTAAATTGAGTTTTGTTCAGGCCTTACTGCAAACCTGGTCAGATCTTTCCAATTTAGCATCAGCTAACTCACACCAATCCACTTCTGCCTCTGGACACCAGTTTTCTCAAAGTTTATCCTCTCCGTTACCCGTAGAAACCACAGCTGCAGTTAGGTATGGTTTGCTTTCCACTGCTTGTTCATATCCTGGCTTAACGAGTTGCACTTTTCCTGCATTTAACTCTGTGAAAACTTCCTCTACTACTCTGTTGCCCCTAGCAACCTCTCAGAAATTCTCCTCTGTAACTGTCTCTCCTTTTCCACCATCTCCCAATACTGCCATTTCGCTTCCATCTACTTCACAATCTATTCATAGCCCTGCAACCACTAGCAAGATTTCTGTATCTAAACCTAAAAAGAAAAGGAGATTTTTCCCAACACATACAATTATACCTGTTACCCAGCCTGCTGATCCAGTGCCCGCTGATCTGGTGCCTCCTACTGAGCCTGTTGATCCAGTGCCCACTGATCCGGTGCCTCCTACTGAGCCTGCTGATCCAGTGCCCGCTGTTCTGATGCCTGTTGTTCCAGTGCCTGCTGATCCAGTGCCCACTGATCCGGTGCCTCCTACTGAGCCTGCTGATCCAGTGCCCACTGTTCTGATGCCTGCTGTTCCAGTGCCCGCTGATCTGGTGCCTCCTACTGAGCCCGCTGATCCAGTACCTGCTGTTCCGGTGCCCGCTGATCCGGTGCCTCCTACCGAGCCTGCTGATCCAGTGCCCACTGATCCGTTGCCTTCTACTGAGCCTGCTGATCCAGTGCCCGCTGTTCTGATGCCTGTTGTTCCAGTGCCTGCTGATCCAGTGCCCACTGATCTGGTGCCTCCTACTGAGCCTGCTGATCCAGTGCCCACTGTTCTGATGCCTGCTGTTACAGTGCCCGCTGATCTGGTGCCTCCTACTGAGCCTGCTGATCCAGTGCCTGCTGTTCTGATGCCTTCTGATCCAGTGCCCGCTGATCTGGTGCCTCTTACTGAGCCTGTTGATCCAGTGCCTGCTGTTCTGATGCCTGCTGATCCAGTGCCCGCTGATCTGGTGCCTCCTACTGAGCCTGTTGATCCAGTGCCCACTGATCCGGTGCCTCCTACTGAGCCTGCTGATCCAGTGCCCACTGTTCTGATGCCTGTTGTTCCAGTGCCTGCTGATCCAGTGCCCACTGATCCGGTGCCTCCTACTGAGCCTGCTGATCCAGTGCCCACTGTTCTGATGCCTGCTGCTCCAGTGCCCGCTGATCTGGTGCCTCCTACCGAGCCCGCTGATCCAGTGCCTGCTGTTCCGGTGCCCGCTGATCCAGTGCCTCCTACTGAGCCTGCTGACCCAGTGCCCACTGATCCGGTACCTTCTACTGAGCCTGCTGATCCAGTGCCCGCTGTTCTGACGCCTGTTGTTCCAGTGCCCACTGATCCGGTGCCTCCTACTGAGCCTGCTGATCCAGTGCCCACTGTTCTGATGCCTGCTGTTACAGTGCCCGCTTGTCTGGTGCCTCCGACTGAGCCTGCTGATCCAGTGCCTGCTGTTCTGATGCCTGCTGATCCAGTGCCCGCTGATCTGGTGCCTCTTAATGAGCCTGTTGATCCAGTGCCCACTGATCCGGTGCCTCCTACTGAGCCTGCTGATCCAGTGCCCACTGTTCTGATGCCTGCTGTTCCAGTGCCCGCTGATCTGGTGCCTCCTACTGAGCCCGCTGATCCAGTGCCTTCTATTCCGGTGCCCTCTGATCCAGTGCCTCCTACTGAGCCTGCTGATCCAGTGCCCTTTGATCCGGTGCCTTCTACTGAGCCTGCTGATCCAGTGCCCGCTGTTCTGATGCCTGTTGTTCCAGTGCCCGCTGATCTGGTGCCTTCTACTGAGCCTGCTGATCCAGTGCCCACTGATCCGGTGCCTCCTACTGAGCCTGCTGATCCAGTGCCTGCTGTTCTAATGCCTGCTGGTCCAGTGCCCGCTGATCCGGTGCCTCCTACTGAGCCTGCTGATCCAGTGCCCGCTGTTCTGGTGCCCGCTGTTCTGGTGACCACTACCCAATCTGCTGACCCAGTGCTTGCTGTTCCAGTGCCCGCTGACCCAGTGCCTGCTGTTCCGGTGCCTGCTGATCCGGTGTCTCTTACTCAGCCCGCTGATCCGGTGCCAGCTGATCCCGTGCCCGCTGTTCTGGTGACCACTACTGTGCCTGCTGATCCTGTGCCTGCTGATCATGTGTCTGCTGATCCTGTGCCTGCTGATCCTTTGCCTGCTGACCCAGTGCTTGCTGTTCCAGTGCCCGCTGACCCAGTGCTTGCTGTTCCGGTGCCTGCTGACCCAGTGTTTGCTGATCCAGTGCCTGCTGAGCCACGGTCTGCCGCCCTGTTTGATGTGCCACTGTCTGTTGCCCAGCCTGGTGTGCCACTGCCGGATATCCTGCATGCCGCTGGCGCTCCCCTGCTTGATGTCCAGCTTGCCTTCAGTCCCAGTGTTGGGACATGTGTTGCAATGAGGGCAGGTGTATCCCTAATGTTACGCCTCTTCAGGAACTTGACCGGTGGGGTGCCAAGACGGCTTCCAGACCCTGGTGGTGGGGCGCACGATCAATTGCTGGACTCTGGTGGCACGCCTTCCGGCAAGTTAAAGGACTTGGGCCTAGAGAGTGCTAGAAGACCCGCAGACATGGAGGGGAGACCTTTTTGGACTTTTGGGGTAGAAGCACAATGGAGCGTCCGGAGGCCGCTCCTTAAAGGGGGGGAACTGTCAGGATCTGTGTCATTACATGGGTCACCTGCTGGTGGCACTGTTGTTCCTGGAACTGAGGGGCGCAGTTCCAGGGCCCACCAGCGGGTGTCTCCCAGCAGCTGGACTGTTCTTTTAATTAAGCTGCACCTGAGGAGGACTGCTGAGGGAATATAAGCCCGCCCTTCACTGAGGCTCAGTGCTTCAGTATTTTCTCTGCTAGCCATGTCCCTGTATCCTGAAACCTGTATCCTGAAACCTGTATCCTGATCCTGAGTCCTGTTCCCTGCATCCTGCTTCCTGTACCTGGCTCCCTGCTTTCCTTGTCTCCTGTCCCTGTCCTGTCCTGCTATTGTTTGCTCCATCCCTTTGTATATAGTTTGTTAGGTTCTATTGGGGTTTTGTACTGCTATCATTTATATTTTGTTTACTTGTTTATGGTCACTGGTGTTGGTATTGGAGTGTGTCATTTTGCTTAATAAACTTATTTACATCTTTATCCATCTGGGTCCTGATTCCTTGGTGCAGCCAACTGATCTGATCACCCTTGCTGGATGCCTGCATGTGGTATCCCTGACACCCGCCTTCTTCTCCGCCGGCTGAGAGAGCTGGTCTACCCCGCAATGGCAGTCCGACGGCGTCCCCTGACCACCGCCGGGCGAGATGCACGCCTTGAAAAGCTTTACTTCTCCAGTGTGAGTACCTGTTGCCCCAGTGTCAGTCTGCCCTGGTTTGCCCCAAGCTTCTCTGGATACCGATTTTCTGTGTATAGCTTAATCACCCGCGCAAAGTAGTTGCCACCCTCTCCTAGCCTGGACGATGAGATAACACTGTGCTCGAGGCTTCCCCCTGCCAGCTCGCCCCCTCCCCCCTGGACGCTGTGCTGAGATCTTGTTTTGTTGGGCTGGGCACTGTCTGTTAAGGTCACTTCCCCTGCTGTTCCACGGATGCCTCTGGTCGCTTGGACACACTGCCTCCCCCACCCTACTACCTGCCTTCCCACTGTGAGGTGGAGATCCGGCGGTTGCCCTCCCCCCTCTCCCCCGGACTTTGGTCCCGTCTACTGAGGTGTACCTTGGCGGAGTCTGTGTGCACTGATATGAACGGTCCCTCCTATCACCACCTCTCGGGGACTGTACTCTGACTTTGGATGCCCCTCAGTCTATCGCTTTCCTTAATCATGGTTCCCTTCTCCGCCACTTATGCCTTCGGTTGAAGCCAGCCTTTTTGCCTATCGAGGCCCTCCAGGTCGTCGCTGGATGATGGAGTCGCTAACATTTCCCCACTTGTGACGCTGGCTCTGTATATCCCTTATGTACTTGCTCACTTGATAACCCAGACTTGTCGTGCACTGAGGGATGCGAGCTGTGTCTTGCATAGTCATGCCAGCTGGCTCCTCTCGGTGTTCGACCCCCTGGATGGATGCCTTATGTTTGGGAAATGTTTCTGTGTGTTCTTCTTTTTGAGATATGAGTGGGACTGGTGTGATGAAGGGTGGTGGCGGGGGTTGGGTAACTCGGGCTGTGGTTGTTTATTTGCTGCCTTTGCTTGCTCCGCTGCGTCTTTTGCCTTTCTGTGCTCCTGTCATCCCTCTGGTGGTTTTGGTGTTTCCACCACCTAGGGGATGTCTGGGGGCAGACTGGCTCGGTGATAAAGTGCCTTAACAGTTCCCTTGTGGAATTTTTATATGTGACCAAATAACAGGGGGCATGCATGTTACTTCTACAGTTTTCTATGCAAAATGACAATCTTTTCTTTACAGGTGTTTTGCTTTTATTGTTGATGCGCAGGCTCCTCTCCCCTATACCCCTCCAGGGTTTTCCTAGTTCCTGGTTCGTGTGCCTGAGTATAGTTCGGATTTTCTGTCCCTCCTGGATGACACTGGGTTCTTTACGGGTACCCCCCTTTTTCCTTCCTCCCATCCCTTTCTGTTTTGTGTTTTGTATCATGGCTCACAGTCGTTTAGGGTTGCGATGTTTCTTGGGCAACTTTGTCCGGGCTGCTCCATGTCCCCTTACGGTACTGCTCCTCCCCCCCTCTCTGCTTCTGTACTCCAACATCTATGGCTGTCCTCTCGCCCTTTCCCCCTAGGATTGGGTTGTAGGCCCCTATCTTTCTGCTCGCATGCCAGATCTACTCCCCTTGTTCCCCGCGTTCCCCGGGCTCTCCTTTCAATGGCCCTTCAGTTGCCTGGTGCTGACCCCCATTCTTGGATACTCTTCCTTCCACACTCGCCAACGGTTGAGGTTATATACCTCTCCCGAACTCGATCCGATTTCTTCCCCCGTCCTTTCCCTTGCTAGGTGAGGTAGCAGGTCTACTAACACCCTCGGTCTTTGTCCCCCACCCCCCCCCCCTCCCACTTGTTTCCCCCCTTCGCTTGTCCTATATCTTCCCTCCCTGTCCTCTATCTTTTGCTCCCTCTTTATTCTCCTTCTCTCTTACTGCTCTTGGCCTCTCCCCCCCCCCTTTTTTTTTGGGGGGGGGTTTAGGTTATACCTGTTGCTAACATGCCACGTATCCCCCCCGTTGGACCCTGAAGCCCAAAGGCTGAAAATAGTCTCCTTCAACGCTAAGGGTCTTAACACTTCACAGAAACGGTCCACGGTTTTAACACATATGCGTAGGCTCCGGGCGGACGTGGTTTTCCTTCAGGAGACACATTTCCGCTCTGATGCCATTCCCCGCTGCTACAACAAATATTATCCTACTGTATTTCATGCTACGTCGGCGGAGTCTAAGACTAAGGGGGTTTCGATTCTGATTGCCAAGACTGTTCCTTTAACCATCTCGGCCTCCTTAGCGGACCCCCAGGGCCGATACCTCTTCTTGGCTGGCTCTATTCGCAACCAGCCTCTCACTCTTGTGAATGTTTATAGCCCTAATTCTTCACAAGTATCTTTTTTCCGTGCTGTGGTTGCTGAACTGATTCCCTTCCAGAAGGGCACTCTCATTTTTGGGGGTGATTTCAACGTCCCTCTGGACCCTCTATTGGATACTTCCTCGGGTTCCTCTTGTCTTCCTTACAAAGCACTGAAACAAATAAGGTTGAGCCTTCAGGAAATGTTCTTGCATGATTCTTGGCGCACTATGCATGCGCGAGATAAAGACTTCACCTTCTTCTCCCCGCTTCACCGGAAGTATTCCAGGATAGATTATCTCTTTCTATCCCAAAAGGACCTGGTATATCTTACTGACGCTACGATCGAACCATCTGTTATCTGTGATCACAACCCGATCACGCTGACACTATCTTTGCCAATCTATGCCCCCCGAGACAGGATTTGGAGGTTGGATGCCTCCCTGCTGACGGATCCTGTCCGACTTTCCGAAATCCGTTCCGCTCTTGTGGACTATTTTCGCTGTAACTCTACCCCTGATACGTCTCTAGTTACTCGTGGGCTGCACATAAGTGTGTTATCCGAGGAAAACTCTTGGCGCTTGCCTCTGCTCTGCGGAAGCAGAGGGAGGCGACCATCTCTGAATACTTGTCTCAAATTTCTGCCCTGGAGAGGGCTCATAAGAGGACGCTGGCTCAAGCCACGCATGTCACTCTCATGGACACTAGAGAAAAGCGCCAGCTGGAGCTAGATAGAAGGACGCGCAGGAGCTTCTTGCTCTCTCAGAAGCTCTTTTACGAGCATGGCAATAAAAGTGGCCGCCTCCTAGCGAGGGCTTTGCATGCCTGAAAGGCCAAAACTGTTGTTCACCACCTCCGCTCTGCTTTGGGATCGCGAGTTACGAACAATAGGGATATTGCTGGCGCATTTGAGCGATATTATCGCCAGCTTTTAACTTACCACAAGAGAATTCTCTCTCCTCTGCCCCTGAGTTGAAGGCTCGTGCCCTCGACGACTTCCTTAGTAGGAACCTGTCCCAGGAGATCTCGTCGGATTTCAAAGCTTCTCTTGAGGCTCCCAATGCCCTCCCTGAGTGGACGTCGGCGCTTAAACAGCTCAAACCGAACAGGAGTCCTGGCCCAGATGGCCTGTCTGCGGCCTATTATAAATCTTTTGCCGATGTTCTGTCCACCCCGTTTCTGGAGGCGTTTAATTCTCTCTCGGCAGGCAATCCCCTGTCCCCGTGTATGCTTGAAGTGCACATAGTTGTTATCCCGAAGGAGGGGAAGGATCCGACCTCCCCGTCCAATTATAGGCCAATCTCGTTATTGAACGTGGACATAAAGCTTTTTGCTAGAATTATGGCGAACAGGTTGCTTCCCCTCCTCTCTAAAGGGATTCATCTCGATCAAGTCGCCGGCCAGGGATAATACCATCAAAGCCATAAACCTCCATCACGTTCTTTCAGTGTCTCAGCAGAGGGGGTTCCTTCTCTCCCTGGACGCTGAGAAGGCATTTGATAGGGTCTCGTGGGATTACATGGAAGCTGCCCTACGTGCTTGGGGTTTGGGCCCGCGCATGATGTGCTTCCTTATGTCTCTTTACGCTAACCCAAGTGCTCGTGT
This sequence comes from Pelophylax lessonae, assembly GCF_965119305.1. Taxonomy (NCBI): domain Eukaryota; kingdom Metazoa; phylum Chordata; class Amphibia; order Anura; family Ranidae; genus Pelophylax; species Pelophylax lessonae. The sequence goes on from NC_138776.1 coordinate 225,824,038, forward strand.
TCGGGTTAACGACACCCTATCAAATGCCTTCCCCGTCCGTAACGGTACTAGACAGGGGTGCCCTTTGTCCCCTCTGCTCTTTGTACTGACATTGGAACCTTTCTTGAACAGCATTAGGGATAACGCATCTGTTCATGGGGTTAAGTTTGCTGCCAAGGAATACAAGGTGGCTGCTTACGCAGACGACCTCTTGCTGTTTTTGACTGACCCCATCACTACTCTCCCTTCGGTTATGCAGGAATTTCGTAAATTTTCCTCCTTGTCCAATATGAAGATTAATTTTACCAAATCCTTTGCCCTGAACGTCTCCCTGTCCCCTCAAGAAGTACAAAATTGCAAGGACAACTTCCGCTTTGTGTGGAAGCAGGACTCCTTAACATATTTGGGCATACAGATCCCGGCCAACCTGCAACACTTATTTCTCCGGAACTTTCCCCCAATTCTTTCCAAAATCAAACAAGATCTCCTTGCATGGACTCGACTGCCCCTGTCTTGGTTCGGTAGAGCCACAGTCTTAAAGATGAACGTTCTACCGAGGCTTTTGTACGTTCTCCAAACGGTTCCTACTGCTATTCCGCGGACCTTCTTTTGGGATTACAAGCGTCTGGTGTCCACGTTTTTGTGGAATGATAAGCAACCCCGCATCCATTATGACCTTCTCTGCTTGCCCAAACACAAAGGGGGTATAGGTCTTCCGGACGCTCGAAACTACCATATGGCGTGTCACTTAACCAGAATCATCGATTGGAATGTCCACAAGCTCTTTAAGGATTGGGTGTCCCTGGAGGGTGGCTTTACTACACTTGACTTGGCTACGTCCCCGTGGTTACAACCCACTCATCTCCCACTCTCTCTTCGGCTTCACCCTTTGATTGGCCCGACTCTCCGTTCTTCTCACGCAACGTGCAAAGCGCGTGAGATCTCGAGGGCCCAGGGTCCAATGACCCCGCTCAAACTTAACCCTGACTTTCCTCCCGGCTTGCACCGTCATTACCTGGTCGCATGAACAACTGCGCATTCACCATGTCAGTGACGGGGTGGAGGTCTTTGCGGCCTCTTCTATAGCTAAGACAGCGAAGAAACCCCCCATACCACCCTGGTCCTTTCTTCTGCTTGCCCATTATGTGCAAGCCTTTATTCGTAAGTTCTCCTGTCGGGATTCCCTGACCACGCTTGATGGGCTTTGTCAGCAGGAGGGCCCCCTCCGTAAGCTAATCTCGATCACGCACTCCCTCCTGTTTGAAAACTCGGGTCAGCTCATCCGCAACCGTTGTGTAGCCTGGGAGAAGGAGCTGGTCTGCTCGTTTTCCGAGGACGAATGGGAGCAGATTTTCTTGAAAAACCACAAGTGTTCACGGAATGTGACGACCCAAGAAAACGGTTATAAAATTGTTTCGAGGTGGTACTGCACTCCTTCATAAGTTCGCACCTTCCATACCCTCCACCTGCTGGAGGTGTCTATCGGACACTGGGTCTCTTCTCCATATTCTATGGTCTGGCCCACGGTTGACAGCGTTTTGGACGGAGGTCCACAGAATTATCAGGCAGGTGACTACAGATGAACTGGACTTCTCACCGGCTCAATTTCTCTTGCACCATTCCCCCACATCACATGCTTCATATACGAAATCACTCACAGTCCATATGATAAATGCAGCGCGGCAATGCATTCCTGTTTTGTGGAATTCCACACAGGCACCCACGATTAAACATTGGCTGTGTCGGATTGCTGCAATTGTGGAAATGGAAGAGCTCATTCATGTCGCCAATGACACCCCTGCTAAATACCACAAGAAATGGGCGTGCTGGGCTCACTTCACAACCTCAGAGGAATTTTCTACACTCAACGCTTAGTTGGGTCTGGTTTTTTGCTGCTACCTCTTAGCTCTGCATCCCGTGTTGAGGTTGGACTTGTCTTGTCTTGGCTTTCCGAATCGTCTCCTTTGTGCCCGCTGTGTCCACTATCGTTAGCTGCCATTGTATACGGTTCGGCTTTAGTCTGCAGGTAACCCCATCCCCCCCCTTTTTTTTCTCTCTCTCTTCTCCTCTTCTTTTCTTCTATCTTCCCTTTTCTATCCCCGCCTTCCCCCAACCTCCTCCCATCCCCTTCCTTTCCCCCCTACCTTTTTAGGTGCTACCTAGCTGTCTGGCTGGTCCACACTGCTCGCACCTCTCCACCGCCTTCTTCTACGCCATTTTTCTTTTCTTTTTTTTTTGGTACCACCCCACCGTTGCTGTGCCTGGGTCGGTTGTGCCCGGAGCATATTCGCGTGCAAGGTCAAGACCCTTTTGTTTAGAATGACTAACAGTAGGGCTTCTTCTCGTTTTCAGTCCTTAAAATTTTTGGGTTTGTCACTGTATTTGAGTCTTCCCTCACATTTTGGGTCCCTGGACCCTGGATCTGTACCCCCCCCCTTGTTTTGGAATGCCCTTGCAGGTTGTACATTCTCTGCGAGACCTAGACGATGCATTAGGACCGCTATGTGTAGGTTGGAGTTTACATTGCCTTGGGTTAGTCCTGGGTCTTCTTGGCCTTTCTATGTCTACATTTGCGGGTGGGATATTAATTTATTGTTATCTACTGTATATGCCTGATTACTTGCATGTGGTTGTTTGTTTTGCTGTATTGCATCTCCTATTATTCAATAAAAACTGTTTTGAAAAAAGACCATACAGTGGTTTAACAGGACAGGTTCGACTCAGAACAGGCCTCGCCATGGTCAACCAAAGAAGTTGAGTGCACATGCTCAGCTTCATATTCAGAGGTTGTCTTTAGGGAAATAAGACGTATGAGTGCTGCAAGCATTGCTGCAGAGGTTGAAGGGGTGGGGTGGAGTCAACCTGTCAGTGCTCAGACCATACACCGCACACTTCATCAAATTACTCTGCATGGCTGTCGTCCTAGAATGAAGCCTCTTCTAAAGATGATGCACAAGAAAGCCCACAAATAGTTTGCTGAAGACAAACAGACTAAGGACATCGATTACGGGAACTATGTCCTGTGGTCTGATGAGACCAAGATAAACTTGTTTGGTTGAGATGGTGTCAAGCGTGTGTGGCGGCAACCAGGTAAGGAGTACAAAGACAAGTGGTGGTGGAAGTGTCATGGTCTGGGGCTGCATGAGTGCTCCCGACACTGGGGAACTACAGTTCATTGAGGGAACCATTAATTCCAACATGTACTGCAACATACAGAAGCAGAGCATAATCCCCTCCGTTCGAAGACTGGGCAACAGGGCAGTATTTCAACATGATAATGACACCAAACACACCTCCAAGACAACCACTGCCTTGCTAAAGAAGCTGAGGGTAAAGGTGATGGACTGGCCAAGCATGTCTCCACACCTAAACCCTATTGAGCATCTGTGGGGCATCCTCAAATGGAAGATGGAGGAGCGTAAGGTCTCTAACATCCACCATCTCCATGATGTCGTCATGGAGGAGTGGAAGAGGACTCCAGTGGCAACCTATGAAGCTCTAGTGAACTTCATGCCCAGAAGGGTTAAGGAACTGCTGGAAAATAATGCTGGGCACACAAAATATTGAAACTTTGTGCCAAATTTAGACATTTTCATTTAGGGGTGTACTCGTTTTTGTTGCCAGCGGTTTAGATAATAATGGCTGTGTATTGAGTTTTTTTGAGGGGAAAGCAAATTTACACTGTTATACAAGCTGTACACTCACTACTTTACATTGTAGCAAAGTGTCATTTCTTCAGTGTTGTCACATGAAAAGATGTAATACAATATTTACAAAAATGTGAGGGGTGTACTCACTTTTGTGAGATACTATATATATATATATATATATATTTTTTTTTTTTTTTTTACAAAAACAGGTCACATGTATAAGTAAAATCAGACAATGATGTGTAAGTAAATGACCGGATGAAATATTTCAACACCCCATTCAAAGCACTTTGAGGTATTCAACCGCTTCTTTAGGATTGAGTGGTTAACATTGAATATACATTCAATCAGCTGATCTGTCTGTAATATATACATACAATAAGATGTGAAAATTCAAAAAATAAATGCCTTGTACATCACAAATATATATACATAACTTGTATTATAATGCAAACATACTCCAATCAAGCACATTACAGCTGCTTCTTTCTGGCTACTCAACCATGCAGCTCATTTTTGTGCAAGTTACATCATATTGTGCTCCTTGAGACAACCACTTTGACTTCGACAGAGAAGCCTGTATTGTTTTTTTAGGTTACCTGTGGGTTTTTCTTTGTATCTCAAACAATTCCTCTGCAAGTTGTGGCTGAAGTTACATATTACATAGTTACATAGTTTGTGAGGTTGAAAAAAGACATCAGTCCATCCAGTTCAACCTATGATGTGTGTGTGTGTTTGCTGTTAACTGTACATTATATACCCCTGTATGTTGTGGTCTTTAAGGTGCCCATCTAATAGTTTTTTTAAACTTTCGATGCTCCCTGCTGATACCACTGCTTGTGGAAGAGAATTACACATCCTTAATGCTCTGACAGTGAAGAACCCCTTACGTATTTTAAGGTTAAACTGTTTTTCCTCTAGTTTTAGTGAGTGGCCACGTGTCTTATTTTGTTCCCTTTCTCTAAAAAGTTTGTTCCTTATGCTAGGGTCGCCAGTACAGTATTTGTACATGGATATCATATCCCCCCTCAATCGTCTCTTCTCCAGAGAGAATAAGTTCAGTGCTTGTATTCTTTCCTTATAGCCGATGCCCTCCATTCCCCTAATTATTTTTGTTGCCCTTCTCTGGACTCTCTTCAGTTCCAGCACGTCCTTCCTGAGGACCGGGGCCCAGAACTGGACAGCATACTCCAGATGTGGCCGGACCAGAGTCTTGGAGAGTGGTAGAATAATTTCTTTATTTCTGGAGTGAATCCCCATTTTTATACATGCCAGTATACAGTTGGCTTTGCTTGCAGCGGCTTGGAATTGCATGTCACTGCCAAGCCTGTTGTCCACCAGAACCCCCAGGTCCTTTTCCATCTTAGATTCACCCAGAGGTTTCCCCCCCTAGTGAGTAGCTTGCTTTTGTGTTTCTGACGCCCAAGTGCATTACTTTACATTTCTCAACATTAAACCTCATCTGCCATGTAGTTGCCCACCCCATTATTTTGTTCAGGTCCGCTTGTAAGGTTTCCACATCCTGCATAGAAGATATTGGCATGCTTAATTTAGTATCATCCGCAAATACTGAGATTGTACTAGATATCCCCTCCTCTAGATCATTTATGAATAAATTAAACAGGATTGGTCTCAGGACAGAACCTTGGGGGACCCACTTTCCACACCTGCCCAATCCGAGTACTCCCTATTAATCACCACCCTCTGGACTCTCCCCTGGAGCCAGTTCTCTATCCAGGTACTCACCCTATGGTCCATACCTACATTCCTTAGTTTGTACAGTAAGCGTTTGTGGGGAACCGTGTCAAAGGCCTTTGCAAAGTCCAGATACACCACATCCACAGGCTTACCTTTATCTAGGTGGCAGCTCACTTCATCGTAGAAGGTTAATAGATTGGATTGGCAAGTCAGATTTTTCATAAATCCATGCTGATTACTACTAATAATACCGTTTTCATTACTAAAGTCTTGTATATAGTCGCTTAACATCCCCTCCAAAATCTTGCAGACTACTGATGTTAGGCTGACCGGCCTATAGTTACCCAGGATATATCTCGGCCCTTTTTTAAATATTGGTACCACATTGGCTTTTTTCCAATCAGCTGGCACCATACCCGTCAGTAGACTATCCTTAAAGATCAAGAATAATGGTCTGGCAATCACCTGGCTGAGCTCTTTAAGAACCCTCGGGTGCAAGCCATCCGGTCCCGGTGATTTATTTATGTTAAGTTTCTCTAGTTCTAAGTCTATCTTCTGTTAGCCATGGGGGTACTTCCTGAGGTGTATTATTTAGTTTAGCATTACAAGCTGGGTTAGTGTAGCCCCCTGATTCTTTTGTGAAGACTGAAGAGAAGAAATTATTTAACACTTTCGCCTTTTCCCTGTCCTCTGTGGCCAAATTTCCTGCGTCGTCTTTTATGGGACCAATGTGTTCTGGCCTCGCTTTCTTACTGTTTATATACTTAAAGAATTTTTTTGGGGTTCTTTTTACTCTCTTCCGCTATTTGTCTCTCTTGTTCTATTTTAGCCACCATGATTTCGCGTTTACATTTCTTATTACACTCTTTGTAATGCTTGAATGCTGCAAATGACCCCTCAGCCTTTTATTTTTTAAAGGCCTTTTCTTTAGTATTAATATGCATTTTTATGTTAGAGTTTAGCCACCCAGGGTTTAGTTTTGCTCTTTTAAATGTATTTCCCTTTGGAATGCACTGGCCAGTCCCTTTGTTTATTATGCTCTTGAAGCAATCTCATTTTTCCTCTGTGTTCTTTGTTCCCAGGGTTCTATCCCATATGATATTTTCTAGCAGAGAGCGCAGTTTTGGGAAATTGGCTCTTTTGAAATTCAGTGTCCTTATATTACCCTTGTTTTTCCTATTACTATAATTAATACTGAAACCTATTGACCTATGGTCACTGTTTCCTAAGTTGCCCCGTATTTCTTTATCCGTAAACAGGTCTGAATTGTTGGTAATCAGTAGGTCAAGTTTCTTGTGGGTGCGTTCACCATCTGCGCTACCTAATAAATATATAATAAAACAGTGGTGTATCCATACCATGGAGTGTCACTCTATAAAAAATGTGCAAAATAAAGTGCCAGTGCAAAGGTGTATTGGATCAATAAAACCGTGCAGATAAAACTTATGGCTGGATAAGTTAAAAGACACAAAGTGCTGGTGAAAATATTTAATGTCAAGTGACAGATTATAATAATAATAATAATAAAATCAATAATTGTTGATAAAAATTCCAAAGACCAGCTGTGTTTAAAAAATGGGTGAAAAAAGTGGTTGTGATAAAATCTCAAGTGCTTGTGTTCCGATTGTCCACTAGGGGTCGCACTCACCCTTCAACGGAGATACCAATAGTAGCTGTAGGGATATCCACAAGAGGGGTCCGTAGCAAACTCCCAGATATGGCTCCTGAAAATCCTCACAGACAAGCGGATCCCATCTGGGTGTTTAAGCACAGGAGCCCCATAGTGCAGTATATACTAAATAAATTACAAGATAAATAGTAGCAACTCATGGTGAAAACAGTAGCCGATCGATTCAGAGTGCAATTTGCAGTCCCGGGAAGCTTGATGAAATCAGTAGTAACTGCTATGGGATCACTTTTACAGGAAATTGGGATAAAAATAAAATCTCATACCTGGACCTAGAATTGTTTAAAAAAGAAGGAAAGCTATGTAGTAAAACCTTTTTCAAGAAGATGGATAAGAATGGGTATATACCCACAAAAAGTTGCCACCAGCATCAGTGGTTATGCAACATACCGAAAGGCCAGCTACTCAGGATAAGGAGGAACTTTAGCGATATCCGGGACTTTGACATCCAAGCCGATATCCTGATCCAGAGATTTTTGGAAAAAGGTTATAAAAAGAAAGAGTTAGAACACCTAAAACAGCTCGTAAGGAGGATGAAGAGAGAAGACCTCATCCAAGAAAATAAGAATAATAATAGGAATAATGACAATAGATTTGACTGTGCATTCATCACTGGTTTCAATAGACAGCATAAGGATGTGGAGAGAATAATAAAAAAGCATTGGCCCATTCTTACTGCTGACAAAACTTTGAAACAAATATTGCCAAAAAAAACATCGTTCATATACCGACGGGCACCCACTCTCAGGGATAAAATCGTACATAATGTAATAAATCCACCCAAAAGGATTCATCTACCTACTAGTATCAATGGTTTTTTCCGATGCCAAAAATGTCTTCCTTGCAGAAACAACAGAAAACAACAAAAGAAGATAAAGAGTTTTAGATCAAATGTTACTGGCATGAAATACAAAATTAAAGACACCATCACATGTTCCAGTACGCATGTCACGTATGTGATAGAATGCCCTTGTAATCTACAATACATTGGGAGGACCACACTACCCCTATTCGTGAGGATTAGGGAGCATATCAAAAACATTAAAAAAGGATTTATAAAACACAATCTTTCTAGACATTTTAAGGAGGTCCACGACCAAAACCCCACAGGAATGATTTTTTATGGGATTGATAAGATCAAGGGGGACTGGAGAGGTAGTAATAAGAAAAAGGATGGTCTCAAGGAATGAAACCAAATGGATTTATTTAATGCGCTCCCTCCGTCCCGAAGGTCTAAACGTGGATATTGATTTAAACTGCACTATGGGGCTCCTGTGCTTAAACACCCAGATGGGATCCGCTTGTCTTTGAGGATTTTCAGGAGCCATATCTGGGAGTTTGCTACGGACCTCTCTTGTGGATATCCCTACAGCTACTATTGGTATCTCCGTTGAAGGGTGAGTGCGACCCCTAGTGGACAATTGGAACACAAGCACTTGAGATTTTATCACAACCACTTTTTTCACCCATTTTTTAAACACAACTGGTCTTTGGAATTTTTATCAACAATTATTGATTTTATTATTATTATTATAATCTGTCACTTGACATTAAATATTTTCACCAGCACTTTGTGTCTTTTAACTTATCCAGCCATAAGTTTTATCTGCACGGTTTTATTGATCCAATACACCTTTGCACTGGCACTTTATTTTGCACATTTTTTATAGAGTGACACACCATGGTCTGGATACACCACAGATTTATTATATATTTATTAGGTAGTGCCGATTCCAACTACTCCCCCCTTTTATAATACTTGACCCCTAATTCTTAGGGGTTGGTTGGTGGCTGCTTCCTATTTTTTAAAAAAACAATATCCTCTGGAATAATCCATAGCGCTGGTCCCCTCCTATTCTACTGCGTTCACCATCTGACCCATGAAATTGTCCTGCAAAACATTTAGGAACTGCCGAACCTTGGCTGAATGCGCGGTTCCTTCTGCCCAGTCTATATCTTGATAATTAAAGTCCCCCATTATAATGACATTCCCATCCTTGCTGTTAATTCTATCTGTAAAAGGAGGTCCGCCTCGCCCACCTCCCCCTCCTCCCTCTGGTTGGGGGGCCTATAACATGCGACCAATATTACCCTCCCTATAGTGCCTTCCCCTTTAAGTTCTACCCATAGGGATTCTGCCTCGTCCATAGTTCCATTATTAATATCATCCCTCATATTTACCTGTACACTGTTCTTAATATACAGACATACCCCTCCCCCTTTTTTACCTTCTCTATCTCTGCGATAAAGGGAGTACCCCTGAATGGTCGCCATCCAGTCATGAGAGTTGTCGAACCAAGTCTCTGTTATCCCCACAAAATCAAAGTCCTCCTCAAACATCAGCAGCTCCAGCTCTCCCTTCTTGTTAGCCAGGCTTCTGGCATTGGTATACAAACCTCGTAATTTTGACCGGTTGCATATTTCCTCGTTTGATGTTGTTTTTAGGCTGCCCTTGTGATTTTTCCCCATACCCACCTTGGATTTAGGTACTCTAAACACCCTACCACTAATGTCCCCATTTGTGCCCTCTGAATCTGGCTAATTCTACATCTGTACCCTCCCCCCATCACCTAGTTTAAAAGCCCCTCTAACTTTATGGCCATCCTCTCACCCAGTACGACTGCACCCTCCCCATTTAGGTGCAATCTGTCCCTACCAAAGAGCCAGTGGCCGACTGAGAAGTCGGCCCAGTTCTCTAGGAACTCAAAACCCTCCTTACTACACCAGCTCCTCAGCCACTTGTTAACTTCCCTTATCTCCCGCTGCCTCTCTGGTGTGGCTCGAGGTACAGTAGTATTTCTGAAAATACTACTTTGGAGGTCCTACTCCTCAACTTAGCGCCTAAGTCCCGGAAATCGTTTAGGACTCTCCATCTTCCTCTGCCTATGTCATTGGTACCCACGTGTACCATGACAGCTGGGTCTTCCCCAGCCACACCCAGTAATCTGTCCACCCGATCCTCGATGTGGTGAACCTGAGCGCCTGGTAAAGAACAGACTGTTTGGAGCCCACGGTCTTTGTGACAGATTGCACTGTCTGTCCTTCTAATGATTGAGTCCCCTACCATCAGCACCTGTCTTTCCTTTCCCTTTCTCCCCGCCTCACTGGAGGAGTTCTTCCCCTGGCAGCTAGGGGCGTCGCTCTGCTCCAGCAATGCTGTTCCCTGACTGGTTACCCCAACATCACGCAAGAAGGCGTATTTATTGGGGTGCTCCAGCCCAGGACCGGCCTCCTTGCCTTTTTCCCTTCTACCCTTCCTAACTGTCACCCATCTACTCTGCTCTGATGCCTGCACCTCCGTTACTCCGCCCTCCTCTGTGCAGACCCCGGCCTGCACCTGTCGCGTATGATCCCAGCTCTCCTTCGGTATGGACATTTGTCTCAGTGTTGCCAGCTGCTTCCCTAGATTAAGGACCTGAGCTTCCAGGGAAGCAACGTGCTTACATTTTGTGCATTTGTATTCGACCTCGATCTCATGATTGAGGAATGCATACATATCACAAGATGTACACCGAATCGCATCTCCACACCCGCCGGGCATTGTACCTACTGATCTAATCTAATGGGGATTCAGTAATTTAAGTCTGTCCTGTGTAGCTGTTTCCTAGCTTCCTAACTCTACTTTCTTACCCTCTGGTACTCCGCTACACTCACTGAAACTCTCAGACACTCAAAGTATTTCTTGGTCTACTGTGACCATAGTTTGGTATCAAGCGATCCCTGAATTTTCTACTTCTTAATACGCTAATAAACAGTACCTACTGGCAAATTTAAGGCTTTGATTATCTTTTTATATCCTTTTCCATTTTTATAAAGTTCCATTACCTTGTCACGCATATCTTTTGACAGGTATTTTCTTGTCTTTAAGGCTCAGTATCCAGCCTGCTCAGTGCAAAGCTAACAAACTCATTGAGTATTTAAACACAGACACTAATTACAATTTATAAAGCCACAGATGTGCGAAACAAAGCTTTAATTGCCATTTAACCTGTGTGTGTCACCTTGTATGTCTCTACCAAAGCTAAACATTCCAGGGTATGTAAACTTTTGATCAGGGCAATTTGGGTGATTTCTGTTATCATTATGATTTAAAAAGGATCCAAACAACTATGTGATAATAAATGGCTTCATATGATCAGTCATATTTTCAATATTAATGCCAAAATGTCACGATTTCTGCCAGGGTATGCAAACTTTTGAGCACAACTGTAATTTTTGAATAGTTTCAACGTATTAGATATATTTATTGCATTAATATGTATATCAACTACACAATCTTGAAGAAGCAGTTGAATACTACAATAAATGTCAAATAGGGTGCAAAAGTGAATATTCGATCTGGATCTATAATTGCATACATCATTGTCTCGTTTTATTTATGCACATTACTGGTGTTCATAAAAAGTATTTTATTAAAAAGTAATACAAGTATTTTTATATTTATGTTTTTAATATGTATTTTTATTTATATGTAATTGTGGTTTTGATATAACATCTTCATCATTGTTACACTCAAAGTCTGTTAGTAGGTTCTGCTGATGGTTTAATAGAAGTACAAAGAAAAGAAAGTTTACATGTAAGTCTTTAATTGTGTTGTTTGCATAGAATTCAGCTTTAATTACACTAGCAGTGGCAATACTTGACCTTACATAAATTAATTGAAAATAATGCAATTTACAAGTCTTCTAGATTGGCATAAAAATGCCAACATTTGCCAGCATAACATACAGCTGTACTGAGAAACTATGTACATTGCTTTTACTGATATCCTTTGAAATGCTAGTTATCTGTACTGCTTTGTGAGCCAGTGGTTTGGAGTTCTACGTTTTGAAGCCATTGGATTACTTTGACATCTAGTCCACTAATGTTTTAGGTGAGGGCAAGCAATATCAGCTCAGTTTGCCAGGACAGGTTTCTATTTTAAACAAATTAAACTTTTTTTTTTTTAATGGATCATCATGTTGGAAACTTCAGTGGCTTTAAACATCACTCCTTGGGTTTACCAGGCCTCCATTCCTCCAGAAAAACATTAGCACACAACCTTTTTTTAGATTTATGATATATACATAAAACATAAATGGCAATTCCCTTGTACTGTATTATCGTGTAACATCCCTCTTTGGCATATACAGAATCCACTGCATGTTTAAGCTGTGGCCTCTCCTTCTATAACCCCATTGGAATAGTTAGATTCTTGCAGTTGAACAGCCGCTGGATCTTTTTCTTTTGTTGAATGAACCTGGAGTAAACGGCGTTGGTAAAAGATTAAATATCCTGGAAGGATGAACCCAGCAAAGGAAAAGATCAACAAACCAAGGTTTACCTGAAGGAGAAAAGAGGAAGAGAAAAATTAATGATCTATAAAATGCTCCATTCACAATGTGGAGAGTAGCTGCAAACAAGAGGGTCAAACTCTTTATAGCGCATAGTGCCGAAAATGCTAGTATAGGTAACTTATATCTGGGAGGATAACCATCAAGATGGTAATGCAGCCTGATGTTGTGGAGAATATATCTGTCTCCAGGTAAGTGCATGATTGCACTCCATGTTCAGGGAGACCACGTCTTTGTTCACCTAGGGGGCATTGAGATGATATAAATGGCATAGGTGTGCAAATAACCTGTTTGTTGCAGAGCTGCCCAGGTTCATGTACGTAGACCCAAGTAGTTGGAAAGTAGGTAATAGACTGCAATCCAGTGGATATAGGCTTTTTCTACTATTTATTAAATTAGAGCACCAATAATGAATGTAACTTCTTTCAGACCGCCTGACGCAGATATACTGTGGCAGGCAGCCCCTCCTGCACGAATCGACATAGGGTTACACCGGACGCAAGCATGGCTCAGGGGCATGCGGGAGCGCGCCCTCCATCCCGCAATGGTCTGATTTGGTACAGAACTGATCAAGGAAATATAAAATATATGTAGAAAGCTGGTAAAAGGCGCTACCTATAAGCGATGACTCACACAAAAATCATCAATGAATGATCACAAATATATAAATGCAAATGTAATATAAAGTGCAATGTGCCAGTGGCTGAAGTAATCAAGGGTATAAATTCCACAGACCCTCAACAAGTGCTCAGTATATATAGATGCTATACTGTGAGCAAACAGAAATGTGCGATGGGTGATAATAATGAAAGTGCACAAATGCAAGGCAGTGATGCATAAAATAGTGTAGACTCACTCTTTAGGTTGGTCAGGATCGAGTGAGTCTACACTATTTTATGCATCACTGCCTTGCATTTTCCATCATGGGGTTCTGTTTCTGTTTGAGCACCTAGATCGCTAGGATCTCCCTATCATCTGCTCATCAGAAGTGGAGGGAACCCCTGGATTTGTCAGCCTGTCTTCATCATACAGGTCGTATTGCTAGTGTGACATCTAGTGGTGAACACAGATGTAGACACTTTCCTTTGTCTCATTTTGCTTTCTCCTTTATGGTTTGAGGATATAACTTTCGGTGTTATTCTGGACACTAAACTAACTTCCTTTTAGGAAAGAACACCTTACTTTCCTAATTTTTATTTGGTTCACTTTAATATACACCAACATTAAGGAATTTATATGCACTTTATTATATGAAATCATTCTTTGCGATATTTTGCACTATTTATTTATTTATATTGTGGGGTTGATTAGCTCGGTGGCGGGTATGGATGACCCCTTTGGGGGGTTCGTTACACAGGGAGATAGCCGAGAAGTGGTTGCAAACAACAGTTTGGTTTATTCATGCAATTTTCTTCACACAAGTGCAAGCGTCAAAAACATCCAAAATAAAAATAAAACACAAAATAAATCCTTGCCACTGTGGGCGGCTACCTTCTCACATACAGGAACCTACCTACGGAGTCTGTCTCCAACCTACTGTTGGGCAAACTTTGCTGATCCTACAGCAGAAAATCAATAGTCCATTTATTTTCTCTTCTCACAGCACATGTTCATTGGACTTTCCTTTCACATAGAAAACATCCCTTTGTTTGTCTCTTCACACTCTTCACATAGCAACCATTCCTTTGCTTGTCTCTTCACATAGCAAACAGTGCATTTATTTCTTTCCACATAGAAATAGTCTAAGACCTCACCTTGAGTAGTCTTCAGTCTTAATTAATTTCCCCTTCACACAAGAAATGTCCATTGGTTTCTTTTCACATAGAAACGATCCAACACCTCACCTCGAGTAGTCTTCACACTTGTTACCCTCCTCAGCGCACATCGCTTCAGGAGGTCTTCCCCATGCTCACACAGCTTTCAGGGGGCACACATCTGACTGTCCTCCTCTCCCCATGCCCACACAGCGTCAGGAAGCAGCAATCAATAGACTTCCTTTGGACAAATTATAGAGGCCTTAACTTCCTCATTCCGAACAGCTGAAGGCCTTTCAACTTCCTTAAGCCGTCCTGGCTACCTCTGCAGCCGACACCCTATAGTAATTAGTGAATTTTCCAAACCAGGTGGAAATGTATCTCCTGTCTGACTACATCCACAGATTTACCTGACTTCCTGTCACATACCCCCCCCCCCTCTTGTTTCAACCCTAGGGTTGGGACACAGTTTTCCAGGCACGCATGTGTCAGGCACTGATCTTGACTCTCACTGATAAGCCTATTAGTATCTTCAAGCTTCAGGATGAAACTGTTTCTGTCATCTTCATTGACAGATTTCTCATAAATGTCAGACAACTTGTCCTTCATCTCATATACACATTCTTAAACTGCATTTTTAGCATCATTTCGATCCTTCTCAAGTTTGTCCTGCATAACCGTCTGCCCTATCCACCAAGGAGGACCGTGATCCATAGGCAACTCAATTGTGCTAGTCTTAAAGTCTTCAACATTCTTGAGCCGCCTCTCTCTGCAATCAATAAATGATTTCCACAAAACTTTGAGAACCTCTGCTTCACTTGGCTTTGATCCAAGTAGGGACTCTTGACGTCCCTGTGTGACTTGAGTTGCCTCTCCATACAGCTGTACACAATCATTGACTCTTTGTTGTAAAAGGGAATGATCTTCTTTCTTGAGCTTAGCTTGCTCTAAGATGCTGTGAACAGGGCCTTCCATTTGCGACAACAGGCGGTCACACGGAAAGAAGGAGTAAAGGTATGACACACCCCACGGACTCTAGTTGAGCCCCAAAGAGACCGTCTAATGGGGGTTGTAAACCAAGGGGTGGGATTTTGAAGGTGGAGCTTGCTTGGGTATGTAATAGATAAATAATAATGAAACAAGAATTAGTAAAATAAGAAAGTTTTATTACAATATCTTAATAAAAACAAATCACAATAAGTGATGATAATTCAGTGCATGAAGATACATGATATACAAGGAACCATAGTTGTGTGAGTGGGGCCACTTGTGTCCGACATGTTTCGCCAGCAGGCTTCCTCTGGGACATTACAAGCTGGTGACCTCAACACAGGTTCTAAATATAAACAGTATAAAGTGAGTTAAACATAATAATTACAACATTATATAGTTATTGATGTATTTGGATTGAGGCTCACCAAAGATTGTATCTAGAACATTGCACATGCATCCATATACCAAGGATCGCCGCCGTACATCCAAAAGTGGGTTGTGCGCCCTGGACAAAACGTCCAGCCAGGTCTGACCTCACTAATAATGACAGGGACCGGACCGGGCTATGCCGAATCACAGCATATCTGGAAAGATCAATAATTGTAAAGAAAGGCTCATCACCGATGATCCCAAACTAACAAATAATTGGGAAAGGGGCTGTAGATGTCACAAGATGGAATCCCGACAGCAAGGCCTGAGAGGTGATGAAGAAAATTAACATAGTGATGACCAAAGATCCAAGAGAATGAGAGACAGCATAACCAGGAAATGCAGAAGTTGTAGTGAGTGCCTAGAAAGGCAAACAGAGTGAATACCAATATTCTATAGATAGGAGCAATTCATGCCAGAGGCCGCATATAGTGCAAATAAATATCACATATCAAAGTGTAGCATGATGCCTTAGAAAGATTAGTTAAGAGATATGCTTGAATGTGAATATAAAAGAACGCTCAGATAGTGAGCATATAGATTGTAATGCCAAGAGAACCCAGTCTGTATTGAGAAATACCAAGTGAAGAGTAAGGAATATAGAGTAGCGTGTCAAACAAAAGAAAGTAGCAAGGAGTCCCGCAGAGAGCCGTGCGGTCAAGAGATCCAAGTGACAAGAGGCTTACCTTATACACTGTAATCGAGTGGTAACAACAGCAGCGCCACTGTAGTCGTGGCCTGTTTGTACCACGCTGTGTTCGGCATTTTATGCGCGGTCCCACCGGAAGTGATGAGGTACCTCGTGACCCCCGACTGATCACTTCCGGTGCGGGCGCCATCTTGCGGTCCTAACCGCGCCTGCGCCAAAGAGGAGGCGGTGTCAGGCGGGTCGGAGCACTAAACATCCGCCATGAAAGAAGGGCGGACTCGGGGATTAACGTGGGAGGAGAAAGAGGGAAAAATATCTCAACTCACCACCCCCGGCTTGGTGCCCGAATCCCTATCAAAGAAAGAAAATGAGGAAAGTACTAGCCCATTGGATTTAGCCGCAGACAGATGCAAATTGGAATAAATGGATGTGCATCTGAAAAAAATACAAAAAAAGTTATAAATAATCATAAGTTCAATTGTCTGACATAGAAAGATTCTAGATCTTGTTATTAGATTTCGTAACAGCCAAATGTCAAAAAATGAAAAAGAGACAAATAGAAGTTAACACAATGGGTAGGAAGGCATACAGATCATACCCTATCCTACACCAGGACATAAATCCAGATGATATGCCACTGCGTTGTCATCTCAGTGTATATAGATATGACTGTACTGTGTCCTGGATCCCCGGCTATAAGATCATAAATAAAAGGATGTGGAAAACATAAGCAAAGCTAGGAGGGGAACCACAAGGTTGGGCATTAGGGGAGGGAATAGTCACCAATGGAGGTATAATTATGGACTATTCCAAAAATGGTTTAAACGATAGAGCTGTATTTAGGCCTGGTGGTCTAGTGGCCTGTAGCCTATATATCCACTTGACTTCTGCTTTGAGGATAGCATTGTCGTAATTACCACCTCGCGGATTTTTAATGATTGCCTCCAGTACAATAAATTTAATGGTGTGGGGGTCAAAATTATGTTGTAAGCCCACATGCTTACAAATGGGTGTAAACATAAGTCCAGTATCCATATAATAAAGGTGGTCCTGGATTCGCCTGGCAAACGGCCTAATAGTTTTACCAACGTAGAACGCCCCACAGAGGCATGTGGCCAGATACACCACACCCTCTGTGAGGCAGGTGGCCCTAAACCGAGGTTTCCAAACCCCTCCCCGAGGTAGGGGAAAGGTGTAACCCTCTCTGACCCAAGGGCATTCGGAACATTGTCCACATCTGTATGTGCCAAGGCCCCCCACTGCTCCATTGGTTTCCTCCTCCTCAATAGATCTATGGTGGCTATGTACAAGTCTGTCTCGTAATGAGGCAGATTTGCGATAAACCACCTCTGGGTATGGTTTGATGTATTTGGAGACCGTGGTGTCCTCTGCTAGAAAGTGCCAATTGTTGGCCAAGATCTTACGTATTATTTGATGATGGGAGTTATATTTAGTGATAAGTTTGGTAGTATTCATAGGAGTTATTTGACGGGAGCCAAAAATTAGTTTATCACGTGGTTGAAGATTAGCCCTTTTGTAGGCTTTTTTAAGAAGTTTCCTACTATAGCCGCGAGCCAAAAGCCTTTGTTGTAGGGCCTTGGCTTCTCGTTTGTAGTCAGATTCTAGCGCGCAGTTCCGTCGTATTCGCAAGTATTGTGAATACGGGATTCTGCGCACTAGGAATCGTGGATGGCTGCTTGTATAGTGTAGTATTGTATTCCCCGCTGTGTCCTTGCGGTACAGTGAGGTATATATACTCCCATCAGGCTTTAAATACACCATAGTATCAAGAAAGGCTATTTTCTGGGTGTCATATTGAACTGTAAATTTTAGATTATAATCATTGTGTGATATAAACTCAATAAATTCCAGAAGTGTAGATACCGAGCCTGTCCACACAATGATGACGTCGTCGATACACCTGCGCCACAGAACCAAGTGGCGCAGGTATATCGCAGCGGCATCATTGGCAAATAACTCCCTTTCCCACCCCCCCCAGGTACAGGTTGGCATACGATGGGGCACACAAGGTCCCCATCGCCACCCCCTGTACCTGGAGGTAGGTGGTTTTGCCAAACACAAAGATGTTTGATCTTAAAATGTGATTGAGTAATTGAAGGGTAAAATCTGCTAAGGCCCACATGCGATGGGTCTGCTCCTTCAAAAAGGTAGTAATCACCTCAATACCCCTAGTATGCGGAATACTAGAGTAGAGGGCTTCGATGTCAAGAGTAACCAATAAGGAGTCCCTGGGAACAGTGAGGCCCTCAAGGACTCTCAATAGCTCCAGGGTATCCCTAAGGTATGAGGGCAGACCCATCACGTGTGGGCGTAGCTGATCATCCACAAACCGGCTGGAGGGCTCGGTAATGGATCCCATACCCGATACAATCGGGCGGCCTGGGGGTTTGTCCAAATTCTTATGCACTTTGGGTAGTGCGTAAAAAGTGGGCAAAATTGGCCATTTGACATTTAAGTAGTCATAGAGATCTTGGTCGATCACATGTGACTGTAAAGCATTAAAGATTATTGATTTGAACCTTCCTTTCATGATATCAACTTCCTCAATGGATATTGGCCTGTACCATTCTTCATTGGACAGTATATCGAAACACATGGTTACGTACTGATGCCTATCCATGACGACCACGTTGCCACCCTTATCAGAGGGTTTGATGACAACGAGGTCGTCATGGATAAGGTCATCTAAAGCAGCTCTTTGGGAGGCCGACAAATTCGAGGCCCCAAGTGGGGGGGCCTCCAAGTTGTCGATCTCCTTCTGAGTATGCTTCACAAAAGCCCAAATAGCTAGGCAAGTCTGGAGTTTGGGAAAGCGTGTAGACTTGGGTTTAAATTTGTTCAGGCGGTCACACATTTCTTCAAAGTGACCCCTGTTCCTTTTTCCAGAGACATCATCAACTTTCCTTCCACCAACCTATGGGTCAAAGGCAACAACACAGTCTATTACAGGTTTCTTCAATGCACTTTCTGCTGAACTATTTGACCGCTCAAGGTCACCTGGTTCCTTTTCTTTATCTGAACTCCACATGGAATGTATCTCAAGATCACGATCAAACTTCTGCCACCTGTCTTTCACCAGTTCCATTTTGGAAATATTCCCTGAAAGGCACTTGAAATTCATTTGCTTCACGTTTTCACCAACAGCCTTAGTTTTCTCCACTAGGTGGTGTTTGCTTTTTTCTCCCAGCTTTATATCACTTGCTTTAGTTTTCTCCGCTTTAGTTTTCTCCACTAGGTTTTCAGCCTGAACTGAGAAATCATTACATTTCTTACACAGCTCCTTTGTTTGCTGAAGTTCTAATGATACATTTTCCAATGCTTGAAGTTTTTGAAGGAACTGTTTATTCCAAAGGGGTGATTCAAGCAACATGTCATCACATTTCTGATGCTCACTCAGGACAGACCCCAAAACACTGATCCTTTTAAAAACTGCATCAGGCACACTATCCCCTCTTTGGGACAGATCCTCTGTTGCCTGTAATTCCTCTTCAAGTTCCTGCAACGGAATCTTCATCTCTTCTATTTGCTGTTCTAAGGCTCGCTTAGACTTTTCTAGCTCCTGAACGCTTTTCCCAACATCATCCTTGGAGCTGAGCAAATCTTCCATTTCTGTACACAGCTGTTTGTTAACTCTTTATAGTTCAACCTTACACTCTAGAGCTTCCTCCAAGGAGCGAGCCAAGAACAGGGCTTTGCTCTCCTTATCACGCGCCTCCGTTTCTGCACGGGCGCGTTCTTCTGCATATTTTGCAGACACAGTCTTCTCCTCACCAAGCATCTGATCAAACTTCTTTTTCACATTTTCAACAATTTCTAATGAACCAATGCTTTCTTCCATGCATTTTTTCATATCCGCTATCTGAGCTTGCAGTGTTGCGACTTGCTCTGATAGGTTTTTCTTTGCTTCCTCCTCCTCCTTTAATTGTTCCAGGAAGCCATTTTTCTCATCTTCCATTTGTTTGAGCTTTTTGCTAAAACTCAGCCTTTGACACCTCTCTTCCTGTAAGAGTTCCTGCGTGTCTTGCAGCTGCGATTCCAAGATAGAGAAATCTTTGGCAATTTCTCTAGATTTGCTGTCTGCTTGAGAAAGCTGATTTGTTTCATTGTCCAACTCAACCTGCAGTCGGTTTGCCTTCTCTGACAGCTTAGCACACAATCGGTCACCTTCTGACACCTTGACTTGCGATTCCTGCAGCTGTGCCTCTACTTTTTTCCTCTTGTGTTCAGAATCTCCTTTTCCCTGCATAAGAGCCTTCACCTCATTGGCTAGTTTCTGGGAATGAGACTGTAATTCTGCCACACAGGCTTCTTTCTCCTTTAGCTGCTGCTGGAAACGTTGGGCTTCATCTTTCCAACTTTCACAGTCTGTACGCAATTCATCTACCACATTGCTCAAAGTGGTGAGCTCATACACAGTACTCAGTAATTTAGCCTCTCTCTCATTTTTCTCCTTGTCATTTTCAGAGAGACATTCTGTTCCTGCACCCCCTGCAGGTCTATTTTTGTAGTTTCCAAAGACTGAAGACTTTTTTCCAGCTGATTACGCAACTCCAACATATCACACATACTTTGCTCCTGCAAAGTCTGAATTTCAATTTCCTTTTCCATGAGGGTGGTATCTTTCTCCATTATAGTCTCTCTACGTTTTTGTAACTCGGAAAAAAGAAGAGCAGTGGATTCTTCCCACTGTAACACCTGAGCCTGCAAGTTTCTATGCTCCATCCTAAGCAATTCCAAGGCTTGTTCCTTTTCTTCCATTTTCCGTTGCAAGGCATCCAACTCAGCCCTGCACACATACTCGGTTTCCTCCAAACCGATGGTCTCCATTTGCTGCTGGCATCTCTGTTTCCAGCCTGCCATGCTATCTTGGTGAGCCTTTTGTTGAGCTGCAAAGCTCCGCTGAAAATCCGCATTTGCCTCAGTGTTGCTAGGGACAACAACCTTTCTCTTTAGCAGATTCTGTTCAGGCATGGATGGGGCTCATTCAGGCAGTAGCATCCCCTCCATCCATAGAATCCAGTCTCTCATTTCAGCTATCTTTGCATCTTTCAGGCGTTTTGACCGCCCCATCTTCAATTACTCCACAATAAATTTTTCACAGTCCAGCAAAAAATTTTGAGACCACTGTCTCTTCAAAGCCAGTAGCTTTTCTCTCTCTTGCAGGATCTCCTTTCCTGCAGACACAGTTTGTGCAGTCTCATGCACCAGACACAACAAAGTCCATCAAAAATTTTGAGACCACTGTCTCTTTAAAACAAGTAGTTTTTTCTCTCTTTCAGGATCTCCTCTCCTGCACACATAGATTGTGCAATCTCATGCACCAGACAAAGTTCATAGAACATATGCACTTCTTTGCAGGGATCTCTGCTTCTGCCCAATGCATACCTCCACCATTTGTGGGGTTGATTAGCTCGGTGGCGGGTATGGATGACCCCTTTGGGGGGTTCGTTACACAGGGAGATAGCCAAGAAGTGGTTGCAAACAACAGTTTGGTTTATTCATGCAATTTTCTTCACACAAGTGCAAGCGTCAAAAACATCCAAAATAAAAATAAAACACAAAATAAATCCTTGCCACTGTGGGCGGCTACCTTCTCACATACAGGAACCTACCTACAGAGTCTGTCTCCAACCTACTGTTGGGCAAACAATGCTGATCCTACAGCAGACACTCAATAGTCCATTTATTTTCTCTTCTCACAGCACATGTTCATTGGACTTTCCTTTCACATAGAAAACATCCCTTTGTTTGTCTATTCACACTCTTCACATAGCAACCATTCCTTCGCTTGTCTCTTCACATAGAAAACAGTGCATTTATTTCTTTCCACATAGAAATGGTCCAAGACCTCACCTTGAGTAGTCTTCAGTCTTAATTAATTTCCTCTTCACACAAGAAATGTCCATTGGTTTCTTTTCACATAGAAACAATCCAAGACCTCACCTCGAGTAGTCTTCACACTTGTTACCCTCCTCAGCGCACATCGCTTCAGGAGGTCTTCCCCATGCTCACACAGCTTTCAGGGGGCACACATCTGACTGTCCTCCTCTCCCCATGCCCACACAGCGTCAGGAGGCAGCAATCAATAGACTTCCTTTGGACAAATTATAGAGGCCTTAACTTCCTCATTCCGAACAGCTGAAGGCCTTTCAACTTCCTTAAGCCGTCCTGACTACCTCTGCAGCTGACACCCTATAGTAATTAGTGAATTTTCCAAACCAGGTGGAAATGTATCTCCTGTCTGTGACTACATCCACAGATTTACCTGACTTCCTGTCACAATATATTCACTATTCAATTGTCACCTTGCACTTTATAAATTAATATAGTTTACAATAAATTATTTTCACAGTTAGTGCACTTTCATTATTATCACTCATCGCACATTTCTGTTTGCTCACAGTATAGCATCTATATATACTGAGCACTTGTTGAGGGTCTGTGGAATTTATACCCTTGATTACTTCAGCCACTGGCACATTGCACTTTATATTACATTTGCATTCATATATTTGTGATCATACATTGATGATTTTTGTGTGAGTCATCACTTATAGGTAGCGCCTTTTACCAGCTTTCTACATATATTTTATATTTCACGTTTTAACCCTTGCACCCCAGGGGTTGGTTGGTGGCAGCTTACACCTATTTTATCTCTATTTTATATACTCCATAGCGCTGGTCATCTTTACTTTTAATATAGAACTGATCAGTCATGAGGTCCAGGCCAATGATTTTGGGTCTGGTCCTGGTGATTGGTTCTGACCAATGTCAGACCGTCCTGTCAGTGGTGTATTTAGGTTTTGTGCTGCCCTAGGCCTGACTAAACTTGTGCACCCCCTAATTGAAATATGACCCATCCATTCTTGTAAAGGCCCCACCCCTTCCTGTTTATGACCCGCCCTGTCATCTGTAAACCACAGACCACAACCACAGTCTATTAGTGCCCATTAGTGCAGCCTCATTACTGCCCTATCAGTGCAGCCTCATCAGTGCAGCATATCAGTACAGTCTCATCAGTGGCCATCAGTACAGCCTATCAGTGCATCATATTAGTGCCCATCAGTACAGTTTATCAGTGCCATCTCATCAGTGTCCATTAGTGCAGCCTATTAGTGCCCATCATTGCAACATAGTGCCCATTATGGCACCATATCAGTGCAGCCCCATCAGTGAAGCTCATCAGTGCCGCCTTGTGCCCATCAGTGCAGCCTCAGTGTCCATCAGGGCAGCATATCAGAGCATACCAGTACCCCTCAGTGCAGCATATCAGTGCTGCCATATCAGTGCAGCCCTATCAGTTCTTTTAAGATATTTGGGCTTCTTGGTGTTTGCTGCTACTGATTGTAATCTTAGGATTATGTCACTTATTTGTATAATATTCAGGAAGTCCAGAGTCATTATACAAATAAGTGAAATAATCAGTGGCAGCAAACACAAGTCAAAATTTTTTGCTGCCTCCCCTACAAAGTGCTGCCCTAGGCCTGGGCCTTGTTGGCCTAGGCCAATATACAGCACCGCGTCCTGTGCCTGTGTTTACAAAAATGCTGCTCTCTCCCCTCGTGGAGCCCTTTTCAGTTCCAGCTTGAGAGGAGAGAGCTTCTAACCATGAATACACCAAGCACTACACTAACACCACATCAAGTAGGCACATTTAACCCCCTGATCTCCCCCCAGTTAACCCTTTCACTCCCTGTTACAGTGCACACTATATACAGCTTTTTTGTGGATTACTGTAATAGCGTGACTTAAGACTTCATTTAGTGTTAGCGACCATTCGTTTCTGTCCCAAGTAGGTATAGGATACCCGCCATCCCCCCAATAAAGATTTAACCCCCTGATCACCCCAGGTTAACCCCTTCATTGCCCTGTCACAGTGTCACTGTTATAGCGTACAGATCTTTTTTTTTGATCACTATATTCGTGTCCCAGGTGACATCAGTTAGTGTTAATGCTAGTTAGTGTATAAAAGGACAAGGAGAGAGGATCCCACAGTAAACTGGGGTCTCTATGGTCTCTCACATAGAAATGGGACTTTAGAGGCTAGGAGTGGGTATTGATCCTGATGAAAATAAATACACCAATAATATATAAAAAATATAGCATTTATTTTATAGGCATAAAAAATCTTATATAAATATCAAAAAAAGGATAAATACAAATGGCAAATAATGCATGTACATAAGACAATACAGGTAAACCACTGGATCCCAACAAGCCTCTAAGAGCAAAGGCAATTGATGTGAAATATCTAATAGGTCATGATATAATCATGATACCAGTACATAATAGTATGGGATACATCAGTGGAAACTCTGGAATCGCGACGCGTTTCGCTCATGTCGCTTCCTCAGACGATTCCTTTTACCCTTGTCCATTGAAAAGACATGCTTAAGTAAGCAAAATCTTTATGCCAGAAAAAGATATATCTGGTCCAGGTGGAGGCGTGTCACATGTAACTCCTACAGGTTTGGCCCTTGTTGGCTGCACAGCACAAATTAATGCTCAATGTCTCGAGTGTTCCATAAGGAATCAAAACGGTGCATCCCCCACTTTAGGAAGGAGTGCTTATCAGAAGCCAAAATTAGGTTGCCAGAGAAGTGAACCTGGTCACTAACGATATGACCAACCGCCTCTCCAC
This sequence comes from Pelophylax lessonae, assembly GCF_965119305.1. Classification (NCBI taxonomy): domain Eukaryota; kingdom Metazoa; phylum Chordata; class Amphibia; order Anura; family Ranidae; genus Pelophylax; species Pelophylax lessonae. Next base: position 225,848,872 of record NC_138776.1, read on the forward strand.
GTGGTAGGCACGCCAGGCATAACGCTTACTTAAGCATGTCTTTTCAATGGACAAGGGTAAAAGGAATCGTCTGAGGAAGCAACATGAGCGAAACGCGTCGCGATTCAAGAGTCTCCACTGATGTATCCCATACTATTATGTACTGGTTAATAAAAACGAAATTAAAGCTGCGCTATGGTAATATAAGTGTCTCAAAAATGCTGCTGTGTGAAAAATCAAAAGGATTTTTTAAACGTGATAGTGCAAAAGAACAGCGCAGATTTGGTGTAAAAAATACCTGAAAAATGAGGAAAGTGTTCCACCGTACAATAAATAAATATGAATGTGTATAAAAATTAACAAAGATATGAAAAGGCACTTGTGTTAAAATGCAATCACTTTAAAACACCACGTGAAGTGAAAAAGAAAAAGAGCAATTCTTAAAATAATACAGTTCATCAAATCTTGAAAAAGCAAACAGTCCAATGCTACTCCAGCAAGTAGTCAGTGAAGGACAACCGGCTGTAAAACCAGAAAATAAAGTGCTCAGGTGCTAAAGTTCTTGTGCAAGTACATGCTGCAATGGTGAGGTGGTGGGTGACTGGTCCTCTCCCCCAAGATTTTGAACTTACCGGACCAAATGTACCCTAGAGACTTTACAGTGTCAGGGTCACAAAGGCAAAAGTCCGGCTGGGGATCCGGAATGGGCTCTTTAATCTTGGCTGGGACCACCAGGGTTCTCTTATAAACTTCCACCTTGCTGGAGTAGCATTGGACTGTTTGCTTTTTCAAGATTTGATGAACTGTATTATTTTAAGAATTGCTCTTTTTCTTTTTCACTTCACGTGGTGTTTTAAAGTGATTGCATTTTAACACAAGTGCCTTTTCATATCTTTGTTAATTTTTATACACATTCATATTTATTTATTGTACGGTGGAACACTTTCCTCATATTATGTACTGGTATCATGATTATATCATGACCTATTAGATATTTCACATCAATTGCTTTTGCTCTTAGAGGCTTGTTGGGATCCAGTGGTTTACCTGTATTGTCTTATGTACATGCATTATTTGCCATTTGAATTTATGCTTTTTTTCATATTTATATAAGATTTTTTATGCCTATAAAAATAAATGCTATATTTTTTATATATTATTGGTGTATTTATTTTCATCAGGATCAATACCCACTCCTAGCCTCTAAAGTCCCATTTCTATGTGAGAGACCGTAGAGACCCCAGTTTACTGTGGGATCCTCTCATCCCTCTCTCCTTGTCCTTTTATACACATTTTGTAGGGATGTGGCAGGAGTGGTACCCTCAGTATGTCTCATTCACTCTCGTTAATGCTAGTTAGGACAACGTCAGATCCCCGCCGCATATTTAGACATTTTCTTTAACCCTATGATTGCCAGTGACACACACATACCCACACATACACACACTAAACATCTCCATTACTAGTATAGTGTCTGAACAGATCAATATCTTTGATTTGATCAAAACTATACTAGCGTCCCCCATAATTTAGGGTTCCCAAAACGCAGCGTTAGCAGGTTCGGCCATTGCACCTGCCAGCACCTGAGTTTAGCCCCTCCGCCCAGCCAACCCCACCCAAGCAAGTGCAGTAATCAATAGATTACTGTAATTTCCAAAATACAACACACACAAAATCGTAGCATTAGCAGAGTCAGGCCTGATCTCTGCTAGCACTAGCAGTTTTTTTTTCGTAGTGATTCAAAGAGTCCTCGACAACCAGGTGCTTTTTTACCTGTGAGTCACACTAGGTACCTATAAATGAATTGGCCAAAATGTCAAGTCAGAGGTACACTAGTGAATAGGCCTACAGGATACTGAGCATGACAGAAGAGAGCGATGGGGAAGACTCACTGCCAGAATCAGGCTGAGTATACAAACCTGGAGAGAGCAGCAGCACCCTGACAGGTGGTTCTGACAATGGAGTGGTCCAGGATAAGGTCAGGCATACCTGACCCCATTTTTCGAAGACAGGCTCCTAGAACCAATAGTGTCCTCCCTGATGCGCTGGTAAATTCTGATTGGGAGCCCACAGATTCTGCAGCGCCCATACATCCCCCATTCACTGGCCAACCCGGAATTCAGATGGAAACAGAAAATTTTACTCCCCTTTACTTTTACGAGCTGTTTTTCACGGAAGATCTGTACAGATCTTTTGTGGACGAAAGCAATTTATATGCTGATCAATTCATCGCCGCAAACCCAAATTTGACCCTATCCAGAGAATTTGGATGGAAACGTATCACTGTTTCTGAATTTAAGACCATTTTGGGCATATCCCTCAGCATGGGCATTACTAAAAAGAGTGAGTTGCGGTCATATTGGTCCATTGACCCAATTCACCATATGTCCATGTTCTCTGCTTCCATGGCCAGGACAAGATATGAGCAAATCCATGCACTTCAGTGACAATGAACTCTGTCGTCCTCGTGGTGACCCTGAAAATGATCGGCTCCACAATATTCGGCCCCTCGTTTTTTTCAAAATTGTATTTTTATTGAAGAAATAAAGGAAAACAAAATGTAAGTTACAAACAAGGGGTGGATGTCCCCAGAAAGAGAACATAACAGAATATTACATATGAAACTGAGTATGATAAGAGAAACACCAGAAGATCAACCAGAAGGTAAATCTGAATGCAAACATGAAGAGCATAAAGGGAAGAATGAAAATTGAATCATTAAAGCGATAACAAGGGAAGGTAAGGTACAATCATGTCAAATCAGAAACGTGGAGGTCCCAGTCTGCCCAAATAATGTTGAAGCGAGTAACGTCATTGTGAACTGTAGCAGTCAAGAATTCCATTCTCTGTATCTCCGTCACCAAGCGCTGGAAGAGGGCCTTATCAGGAGGACCCGGCTAAAGCCAGCACAACGGGATAGCTCTCCTGGCCACAAACAGGAGATAGGAGATCAAGCGCCTGGTGTGTTTGGAGACCCCGGGGAATGGAAGGCCCAATAGGTAATGGAGAGGGTCAAGTGAAAAAGACAAGCCAGTCACCGACTGTATCTTTGACCTCACCATTTCCCAAAAGGGTTTTATGAGGGTACATTGCCAAGAAATGTGATATAGTGTGCCCAGGTCGTTGCCACTTCGCCAACAAGTGGCTGGACAAGACGGGTCAATTTTATGCAATCTAGCCTGGGTCCTATACCAGAACATCAAGATTTTCAATGCCGTCTCTCTCTGCACCACGCATCTGGATGACTTGAAGGCAGAGGACCAGATCTTGTCCCACAGCTGCAAGGAAATGGGCCTCTGCAGGATATCGGACCACCTACGCATGTAGACGTGGGAATCCTCAGCCAGCGGAAGGGCATCATGTAAGATATTTTAAATGGTGGAAACCAAGTGTCGCTGGTGAGGCCCTTGTGCCGACAATTGTTCAAAGGCAGTGGGCCTCTCCAGGGATAGAGATTTTGTCATGGAATGGAAAAGGTGACGTATTTGCAAATCAAAATAAAAAGGTATGTTTTGGAATGTTAAATTTCTCCCTCAAGGTCTCAAAAGAGTACAGGGTACGCGAGACCAGATGGACCAGATTACGGAGCTGAAAAAGGGGGGCCCGCGACCAGGTCCACACACGCCCCACCTGTAGACTATCTGGAATGGAGGGGTTAAACAAAACATTAGTGAGCGGTGGGCATGGTGAGGAGAGAGAGCACTTACGATAACATCTGATCCATACATCCATAGTGGAGAGCATGGGTGCAAGACACATACCCCGCAAGACTCAATCCGTGTGAAGGGTGGGGGTCCACAGTAAAGAGCAGGGATGGACCGGGAAAATCTCACCCCTCTCAATTTCCGACCACTGGTTGGGGGCTGCCAAGGAGGACCAGGAGGCCACCACCCGGAGGTGGGAAGCAAAATAATATTTAATAATATTCGGGGGCCCCAAGACCACCCCCGCATCTTGGGGAGAAAACTACCGAACTAGCCACTCTATGAGCCTTATTGTTCCAAATAAAATGCAGGAAATTACGTTGTAGAGATTTAAGTTGTGCCATTGGGACCAGGACTGGTAAGGCGTCAAAGAAATAAAGCAATCTAGGCCGGATGGACATCTTTTTTTTTACAAATACATTTTTCTTTTATTATTAAACATATAAACAAAACAAGTAATTACAACTACAATAGATTACTCTGCACAAAAATTATCCATACATACAAACACAGAAATAAAAAAAATAATAATTGGGAGAAGAGGGGAGGGGAATATCAACAAAACAAGATTAGAAAAAAAAAAAAAAAGGGGGGGAAAGAGGATTTAAATCCTATCCTGCTTCTATCAGTGTAGAACAGGTGACATTGGCACCCCTACAGCATCAATCCAGGCTGACCACACTTTGTCAAATTTTTTTGGGCAGTTTCTACTACCGTATGTAAAACGGTAGAATGGAAGTGTCTTAGTAACGGCGGCTATCCAAGTTGACCGGGTGGGAAACTCAGGTAACTTCCATTGCAGAAGGATTTCTCTCCTGGCATAAAACAGGGCATACATGATGCACATTTTAACATATTTATCCCCAACCACTTCTGTAAGATTGCTCAATAGACTTACCTTTGGGTCCAAAGGAATCATAGTATCAAAAATTTCCCCAATAGTGTCCGTCACCGCTTTCCAAAAGGATACCAGCTCAGGGCACGACCAAACAACGTGTAAAAAGGTACCAATTTCACGCCCACATCTAGTGCAAGAGGGATCGTTCATAGGGTATATCCTAGCAAGACGTTGAGGCGTGTAATATGCTCTGTGTAAGAATTTAAGTTGTATAAATCTATCCCTGGCCGCTATCATTGAGGGAATGTAAGTATTAACCGAGTCCTTCAACAGTCAAGTCTGGAATGTCCTCCTTCCATTTATTATAGATTTTCTCAAGAGGCTGACTATAGTCTGTTGAAAGTATAAGATATATAGCAGAGAGAGTTTTCCCTATAACCTTAAAAGTTAACATTTTCTCCAAGGGGTCCGATTCCAAGTTAACTGGGCCTTGGAACTGAGCCCGCATAGCATGGCTAAGCTGCCGGTAACGAAATTCCATAGTTCTAGGCAGTGAATACATAAACTGGAGAACCTCAAACCCTGGGAGTCTTCCATCTTTAATAACACGTTTCATGGTCACAATCCATTTGGCGGCCCATACCTGGGGATCAGGAAGTTGATACAAATGTGATAAATTAGGATTACCCCACAACGGATTGTGGGGGGATATATATAGAGGTTTGTTACATATCGCCCGTGACCGAGTCCATATCTGCAGCACCGTCTTCATCGGACTGGTCATCTGAGGATGTGCCCGCATAGGATCCCAATAGTGTTGCTTCTAGTGTCACTGCGGAGTTAAACTTGGGCTGGGAGAACCACCACCGGACCGTCACCAGTACAGCCGCCCAGAAGTACAGTTTGAAGTTAGGAAACGCTAAACCCCCTCTTGCAAGTGGGAGATACAACGTACGCCTTGCGACTCGTGGAATGCGCCCGGCCCATACAAAAGTTGTTACCATACTGTCTAATCTCGAAAAAAAAGGTTTTAGACATATCATTAGGGGAATTACAATGTTATCTTGCTGATAAACATCCAATGTTGGACCCACTTTGATGCCCAAATACACCATATCCTGTACCCATTTCAATGGTGTCGGAGTATCAATTAAAGGGACCAATGGATGTAATGGAAAGAGGACAGACTTAGACCAATTAATGCGTATACCTGAGAAGCGACCAAAGATATTAAATAATTGTAGGGCCCTATGTAATGAGGTAGAAGCATCAGCCAAATAAATCAAAGTGTCGTCTGCATATACGTTGGCTAGGATCTTCCAAAGAAATGGCCACTCAACAGAGTCAAATGCTTTCTCGGCGTCGAGGGAGGCCACCACACCTGCCCCCTCCCCCGACGCCAAGGCCATGTGTGTAAACAGTCTCCGGCTATTAATATCCGTGCCCCGGTCGGGTATGAAACCGGTTTGGTCCGGATGAATCAAGTCTACAATAACAGTATTAAGTCGAGTGGCCAAAATTTTTGAAAGGATCTTCCCATCTACATTTAATAAAGAGATAGGCCTATATGATGAACATAATGATGGATCCTTCCCCGGTTTAGGGATCACCACAATGACCGCTTCGCTCATAGTTTTAGGGAGTTCACCCTCATTCAAAGATCCAACAAGAGTGGCTAGTAAATGCGGGCCCAAAAGGTCCAAATGGGCCTTGTAGAATTCGACAGGAATTCCACCCGGGCCTGGTGTTTTATCAGATTGTAAAAAGGCCACCACTTCCTGGATCTCCGAAAGGGTAATGGGGGCATCTAATTTGGCCCGATATTTATCGGTTAAGACTGCAAAGTCCACTACCTGCAAATATTGATCCAATTCATCATCTGAATAATCAACCCTAGTATTATATAAGGCCTGATAATAGTCAGTGAAATTGTGGTTGATGGTTTCTGGATTAAAATGAAGAGTACCTAATTGATCTTGAATGTGTGCTATACTATACCCAGTCATCTGCTCCCTAGAAATTTGTGCAAGCATTTTACCATTATACTCTCCTTGTACGAAAATACGTTGGGATTGAGAAATTATTTTTTTCTGTGTAAGAGCTGTACGTATTCCCATTACCTCTCCGGTCAGTGATTGAAATCGTGTATAATAGATGGGGTTTCTAGTGTGAATGTACAAATTTTCCATATCTCTAGCTTCTTTTTCTTTTTGCAATAAATTAGTGCGCCTATATCGTTGGATCTTACCAATAGCTGTCTGATAATATCCCCGGGTACAAACCTTAAAGGCATCCCAGACCATAGCCACTGGTGCCGTACCAAGGTTTATCTCCCAAAAGGCCGCTATTTGAGGTCCCACAAGAGGGTTTATATCTGGATCAGAAATCCAATATCTGGATAATCGCCATAGTCTATCAGAGGGGTTACCAGATAGCTCCATATTCAAAAGAAGTGGGGCGTGATCTGAGATCCCTCGAGGAAGAACCCGAATCTCCCGCACCCGAGATAGGAGAGAACCACCTGCAAACATTAAATCAATTTGAGAAAAGGATTTATAAGAGGCGGAATGGCAGGTATACAGTATTCCCTAGAGTGGGGATGGTGCCAACGCCATAGATCCGTCAACCTATAGGTCTCAGCCCATTCAACGAGGTCCGATCTGTAAGAAGAATCTCCAGTCATTCTGTCCATACTCGGATCTGGAGCCATATTAAAGTCACCCACAATAAGTATGTTATCGTTTTCAAATTTTGCAATTTCTTTAAAGATTCTATGCAGCAGCCTGATCGAAGCAGGCGGGGGTATATATAACCCCACCAGCAGTAAAGTAAAAGATGATACCTGCAAATTGAGCAAAACATATCGTCCATCCGGGTCTAGGGAAAGATCCAAAAGTCTAAATGGAAGAGACTTATGGATAAGAACGCTGACTCCCCGGGCATACGTAGAAAATGTGGAGTGGTAATGATGCCCGACCCATGGTTTCTTGAGAGCCAGTATTCGAGTACCCACCAAATGGGTCTCCTGAAGGACACATATATGGGGATTAAAAGATTTTAAATATTGGAACACTAAAGAGCGTTTCTGCGGTGAATTCAAACTCCTAGTGTTCCAGGAGACCACCCTTAAAGAATCCATATCCACTCATAAAACGATATATTAAGGATAAAAGATAGATAACAGATATTGCAATATTCCACAGGGCCTGGATGGAGGATGCTCCATTCGGTGTTCGTCTGCATTCTGACTACTAATTTTTGTATGTAGAAATTTGTGTGCCAATCCAAACAGGAAAAAAGAAATGAGACAAAAAAAAAAAAAAAGTGAAAATTGAATAATAAATACAATAAATACAATAACAGAGTAATGTTCAGACATCCCCATCCCCCCCACCCCACCCGTCTCCCCAAAATTGGAGAGGGTTTGTATCCCACCCACCATGGACCTCATAGTCCCCCCTAGAGGGTAAGTGTCAAAGAAGGCACTCTATTACCCCCCCCTTAAAAAAAAAAAAAAAAAAAAAAAGGGAGAGGGGTGGAAACTCCGGTGTTCAAAAAGGAAAAAATAAATATGTATCAAATCACCCAGGTATCCGAAAAAAAAATTGAACAGGTAAACAAAAAAAAAAAAAAGGAAAAGGGAATCGCATCTAATTAAAGGTACATCGTTACATGACATGACACCATGTCGCCATGTCTCACGTTTCCCTGTCTCAACCACTCCCATAAGGAAAAAACATATACATGTGTATTATCATTATATTTAAGTTGTCATAAATTGTCATGCATTCCAACATTCCAGGCAATCAAAAAAAAAAAAATATCCAAAATCATTATTGCTCCATAGCCAATGTATTGGTACTCCAACATATGAAGCTACAATCACAGTAAAGGACCTCCAAAATATCTCCAATAACATCTAGATCTCCACAAAAAAAAAAAAAAAAAAAAAGGAGAGAAACAGATTCGGATTCAGTCTTGCTTATATGTCTCAAGCCAAGATAGCACCTCTTTAGGGGAAGAAAAGAAACGCACATGATCACCATCCTGAACCCGCAATTTAGCCGGGAACAGAGCGGGCTTGGTCAAACGATTTCCTCTGGCTCTGTGTTTCAACAGAGTAGTCAGGAAAAAAAAAAAGTTTACCACCGTCAAATTTCACTTCACCCTGAGAGCAGACTGCTCGTAGGACAGTGTCCTGGGCACCATAATGAAGGAACCTGAAAATAAATGTGCGGGGAGGGGAGCCAGGTGGGCCTCGCTTTGCTGGTATCCGATGCGCCCGCTCCACTGAGAAAAAGGCAGAGAACTTAGCATTTGGGAGGATGGACGGGAGCAGGTGCTCAATAAAGGTCACTAGGTTTAGACCCTCGGACCCCTCCGGGAGACCAATAATCTGCAGATCACAGCTGTCTGGTCAGTCTGAGACGCCATAGTTACCGTAGACTTGGACGGTGAGGTCAATGCTTCAACTGCACGGCGTGTCTGTACACCCCCTTTGCTCTTGGGCATCCCTTCCCAAAAAAAAAAGGAAAGGCAGTGTTCAAATGTCCTGATGGTTTTTTTCTCTCCTTTCCCTTTTTTAGGGCAATATGGCTGGAAAGTTCGGCAGGATGAACGCCGAAGTCAGGGACTCACTTAACACGTGTCTGCTCCTGACACCCTTTTCGACACACCCCCCCCCCCCCCCCCCCCACCTGTCCAGTCTTGGGTACAATCTGTTATGATTCAACATGCCACATTACTTTTTAGTACAGTACTTTTTCTTTTTTTTTTTTTTTTTTTTGAAGATTCAGTAGAATTAGTAATATTGTTGCATAAGCAGTGAAGATATTTAACTTGACTTTATGAGGTTAGCAGATTTATTGCATAAGCAGTGCATAAGCAGTAAAGATATTTGGCATAGCAAGCTGGCAGTATGCGGTTAGAGTGTATTTAAATGCAAAGAAGAAGCAGAGAAGAAGCCAGTTAGGTGAAAGCAGGGCTGCAGGAAATATATCCACCGCTAATGTTCGTTCTACTCACTGCTTCACTTTCACCTTCTCCTCCACATGGGACCTCAGCCTGTCAGTGTCCACAGGAGCCACGAGAAACCGTCCAGCCCGCAAACAGCCCAGCAGCGTCCAGCCGAGTCCAGTCCCTCCGCTCTCTCAGTACTAAGCAGTCTGCCCAGCGGTGCCTGAGGGTCCGAACAACCAGTTTTCCAGAGTAATCACAAAGGACCCACAGGGAAGCCGTCCAGCCGGCACACTGCTTCACAGCTCACACCGCTCCAGCCGACTCCAGTCCCTCCGCTCTCAGCCTGCACAGCGGTGTCTGAAAGCCGGTTTCCAGAGCAGTCACAGAGGAACCGTCCAGACTGCACACAGCACAACAGCCGACGCTGGAAATCCTCTTTAGTCCTTCCGCTCTCTTAGCACCAAGCCGCCCTGCACAGCGGTATCCGAAGGTCCGAGCGACCGGGTTTTAGGGCAGTCAGCCTGGGTGATTGAAAAGGATAGACGCCGAAGTCGGGAGTTCAGTTAGTACACGTCTGCTCCCGGCGCCCTCTTGGACACTCCCCCCCAGGATGGACATTTTTAAAACATTAATTCGACCTAATAGCGAAAGGGGGTACCCCATCCACTGACGTAGGGAACCCAAAATCTCCCGGAACAGGGGGACAAAGTTGTGCTGATAAAGGGTAGCATGGGAGGGTGTAAGTTTGATCCCCAAATAGAAGAGGGATGACAAGCACCATCTATAGGCAGGGGAGGGCTGGCAGCCTGAGGTCTGGGGGGCAAGTCCAGTCAAGTGGCCCACTGAACCACCAAATCAGCTCACCATCCATGCCCACCTGGTTTTATAATAGATATTGGTGTTATGATGCAAGATAAATATGATACATTGGGGTAACATAATTTAATGTTAATGGCAAACAAGGAGGTTTAACAAAAATAATGCATCATTGCAGGCTCACCAGTGCCCATCAGTGCAACCTCATCAGTGCCCATCAATGTAGCCTCACCGGTGCCCATCAATGCAGCCTCACCAGTGTCCACCAATGCAGCCTCACCAGTGTCCACCAATGCAGCCTGATAAGTGCCCATCAATGAAGCCTCACTAGTGCTCATCAGCTCAGCATGATCAGTGCCCATCAATGCAGCCTCACCAGTGTCCATCAATGCATCCTGATCAGTGCCCATCAATGCATCCTCACCAGTGCCCATCAATGCATCCTCACCAGTGCCCATCAGCTCAGCCTCATCAGTGCCCATCAATGCAGCCTCACCAGTGTCCACCAATGCAGCCTGATCATTGTCCATCAATGCAGTGTCACCAGTGTCCATCAGTGCAGCCTGATCAGTGCCCATCAATGCAGCCTGATCAGTGCCTATCAGCTTAGCCTCACCAGTGCCCATCAGCTTAGCCTCACCAGTGCCCATCAGTGCAGCCTCATCATTGCCCATCAGTTTAGCCTCACCAGTGCCCATAAATGCAGCTGCACCAGTGGCCATCAATGCAACCTGATTGGTGACCCCCATGAATCAGTTGCCACCGTCAGAGTACCCTCTTATATAAGGTTTCCCCATCAGATTGCCCCCTTACATCAGGTATTCCCATCAAAGTGCCCACTTGCATCAGGTTTCTTCATCAGAAGGCCCCCTTACATCTGGTGTCTCCCATCAGTGTGCCCCCTTACATCATGTGTCCCCATCAGAGTGCCCCCTTACATTAGGTGCCATCATCAGAGTGCCCCTTTAAATCAGGTGTCCCCATCAAATCAGGTGTGCCCCATCACAGTGCCCCTTTACATCAGGTGTCCCCCATCACATCAGATGTGCCCATCAGAGTGCCCCCTTAACATAATATGTGCCCATCAGTGTGCCCCCTTAACAAATTTGCCCTTTTACCATAAAATGTGTCCATTGGCATGCCCCTTATTTTATATTAAGGGGCACTCTGATGGGTACATTTATATTAAGGGGCACTCTGATGGGTACATTTATATTAAGGGGCACTCTGATGGGTACATTTATATTAGGAGTACTCTGATGAGCACATTGTGTTATGCCCATCAGAGAGAACCTTACAATAAATGTGCCCATCAGTGTGCCCTTTAACATAAAATGTGGCCATCAGAGTGCCCCTTAACATTAATGAAGAGTGAACATTAACAAAATAAGGGGCACTCTGATGAGCACATTTTCTCCTAAGAGGCACACTGGTGGGCACATTTAATGTAAGGTGCACACTGGTGGGCACATTTAATGTAAGGTTCACTCTGATGGGCACATTTAATGTAAGGTTCACTCTGATGGGCACATTTAATGTAAGGTTCACTCTGGTCAGGGCCAGATTAACGTAGGGGCTATTGGAGCTGCAGCTCCAGGCCCCTACCTTTTATATAGGCCCCGGGTTGGCCATATTCACTGTTACCGCTCTTCTGTCACTTGTAAACACAGAAGTCTGGCTTCTATGCTCGCTTCCCCAGGCAGCACCCTCAGAACCTCCCCACACAGCGCGAAGGCCGGACAAGGAGGGACAGTTGCCGATGCATGGATGTGTTTATGGGCTTCAGAGACAGCATCCCATGTTGAATTAGGCTTCCTCCTCTGGGTGCATGCCAAGGCACGGCCCTTAAGGCCCTTCAAAATCCTCAGCACCAAGCCCATGATGCTCTTAATCCGGCCCTGACTCTGGTGGGCACATTTAATGAAAGGTTCACTCTGATGGGCACATTTAATGTAAGGTTCACTCTGATGGGCACATTTAATGTAAGGTTCACTCTGGTGGGCACATTTAATGAAAGGTTCACTCTGGTGGGCACATTTAATGAAAGGTTCACTCTGGTGGGCACATTTAATGTAAGGTGCACACTGGTGGGCACATTTAATGAAAGGTTCACTCTGGTGGGCACATTTAATGTAAGGTGCACACTGGTGGGCACATTTAATGTAAGGTTCACTCTGATGGGCACATTTAATGTAAGGTTCACTCTGATGGGCACAACAAAATGTGCCCATCAGAGTGCCCCTTAACATAAAATTTGCCCATCAGAGAGCCCCTTAACAAAAAAAATTCCATTAGAGCACCCTTTGTTTGATGTAAATGTTCACACTAATGGGCATATTTTATGTTAAGAGACACACTGATGGGCACATTTTGTTGTGCCCATCAGAGTGAACCTTACATTAAATGTGCCCACCAGTGTGCACCTTACATTAAATGTGCCCACCAGAGTGAACCTTTCATTAAATGTGCCCACCAGTGTGCACCTTACATTAAATGTGCCCACCAGAGTGAACCTTTCATTAAATGTGCCCACCAGAGTGAACCTTACATTAAATGTGCCCATCAGTGTGCACCTTAAGAGTAAATGTGCTGATCATCGTGCCTCTGTAAACACCCCACATACCTTGAGACAGGCAGGGAGCGGGAGCCAGCAGAGGTAACAAGCTACACGAGGCTCCGAGAGCTGTGTCGGGAGTCCTGAAGGAGGCGGGGCACCCATATCACATTCTACCTCGCGCCTGGCTGAGTGAGTGAGGAAGAGATGACAAGCAGCAGGGGGCGGGGACATCACGTCACGTCTCACCTCAGGACCGGCCGGGAGTCGTGAGAGTAAACAGCAGGGGGCGGGGCGCACACGCAATGTCATTGTTTGCAGGGATGATCGTGGTCCGGGCAACCAATGACTGTGGAGTGGGGATCATGTGGCACTGTACTGACGGCTGTAGTGTATACTCGTACCGCTTCGCTGCGCTGCAGCTCTGCAAGTACAACACACAGTGTAGCGGCGGCCGGCGGGTGTGATGCCATGCCTGTCTGCAGTGCGGAGCAAGCGGCCCTTTTTGGGAGTCATCAGAGCGGCCAGGAGGGTAATTGCCTCCCGGCCCCCCGGCCCAGTCCGCCCCTGTCTATAGGGATAGGACTGTTGAAGCTGAGACAGAAGACCTGAGGACATATGGAGCGGCAAAGCCTCCGTTTTTGTAGTGTTAACCTTATAACCCGAAATGGCGCTAAAAGAGGATAATACAGCATGGAGGGATGGCAAGGTCAGCAATGGATTAGTCAAGGTCAACAAGATTTCGTCTGCAAATAATGATAAAGTATACTCCCTCTGTCGCATCAGAACCCCACTAATGTCCGGATGCAGCCGAATCGCCTCGGCCAGGGGCTCCAGTCAGAGTATGAGGAATGAGAGCAACATAAAGGCAGACGACATCCGAACCTGGGCCATAGCTGGCGAATACAAGGCCTCCAATGTCCTATAAAAGGGGCCCCGGAAGCCAAAGCGCTGCAGCGTGGCGAAAAGATACGGCCAGCTCAAGCGATCAAATGCCTTCTGGGCATCTAAACTCAGCACCAAAGCTGGACTGGGAAATCTGTTAAGGAGATCTATCAGGTCAATAGTGCGTCTGGTGTTATCCCCCACATGCCGAGACAGTACAAAACCCACCTGATCCCTATCTATCAGTTTGGGAATGAGGAGAGACAACCGATTGGCAAGAATTTTGGTGAAGATCTTGTAGTCTGAGTTTAGTAGCGCTATAGGGCGATAATTGTCAGGAAGGGAAGGGTCTTTGCTGTGTTTTGGAATAACAGAAATATATAAGTGTGTGAATTGGGGAAGCAGGGAGGCATACAAATCTAACAGATGGGGCACTAAAATAGGCAGGAAGGTCTTGTAATAAAGGTAAGGAAGGCCAACTGGACAGGGGTTTTATGGGAGGGGAGATCTTTAATCGTGGCAGTGAGTTCCTCTATGGAAACCTCGGCGTTTAATTTAGACAGGGCGGAATTTGGGTAGGGACAAGTCTTTGAAGAAGTCATCAAAGCGTTCCTGAGTAAAAGTAAAGCGATTTTCGGGGGTAAGGCAGTTATAAAGTTTGCTGTAGAAAGTATCAAACACTTTAGCCATAGTGTAGGGACAATGTGTGGGAGTACCGTCAGGCTGAGCTAATAGGTCAGGGATTGAATGAAAGGGACGAGGTCTGAGCTTATTAACTAACATCTTGTGCGGTTTGTTTGAAAATTCATAGAATTTTTGTTTCGCCCAGGTCATGGATTTGGTTATTTTGGACAGTTCCAGAGTCTTAATGCGATCTCGGAGAGTCACTACTCTCCGAAGCCTCGACACTGAAGGGGAGCCCACAAGCTGAGATTCCGCTGACCGCAAGTCGGCCAACAGAGAGATTCTGAGGCTACCTGCCTCCTTCTTCAACCGGGAACTCTCAGCAAATACAAGAGCCCCAGAAGACAGCCTTGTGAGCCTCCCACAGCATGGAGAAATCATCCACCGAACCTGCATTGAGAGCGAAAAAGTCCGTCAGGCCAGTAGCCAGCCTATCTCGAATAACCGGGGTCTGGAGAAGGCGGTCATTTAAACTCAAATGACAGGTCCTAGAGGAGGAAAGGGCAAAAGAAAGGTCTAGGACCACAGGCGCATGGTCCGACCAAGTGATTTGGAGTATATCACAGTTGAACGTACACGGGATGAGGGGAGCTGAGATGAAGAAATGGTCAAGCCTGGAGTGCAATTTATGGGCTGGGGAGTAAAAAGTGAATTGTCTAGTCGTGGGATGTTTAATTCTCCAGGAATCAAAGAGTTTATGGGACCGAACGCATTTACGAAAGGCTTTGGCCTGTGTCAATAGGCGTCGGGAGGGAGTTTCCTGGACAAGGGGCTGTCTATCTCGGTGAGGGGACATTACCAAATTAAAGTCCCCACCAACTATCATAAAGGGCTGGTTGAGGCGGGAAACCTTCTCCATCATCTCGTCTAGAAACTTTATCTGATCTGAGTTAGGTGCATAAATATTGATCAGCGTAAAAGAGGCAGACTTGGTAGTTGCAGACCAAAGCGATGACGGGCCCCTGAGGATCCAGGTACGAGTCCCGAACCCTGAGTGGGCAGGTTTTCCTGACCAGGATCGCCACTCCCCCCTTACCTGAGGGGTCACTGGCAACATAGGAAGTGGGAAAAAACCTGGAGGCAAATTTAAATGATCCTCCGGCGCGGAAGTGCGTCTCCTGAATCAGGAAGACATCCGCACCCGAGTAGCGAAACTCCTTAAGGGCTAACCAACGCTTCTGTACTGAGTTTAGACCCTTAAAATTGTAGGATAGAATTTTCATAGCCATCTACACGTAGACCATGAACAGGGGACAGAAGCAATGAATACATTGAACCTAATGTAAGAGCACATGTAAATCAAGGTAAAAGTACATACATTCCATTCAACTGTCTGTGACAGATCTGGTGACCAGGCACAAAAGCACCACCCCAATTCAACCACTGTACCAATATAGGCTGAAACATAAACGGGCCCAACGAGGACAAGAGAGCAAGTAATACAATGCAGTGGTAAAATCACATAAACAAAAGTAAGAAAAAAAAACAACAGTCCACAAAAACAATTGAAAAAGAGCCTGAGGGGCCGCGGCACCTCAGAACGCCGGGCACAAAGACCCGGGCATAACAGGGCAACATGGGAGCTCCCGGGGACAAACTCCAAGGAAGGGAAAGGGAAGAGCGGGAGATCACATCTCGAGGTCTGGTCCCCGCCGGGGGTTTGGGACCAAGGGATCTGTGGGCCCGGTCCAACCATCAGTCAATGTCCACTATATTAGATGCCAGGTTGTTGAATAAACCCAAAAGGTATGGACGTAGATTGTTGTCTCCCACCGTCTCAGGGATGCCCCTGAAGCGGTGGTTTTGGCGCCTCTCCCGGTTCTCCAGGTCTTCCTGCTGTAACTGGAGCTGCGTCACCGAATGTTTCAATGCAGAATTTTCATCCTCTAAAGCTTGTACATATTGCACCAAATCGTCCATTTTAGTTTCCAGGGCGTCTGTGCGTTTCCCAATTTGAGTGATCTCCCCCCTGAGCTCCAGAGACAGTTTGCCCACCTCCGCGGCAATATTGCGGGTAATCTGGTATAGCAGAGCCTGCAGCTTCTAATCCATCATGGCGGGGGTCAGCACCGCTTGATCTGATAGCGGAGACTGATGCAACAGAGCAGGAGTACCCAGGTGGGGTCAGCAGCAATTCCCAGCCCCAACTTGGGGTCCATGGAGGAGAACAGATCCGGCTGGGAACTCGAAGCCGGGGATTGTGGCCTAGTGAGGAACCGCTCCATGGCGGCCTGTGTGCGCGGCTCCAGCGGCGCGGAATAGGTTTCCTTTTGCTGGCCGATTTTTCCCATGGGGTGCCTCAGAGGATTAGGGTGTGTGTAAGCTTACCCCCGGAGCTGTTGTAGCATTTGGAAGCGGAGCAGGGGTCACGGAGAGTCGGCGGGGTCCGGAGCTCAAGGCTTACACGTCCGCCATGTCTGGAAGCCGCGCATGCGCCCCAAGTTGTCTGCGTTGATGAGTCCTTGATTAAGTTTTCTAGCTGCCTTGCTTTCAAGCAGTTTCTCCCCAGCAAGCGTGCCAGATACGGGGTGAAGATGTATAAGCTCTGTGACAGGGCCAAAGGCTATACATGTAGTTTCCTTGTTTATGAGGGCAAAGATAGCGCTGTGGAGCCCCCCAACTGCCCAGACTACATAGGGAGTAGCAGCAAGGTTGTTTGGGACTTGGTGTCACACTTATTCAGAAAGGAGTACCATTTATACGTGGACAACTTTTACACAAGCATGCCACTTTTTAGTCACCTGCTTGAATTTCAAATTGGCGCATGTGGCACCATGCGATCTAATTGCCAGGGCTTCCCCAATGGTTTGTAGAAACCCAACTTAGACGGGGGGAGAGAGCCTGCTTGAGGTCTAACAGATTTCTTGCAGTGAAGTGGAGGGATACACAGAATGTTTTTGTTCTATCCTCCATTCACGCAGACACAACAGTACAAATTTCAACGGCGACTGGTGTTGTTGAGAAGCCCCTCTGTTTCTATGACTACAACCTTAACATGGGAGGGGTGGACTTCAATGACCAGATGATAGCACCGTACTTTATTGCCATAAGGCCAGACACTGGTACAAAAAAGTGTCTGTTTATTTATTTCAATTGGCTCTGGTGAACGCTTATGTGCTATACAAAGCATCATGACAAAGTGGATCCTTCCTAAAATTCCAGAAAGAGATCATCAGAGCCCTTCTGTATCCAGGAGGTACTGTGGCCCAATTTCTCAATCCAGATGCAGTGAGCTGGCTGCATGAGAGGCATTTTCCGTATGTCCTCCCGAGTACCCCTACCCAAAGAAACCCCCAAAGAAGATGTCGCATCTGTAAGAAACGCAGATTTTAAGCTTGACACCTGTTATTTTTGTCCCTTCTGTCCTGGCCAACCTGGTCTCTGCATCAGGGAATGTTTCCATCGCTACCACACACTAGTGCAGGGGTACTCAAATATAAACTTGAAAGGTCCACTTACTAATTTTCCATTCAGTCCGAGGTCCGGAAAAGTGACCGTCAAATTTCAAATACAGAACGCCAGAAACAAAAAAAAGGCATTCCCCAAAACTTTTGAACTATATAAAAAAAAAAATGGCATGGAGGTAGACCTTTTAGTGTGAAAGGTGACACCTTCTTTGTGCCACAAGTTTTTTAAACTTGGGCATAAAAGGTGTGAGGGCCAGGCGGAGGCACTGATGTAAGTGTTCATTGGTGAGTGTGCTGCGGTAAGTGTTTTTAATTTTCACCATGTTCATGGTTAAAAAGGCAGATTCACAGCAGTACATTGAGGGAACTAGGTGATGGACACACACTCCTTCCTCCTCCTGTGATTGCCTTCTCTCCTTCCTCACACTCCCCCCTCCCTCTCCTCAACCTCCTCCTCCTGTGCCTGCACTCCTACTCCCCACTCCTGTGCATGCAATACATTGGATGAGGCAGCGTGTGTGGCTTGGGTGGAAAAGGAGGTAATAAATGGACATATCATTTTTCTATTATTATTTTTCTGCTCACTTTTATCCAGTAGAGTCACCCTGTTCATACCTCCTACTCCTTCTATCACTTTGTCCAGAGTATCTCAATCATATCCCTTCTCAAGAAACCTATTTTTAATGATCCCACTTTGTTTATAATAGTCCTATGTGGTAGTACAGTTTCTTTTAATTCTCATGAGCTGGCCCTTTGGAATATTACAAAGCCAGGTCGAATAGTGGCAGCTATTAACAGGGATATAACTGTTTCTGTCGGTCATTTTAAAAAAAGGTTTTTGTCTCTTATCTACCTTCATTAACCGCTATTGTGAGATCCAGGGAGAGAAAAATTTCTTTGCAATTTATCAGACAGTGAGTGCCAGTGAGACATTCCTAGCGGGGGGGGGGGGGGGGGGGGAAAGAGAGATTTGTGCTTTTTACAAGTTCAGAGATCAAATAGTGAGAAGTATATTCAGTGGTGCATATCATAGACCATATAGCATACATAGATCTCTATATATAGGGCTAGCAACTACATCATATCAAGTAATTGCATATACTGTATACCCATTACATCTTTCCCAATCTATAGGGCTACTGATTACGTCATATCAGTTAGAACATTGTTAATCGGTCACTTGCGTACATCCTATAAACAGCACATCTTTCCCTATCTATAGGGCTATTGATTACATCATATCAGTTAGAGTATTGTTAATTGGTCATTTGCATACATCCTATAACCAGCACATCTTTCCCTATCTATAGGGCTATTGATTACATCATATCAGTTACAGTATTGTTAATTAGTCACTTGCGTACATCCTATAACCACCATATCTTTCCCTATCTATAGGGCTATTGATTACATCATATCAGTGAGAGTATTGTTAATTGGTCACTTGCATACATCCTATAACCACCACATCTTTCCCTATATATAGGGCTATTGATTACATCATATCAAGTGATAGCTAGAGTATTTTAATCTCTCACTTGCGTACACCCTATTCCCTTCATATCTCTATATATGTATAGGGCTATCGAATACATCATATCAGGTGATTGAGTATCTATCGGTCAGTTGCATATACCCTATACTGATCTCTATCAACATCATGTCCGAAAGGCCGACAAGGAGAGGCAGACGCTCACAGGCAACGAAAAGAGGGCAAGCAGCCTCTGTGTCCATTGTGAAAAGTGTTGGTTATAGTCATCCTCTGCAGGCCGGGCACGCCCGTCCTTTATTTGCGGAGCTGCCTGTGTTAATCAGCCACAACATGTGAAAGAGGTTGTGGAGAGGATCGATAAGCTGTCCTCATCTTCCTCATCCTTTGACACCCACGCTCACAGTAGTTTGCCTTCCAAAACGGCCTGTTCCACGGGCTCCTTCTCCACAGCTACTCCTTCTGTCGCCCCACCATTATGCACAGGGGAGTCACCTGAACTATTCGATCATAGTGTCAGTGACATGCTGCTGGAGGATGCGCAGCAATTTGAAAGCTGTGATGTTGGTTCCCAGGTTGATGAAGGGAATAACGTGAGCCAAGAGAGAGGGGGTGACAATGATGGACAAGAAACCAGCAGTCATATTGCCACAGCTGAAGCATATTACCAAGTTTGCTCCAGTCACGAGGAGGGAGGGGATGATGAGTTCACTGACTGTACTTGGGTGCCTGACAGGATAGAGGAGGAGGAGGAGGGGAGAGGATGAGGAGGGGGAGGATGAGGAGGACGCACAGCTCCAATGAGGCAGGATGTGCTCCAGGGGCCACCATAGCAGTAGCCAGCCTATTGCATCATATCACAGAGCTCCACAGGTGCTGGGTGCTGCAAACTCCCCACAGACTCACAAAAGTTCATTAGTGTGGACTTTTTCAGCACATGTGCAGTAGTCCGGAGTGCTGCTGTTTGCAACATCTGTCTAAAATGGATCAAGCATGGCCAGAACAGCAGCCGCTTGGGCACCACATGCTTGGCAAGGCATATGACGACCTGCCATGCAGTCCGTTGGAAACAGCACCTAAAAGAGGCACCAGATCAAAACAAGCATACATCACCTTGCTTCTCATCTGTGATCTCTAACCCTACTATACCTCATGCCTTCTCAAATACCAGCAATGAGAGGGATGATGGTATAGCAATGAGTGCCACAGAGACTTGCACCCAATCTGCTAGCAGAACACCACCGCTTGATTTGAGCAGCAGGCAAATTTCACTACCCCAGTTTTTGAACCGTAGAAAGAAATACTGTCCCAGCCATCCACATGCTCTGTGTCTCGATGCTAGCTTAGCCAAATTGCTAGCATTACAATTGCTGCCTTTTCATCTGGTAGCCTCCGCTCCCTTTTGCAAATTTGTGGAATGTGCTGCACCACAGTGGCAGGTCCCAAAAAGCCATTTATTTTCGTGTAAGGCCATTCCGGCTCTCTACTGTCATGTGGAAGGTAGTGATTTGGCCTCGTTGAACAAAGCGGTCAGCAGGAAGGTGCACAATATTGCTGACTCTTGGTCCAGCAGGCATGGACAGGGACATTACATTTTGTTCATGGCGCACTGGGTAATTCTGCTGGCAGCTGGGAAGGATGCAGGACAGGGTTTGGTGTTGCATCTTGTTTTGCCACCATGCCTCCAAAAAGCTGGTGCTGGTTCTGCCACATTTGGCTACTCCACAACCTCCTCCTCCTGCATGTCCTCTTCTGCTCAATTGTCCTCTGAAGCAGCAGTGCTCCCTAAGCGTTCAAGGGGCTACACAAGCAGTCAGGCTAAAAGATGCCATGCTGTGCTTAAGTTGGTCTGTCTAGGGGATAAGAGTCACACCGGTGCAGAGATTCTGTCAGCTCTGCAGGGGTAGGCTCAGAGATGGTTGAGGCCACGACAGCTTGATCCAGGAATGGTTGTATGCAACAATGGCACCAACCTCTCCGCCCTCTGACAGGGACACTTGACACATGTTCCATGCTTGGCACATGTTCTGAATCTGGTGGTGCAATGTTTCTTGACCAGATACCCGGGCTTCCAAGATCACCTGAGGCAGACTTCCTGGAAAATGTCCACAGAAATATTAATAAAATTTCCACAACAGCTTCATGCACAAATCACTCCTTTGCGCTAATAAGTGCACTTTTGTATATTGATATATGCCAAGCGTAATCAATCCAGTTGTGCTAAAAAGCACAGTTATCAGCTCTTTTGTATAAGGTAATGGACCGCATTCACCATCCCCAGAGATACAGACACACAGGCTGTTTGAGTTTGGATGCTCCCAAGTTTTTCCTGCCTTGAATAATGGGCTCTGTTTTTTAGGGATGAGCTTTGAGTTCGAGTCTAAGGTAAGTTTGACTTGAACATTGCCAATTTGATCGTTCACCGAATGATGAACGAATGTGCTTCTTCGTGGGAAATTTGAGTTTCCCATAATGCACGGCACACGCGACGCGTTATGTGATTGGCCAAAGCATGCACCCTGACCTCATGCTTTGGCCAATAAAATGATCTCTGCCATAATTGGACTAAAGCCAGGCTGCCTTTAGCCAATCATGGCTCAGGGACAAAATACACGCCCCACACTACATAAAGGCTGCTTGAGCAGCCGCAGCTTGTAGTATAATTGAGCTGGTGATCAGACAGGGACAGGCAGGCGATTCAGGCAGGGAGAGAGTAATTTTTTTTTTTTTTTTGAGTCAGACAGTGCAGAGAGACATTCCTAGCAGTGTAGGCAGGGCCAGGTTCCTGTGTGAGGTAAGGAGAGCTGTATTTCTCTCAGTCGGCTACCGGCTCTTTAGTAAGGATGGGCTGCACCTTAATGGGGACGGTACAGCCCTTTTGGGGAGAAAGATGGCCACCAAGTTGGAGGGGCTTTTAAACTAGGAGACGGGGGGGAGGGCTCAGATGTAGAGTCAGTGAGGAGGGAGCAAAGGACAGAAGGCAGTAGTAGAGTCAGCAGCGACAGTAGTTCCAAAACGTCAACTGCGGAGTCTTTGCAGGAAAACATCAGAACACCAAACAGGAATAAACATAATCACCATTCACGATCAACTTCCACAAAACTAAGAGGGGTATATGCTAATGCCAGGAGCCTAGCTAATAAAATGGATGAGTTGGAAATGTTAGTACATGAGGAAGACATAGACCTTGTGGGAATAACGGAAACTTGGTAAGACCCCTCACATGACTGGCTTGCAATATCCAAGGGTATTCGGTGTACCGGAAGGACAGGGTAGGAAAAAGAGGGGGAGGGGTATGTCTCTATGTCAAGGATAATGTAAGGGTGATAGAAAGGAATGATATTATGGAAGGCATGAGTATGGAGTTAGAATCCGTGTGGGTAGAACTCCATAGGGAAGAAGAAAAGGGGGAAGTAATAGTGGGGGTTTGCTATAGGCCACCCAACCAAAGGGAGGAGTTAGAGCTGAAATTTATATCTCTGTTGGGTAAAGTGGCAAAACTGGGATCAGTCATCATATTGGGGGACTTCAATTATCCCGACATTGACTGGGAAGAGGGGACTACACACTCACAGAAGGCCCATTTATTCATGGAAACCTTACAGGATAACTACATGTCTCAGTTGGTGGATTCTCCTACTAGAGGAAACGCAGTCCTGGATCTATTGATTACTAATGACCTTGACCTAATCTCGGAGGTAGGAGTCCAGGACAACCTGGGCGCTAGCGATCACAGGATGATCACATTTAGCGTAAATAACAATGTAACAAGGCAAGTGGGGAACATAAGAACCCTAAACTTCAGAAGGGCAAACTTTCCAAAATTGTGCTCATTGATGGAAAGGGTAAACAGGGACCAAACCCTAGGATCACTGACCACGGAGGAAAAATGGGAATGCTTTAAGAACATATTAACAAATGCATCTTGCAGTGCATGCCTATGGGAAATACATTTAGAAGAGACATGGCCAAACCTGGCTGGCTAAACTGTAATGTTAAAAAACTTATTAGGGGAAAAAAAAATGGCCTTCAAGAAATAGGGCAAAGGGCACAGTATCGGCTTTCGAGCAATACAAGGAGGCAAATAAGAAAAGTAAATACGAAATCAAAATGGCTAAAATCAACTTTGAGAGACAAATAGCGAAGGATAGTAAAAAGAACCCAAAGAAATTCTTTAAATATATCAACAGCAAAAAAGCTAGAGCAGAGCATATTGCACACATAATTAACGAAGATGGGGGGATGGTTACAGAGGACACTGAAAGGCAACCGTGCTGAACGCCTTTTTCTCATCAGTCTTTACACAGGGCTTGTCGCTATGGCTAACAGAGGGTGAAATCAGGGAAAGGCTGGATAAAATTAACACAAACAAATCACCGGGCCTGGATGGCGTACATCCGAGAGTACTCAAAGAACTCAGTAAGGTTATATCTAGACCACTGTTCCTGATCTTTGCTGACAGTATTATGACAGGAAATGTACCAGGGGATTGGAGGAAATCTAACGTGATACCGATATTCAAAAATGGGCAGAGGCATGTCCCGGGTAATTATAGGCCTGTCAGTCTGACATCGATAGTATGTAAACTTCTGGAGGGGATGATAAGGGACTATATCGTAGAGTTGTAACGCTCCTGCGTTTTTGTTATAGGCTGGATTTACAGCTGCAAAATCTCCACTCAGTAGTCATGTAGAGATGTGTTGAATACCAGATCCAACTCTCCAGGACTCATCACCGTGGGCCTGTCAGCTTCAAAATACAGATATATACACACTCAATGAGATGTTCCTGGAGTGATAGGATGTATATGATAGTATGAAGGTGATGTGCTGAAGGGACAGGTGTGAACAGTGACAAGGATGGTAAGCACTTGATAGGTTTGTACAGGAGAGTTCAAGATGGTATTTAGGAATGCAGATAGGTTAGTATCGAGTATGCTAACAGGTGGTGAGGACAGCAGATGACAAATACAGGATAGACTAACCCAGTGCAAGGATAGATAGTAGTAGACAGGAGAGCTAGCAATCTTTGCAGCAGTGCAGATGATAGATGGTAGTAGTCTCAAGAGCTAGCAATCTATGTAACAGTGCAGATGATAGGATAGTATGGATAGGTAGTAACAGTCCTTAATGCAATAGTAGTAGTGTAAGTTATGGAGGTTTCCCCTGCGGGGTACTTATCACTATAGTATAGTAGTAGAAGGGTCCGGTGATGAGGAAGTGTAATGTTCCGGTACCTTTGGTACCCTAAATTACTCTTTTCACAAGTGTATGCGCCCCACCATTCTCTTTTGGAAAGGTGCGCATACACCTTTAAGACTGAAGCTGTCATCACTCAGCGCCAGACTAGATGGCTATTTAAAGCGCCGGTTCTCACTCACATGTGCTCGTTCAAACACCCTTACCTGGATGCTAACTTGGCTTGAAGCTTTCGTGCTTGCAAGCATACCATGCTGACGGAACCTCGCTGCGCTGATCCCTGCATCCCGCTTCCGGATCATCCGCTCCTCCTGAACCAACCTTCGGCTGTATTGCTATTAGTGCTAAGTACCCCGCAGGGGAACCCTCTATAAACTTATACTAAGCTTACACTATCTAGCTCTGCATAGTAAAGACTATTTATCACATCTGCATATCTAGATTGCTAGCTCTTATGACTACTGCTACTTATTCCTGCACTGGGTTGATCACTCTTGTATGTCCACCTGCTACTCTGTCATCTGCTACCATACATGATTGCTAAACCTACCTGCATCCATCTGCTACTGTCTTACCTTCAAGTGTCTGTCACCTACCACCTCCACTCAACCTGTCTCTTAAATCTTCATCACTGTGTTACTACATGCATAAAGTCACTCTAGGAACCAGCTTGTTGAGTGTGTGTATTTACTAGCTGAATTAAGACCTTCCACACATGATGAGTCATTGAGGTTGGGAATGGTATCTCAGCATCTCTCTTACATGACTACTGAAGTGGAATATTTCTGCAGCTGAAAATCCACACCATACATGAAACGCAGGAGCGATACAGATTGAACGAGCCTACAAATGGATTCAGCAGAAATAACCACTCAGGTGACACAATTAAAACAGCAAGTAACTGCGTTAATACACGCACTTGCTGAATTAAAAGAAGACAATCAGGCTCTGTCGCAGCAGGTAATTAGACTGACACAACTTACCTCTGCTCAGTCCCCTGAACCCAAGATAAATCCCCCTTTGGTATTTACAGGCGATCGCAAAAAATTTCGCAAATTTAAAAACGCATGTGAGTTACTTTTTTTGCTAAAACCTCGTACCTACCTTACGGATCACATTAAGGTTTGTACTATTATTTCTTACCTAACAGGCGATCCTCGAGCCTGGGCAGACTCTCTTTTTGAGAAAAACGACCAGCTTCTCAACTCCTATGCCTTGTTCCTAGCAGAACTCACTAGCCTATATGATGACCCCAATAGGCAGAGTACTGCCGATCTTCAATTAAGATCCCTGAAACAAGGAAGGAGGCCTGTAGAAGACTTTGTTGCGGAATTCAATAGATGGACCCTTGATTCAGAATGGAATGATGCATCTCTGAAAACCCAATTTAGGCTTGGCCTATCAGAAGCCGTTAAGGACGAGCTCGCCCGAGCGAATCTACCAAAAACCCTGGATGCATTAATACAACTCAGTATTACCATAGATAGAAGACTACGAGAAAGAAAGGCTGAGCGAATGGGAATGCCATTATCCGTTTCCTCTCGGATTCCGGCCGTTAACCCCGTTCCTATGGAGGTAGGAACCATACGCCCACCGCTATCAACTATGGAAAAAGCCAAAAGACGATATGAAAATCTCTGCTTGTACTGTGCATCCCCGGATCACAAGATAAATGTCTGTCCCCTAGTCAACAAAAAGAAGGGTGAGTGTTCACATGTCCTCCTAGGGGGATTGACAACTTCATTCACTAACCCTTACATTTTTGTTTGTTTGACATTACAGTGGGACCAGAACAGGATTACTACTAAGGCCATGATTGACACAGAATCTTGTGGAAATTATATTGATATATGTTTTGCTGCTTCAAATAAAATTCCTATTATTTCTAAACTTAAACCTGTCTCAGTAAGTCTTATTACCGGTGTTCCATTATCCTCTGGTCCAATCACCGATCAGACACAAGCACTTCTAGTCACTATTAACGAGTCTCATAGGGAGACTACTACCTTCGATTTAATACCTTCACCCCACTTTCCCATTGTGTTGGGACTTCCCTGGTTACACACACACCAACCAACCATAGATTGGAAGGAACGGTCCTTGGCCTTCCTCTCTTGCTATTGCGAGGATACGTGTAACCTCCCGTCTTCCGGGAAGATTCTGTCTATGGTGACAGATGAGATTGCACCACTATGTTATCAGGATCTTTCTGAGGTTTTTCTTGAGAAAAATGCTCAAGCATTACCTCCTCATCGAGACTATGATTGTAGCATTGATCTACTCCCAAATAGCAAATTGCCGTTCGGTCATGTTTATCCTCTTTCACAGGATGAACTTTCCCATCTCAAAACTTATTTGGATGAGAATTTGGAAAAAGGTTTTATTAGACCTTCCACTTCTTCCACAGCAGCAGGACTCTTTTTTGTTCGCAATAAGGACTCAAGTCTCAGACCTATCATCGACTACAGGAAATTGAATGCTATCACAATAAAAGATCGCTATCCTCTACCGCTTATCCCTGAGCTCATTGAGCAGGTGCGTGGAGCTACCTATTTTTCAAAATTGGACCTGAAAGGAGCATACAATCTCATTCGAATCCGTGATGGAGACAAGTGGAAGACTGCATTCAGAACCAGATACGGATTGTTCGAATATCTTGTGATGCCATTCGGGCTATGCAACGCCCCTGCAGTTTTCCAACGATTTATAAACGATATTTTTAAAGACTTACTAGATGTCTGTGTTGTGGTATATCTGGACGATATACTTATATATTCACGATCCCTGTCTGAACACATAAGACATGTAAGACTTGTACTATCGAGATTGCTTGCACATAACCTTTATGTGAAACTGAAGAAATGCTTGTTTCATAAAGACGAGATACTCTTTCTAGGCTACATCATATCCAAAACAGGAATCGAGATGGACATGAGTAAAATATCCTGCATTCAGGATTGGCCTACACCAACCACACGCAAGGCGCTACAGCGATTCCTGGGATTTTCAAATTTCTACAGGAAGTTCATTAAAAACTTTTCTGCTATTGTGAGACCCCTCACACAGCTCACTAGCATAAAAAAAAAACATTCAAATGGTCAGAAGAAGCCAGTAAAGCTTTTCACTTGTTAAAGACAAGGTTTACTTCCGCTCCCATATTACGCCATCCAGACCCATCCCTCCAATACATTCTGGAGGTAGATGCGTCAAACATGGCAGTAGGAGCAATACTCTCCCAACGACCAACCCACACTTCACCACTTCATCCAGTCGCCTTTTTTTCTAAATCCCTAAGCAGTCCCGAGATAAATTACCCCGTGGGTGAAAAGGAACTGCTTGCTATAAAATTGGCTCTGGAGAATTGGCGACATTTACTCGAAGGCACCCAATTACCAATAATTATATACACGGACCATAAAAACCTCCAATATCTTCAGACTAGCAAAACTCTCTCGCACCGACAGGTACGATGGTCACTATTCTTTCTAAGGTTTAACTTCCTAGTGACTTACACACCTGCAGATAAAAACAAAAAGGCGGATGCACTATCACGACTAACTGAGGAAAACTACTTTGAAATCCCTTCCGTTCCTATAATACCTCACAAACGCATTATTGGAGTTGTCCGTTCCTTGAAGGAAGAGGTTTTGCATGGTATAAGTTTGGATTCACCCCCACCACAACTAAATGCTGATGCAGAAGGCTTCCTCTACTACAATGACAAACTTTACATACCACCTACCCTACGCACCAGGATCTTGGAATTATCTCATGATGTGCCTATGGCAGGACATATGGGTGTGTCAAAGACTCTTAATTTGATTTCCCGGCAATTCTGGTGGCCTGACATGAAAACATCTATACAAAAATTCGTCTCTTCATGCAATGTCTGTGCCAGGTCCAAAATTGACACTACGAGACCATCCGGTCTACTATGCAGTCTACCAATACCCCAAACTCCATGGGAAGTTTTGTCCTTGGACTTCATCGTAGAATTGCCTCTTTCCAAAGGATTTAATACCATCTTGGTGTCAGTGGACCATCTGACAAAGATGGCACATTTCATTGCTATTCGCAGACTACCTTCGTCCAAACAAACGGCAGAACTCCTGATGAAACATGTCTTTAGATTACATGGTATCCCAAAAACTCTTCTGTCTGACCGTGGATCCCAATTTATTTCTAAGTTCTGGCAAGAACTATGTCACATACTACGGATCGAGCGGAAGCTCACTTCTCCTTACCATCCGCAGACCAACGGACAGACTGAAAGAGTCAACCAATGCATCGAGCAGTATTTACGTTGTTACACTTCTTACCAACAGGATGATTGGGTGGATCTTCTCCCTCTGGTAGAATTTGCCTACAACAACGCAACCCACGGTACAACCAAGCAGAGTCCGTTCTACTTGAACTATGGGTTTCATCCCTCTATTCTTCCACCACGCATCCTTCCTTCAAACAACCCAGTAGCCTCAGACTATCTTACCCAAATAAAGGATTCTCTGGGTTTATTAAATACTACCATTGCACACGCTCACAGTCAACAAAAGAAGTACTATGATCTTCGCAGAAGACCTTCTCCACAGTACACTATCGGGGACCTCGTTTGGCTCTCAACAAAAAATTTAAGACTGAAGATCCCTGGCAAAAAGCTTGGACCTCTGTTCTTGGGACCTTTCCCAATCAAAAAACTTATTGGAAAAGCTGCAGTACAGCTTACATTGCCAATAGACCTAAAAATCCATCCCATTTTCCATGTGTCGCTACTGAAGCCCCATGTTCCGGACCACGGAATAAGGCCTAATATTCCACCTCCGCCTCCTGTACAAGTTGGAGGTGGAGAAGAATACGAGATAAAAGAGATTCTGGATTCTCGTATCTACAGAAGAAGACTTCAGTACTTGGTTAGATGGAAGAACTATAGGCCCCAAGACGACACCTGGCTAAACACCTCTAAAATACATGCCCCTAGATTAATCCGAAATTTTCATGCGAGATACCCAGACAAACCAGCTCCAGAGGCCTTCAGGAGCCGGCCTTAAGGGGGGGGGGGTATTGTAATGTTCCGGTACCTTTGGTACCCTAAATTACTCTTTTCACAAGTGTATGCGCCCCACCATTCTCTTTTGGAAAGGTGCGCATACACCTTTAAGACTGAAGCTGTCATCACTCAGCGCCGGACTAGATGGCTATTTAAAGCGCCGGTTCTCACTCACATGTGCTCGTTCAAACACCCTTACCTGAATGCTAACTTGGCTTGAAGCTTTCGTGCTTGCAAGCATACCACGCTGACGGAACCTCGCTGCGCTGATCCCTGCATCCCGCTTCCGGATCATCCGCTCCTCCTGAACCAACCTTCGGCTGTATTGCTATTAGTGCTAAGTACCCCGCAGGGGAACCCTCTATAAACTTATACTAAGCTTACACTATCTAGCTCTGCATAGTAAAGACTATTTATCACATCTGCATATCTAGATTGCTAGCTCTTATGACTACTGCTACTTATTCCTGCACTGGGTTGATCACTCTTGTATGTCCACCTGCTATTCTGTCATCTGCTACCATACATGATTGCTAAACCTACCTGCATCCATCTGCTACTGTCTTACCTTCAAGTGTCTGTCACCTACCACCTCCACTCAACCTGTCTCTTAAATCTTCATCACTGTGTTACTACATACATAAAGTCACTCTAGGAACCAGCTTGTTGAGTGTGTGTATTTACTAGCTGAATTAAGACCTTCCACACATGATGAGTCATTGAGGTTGGGAATGGTATCTCAGCATCTCTCTTACATGACTACTGAAGTGGAATATTTCTGCAAATGAAAATCCACACCATACATGAAACGCAGGAGCATTACAGGAAGTGATCCAGTAGCGAGATACAGGGATCAGTAGCGAGGTTCGGGTCTGAGGAAGTGATCCTGGTAGCGAGATACAGGGATCTGTAGCGAGGTTCCACAGTGAGGCACACTTGTAAGCATAGATGCAAGGCAGGTTGAACGAACATGTGAGTGAGAACGCCGGCGGTTGAAATAGCCGCTCTGCGGCGCTCAGTGATGACAGCATCGGTCTTAAAGGTGTATGCGCACCTACCAGAAGAGAATGGTGGGACGCATACATGGAATGGGAAGTGGAATAAGGGTACCAGAGGTACCAGAACATTACAGTACCCCCCCCTTAAGGCCGGCTCCGGAAGGCCTCTAGAACTGTTTTTTCCGGGTATTTCGAGTGAAAATTGCGAATCAGTCTAGGGGCATGTATATCAGAGGTATCCAGCCAGGTGTCGTCTTGGGGCCCATAGTTCTTCCATCGTACTAGATATTGGAGTCTTCTTCTGTGGATACGAGAATCCAGAATCTCCTTTATCTCATTCTTCTCCGCCTTCAACTTGTACAGGAGGTGGAGGTGGGATGGTAGGCCTTATTCCTTGGTTAGGAACATGTGGCTTAAATAGCGACACATGGAAGATGGGATGGATCTTGAGATCTGCCGGTAAGGTGAGCTGTACTGCAGCTTTTCCAATTAGTTTCCTGATTGGGAAGGGTCCCAAGAATAAAGGCCCAAGCTTTTTGCTAGGGATCTTTAATCTTAAATTTTTTGTTGATAGCCAAACGAGATCCCCAATAACATACTGAGGAGAAGGTCTTCTACGAAGGTCGTAGTACCTTTTTTGTTGACTATGAGCGTGTGATATGGTAGTATTGAGTAAACCCAAAGAGTCTTTTATTTGGGTAAGGTAATCCGAGGCTACTGGGTTACTCGATGGCAGGATGCGTGGTGGAAGAAGAGTGGGATGAAACCCATAGTTCAAGTAGAACGGACTTTGCTTCGTAGTACTGTGGGTTGCGTTGTTGTAAGCAAATTCCGCTAGAGGAAGGAGATCCACCCAATCATCCTGCAGGTATGATGTGTAGCAGCGTAGATATTGCTCAATGCACTGGTTGACTCTTTCAGTCTGTCTGTTGGTCTGTGGATGGTAGGGAGAAGTGAGCTTTCGCTCAATGCGTAAAATTTGACAAAGTGCTTGCCAAAATTTAGAGATAAATTGTGAACCACGGTCGGACAAAAGAGTCTTTGGAATTCCATACAACTTGAACACATGTTTCATCAGTAGTTCCGCTGTTTGTTTGGATGAAGGTAGTCTACGGATAGCGATGAAATGTGCCATCTTTGTCAAGTGGTCCACTGACACTAGGATGGTGTTAAATCCTTTGGAAGGTGATAGTTCTACTATGAAATCTAAGGACACAACTTCCCATGGAATCTGGGGTATTGGTAGACTACAAAGTAGTCCAGATGGTTTTGTAGTGTCAATTTTGGACCTTGCACAGATGTCACATGAAGAAACAAATTTTTGTACAGACGTCTTCATATCAGGCCACCAAAACTGCCTGGTGAGCAAATTAAAGGTTTTCGTCATACCCATATGTCCTGCCATGGGTACATCATGCGATAACTCCAAGATCTTGGTGCGCATAGTAGGGGGTATGTAAAGTTTGTCATTGTAATAGAGGAAGCCTTCTGCATCAGTACTTAGTTGTGGTGGAGGTGAATCCATTCCTATACTGTGCAAAATCTCTTCCTTCAAGGATCGGAAAACACCAATAATGCGTTCATAGGGTATTATGGGAATGGAAGGGATTTCGGCGCAGTTATCTTCGGTTAGTCGTGATAGCGCATCCGCTTTTTTATTTTTGTCTGCAGGCGTATAGGTCACTAAGAAATTAAATCTTAAAAAGAATAATGACCATTGTACCTGCCGGTGGGAAAGAGTCTTGTTAGTCTGGAGGTATTGAAGGTTTTTATGATCTGTATATATGAGTATTGGTAACTGGGTACCTTCGAGCAGATGTCGCCAATTCTCCAGTGCCAATTTTATGGCAAGCAACTCCTTTTCACCCACTGGGTAATTCACCTCTGGGCTGCTTAGTGATTTTGAAAAGAAAGCAACTGGGTGGAGTGATGAAGTGTTTGTTGGTCGTAGGGAGAGAACTGCTCCTACTGCCATATTTGACGCATCTACCTCTAGAATATATTGGAGGGATGGGTCTGGATGGCGTAGTATGGGAGCAGAAGTGAAGCTTGATTTTAACAAGCAGAAAGCTTGATTTGCTTCTTCTGACCATTTGAATGGTTTTTTTTATACTTGTCAGTTGTGTGAGAGGTCTCACAATGGCGGAAAAGTTCTTGATGAACTTCCTATAGAAGTTCGAGAATCCTAGGAATCGCTGTAGGGCCTTACGAGTTGTTGGTATAGGCCAGTCTAGAATACAGGATATCTTACTCATATCCATCTTAATTCCAGTTTTGGATATGAAGTATCCTAGAAATAATATTTCTTCTTTATGAAATAGGCATTTTTTTAATTTCACGTATAGACTGTGTGAGAGCAGTCTGGACAACACAAGTCTTACATGTTTTATGTGTTCAGGCATAGATCGAGAATAGATAAGTATATCGTCTAGGTATACTACAACACAGACATCAAGTAAGTCTCTAAAGATGTCGTTTATGAATCTTTGGAAAGCTGCGGGAGCATTACATAGCCCGAATGGCATCACAAGGTATTCGAATAGTCCGTATCTGGTTCTGAATGCTGTTTTCCACTCATCCCCGTCACGGATTCGGATTAGGTTGTATGCCCCTTTCAGGTCTAATTTGGTGAAATAAGTAGCCCCACGCACTTGTTCAATAAGTTCAGGGATAAGAGGCAAAGGATAGCGATCCTTTATCGTAATCGTGTTTAATTGCCTATAATCGATAATAGGCCTGAGACTGGAATCCTTATTGCGGACAAAGAAAAGTCCTGCAGCAGTGGAAGAAGTAGAGGGTCTAATGAACCCTTTTGTCAAATTCTCATCCAAGTATTCCTTGAGGTGAGAAAGTTCATCCTGTGAAAGGGGATAAACATGACCGAAAGGCAATTTGCTGTTAGGGAGTAGATAGATAGTGCAATCGTAATCCCTATGGGGAGGCAACACTTGAGCATTTTTCTCAAGGAACACTTCGGACAGATCCTGATAGCATAGTGGTGCAATTTCATCTGACACCACAGACAGAATCTTCCCATAAGATAGGAGGTTACACGCATTCTCACAATAGTGAGAAGGGAAAACCAAAGTCCGTTTTTTCCAACCTATGATTGGTTGGTGTGTGTGTAACCAGGGAAGTCCCAAAATAATAGGAAAATGGGGTGAGGATAGTATATCAAAAGTGATGGTCTCCACATGTGACTCGTTGGTAGTGGCAAGGAGTGCCTGTGTCTGGTTGGTGATTGGACCAGAAGACAGTGGAATACCATTAATGAAACTAACAGAAACAGGCTTAGATTTTGAAATAATAGGTATTTTATTTAAGGTAACAAAGCGTGTATCAATATAGTTTCCACAAGATCCAGTGTCGACCATAGCCTTGGTGGTGATCCTAGTTTGGTCCCACTGTAATATTAAATGAACAAAAAGATAGGGGTTAGAAAAGGAAGTCGTTAATCCTCCCAGCAAGACATGTGAACACTCACCCTCTTTTTTGCGAACAAGGGGACAGGTGCTTATCAAATGATCCGGGGATGCGCAATACATGCAGAGATTTCTGGATGTTCTTCTAGCTCGTTCAGTAGTCGTTAAAGGTGGGCGTATGGTTCCTACATCCATGGGAGTAGGGTCAACGGCCGAAATCCGAGAAGGACTAGACAATGGAATTCCCATCTTTTCAGCCCTTCTTTCTCGCAGTCGTCTGTCGATGTTGATACTAAGTTGTATCAAGGCCTCCAAGGTGCCAGGTAAATCCGCTCGGGCGAGCTCGTCTTTAATAGCTTCCGATAACCCGAGTCTGAATTGAGTTCGCAAAGATGTGTCATTCCACCCTGAATCAAGGGTCCATCTTTTGAACTCAGATACAAAGTCTTCTACAGGTCTCCTTCCTTGTTTCAAGGCCCTCAACTGCATATCAGCAGTACTCTGCCTATTGGGGTCATCGTATAAGCTGGTGAGTTCCGCTAGGAATAAAGAATAGGTGTTGAGAATCTGATCATTATTCTCAAAGAGAGAGTCTGCCCAGGCCCGTGGATCACCCGTCAAGTATGAAATAACGGTACAGACTTTTATTTGATCAGTGGGGTATGTACGAGGCTTTAACAAAAAAAGCAATTGACATGCGTTTTTGAATTCCCGAAATTTTTTCCGGTCGCCTGTAAACACTAGAGGGGGGTTTATTTTAGGTTCAGGAGGCTGAACAGCAGTAAGCCGTGAGAGCTGGGTTACCTGCTGTGTTAAAGTCTGATTCTTTTCTTTTACGTCAGTCAGAGCAAGTATTAACGCTTTTACTTGTTGTGTTAATTGTGTCACTTGAGTAGGTAACTCTGCTGAATCCATTTTTAAGGTTCGTTCAATCTGTAACGCTCCTGCGTTTTTGTTATAGGCTGGATTTACAGCTGCAAAATCTCCACTCAGTAGTCATGTAGAGATGTGTTGAATACCAGATCCAACTCTCCAGGACTCATCACCGTGGGCCTGTCAGCTTCAACATACAGATATATACACACTCAATGAGATGTTCCTGGAGTGATAGGATGTATATGATAGTATGAAGGTGATGTGCTGAAGGGACAGGTGTGAACAGTGACAAGGATGGTAAGCACTTGATAGGTTTGTACAGGAGAGTTCAAGATGGTATTTAGGAATGCAGATAGGTTAGTATCGAGTATGCTAACAGGTGGTGAGGACAGCAGATGACAAATACAGGATAGACTAACCCAGTGCAAGGATAGATAGTAGTAGACAGGAGAGCTAGCAATCTATGCAGCAGTGCAGATGATAGATGGTAGTAGTCTCAAGAGCTAGCAATCTATGTAACAGTGCAGATGATAGGATAGTATGGATAGGTAGTAACAGTCCTTAATGCAATAGTAGTAGTGTAAGTTATGGAGGTTTCCCCATGCGGAGTACTTATCACTATAGTATAGTAGTAGAAGGGTCCGGTGATGAGGAAGTGATCCAGTAGCGAGATACAGGGATCAGTAGCGAGGTTCGGGTCTGAGGAAGTGATCCTGGTAGCGA
The DNA here is from genome assembly GCF_965119305.1 of Pelophylax lessonae. NCBI lineage: Eukaryota > Metazoa > Chordata > Amphibia > Anura > Ranidae > Pelophylax > Pelophylax lessonae. Next base: position 225,884,448 of record NC_138776.1, read on the forward strand.
GATACAGGGATCTGTAGCGAGGTTCCACAGCGAGACACGCTTGTAAGCATAGATGCAAGGCAGGTTGAACGAACATGTGAGTGAGAACGCCGGCGGTTGAAATAGCCGCTCTGCGGCGCTCAGTGATGACAGCATCGGTCTTAAAGGTGTATGCGCACCTACCAGAAGAGAATGGTGGGACGCATACACGGAATGGAAAGTGGAATAAGGGTACCAGAGGTACCAGAACATTACAAGAGTTTGCTAAAGACAACAACATCTTCAGCAGTAATCAGCACGGGTTTACAAATGGGCGTTCTTGTCAAACCAATCTCTTAACATTCTATGAGGAGGTGAGCTGTGAGCTAGATAGGGGCAGACCAGTGGATGTGGTGTACCTGGATTTCGCCATGACGTTTAATACAGTTCCCCACAAGCGCCTAATTTATAAAATAAGGTCTGCAGGTATCGACCGCAGGGTTTGCTCTTGGATACGGAATTGGCTAAAACGGCGTGTCCAAAGGGTGGTAATAAACAGCGCATACTCAGACTGGTCTGAGGTGGTAAGCGGGGTCCCCCAAGGCTCAGTCCTGGGACCAACCTTGTTCAATTTATTCATAAATAGCATTGAGGACAGGATCAGTAGTTCTATATCAGTTTTTGCAGATGACACAAAATTGGGCAGGGCAATAACTGCACAGCATGAAGCAGATATCCTACAAAATGACCTGGACAAAATAACGTAGTGGGCACGACATGGCAAATGAGGTTTAATGTGGAGAAGTGTAAGGTTTTGCACTTAGGGACTAAAAGCATAAAAGCACAATACACGTTAAGGGGGGAACCCTTGGGGGAGTCAAAAATGGAGATCTGGGAGTCTTGGTAGATGATAGACTAGGCAATAGCATGCAATGTCAAGCGGCAGCTGCCAAAGCCAGCAGAATATTAGCATGTATAAAGAAAGGGATGTATTCCAGAGATAAGACTATAATCCTTCCACTTTATAAAACTCTGGTCCGACCACATCTGGAGATTCTGTCCAGTTCTGGTCGCCAGTCCTCAGGAGGGATGTGTTGGAGCTGGAGAAGATCCAGAGAAGGGCAACTAAACTAATTAGGGGATTGGAGGACCTTAATTATGAAGAGCGTCTGCAATTGCTTGATTTATTCTCCCTGGAGAAGAGACGCCTGAGAGGGGACATGATAGCAATTTATAAATATCTCAATGGTGATCTCGGCATAGAAAAAAAGCTATTCAGTCGTAGGGAGTGCATGAGGACTCGAGGGCATACATTGCGATTAGAGGAGAAGCGTTTTAACCTCAGGCAACGTGGGGGGTTCATTACTGTTAGAGCTACAAGATTGTGGAATTCTCTACCACAAGAGGTGGTTTCTGCGGGAAGTATGGTAGCTTTCAAAAGACTCTTAGACGTACATCTCAAGGATCGGAACATTCAGGGGTATGTGAGATGATTACGGCCACAAACACTGTGAAGGATGCCCTTCTATGTCTGTCCGCATGTTTCCTCTCCCTGCTTAAAAGACTATATTGAGGATTAGTTTATATGTCTGTGACAAACTCCCCTCTTTTGAGTTGCCACGAATACCTGGAGAGGACTACTTGTCAGCCTCTTACCATGTGATTATGGTCCCATGTTGAAACACTTGTTTTTCCCCTGCTGTTGAATCCATACGTATGTGATCTGAGTGCCATTCAGTAATAATGTGCGCTCAGATCTAAGCTATCTGGGGATATGTTGAATGTACCTGTTTTATGCAATAAGCTGCATAGTTATATAGTATCGTGTATTTTGCTGTCCTTGGGAGATGAGTGAATCACTTCTCAATTGTCTCCAGGACAAAAGACTGTGTAGAACTGGTTTTGGCCAGACAAGCAATGTGTACAGCCAGGCCAAAGAGATTTGTACTAACTTTGGAACCACTGGTCTGATTCGTGCCATTTTTTCATATGTTGTTCCCCGAAATGGATTGATTGTGAATATGTATTTGTATAAAGATTGGATGTATAGTTATAAAGTTACAGCATGTGGGTAAAACTGCATTTTTCCTGCCTGTGATAATTATGTTAACCATTGTTTACCATAATTACCTCCCAGACAGAGGGGGGGAATTTTATGTGGATTGTAACCTTTGTTTTATTGGTTAATGTGTATTTGTTGTGGGTGTCTCCCTTGCATGGGGGCAGGGGATAAAAGAAATTGTAGTTTGAAATGCCTGTGGTGGCTTCCAGAAAAGTGGGTTCCAGCATTCAGCTTTGGCTCATGTGTGGATTTATTCAGCGATACCAGCGATTTCTTATTTGGCGAATTGGGGATTCCTCAACTATTGGGGATTAAGGAATTACAAGGCGGTGAGATACAGTGATACCGTCACAACTGGTTGGCAGCGGCGAGATTTTCCTTTTTTTCCCTAAACGAAGAATCCAAAGGAAGTGGGTGTACAGCGAATGGAGAGCTGGTACACACGGCTCAAGCGCAGCACATTAAAGGAACTATTGGAAGTTCGGGGAAAAAGTGCAGGCTGCAAGGCTAAGCGGGTCATTATAGCCAAATTGATGGAGCTAGATCGAGGTAGCATGGCTGAGGCAGTAACGATCAGTCAGGAAATTGAAATACCGGCCGTTCGGGAGATGGATATACCCACGGTTCGGGAAACTGAATCTCCCACGAACCGGAAGATGCGAGAGAGACTGGCATGGTTTGGACCGAACCCAACGCCGGAGATCATCATGCAGGTGATGAAAATCATAGCGGAGGAAAATATGCAAAAAGCACAGCTGGAGCTACAGTTAAAACTGGCAGAGACACAGCAAGCAGCCGTAAGTTTCCTGAGCGGACCCAGCAGCACTGGGGACTCCAGAAAGGTTCCCTTCAGTGCATTTAAAGCATTTGACGAAAAGGACTGTGAAATTGATGGGTACCTGGCAGACTTTGAGCGCCAGTGTATCCTACATCGAGTACCAGTAGAAGACCGGGTTTCCATACTCGCAGGGAAGCTATCTGGCAAAGCAGCAGATGCCTTTCCGAGCGGTACCCTGGGAAGACGTTCACAGCTATGCCCGGGTTAAGGAAGCCCTCCTCGCCCTGTATGCAATAACTCCAGAGGCATACCGGCAAAAGTTCAGAGATTCCCATAAGCTGGAAAAGGACTCTTACGCAGAATGTATTTTGCTGTCCTTGGGAGATGAGTGGATCACTTCTCAATTGTCTCCAGGACAAAAGACTGTGTAGAACTGGTTTTGGGCAGACAAGCAATGTGTACAGCCAGGCCAAAGAGATTTGTACTAACTTTGGAACCACTGGTCTGATTCGTGCCATTTTTTAATATGTTGTTCCCCTAAATGGATTGATTGTGAATATTTATTTGTATAAAGATTGGATGTATAGTTATAAAGTTACAGCATGTGGGTAAAATTGCATTTTTCCTGCCTGTGATAATTATGTTAACCATTGTTTACCATAATTACCTCCCAGACAGAGGGGGGGGGGGGATTTTATGTGGATTGTAACCTTTGTGTTATTGGTTAATGTGTATTGGTTGTGGGTGTCTCCCTTGCATGGGGGCAGGGGATAAAAGAAATTGTAGTTTGAAATGCCTGTGGTGGCTTCCAGAAAAGTGGGTTCCAGCATTCAGCTTTGGCTCATGTGTGGATTTATTCAGCAATACTAGCGATTTCTTATTTGGGGATTCTTCAACTATTGGGGATTAAGGAATTACAAGGCGGTGAGATACAGTGATACCGTCACACAAACCTACACAGGTTGAACTGGATGGACTATTGTCTTTATTCAACCTCACCTACTATGTAACTATGTAACATCAGATACAAGTCACAGTATTGTTCATCAGTCAGTTTATGCTACATTCTAAAATATTCATAGACCTGTAGGAATAGAGATCACTGCAGATATCAGTCACAGTACCCTTTGCTCAGTTGTGGACCTTTCTATAGGGGTCACAGACCTGTAGGAATAGAGATCACTGCAGATATAAGCCACAGTAACCTTTGCTCAGTTGTGGAGCTTTCTATAGGGGTCTCAGACCTATAGGAATAGAGATCACTGCAGATATCAGCCACAATAACCTTTACTCAGTTGTGGATCTTTCTATAGGTGTCACAGACCTGTAGGAATATAGATCACTGCAGATATCAGCCACAGTAACCTTTGCTCAGTTTTGGTTCTTTCTATAGGGGTCAAAGACCTGTAGGAATAGATAATACTGCAGATATCAGCCACAGTAACCTTTGCTCAGTTGTGGATCTTTCTATAGGGGGTCACAGACCTGTAGGAATAGAGATCACTGCAGATATCAGCCACAGTAACCTTTGCTTAGTTGTGGATCGTTCTATAGGGGTCACAGGCCAGTAGGAATATAGATCACTGCAGATAAAGCCACAATAACCTTTGCTCAGTTGTGGATCTTTCTATAGGGGGTCACAGACCTGTAGGAATAGAGATCACTGCAGATATCAGCCACAGTAACCTTTGCTCAGTTGTGGATCTTTCTATAGGGGGTCACAGACCTGTAGAAATAGAGATCACTGCAGATATCAGCCACATTAACCTTTGCTCAGTTGTGGATCTTTCTATAGGGGTCTCAGACCTGTAGGAAGAGAGATCACTGCAGATATCAGCCATAGTAACCTTTGCTCAGTTGTGGATCTTTCTATAGGAGGTCACAGACCTGTAGGAACATAGATCACTGCAGATAAAGCCACAGTAACCTTTGCTCAGTTGTGGATCTTTCTATAGGGGTCTCAGACCTGTAGGAAGAGAGATCACTGCACATATCAGCCACAGTAACCTTTGCTCAGTTGTGGATTGTGACGGTATTCACCATCACTGGGTCTTAAAAACAGGCAATAATTAATGGTTTGAATTGCTTCCGATGGGACAGTCATATACAGTGCCCTGCGAAAGTATTCGGCCCCCTTGAACTTTGCAACCTTTTGCCACATTTCAGGCTTCAAACATAAAGATATAAAACTAATTTTTTTGTGAAGAATCAACAACAAGTGGGACACAATCATGAAGTGAAACAAAATATATTGGATATTTCAAACTTTGTTAACAAATAAAAAACTGAAAAATTGGGCGTGCAAAATTATTCAGCCCCTTTACTTTCAGTGCAGCAAACTCTCTCCAGAAGTTCAGTGAGGATCTCTGAATGATCCAATGTTGAGCTAAATGACTAATGATGATAAATAGAATCCACCTGTGTGTAATCAAGTCTCCGTATAAATGCACCTGCACTGTGATAGTCTCAGAGGTCTGTTTAAAGCGCAGAGAGCATCATGAAGAACAAGGAACACACCAGGCAGGTCCGAGATACTGTTGTGGAGAAGTTTAAAGCCGGATTTGGATACAAACAGATTTCCCAAGCTTTAAACATCCCAAGGAGCACTGTGCAAGCGATAATATTGAAATGGAAGGAGTATCAGACCACTGCAAATCTACAAAGCCCTGGCCGTCCCTCTAAACTTTCAGCTCATACAAGGAGAAGACTGATCAGAGATGCAGCCAAGAGGCCCATGATCACTCTGGGTGAACTGAAGAGATCTACAGCTGAGGTGGGAGACTGTCCATAGGACAACAATCAGTCATATACTGCACAAATCTGGCCTTTATGGAAGAGTGGCAAGAAGAAAGCCATTTCTTAAAGATATCCATAAAAAGTGTCGTTTAAAGTTTGCCACAAGCCACCTGGGAGACACACCAAACATGTGAAAGAAGGTGCTCTGGTCAGATGAAGCCAAAATCAAACTTTTTGGCAACAATGCAAAACGTTATGTTTGGTGTAAAAGCAACACAGCTCATCACCCTGAACACACAACCCCCACTGTCAAACATGGTGGTGGCAGCATCATGGTTTGGGTCTGCTTTTCTTCATCAGGGACAGGGAAGATGGTTAAAATTGATGGGAAGATGGATGGAGCCAAATACAGGACCATTCTGGAAGAAAACCTGATGGAGTCTGCAAAAGACCTAAGACTGGGACGGAGATTTGTCTTCCAACAAGACAATGATCCAAAATATAAAGCAAAATCTACAATGGAATGGTTCACAAATAAACATATCCAGGTGTTAGAATGGCCAAGTCAAAGTCCAGACCTGAATCCAATCGAGAATCTGTGGAAAGAAATGAAAACTGCTGTTCACAAACGCTCTCCATTCAACCTCACTGAGCTCGAGCTGTTTTGCAAGGAGGAATGGGCAAAAAATTCAGTCTCTCGATGTGCAAAACTGATAGAGACATACCCCAAGCAACTTACAGCTGTAATTGCAGCAAAAGGTGGTGCTACAAAGTATTAACTTAAGGGGGCTGAATAATTTTGCACGCCCAATTTTTCAGTTTTTTATTTGTTAAAAAAGTTTGAAATATCCAATAAATTTCGTTCCACTTCATGATTGTGTCCCACTTGTTGTTGATTCTTCACAAAAAATTACAGTTTTATATCTTTATGTTTGAAGCCTGAAATGTGGCAAAAGGTCGCAAAGTTCAAGGGGGTCGAATACTTTCGCAAGGCACTGTATGTCAGCAATATCTCCATATGTAAAATATGAAGATTTATGCCCATTGCCATGAAATCATTAATTCCTAAATAATGTGTGTATTACATGTTCCTCAATGTCAGACACGTTTTCCCTATTGTTTGTGTATTGGGAGGGAATGTGGATTGCCCCGGTCTCATTGTTAAATGTTATTGACCTCCCATTGTTCTGTCTGTTTTTCTTAAGAGAAACCTTTTATGGGATGTATAAATGTATGTGGATTGGATGCAAAGAGGGAGTGGGGATTGTCCCACATTGTATATTTTTGTGTAAACTGTATGGAAGTGTAAAACCCTGTTTCTATTGGATTGTGAAGATCACGTCCAGTCCTCAAGAAGGTCCACCTGGGCGGTAACCTTGTGGGGGAAAACTGTTTACAAGTCTGTTTCTTGTTCAATAAAGAGAGTTCTAGTTTACCCTCAATCTAGAGTTCAGTCTCTTATTGGGGGAATATGCTACAAGGGATTGCTATGGTCCTCCATACTCCCTTGGATAATCACTAAGCTCTTGTTCCTGCTGCCCTCTCTGGGGAAAGAGAGGTTCACCCACAGGAAACTGGAGCCTTGTCGTAGGTCCAGGGTGGGTAAGAGACAGGGAGACCCTAACCAAGCTGCGGCGGTTCGTGGGGTCTGAAGTGGTTACGGTGTCTTGTGGAGTGCTTGGAGCCCTCAAGAAGCACTAGCAGCATCCGACAATGGAGGTAACCGGTCAGGGTGCTCTTTGATCTGTTACATGGATCTTTCTATATGGGTCTCAGACCTGAAGGAAGAGAGATCACTGCAGATATCAGCCACAGTAACCTTTGTTCAGTTGTGGATCTTTCTATAGGGGTCACAGACCTGCAGGAATAGAGATCACTGCATATATCTGCCACAGTAACCTTTGCTCAGTTGTGGATCTTTCTATAGGGGTCACAGACCTGCAGGAATAAAGATCACTGCAGATATCAGCCACAGTAACCTTTGCTCAGTTGCAGATCTTTCGATAGGGGTCAAAGACCTGTAGGAATAGAGATCACTGCATATATCGGCCACAGTAGCCTTTGCTCAGTTGCAGGATCTTTCTATAGGGGTCTCAGACCTGTAGGAATAGAGATCACTGCAGATATCAGCCACAGTATGAATGTTGAATGGGATATAAATGCCCACATTAATAATCAGTGAATTCAGTTTTAGAGGGTTAAACAGACCTCTTTCCTCTAATTCCTTCACTATTTCTTCCTCTTTTCCTATTCATAAATTTTCTCATTTTAAATAATTTAATATTTTATTATATCCTTATATATGTTGTATGTATTTATATAATATGTTTTTACATGCATGTTTTTTTTTTTTTTTTTTTAATCTTTCAAAAACATTTTATTAAATTTCTTGGTGAACATGAACATGTAAATAACAGTGGATTTACAAGGACCGTATAATACAATGCAAATTAATATTAGACATGTAACAAGGTCAATAACAAAAGGGAGACTTAAGAACTCTTAAGATTTGAGGGGAGAGAAGAAAATACAATATCATCACAGATAAAAGTGAATGAATAGGTAACTGTTATGGGGGGGACACAGTAAACATATTGTGAATCAAACAGAATGTGTAAATCACATGGGAATCCGTCCCTTAATCCAGACACCCCCAAAGGGGATCATGCTGTGTCCGGTTCACGGGAGGGCTCCACGGAGATGGGCCGTGTATTTTCTAAATAAGAAAGAGCGGATAATAAATGGAGAGGGAAAAAGATAGAAAAGAAAAAAATAATAGGGGGACCCTCTTTTAGTATTAGCGAAAGGAAGCTATTTGGGAGGGTGGAATGTTTGAGGGTTAGAAGGCTCATATGCACCATATATGATAGTATGTAAACGTATCAGGTGTGGTGGAGGGGGGGGGGGGTGGGAAGGGAAGAGGGGGATGTAGGAAGGGCAAAAAGGGGAGGTATTGTAGAAAGCAGATCAGGGATAGACTAGACATTGTTAATTAGTAATCAACAACTTATCAAGATAATGATAGAGAGATACCAAGCTAGCATTATGAAAAAGAAAGAAAAAGAAACTTTGGGTTTAGTTTGATGCTGAAGTGTAGTTCACATATACATCAGATTTAGTGAATTCGAGCCAAGGGGCCCATATCTTGTAGAATTTATCAGGGGATTCTCTGGCTTGGTGGATTAATTCTTCCATTTCGGCAACTTTAGTAATACGGGAGAACCATTCTTTTATAGAGGGCGGGGTTATTGATAACCAATGACATGGGATGCACATCTTGGCAGCGTTGATGAGGTGTAGTATAAGTGATTTTTTGTAGGCTGATTGTGGGAGGGAGGTATGGTGTAAAAGGTATTGTGCGGGAGAATATTCCGGAGTATAAGTAGTAATTTTAGCGATAAGGTCGTGGACATTTCTCCAAAAGGATTGAATAAGGTAACAATCCCACCAGATGTGTAGGAGTGTGCCTTTATCACTACTACATCTCCAGCAGAGAATTGAATTGTTAGCATTGATCTTGTGTAGTCTATCTGGTGTCATATACCATTTCGTAAATATTTTCATACCGTTCTCTTGTGCTGAAACATTTAGGGAACCTTTATGTATATGAGAGAAGATACGTGTCCAGTCAGTGTGTGAGAGGTGTATGGATAGGTCTTCTTCCCATCGTTTACAGGTTTTGTCTAGGTTGAAGTCAAATTGCGAGGACAGGAGAGTGTATATGGTTGAAATCAGATGTCGTTGGGGTTTGTTTTGAGCACACAAGGTTTCAAACTGAGAGAGGGGTTTTGTCCAGTCTGAAGACCTTTTGGGGGATAGTAGAAATTGTCTAATTTGAAGGTAGTTGAAAAGGGGTATGCCATGTTTGGGAAACCTAGCTGTCAGATTCTCAAAGGAGGAGAAGGAGCCGTTGTGGAATAATTGTTCAACCCTTTCTGGACTATCTGAGGTGTTGGTAGGGTTGTTGTGTAATTTGAGCCCGCGGGGGAAGCTTGGATTATTTGAAAGAGGCGTTAAAGGGCCGGGGGCTGAGGCTAGGTTGAACTTTTTACAAGTGAGTCTGAATATTTGAAGGGTGGCAGCGATCAGTGGGTGTTTTGTGTGTGGTTTATGAGTCAGAATTGGATCAATCCAGGGAAGTTGCATTGTGGGGATTTTTGACATCGAATTCTCTAAGGTAACCCAGTCCTTGGAAGAGGCATGGGCATGCCAATCTACAATTCTTGTGAGATGACAAGACCAATAATATTTGAGCATGTCAGGAAGGCCTGCGCCACCTTGCATTTTGGGGGAGGTGAGTCTTTGCCAATTCAGCCTCGGGCGTTTGGAGGACCAGATGAATTCGGAACAAATCCGTTTGTAAGTTATAAAAAAGGAGGGGGGGAGTTTGATGGGTATAGTTTGTAGAAGGTAAAGTATTCGCGGAAGGATGTTCATCCTAATGATGGCGATTTTCCCAAACCATGAAAAGGGGCAGTTTTTCCACTCAGATAAGTCTTGTTTAATTAAGCGAATTAATCGAGCGTGGTTTAGTGTATAGAGGTCAGTTAGTGATGAGGGGATCTGGATACCAAGATAAGTAATTGAGTGGGGATCCCATACAAACGGGAAGTTTGATTGACAAAGGTTGAGAGTGTTTGCGGGAAGGGAGATATTCAGTGCATTAGATTTAGTGTAGTTAATCTTTAGGTTTGAGATATTTTGAAAGGACGTAAGTTCGTGCAACAAGTTGGGGATTGAGGTAAGGGGTTCGGTAAGAAAGAGAAGGATATCATCTGCGTATGCTGCAACCTTGTATTGTTTATTGTCAATAGTAACTCCCTTGATGTCAGGGTGTGTGCGCAGTCTGCGTAGAAAGGGTTCAAGTGTGATAATAAAGATAAGAGGGGAAAGTGGACATCCTTGTCGGGTACCGTTTGACACGGAGAAGGCGTTCGACAGTTGGTTATTGACCCTGACACGGGCACTAGGTTTGGTATAAAGGGTCAAGATAAATTGGAGCATCTGGTCACCGATGCCAATTGCTTTCAAGGCTTCGGACATATAGTCCCATGCCACTCTGTCGAACGCCTTCTCCGCATCCAAGGATAGGAAGAAACCCTGTGTGCTGGAATTATTGAGCCAGTGATGGATATTCAGAGCTTTTAGGGTATTGTCCCTAGCCTCCCTCCCTGGTACGAATCCTATCTGATCCAATGAAATGAGATCAGGAAGGAGGGGGAGGAGGCGATTTGCAAGGATCTTGGCGTACCATTTGATATCCAAATTTAAGAGGGAGATGGGTCTGTAGTTTGTAACTAGTGAGGCGTCTTTTCCATGTTTGGGAATAACTGTGATGTGCGCCTCTAGTAGTTCAGGGCTTTTTTCGGTGGCTAATGTGTTGGAATTAAAGGTTTGGAGAAAGTGAGGGATCAGAATATCTGAGAAGAGTTTGTAATAGGTTGCGGTCAGACCGTCTGGGCCGGGACTTTTACCGGGTTTAAGTTGGTTAAGTGCCGTGATTGCCTCCTCCCTTGACAGGGGTTGGTTTAGTTTCTCTATTGCTTCAGTTGATAGGGGGCCTGGGGAATATTTGTTTAGGAAGGCTTTGATTTTGTCTGTTCTAGAGGTATTTGTTTTCTGGTTATCAGAATGCAGGTTATAAAGTGTCGAATAATATTTAACGAATTGATTTGCGATGTCCTCGTTAGATGAGAATCTGTTCCCGGCGGAATCCACGATTGAGTGGATAGTTCTCGATGCTTTTTTGGCTTGGATGGCTTTGGCAAGTAATTTGCCGGATTTATTACCAAACTCATAATAAAGTTTTTGTTGTAAAGTGAATTTGCGTTTAACTACTTTACCTAGTATTTCTAGTAATTCAGTTCGGGCTTGTGTTAGGTCATTAAGAGCTTGGGCGGCTAGGGACTGTTTGTGGGTACCTTCAAGGGAACAAATTTTTTCAGTGAGCTTTAAGATGTGTGCTTGTCGGATTTTTTTCCGTTTAGAGGCTAGAGATATTAGTTCTCCTCTAATGACGCATTTATGGGCCGCCCAAACGGTGGCGGGAGGGAGTTCATTAATTGAGTTTTCTTTGAAGTACTGTGTTAGGTTGGTTTTGATAGCTCTTATGTAATCTTGGTTAGAGAGTAGCGAGTTATCAAGGCGCCAGATATTGGAGTATAAGCGTTTGGAAGGGAGGTTCAGGGAAAGGGTGATGGGATGATGGTCTGAGATAATCATAGGGTCAATTTCAGTTTTAATGAGAGACTGGACAAAGTTTTGTGAAATGAAGAAGTAATCTAGCCTTGTGTAAGTGTTATGTGGTGTGGAGAAGAATGTGAAATCTTTAGTGTTCGGGTTCATGGTGCGCCAGGTGTCGTGGAGAGTCAGTTTATGTAGTTCCACTTTTATTGCTTTTAAAGCTTTGTATGAAAGAGCGGATGAACCCGTCAAGGTATCAAGGAGAGGGTTGAGTGCTACGTTAAAGTCTCCGCCCACAATCATAAGTTCTGATTGAAAATTTGTCAGGCGTCCTAGGACGTCCTTGAAAAATGTTACTTGGTCGGTGTTGGGGGCGTAGACATTAACCAAAGTAATGGGGAGTTCGAACAGCGTACCTTTAAGAAGTAGGAATCTTCCTTGAGTGTCAGTAATAGAGTCTGTTAGTGTAAAGGGGCAGTGTTTAGAAATCAGGATGGATACACCTTTCGATTTTGACTCGGGATTTGGTGCATGGTAGGCAGTCGGATATAATTTGTTGTAAAGTTTGGGGATATTGTCTGCTCTGAAGTGAGTTTCCTGGATAAATATAATATCCGCTTTGGATGAACGGGTGGAAAGAAAAAATTTAGAGCGCTTTTCAGGTGTATTCAGACCTTTGGCGTTTATGGAGTATAATGTGAGTGTTCTGGGGGGGGGGGGGGGGGGTCGAGAAGTGGAGGCGTAGGAGATGTCATCGTCCAAATGCTTGAGGTGGGGATTGGGGAGTGGGATGTAGGTTACTGGGGATGGGAAGGGTATCAGAGAGGTATCAGTGTAGGTGGGGCAGAGGGAAAGGGGGATTGAGCCTGATACTATATGTAAGGGGGTGCGGTCTGGGACCAGGAGGGCCTGCCTACCTGTCTGTCCTGAGACCTACTAGGGGGGTAGGCTAATGAAAAAGTCAGAAGATTTTAGCAGTAAGTCAACTGCGGAGAGAGTATTCTAGGTGGGGTTGGAGTTGTCCTGGCCTGAGGGTGTCCGCGATGATCGCATGAGCGCGGGCCACCGCCACGAGGAATGGTTATGGTAGAAGTTATTGTCAGGAGAATAGTATGGGTCATCTTGTCGAGGTTCTGGGGTATAACCTATTATATCGGGGTCTATGAGAGGACGAGGAAATCTTAGGGTAAAGCTGTCTTGAGAAGGTATGGACAAAAAAAAAAAAAAAGCAGTAAGTTGTTTCAAAAGAACCTTGGAGGGGATTAACTTGTGTGGTTGTGTGATCTCGTGATGTAATTGTTATAAACAAAAATACAGAGAAAACCAGAATCAAAAGATTTTAACCTGAGATAAACATCAATAAACATAGTTCAGTAGTTGTACATCACCTGGCATTGTTATTCTATATAGGTAAAGTATGCATGTCAAAAGTCATATAAGAGAGGTGTGGTATTCTTCTATGAGAATTGGAGGCCTGTGTCAACCCCTGCTATACTACGGATTCTGACCATCTCCCTCACAGTAAACCGCGAGGGGGAGGGCCATACTCAGCAATACGGCAAAGCAAGAATTTAAAGCAAAGGGTTATTGTGAAAAGAGTAGACATCTTCAGATTGTCTTGGGCAAACTCTTAAAGTTTACCTGAACATCTAAGTATTGTACCAAATATTGGATACCCTAGAGAGGGCGTATTGAGCGGTGTTCAAAGATTCTTGAGGGTAGGCTCAAAAGGCAAAGAGCATAAGCTAGCAGAACAATTTCAGGAAATGTTAGTGTCCTATAATATATTTAAACCTTTCTTCTTCATGTTATCTCCATTTTTTCAAATCTCTTACTTTCCTCCTCCCCTTCCCCATGCCCCACTTCCTTCTACGTAGATGGGAGAGAGAAGAGAAGGAGACATAAAAGTTCAATATCACCAACGTTCAGGGGACTTTGGATCAGGTGAAGCTGTCCAATGAGCTATGTATAGCATTCGGATGAATGCATTCCTGCTTAGATGCTAGGGCATAAGTAGAAAGGTAAATATACTGCTGGATGAAGGCACACACAAAAAAAAAGGGTCAGTCTCTGAAGCGGTCTTTTGTGAATTAAAAGTAATGCAAATATGGGGCCGATCCAGAATGTAGGGAGGAATCACAGTGGCCAGTGACTTGTGGTGGCACAGTATGATCGTTGAACAAATAATATGCAAGCATTTGGTGAGGGGTGAAAAGTATGTTGAACCAAGTGAACGCCAGGGATGTGCAAGGATGAAGAATAAAATGCACAGCGAACAAAACATAAACAGGAGTAATGACAGTTATCTCCTGTATTTAGTGATCAGTACGGGCTTTCCGCTGTTGCGGAGGTTTTGTAGGGCTGATTCCAAATGGTAAGCTGTGTGAAGCGGCAACATCTCTAGAGGATGAGGGTGATCTTTGGCGTCTATTTCTGGTTTCTAATACTTCCATAAAATCTAAGTCGGATGGCACAGCAGTGAGGGGAGAATTCCGGAATTCTGCATACCAGTTAGGAAGTGCCACTTGTTGAATGCCTAACGTTGCGCAAAAGAGCGGGAGGTCTTCTGGTACCTTCAGTAAAGCTGTGCGACCTTGGGTAGTCGCTGACAAGCAAAAAGGGAATTTCCATTTGTAAATTATCCCTTTTTTGCGCAGAACATCCAGGAGGGGTCTCAAATCTCTGCGGTGTTGTAACGTGATATTGGAGAGATCTTGGTAAATATGTATGATCGCTCCTTCACATTCTATTTGATTTCTACCTCTTGCTTTTCTTAGGATGTCTTCTTTCAGTTTGAAATCAATTAGACAACACACAACATCTCTGGGGGGGTCACCTTCTCTGCCTTTGGGTCTCAGGGCGCGATGGATGCGCTCCATATCAATAGGTGACATTTGGGGGCGATCCAAAAGATTGTTAAACAAGCCTGTAATTACTGAGGGTAGGTGATCAGCATTAACAGATTCGGGAAGACCCCGAATGCGCAGGTTATGGCGTCTCCCCCTGTTATCAAGATCCTCCATGTGACGCTGGAGGTCTCTCATCTGTATAGTGTGATAATCAAGCTTGTGGGTTACAGAGTGAAGGGTAAAATCATGTGTTGCTGTGACCTTTTCTACATCTTGCATTCTGTGAGATAGGGATAGGATGTCAGCTTTCAGTTCTGTTTTTAGATCCAGGATGGCTGTCTCTTTTATGTCAGATGCAATGGCCCGTAGGTCTGACATATTAAACTGGGGTGGTTGTAGAGGAAGAGTGTGATTGGGGAGGGGGTCCTCTGAAGTGGCAGGGATGGTGGAGAGCGAGGATGGAGGTGGATGAGCCGATTGAGCTAATACCTGAGCATATGAGGCGGCCGCCATGTTTGCCATCGGGTCGAGCAGGGTCTCGGGTTTGCTGTGGCTCAATCTCGGCGTGGATTCCCTCGGGGAGCGGGATCTGGTGGCGGATGAGTTGCGGGACTTTGACCCCATCGATCGGCGGTGAATGCGGGCTGCTGTGTCTCCTTCAGATGTGGTGTAATCCTCGTGGCGGCGGGAGCTCCGTTCTCAGGCAGCCATCCGTCGGCGAGGTCAAACCACGCCCCCCTTTACATGCATGTTTAATATGATCCACTTAATATGTATAATTTATACATACAGTATGTTTAATATTTTTTTAAATATTTTTTAAATGTATACATGCCTGATACAATATGTCCACTTCCGGTCTGGCTATCTACATATAATTTTTTGATTTGTGTGACATTTGTTCCACATACGTATATATATATATCCCCTTTGCACCAGATCGCTATAATGGGGCTGATGTGACTGGGTATTTCCAGCCATAAATGCTTTTTTATTTCAATATCTTGCGGGCATTTGAGGTTTTCTAATATCCTGCTCATGTCATTTTTCCTGCTGACAGCTTTGATTGCTAAACCGGAAGTAGTGTGAGCACTTCCGGTTCATGGAGGAGTATGAGCACTTCCTGTTCATGGTACAGGAAGTAGTGTGAGCACTTCCGGTTCATGGAGGAGTATGAGCACTTCCGGTTCATGATACAGGAAGCCACGTCCAGCCCTTTAAATATATATATTTGGCAATTCTTTTGATAATAAGCATATTCATAATTGAAGTTTGCCCCCTTTTTTTACACCAGGATATTCTTGATGTGGCAAGTGTGGCTGAACATTTTTGCACCCTAGAGGTTTGCATATTTAACATCCTGCAGACACTAGGGGTGTTTTCCAATAATTTGCTGACGTTTCCCTTCCTGGGTTAAAGTCAGTGTTGATATCCTGGATCGCTAAACTGGAAATGGAAAGAGTACATCCGGTTCATGAAACCGGAAGTGATGTCATCAGACTTCAGGAACGCCACAGCTGGACCAGATTTGCACATTACATGTGGCTATTTAAACATGGAGGTTGACAGTGCGCCTTTATGCTCCAGTCCCAGTAGAGGACCCCTTGTGTGGAAACGCGTCGGAAGGAGCTGGTCGCGCTGTCATTTTGTCACGTTACCGTTCTGCAGGCGGCCGTGACGCTCTTCAGCTTGTTGCATCTTTTTAACTTGGATTGCTGTAAGTGTATTTGCCTTTATTAAATTTGGTTTTAAAGGATAATGCACTATTAGTCAATTTCTTTCTTTTGGGAATGCATCTTTGGGCCATTTCATCTTGAGCCGCACCAAGTGTTTTTTTCTGGATGCCATGGGTGGATGTGATCTGGAGGATCATCAAGGAGAGTGCTCCACCTCTTCAGTCCTGCTAACACGGGATCATCTACCTACTTTGCTTGAAGTTTTTACCTCCATCATCTCTGGTAAGAGTCCACCTTTATCACTGGGCGTTATTTTATTATCACATTGTCAAGTTTATCTGGAGGCTCTGTTATGTCTAACACATGGTAAGAGGCCATTCACTACGTTGGAATTTGAACACAGTCACCATTTAAATGTGGACTCACCACTGAACATATTAATTGCACATGTTTGATTATGGACTTTAATTGATGAACTGTATTTTGTTTACACACAATTCTGAAGTCCTCCAATTTTGTGCACTATTTTTGCACCTTTGATTGTTTTATACATTAATATTGTTGGTTTACTATTGAAGCGCATTATTATCCACCTTCACTTCATCTATATATTTCTCTAGTGCTGCTTCTACATACTGATTTGCACACTTTTTTTTTTTTTACTTTTCATTGCAGATATAAGCCACAGTAACCTTAGCTCAGTTGCGGATCTTTCTATAGGAGTCTCAGACCTGTAGGAATAGAGATCACTGCAGATATCAGCCACAGTAACCTTTGTTCAGTTGCGGATCTTTCTATAGGGGTCACAGACCTGTATGAATAGAGATCTATAGGGGTCACATAACTGTGAATAGAGGTCACTACAGATATCAGCCACAGTAACCTTTGCGCTCAGTTCTGTTTTTTTTTTCTATAGTGGTCACATAGCTGTGGGAATAGACATCATTGCAGATATCAGCCACAGTAACCTTTGCACTCAGTTGTGGTTTTATCTATAGGGGTCACATAGCTGTGGGAATAGAGATCACTACAGATATCAGCCACAGTAACATTTACACTCAGTTGTGGATTTATATATAGGGGTCACCTAGCTGTGTGAATAGAGATCATAAAAGATATCAGCCACAGTAACCTTTGCGCTCAGTTGTTTTTTTTCTATAGGGGTCACCTATCTGTGGGAATAGAGATCACTGCAGATATCAGCCACAGTAACCTTTGCGCTCAGTTGTGGTTTTATCTATTGGGGTCACATAGCTGTGGGAATAGAGATTGCTGCAGATATCAGCCACTGTAACCTTTGTTCAGTTGTGGATCTTTCTATAGGGTGTCACAGACCTGCAGGAATAATGATCACTGCAGATATCAGCCACAGTAACCTTTGTTCAGTTGTGGATCTTTCTATAGGGGTCAAAGCCCTGTAGGAATAGAGATCACTGCAGATAAAAGCCACAGTAACATTTGATCAGTTTTGGATCTTTCTATAGGGGTCACAGACCTGTAGGAATATAGATCTATAGGGGTCACATAGCTGTGTGAATAGAGGTCACTACAGATATCAGCCACAGTAACCTTTGCACTCAGTTCTGTTTTTTTCCCCCTATATTTTCTATAGGGGTCGCATAGCTGTGGGAATAGACATCATTGCAGATATCAGCCACAGTAACCTTTGTGCTCAGTTGTGTTTTTTTTCTATAGGGGTCACATAGCTGTGGGAATAGCATCTCTGCAGATATCAGCCACAGTAACCTTTGCTCAGTTGTGGATTTATCTATAGGGGTCACATAACTGTGTGAGTAGAGATCACTACAGATATCAGCCACAGTAACCTTTGAGCTCAGTTGTGGTTTTGTTCTATAGGGGACACATAACTGTGGTAATAAAGATCACTACAGATATCAGCCACAGTAACCTTTGCACTCAGTTGTTTTTTTTTCTATAGGAGTCACATAGCTGTGGGGATAAAGATCACTGCAGATATCAGCCACAGTAACCTTTGTGCTCAGTTGGGGATCTTTCTATAGGGGCCACAGACCTGTAGGAAGAGAGATAATTACAGATATCAGCCACAGTAAACTTTGCTCAGTTGTGGATCTTTCTATCGTGGGTCACAGACCTGTAGAAAGAGAGATCACTGCAGATATCAGCCACAGTAACCTTTGCTCAGTTGTGGATTGTGACGGTATTCACCATCACTGGGACTTAAAAACAGGCAATAATTAATGGTTTGAATTGCTTCAGATGGGACAGTCATATTTGTCAGCAATATCTCCATATGTAAAATATGAAGATTTATGCCCATTGCCATGAAATCATGAATTCCTAAATACTGTGTGTATTACATGTTCCTCAATGTCAGACAGGTTTTCCCTATTGTTTGTGTATTGGGAGGGAATGTGGATTGCCCCGGTCTCATTGTTAAATGTTATTGACCTCCCATTGTTCTGTCTGTTTATCTTAAGAGAAACTTATTATGGGATGTATATATTAGCACATCTTTCCCAGCAAGGAGTGTTGTCTCCAAGAGTAAGAGAGGCTGGATTCACCCCTTTTTATGGATAGTGTAGGACCCACTGATAATGGGGTACTTTGACGCAGTGGTGGGCTTGAGCACGATATGGCCATATGGTGGGACTAAATCCCCATTTTTATTTATGGATTGTCTCCATATTTGATAGTTATTTCTTTTGCATGTGTGCGCTATTCTTTTTTAATATACATGTTGCTTGGTCCATAGCTGCACTGGCTTTAGATATACATGTTCAGGGTTTGCTCCCCCAATTTTTTGCTTGTTTATTATGTATATATGTATGTGGATTGGATGCTAAGAGGGAGTGGGGATTGTCCCACATTGTATATTTTTGTGTACACTGCATGGAAGTGTAAAACCCTGTTTCTATTGGATTGCGAATGTCACGTCCAGTCCTCAAGAAGGTCCACCTGGGCTTTAACCTTCTGGGAGAAAACTGTATACATGTCAATTTCTTGTTCAGTAAAGAGAGTTCTAGTTCACCCTCAATCTAGAGTTCTGTCTCTTATTGGAGGAATATGCTAAAAGGAATTTCTATGGTCCTCCATACTCCCTTGAATAATCACTAAGCTCTTGTTCCTGCTGCCCTCTCTGGGGAAAGAGAGGTTCACCCACGGGAAACTGGAGCCTTATCGTAGGTCCAGGGTGGGTAAGAGACAGGGAGACCCTAACCAAGCTGCGGCGGTTTGTGGGGTCTGAAGTGGTTAGTGTCTTGTGGAGTGCTTGGAGCCCTCAAGAAGCACTAGCAGCATCTGTCAATGGAGGGACCCGGTCAGGGTGCCGGTTGATCTGTTACATGGACCTTTCTATATGGGTCTCAGACCTGAAGGAAGAGAGATCACTGCATATATCAGCCTCAGTAACCTTTGCTCAGTTGTGTATCTTTCTATAGGGGATTCAGACCTGCAGGAATAGAGATCACTGCAGATATCGGCCACAGTAACCTTTGTTCAGTTGTGGATCGTTCTATAGGGGTCACAGACCTGCAGGAATAGAGATCACTGCATATATCAGCCACAGTAACCTTTGCTCAGTTGTGGATCTTTCTATAGGGAACACAGACATGCAGGAATAAAGATCACTGCAGATATCAGCCACAGTAACCTTTGCTCAGTTGCGGATCTTTCTATAGGGGTCTCAGACCTGTAGAAATAGAGATCACTGCAGATATCAGCCACAGTAACCTTTTCTCAGTTGTGGATCTTTCTATAGGGGCCACAGACCTGTAGGAATAGAGATCAGTGCAGATATAAGCCACAGTAACCTTTGCTCAGTTGCGGATCTTTCTATAGGGGTCAAAGACCTGTAGGAATAGAGATCACTGCAGATATAAGCCACAGTAACATTTGCTCAGTTGTGGAACTTTCTATAGGGGTCAAAGACCTGTATGAATAGAGATCTATAGGGGTCCCATAACTGTGTGAATAGAGGTCACTACAGATATCAGCCACAGTAACGTTTGCGCTCATTTCTGTTTTTTTCTATAGGGGTCACATAGCTGTAATAATAGAGATCACTACAGATGTCAGCCACAGTAGCCTTTGCTCAGTTGTGGATTTATCTATAGGGGTCACATAGCTGTGTGAATAGAGGTCACTACCGATATCAGCCACAGTAACCTTTGCACTCAGTTCTGTTTTTTTTTTTTTTTTTTTCTATAGGGGTCGCATTGCTGTGGGAATAGCCATCATTGCAGATATCAGCCACAGTAACCTTTGCGCTCAGTTGTAGAGTTATCTATAGGGGTGACATAGCTATGTTAATAGAGATCACTACAGATTTCAGCCACAGTAACCTTTGCTCAGTTGTGGATTTATCTATAGGGGTCACATATAAGAATAAGAAATAAAAGAAACATATAAGAAATTCTTTAAATATATCAACAGCAAAAAAACTAAGGCAGAGCATATTGCACACATAATTAACAATGATGGGAGGATGGTTACAGAGGACACTGAAAAAGCAACCGTGCTAAATGCTTTTTTCTCGTCAGTCTTTACACAGGAAAAGGAGGGGTACACTGACCATGACTGTATGGTTAGTAGTAATACACAGGATTTGCCACCATGGCTAACAGAGGGGGAAATCAGGGAAAGGCTGGATAAACTTAACACAAACAAATCACCAGGACCGGATGGCATACATCCGAGAGTACTCAAGGAACTCAGTAAAGTTATATCGAGACCACTGTTCCTGATCTTTGCTGACAGTATTAGGACAGGAGATGTACCAGGGGATTGGAAGAAAGCTAACGTGATTCCAATATTCAAAAAGGGCCAGAGGCATATCCCGGGAAATTATAGGCCTGTCAGTTTGACATCAGTAGTATGTAAACTTCTGGAGGGGATGATAAGGGACTATATTGTAGAGTTTGCTAAGGACAACAACATCATCCGCAGTAATCAGCACGGGTTTACAAATGGGCGTTCTTGTCAAACCAATCTCCTTACATTCTACGAGGAGGTGAGCTGTGAGCTAGATAGGGGGAGACCAGTGGATGTGGTGTACTTGGATTTCGCTAAGGCGTTTGATACAGTTCCCCACAAGCGCTTAATTTATAAAATAAGGTCTGCAGGTATCGATAGCAGGGTTTGCTCTTGGATACGGAACTGGCTAAAAAGGCGGGTCCAAAGGGTAGTAATAAACAGCGCATACTCAGACTGGTCTGAGGTGGTAAGCGGGGTCCCCCAAGGCTCAGTCCTGGGACCAACCTTGTTCAATTTATTCATAAACAACATTGAGGTCGGGATCAGTAGTTCGATATCAGTTTTTGCAGATGACACAAAATTGGGCAGGGCAATAACTTCACAACATGAAGCAGATATCCTGCAGAATGACCTGGACAAAATAACAGAGTGGGCAACGACATGGCAAATGAGGTTTAACGTAGAGAAGTGTAAGGTTTTGCACTTGGGGACTAAAAACATAAAATCACAATACACGTTAGGAGGGGAGCCCTTGGGGGAATCAAAAATGGAGAAGGATCTGGGAGTATTGGTTGATGATAGATTAGGAAACAGCATGCAATGTCAAGCAGCAGCTTCCAAAGCCAACAGAATATTAGCATGCATAAAGAAAGGGATGCATTCCAGAGATAAGACTATAATCCTTCCACTTTATAAAACTCTGGTCCGACCGCATCTGGAGTATTCCGTCCAGTTCTGGTCGCCAGTCCTCAGGAGGGATGTGTTGGAGCTGGAGAGAGTCCAGAGAAGGGCAACTAAACTAATTAGGGGATTGGAGGACCTTGACTATGAAGAGCGTCTACAATCGCTCGATTTATTCTCCCTGGAGAAGAGACGTCTGAGGGGGGACATGATAGCAATTTATAAATATCTTAATGGGGATCCCAGCTTAGAAAAAAAGCTGTTCATTCAAAGGGATTGCATGAGGACTCGAGGGCATACAATGCGATTAGAGGAGAAGCGTTTTAACCTCAGGCAACGCGGGGGGTTCTTTACTGTTAGGGCAACAAGATTGTGGAATTCTCTACCACAAGAGGTGGTTTCTGCGGGTAGTATGGTGGCTTTCAAAAGACTCTTAGACTTACATCTCAAGGATCAGAACATTCAGGGGTATGGGAGATGATTACAGCCACACATGCCTACACAGGTTGAACTGGATGGACTATTGTCTTTATTCAACCTCACCTACTATGTAACTATGTAACTATGTAACATAACTGTGTGAATAGAGATCACTACAGATATCAGCCACAGTTACCTTTGCTCTCAGTTGTGGCTTTGTTCTATAGGGGACTAGAGATGGCCTTGCGGTTTGCCCGGCGGTCGGTTCGCAGCAAATTTTGCTTGTTCGCTACCCGCCAAATTTTCGGACACATGGCGTTGTTCGCGGCTGCCATATTTGTTTACATTGGGGAGAACTTTGACCCGTGACACAGCCGTCAGGTGGAACGGGACAGCCAATTGAAACATTCCAGCACATGGACAGTCCCCCTACTATATAAATAGCCCCGATCTGGCGGCCATTTCATATTCCGCTTTCTGCCAGTGTAGGGAGAGGTCTGCTGTGCTCATTAGGGAGAGTTTGCTAGACACATATAGCGCTGTGAAGATCCACAAAAGCCCTTTTCAGGGCTGGTATTTCGGTATAGGCCTTCTACAGTCTCTTTTCAGGTTAGGGACAGGTATCCAGTGGTTGCTTTAGGGGCAGTTAGAGATTGACAGAGGGATTTGTGACTACAGCCAATCTCTAACTGCCCCTACAGCAGTGGTCCTCAACTCCGGTCCTCAGGGCCCACTAACAGGCCAGATTTTAAGTATTACCTTGGGGAGATGCAGACTAGAGTACTGCAATCACTGAACAGCAAATGATATCACCTGGGATGCATTTCAGTTCTCTTGCAAACCTGGCCTGTTAGTGGGCCCTGAGGACTAGGGTTGGGGACCAGGCCCCTACAGCAACCACAGGATACCTGCCCTTAAGCTCTAAAGATACTAGACCTATACCGAAATACCAGCCCTCAAAAGGACTTTTGTGGACATTGGCTGTAGTCACAAATCGCTCTATGTCCACAAAAGTCCTTTTGAGGGCTGGTATTTCGGTATAGGTCTAGTATCTTTAGAGCTTAGGGGCAGGTATCCTGTGGTTGCTGTAGGGGCAGTTAGAGATCGGCTGCAGTCACACAGAAATTGCTCTGTTAATGTCCACAAAAGTCATGTAAAGGGCTGCAATTTTTTTGGTATTGCTGTGCAGTGCACTAAAAAGGGGGGGAGGGTGGTAATCCACAGTATAATATACTCTGTAGAAAGCATATTATAGTGGATTAGTACTATTATTGTGCACTGTGCAGCATTGTGACAGGTGTGGTGGTGAGACTGAGCGTTTCTGCAGCAACACTACACACAGTGACAAAAGCACTTATAATGTATTATAACTGGTGTGATAGACCAATTGCCCCCCCCCCCCAAATGCCACATATTGAAGTTTCAATGACTTTTTCAAGTGTATTTGTGTCATGCAACAATATTGCCTAGTTTGCTGAGTGAAGTCTGGTACACACAGCGCCTAACTCACTGGCCAATTTTTTGGACAGGTGTTCTGCACCAATGCCACATACTGAAGTGGGGTGTTATTTAACAGTATAATTTTCTAAGAGTGTATTTTAGTCCTGCAAAAATTTGGCCTCTTTTGCTGTGTTAACTGTGCTACACACAATGACAACAGTTACTGGCCAATTATTTGTAGAACTGGTGTGATAAATAGTGATGGACGAACATCCACCGGGGCGGTTCGCGAACGCCAGCCGCAAATTTTCTGAAAAGTCCGCTAACCGCGAGATCGCGGCGGGCCCCTTTGACTTTAAGGGGAGGCGAACTTTAAAAACCTTTAGGTTTAGAACTGACAGCAGCCGGTAAATACATTGTCTAATACATATAGGGTCCATTCACACATCTGTAAAATGGGTCCGCATCCATTCCACAATTTGGCGGAACCTTTACAGACCCATTGTTTTTCATTTCCAGTCTGAAAAATTAGGCATTCACAGGATAAAGAAGTGTCGGCCATTCCAGGCCCCAAAAATTACCCACATGCATTTACCTGAAAGCTAAGAATGTAGTATTCTGTGGCTGAAGGTACATTGGGCATTCACAGGTAACAGTGTCGGCCATAAAAGGCACCAAAAAAATAGCCCACATGGGTTTACCTGACAGCTAAGAATGTAGTATTCTGTGGCTGAAGGTACATTAGGCATTCACACAGTATACAGAAGTGTCGGCCTGTATAGGCTGCAAAAATTAGCTCACATTGATTGAACTGACAGCAAAAAACGTCGTTTTTGATGGCTAGAGGTACGGTAGACTTTCACAGTACACAGAACTGGAAGTGTCGGTCTGTATAGGCTCCAAAAATTAGCTCATATGGTTTGAACTGACAGCAAAGAACTTTGTATTTGGTGGCTGGAGGTACATTAGGCATTCACAGAAAAAATAATTGTCGGCCCTGAAAGTCCCCGTTAATTTGCCATTCAATGGACATGAAATGCCTTTTATGCCGCTGCATGTAGCAAAGCGAAGGACCAGGAATTGTTGTGGGTGGAGGAATTTCGATGAAACCTGGTCACTGGTCACATGTGTTGAATTCCTCAGAGATCCATGCCTCATTCATTTTTATAAACGTGAGGTAGTCTACACTGTCGTGAGCTAGGCGAGTGCGCTTATCGGTCATGATCCCCCCTGCTGCACTGAACGTCCTTTCGGACAGGACACTGGACGGGGGGCAAGCCAACATTTCCATTGCAAATTGTGCAAGCTCTGGCCAGAGGTCAAGCCTGCCCGACCAGTAGTCCAGGGGTTCATCACTCCTCAGAGCGTCCACATCGGACGTTAACCCGATGTAGTCGGACACCTATCGGTCTAGGCGTTCCCTCATGCTGGATCCGGAGCACAGCTGTCGATGGTTCGGCTAAAAGAAGGATCTCATATCTGAAGTGACCAAGACCTCTTCCAACCGCCCTCTTCTTTCAGGCGCTGTTGGATTGCTACCCTCAACTGTCTCTCTGTGACTGGACATTTCTCTGCCAGCGCACGGAAAAGCAGAATGCAGCATTTCCCTCAGCAAGGCCTGGAAGTGCTGCATTCTGACCGCCCTCTATGATTGTGGTAACATTTCTGCCATTTTGTGTTTGTACCGGGGGTCTAAGTACGTTGCCACATAGTACTGGTCCTTGGCCTTTTTGCGTTTTATACGGGGGTCCCCTTTAAAACACTTCAGCATGTAGGTCCCCATTCCCACTAAACTGGAAGCGGTATAGCAGCCTGCTTCCAGCTCATCATCCAGGATAATGTCGTCCTCGTTCTCCTCCCCCCCTCCCCCCCATCCACGGATAACACCAGGGATCCCAGAAAGGTTTAAAGCATGCTCTTCTTGCTCCTCCTCATCCCCCCAGCACCATCCTCCTCCTCTGACTCATCTTCAGACTCCTGCTGTGGATTTGTTTCAGATGGAGTAGCACCCCCTGGGAATTCATCCAACATTGCGACTTCCTGATCTTCGTGCTCCTGCTCCTCGACGACTTCATCAATGACACAACGCAATGCATGCTCCAGAAAGAAGGCATAAGGTATGATGTTACTTATGGTGCCCTGGCTGTGACTGACCAGTTTGGTGATCTCATCGAATGGCCGCAGAAGTCAGCATGCGTCCCGCATTAGCAGCCACTGGCGAGGTGAAAAAAACCCAAGCTCCCCAGAACCTGTCCTGCCTCCGAGTTCGAACAGGTAGTCATTAACTGCATGTTTCTGCTGGAGCAGCCTATCGAGCATATGCAACGTTGAGTTCCATCGCGTCAGGCAGTCACAAATAAGATGCAAGGCGAGCCATGGCTGTGTAAGATCTTCGGAAATGGCCCAAGATTTTCCTGGCCTGCCGCAAGACGTCCTGGACCCCAGGATATTTGGCAACGAATCACTGCACCACCAAGTTCAGGACGTGTGCCATGCATGGCGCGTGTGTTATTTTGCCCTGTTTCAGCGCGATCAGCAGATTGGCACCGTTGTCGCACACCACTTTACCAACTGACAGATTCAGCGGTGTCAGCCACTGATCTGCCTGTGAACGCAAAGCTGAAAGGAGTGCAGGACCAGTGTGGCTCTTGGCTTCCAGGCACAACATGGCAAGCAACGTCTCACCTGGCATGTGGAATAGGTTCTGGGGATCTTGGGTGGCGCAGGAGAAGAGACAGTAGCAGTGGAAGAGGAGGAGTCAGCCGAGAAGGAGAGGGAGGATGGAGGAGGAGGAGGAGAAGAGGCAGGCCTGCTTGCAATCGGTGGCGGTACAACTAAATCTACATGGGTTGCATGCTAAACGGCCGTTAGAAGGTTCACCCAGTGGGCAGTAAAAGTGATATAGCTTCCCTGCCCGTGTTTGCTAGACCATGTGTCTGTGTAGATAACACCCCTTCCCCCACTGCACTGAACAGCAATACCAAAAAATTTGCAGCCCTTTACATGACTTTTGTGGACATTAACAGAGCAATTTGTGTGTGACTGCAGCCGATCTCTAACTGCCCCTTAAGCAACCACAGGATACCTGGCCCTATAGTAAAGAGACTAATAGACCCTATAGCAACACTGGAGCATTTTAAATGACTTTGGTGGACATTGACAAAGCGATTTGTGTGTGACGGCATCCGATCTTTAACTGCCCCTAAAGCAGCCACAGGATACCTCTCCCTAAGCTCAAAAGATACTAGACCTATACCGAAATACCAGCCCTGGAAAGGACTTTTGTGGACATTGACAGAGCGATTTGTGACTGCAGCTGATGTCTAACTGTCCCTAAAGCAACCACAGGATACCTGCCCCTAAGCTCCAAAGATACTAGTAGACCTAAACTGAAAAATACCAGCCCTCAAAAGGACTTTTATGGATCTTCACAACGCTATATGTGTCTAGCAAACTCTCCCTGACGAGCACAGCAGACCTCTCCCTACACTGGCAGAAAGCGGAATGTGAAATGGCCGCCAGATCGGGTCTATTTATAGGGTATGGGGACTGTCCATGTGCTGGAATGTTTCAATTGGCTGTCCCGTTCCACCTGACGGCTGTGTCACAGGTCAAAGTTCTCCCCAATGTAAACAAATATGGCCGCCGCGAACGACGCCATGTGTTTGCAAATTAGGCAGGTAGCGAACAAGCAAAATTTGCCGCGAACCACAAGGCCATCTCTAGTGATAAACCTGTGGCCCCCCAATACCACAGATTGAAGTGAGGTGTTATTTAACAGTATACTTTTCTAAGATTGTATTTTAGTCCTGCAAAAATTTGGCCTCTTTTGCTGTGTTAACTGTGCTACACACAGTGACAACAGTTACTGGCCAATTATTTGTAGAACTGGCAAACTGACGGACCGGCAGATAGGGAGGAGAGGCAGGCAGAACTTGCATTGCACAAGAGGTACAAAGCAGACTGCAAATGTATCCGGAGCGAGCCATCAACCATGTACAGTCCCATCTCGCGCTCCCATGACACGTCACATGGCTCTGCAGTGTGGGCTTTTTTTAATGTGTCCGTTGCTGACAACAGTATTGCCATCTTGTCATGGTCTTACCTTCTTGCTGTTCTCCTTCGTTTGACATGTGCTGGCGGCCATCTTGGTTTCTGGGTTTCTTGTAGCCTCCCACCCTGCGGCTCCTCCTTCCCACTGGGAGGAGCTGGATGCCTAGCTCATATATAGAGGTCTGTGGCTTCAGTTCCTTGCTTGGTCCTCCTGTGTTCACATGCTTCTAAGACTGCTGCTGCTTCTGGTTCCTGATCCTGGCTTCGTCTGACTACCCTGCTGGTTCCTGATCCTGGCTTCGTCTGACTACCCTGCTGGTTCCTGATCCTGGCTTCGTCTGACTACCCTGCTGGTTCCTGATCCTGGCTTCGTCTGACTACCCTCCTGGTTCCTGACCTCTGGCTTCGCAAGGACTCTGCCTCGGTTTCGCCATCCGTTTGGACTTTTGCTTTACAGCTTGATTTTCAATAAAGCCTTCTTATTTTCACTTATCTGTTGTTGTACGTCTGGTTCATGGTTCCGTGACACATCTGCAGCCTTTGCAGTCAACGAATAAATCGCGGTAAGCCCAACACTCACCTAGGGAAAATTGCCTTAAGAAGGCACCTGAAATCCCATCACCGAGCCCAGTGGGAGCAACACCGTCAGAACCCACAAAGCCACACTCCAGGCTCTCACTGTCCAGCCTCTTCTCCTTCTCCTGTCTGCTCAAAGTTGTCCAACACTCCACCTTCTATGATGCTGTCATCAAGTTGTTCTGGAAAAAGGCAGGCTTCTGTGGCTTAAATGTTGGAGCATAAAAAAAGGTGTCCGACTACATCGGGTTAACGGCCGATGTGGACGCTCTGAGGAGTGATGAACCCCTGGACTACTGGGTGGGCAGGCTTGACCTCTGGCCAGAGTTTGCACAATTTGCAATGGTACTGTTGGCTTGCACCCTGTCCAGTGTCCTTTCCGAAAGGACGTTCAGCGCAGCAGGGGGGATCGTGACCGATAAGCGCACTCGCCTAGCTCATGACAGTGTAGACTACCTCACATTTATAAAAATGAATGAGGCATGGATCTCTGAGGAATTCAACACATGTGACCAGTAAACCATGTTTCATTGAAATTCCTCATGACAGGCCGCAAATATCTGCCAGACCACCATCCACCCACAACAATTCCTGGTCCTTGTCTTTGCTAAATACAGCGGCATAAAAGGCATTTTATGTCCATTGAATGGCTATTTTTGGGGCCTATACAGGCCGACACTTACTTCTGTATACTGTGAATGCCTAATGTACCTCTAGCCATCAAATACACTATGTTCTTTGCTGTCGGTTAAACCCATGTGGGCAAATTTTTGGGGCCTATACAGGCTGACACTTTATACTGTGAATGCCTAATGTACCTCTAGCCATCAAATACACTACATTCTTAGCTGTCAGGTAAACCCATGTGGGCTAATTTTTGGGGCCAATATTGGCCGACACTTACTTCTGTATCTTGTGAATGCCTAATGTACCTTCAGCCACAGAATACAACGTGCTTAGCTGTCAGGTAAACCCATGTGGGCTAATTTTTGGGGCCTTGAATGGCCGACACTTTATCCTGTGAATGCCTAATTTTTCAGACTGGAATTGAAAATCAATGGGTCTGTAAAGGTTCCGTTAAATTGTGGAATGGATGCGGACCCA
Source organism: Pelophylax lessonae (assembly GCF_965119305.1). Taxonomy (NCBI): domain Eukaryota; kingdom Metazoa; phylum Chordata; class Amphibia; order Anura; family Ranidae; genus Pelophylax; species Pelophylax lessonae. The sequence goes on from NC_138776.1 coordinate 225,913,917, forward strand.
TTTTACAGATGTGTGAATGGACCCTATATGTATTAGACATGTATTTACTGGCTACTGTCAGTTCTGGCTGATTTATGAACAAAAAAAATTTTTTGCTGTAAAAAAAAAAAAAAAAAAAAAAATTAGGGCAACTTTTTCAATTGCAATACTTGTTATGACATTGTCCATGTGCTGGGACTATTTGTGCACTGCTAGTACACCTTTTGTAGGTGCAAATATGACCTAAAGGTTTTTAAAGTTCGCCTACCATTAAAGTCAGTGGGGCCCGCCGCGAACTCGCGGTTCGGACTTTTGAGAAAATTTGTGGCTGACGTTCGCGAACCGCCCCGCCAATGTTCATCCATCTCTATCCGAGACATCAGATGAGGCAGGGGTCGATGGTCAGCGCACCTCCCACCTCCACCCGGGCCAAAATGCTTCCCAAAACGCAGAAAAAGCATTGATGGACAGTGGAGATCTGGAAGGCCGTGCAGCCTCGGTGAGGGGGTAAGGTGGGAACACATGGCCTGCAGGGTCCATACTGAACCTGAGGAACCCGCCAGCAAAATTTGCAAAAAAATGAAAAAAATTACATTTTATTTTTTTTAACTAAAGCAGCACCCCCCCGGAGCTCAGGCACGTGCTAATGAACCCCACAGAGAGGGAGAGACTACCCTCATGACTCACAGTCCCTAGATGAGCAATCAGAATAGGATAGAGGGAAACCCAGGAGTGTGAGGGTCCGACCGTCCCAGGGAGCGGGCCCGCGTCCATCCCAAAATCCGCCAGGGAAGGGGGAAGAACGTTTACTCACCATACTAAGGAACACAGATGGGTGACATATCCTGACAGGACCCCACGCCACCGAAGTGGGGGGGCTGTCGGTCAAATAGGAATGCTGCGACATTAGCCTAGACCCTCTTGTGTGCGTCCTGGTGAGACGTTTAACTCGCTGGGCCAGTCCCCATCCAGTGGGACTATGTCTCGGCCGACAAGCGCAGAGCTAAGGCCTGCACGCGCTCGCTGGCCAGACTGGGATGACCACTGGATACAGAGATTCAGCCCGTCGCCCAGCCCAGCATAGTTGCTTGAAGATCTCACAGGAAAAAATTCCGGAGAAAAAGGCTAGCTAAAAAAAATCTACATTAAAAAAAACCCCAGTAAGGAACTAGGTCCTTACTCCTGAATAAGCAGATTAAAACTGACATCCTATGCAGGAAGAGAGAGGGTGTACCCTCCAGGACTGCCCATAGGCATAGCCAGAACTTTTTTCTGCCTAGTGTCCTACTCCTGTAGGGGGCAGTATAACTCTACTGGTATGGATCAGAGAACTGCGTCCGTCAATGAACAATAGAGAAATGCAGATTTCTGCAGATGGTGTGAATGAGGCATGAAAAAGCATCTAAAGTGACTTCCCCCTCCTGTAGGTCTCAGAAGGATTTCAACCGATAAAACATCTGCCCTCCAAAAATACAATTCCAGTCTCCACACTGCCAAACATTTTATCACTCTAATTAACAGCCTGTCATCACTAGGGATGATCGAACGGTTCGGGTCGACCATCGGTTCGACCCGAACATTGACTGTTCGAAATTCGGCGGAATTCCGAACTTTTTGAGGAAAAAGTTCGGAATTCGGCAACCAGAACCGCCCAAAATGCAATGGGACAGGAACTGGGCTTTAAAAGCCCGTGATTGGAGCAGAAACATCAGTAAAAGCCAATTGAGGAGGCAGGAGGATGCTAGGAATGTGATTGGAGTGACTAGGGGGTCCAGAGGCCAATGAGTAGTGAATACGCCCCCCAGTATATATCCTAGCCCCGCCAAATCTCTAGCACTGTAATACAGGGGCTGTGGAAGAGTGGAAGCATTTCTGTTACTCCTGCTGCAAAAGTGTCATTTAGCAATTATTAGTGTGAGGAAAGGGATATCTAGTGTAGTTAGGGTACTATATACCACTATAGTTAGATTCAATAATCTAGTTTCTGTAGGGAAAGTGTTAAGTGTCAGGGTGACTGTAGTGTAGTTTAGGGTGAACTGACTCTGACTGCTATGCCAGGGTGACCAAACTCTTCCATGTCAGGGTGACCGCCAGAGAAAAAAGATCATTTGTCTTAGAATTGCAGTAGAGCAGGGATGGGGCTCCGCTCCTTCCTTTTTAAACGTTTTTTATTGAAGGCAAAAGAAACTTGGTACAGTAACATGCAGTAGAAAGATTAGGTACATGCCGTGATACAACAAGTCACAGTAAAATATAAAACTAGAGCATATAACATTCAAGGAACAGGTAACAATGTGATGCGCATAAGAGATCGACCCGGCATCCCGACTGAGAAGCAGTAAGGGCACATACAAACTGAAGGTGTGGCCGAGGTCACAATGTGTGGATGGGCCCCCTCATAGAAGGGGTCTCAACCAAAACAAAGGTATAACACTTAATGAGATATGCTAGGGGCCGAGTGGGGAGGGGGGGCTGGGAAGGCAGCGTTGGGATAAAATCAGGGTAGGTAGGAGAGGGTTATGGGGGGGAGGTAACAGCAGGTAACCGGAGGAAGCCTCGAACCCCCCAGGGGCCCAAGTGGGGAAAGAGGGCCGGTAAGGAGGACTTCCCAATCAGGTGAGTACAAGGCTGTCGTCAAGGCCTGGTGGTAGGCAATGGTCAATCCAGGGCCGCCAGAGCCGTTCATAGGGGGTCAGTATATCCAACAAAATTGCTTCCGTTTTAGCTTGTAGCATGGCTTGGGTAACTCTGTGTAGCATGGCCAGATGACAGAGCGTGGGGGTTTTCCATGCTTTCGCGATGGTTTGCTTAGCAGCAGTCGTGACATAGAGGTAGAGATTGAATTGACGGTGGGTGAGGTTAGGTGGCTTGCAATTCAGGAGAGCTGATGCCGGGTCAGGGGCAAGAGAGGTGCCAAACATGGTAGACAGGGTATCGTGTACTTTGGACCAGAAGGCTCGCACCACAGGGCATTCCCACCAGATATGTGCGTGGGTACCTGGGGAGTCGCATCCCCGGAAGCAACAGGGGGAGTACTGAGGTACATATTTAGAGATCCTAGTGGGAACCAAATACCATCTGGTAAGGACCTTGTAATTGGTTTTGAGTGCTACAATATTCGGGGATGCCGATTTGGTAGCCTGCCAAATTTGTATCCAGCCCTCATCGTCAAGCGTGATATGCAGGTCTCGTTCCCATTTGGCTGTGTATGTGGGCGGGGTGGTCTCCTGAGCAGACAGGAGGTGGGCATAGAGGTCAGAGGAGCCCTCGTCTGTGAGGGTCAGTATTGCATGCGCGTTCAAATGTCGAAGGTGGTGGTGTTCTCTCTAACCAGAGTAGCTTGTGTAAAGAAATGTTTGAGTTGTAGGTAGCGGAATATTTCCCCAGATGGGAGATTGTGAGTTTCTCGCAGGGTAGGGAATGGGTAAAAGGTGCGCGGAGTGAAGAATTGATGGGCCCGTATCAGACCAGCACTAGTCCAGGCGGAGAAGGAGGTCCGAGAGGACCAGGCCAGGTAGAAGGATGGATTGCAGAGAAAAGAAAGTAGGGGGTTATGGGGAGATTGCAGGTGGAAGCGTCGGCTAAGTCTATCCCAGATAGTCAAGCTATGTTTCGTGATTGGGTTAGTAATACTCCTCCGTTGCGAGGGCAGTAGCCAGAGCAGGTTGGCCACAGATAACGGATCACTTTCCACTGCTTCAAGGGACACCCACAGCGGAATTTCCTTTTGTGGCGTGGTATTTAGGGAGCTGAGCCAGTTGTGCTGCGTAATAATATTTGGCGAAATGTGGTACACCCAGCCCGCCGCGAATACGTGGGCGGTATAGCGTCTGTCTCGGTAGGCGAGGCTTAGAGTTGCTCCAAATGAAGTCCAAGGCTCGTTTCTGTAAGATGCGTAAGTAGTAGGCCGGCACCTGTATGGGGAGTACCCGAAAGAGGTACAAGATTTTGGGTAAAATGGACATCTTAAGCACTGATTTTCCCCACCTCATCCAAGATAGGGGCAGGGAGGACCATTTTAGACATGAGGTTCGATAGTGTAGACAGCATGTGGGGGTAATAAGCGGAATAGAGTCCAGCAGGGTCTGCTGTGAGTTTAACTCCCAGATAAGGGATATACGAAGTCGCCCAAGGGAACGGGAGTGAGGACCTAAGGTGGTCGTGGACATCGGTTGGGAGAGATACATTTAAAGCTAGTGATTTGCGAGGATTAACTACAAGGCCTGAGACTGAGCCAAAGTTCGCTGGGGTGCGTAGGAGGATAGGAACCGACAATAGGGGGGCAGTGAGAAAAACGAGGACATCGTCCGCAAAGAGGCAGTTTATGGTGATGCCCACACAGCTCAAGTCCCTTAATATTGGGATCAGCACGAATAAGCATAGGAAGGGGTTCAATAGCTAGGGCGAATAGAAGGGGGGAGAGGGGGCAGCCTTGTTGCGTGCCCCCTTCAATGGGGAAGGAGTCAGATCGAAAGCCTGAATAGTGAACATATGCTCTAGGGTTTCCGATATAGGGCATTTACCCATTGCATAAAATGAGAGCTGAATCCCCAACGACCGAGGATCGAGGTGAGGTAAGGCCAGGATAAGGAGTCAAAGGCTTTGCAAATGTCGAGGGAGAGGAAGCAGGAGAGAATGCGGCGTTGTCTAGTGATGTGGGCTAGAAGAGTAGCTCGTCTGACATTATCACCAGCTTGGCGAGACGGAATGAAGCCCGTTTGGTCAGCGTGAACTAAAGTTCCGATGACGGTATTGAGACGGGTAGAAAGGGCTTTGGTTAGTAGCTTAATGTCTATATTCAGTATGGAGATGGGTCTAAAGTTAGACCAGGAAGTGTGGTCGGAGTTGGGTTTAGGAATCATGGATATCGCAGCCGTAAGTGACTTCTCTCGGATGGGGTGCCCATCGAGCAAGGAATGAGCGCTCCTACCAGAGGGGGGATCAGAATGGTTGCAAAGCATTTATAATAAGTAGCGGAGAAGCCGTCTGGGCCTGGGCGCTTACGTGGTTTCAAAGACTTTATAGCCTGCTGCAGTTCTTCAGCTGTGAGGTGCTGTTCCAGTATTTCCCTATGGGCGGATGACAGGAAAGGGAGTTGGACGGAAGACAGGAGAGCGTCCAGCTGTGATCGAACCCAGAGGGGTTCTTGTAGAGTGTTGAGAGTTTGTCGCAAAATTTGCATAGGATTTTAAGGGGATTGCTGGAGTAGGTGTCCTTGGATAGTTTAAGACGTATGGGTTTCGCAGTGTAGTCAGCCTTATGCAGTGTCAGAGCTAGGAACGTATCAGGTTTATTCGCTTTCATATAAAGTGTGTTTAGATTTTCAGAGCGTTTGTTCCGCCGATTCCGACAGGAGGAGGTCTAATTCCAGAGGTGCTTTGTCAAGAGCCTGTTTAGTGGAAGGCTTGGGTGTCTCCTGAAAGTCCGCTGAGGCCTTGTAAAAGGCTGCTTCAAGCTTGTGGAGCAGAAGACGCTTTTCCTTGCATATGTAGGAGGCTCTGCTAATGCAAACCCCTCTAATAACGGGTTTGTGGGCTTCCCACAAGGTCAATGGGGATGTGTCTGGTTGAGAGTTAGTAGTCAGGTAGTCGGTGATGGCTCGCTCTATTTCCTGGCGGTGAGTAGGGTTGGCCAGAATGCTGTCATTGATTTGCCAAGTGCGAAGGTTAGGTTTCGGCACCATGACCAGACCAAGAGCACGGTATAATGGTAGAAACGGTGATAAGTGGGGACGTGCCCACATGGGTAAGAATGTGGTCAATTCGGGAAAATACTTTGTGGATGAGAGTAGTGAGTATATTGCCGCTGCATGGGTTGTGCTCGCACCATGTGTCTAAGAGTGTTGGTTCAGGAGCTGTTGAAAAGAGTCGTTGTGGAGTCGTCGGGGTAGGGGATTTGTCGAGCAAGGGATAGAGCGTTTGGTTTGAGTCGCCGCAGAGCAATAGCGTACCGCTCTTGTGCGTGTCAGTGACGGACAATAGGGGGGAAAGAAAGGCCTGGGGATTTTTGTTAGGGGCATAGTAAGATACCTCAGAGTCAAGAAGTTGACCAACCAGGAGAAGGTACCGACCCTCTGGGTCTTTAATCTCTTTCCGAGGCGTGAAAGGAGTAGTTCTATGAAATGCAATCAGTACCCCGCGTTGCTTAGTGGGAACAGAGGCCGTATAGACCTGTGGATATTGGTGACCAAAGTGTTTGGGAGTAGATTGCGATGAGAAATGCGTCTCCTGAAGGCAAGCCACATGAATGGATAGTGAAGAAAACGACCGGAAAGCTTTTACTCGTTTAGAAGGGGAATTGAAGCCTTGTACATTTAAGGTAAGCACATTCAAGGTTGACACGGTGAAGATTGGAAGTCGTGAGAGGGAAGTAGGAGTCGGGTTCCAGGGGTAGGAGGGGGGGGGGGAAGGGGACGGTAAGGGAAGGTAGACTGGAAGGAGAGGGGGGGTAGGGAAGCTGGGAAAGAGAAGCTTAGGGAGCGTTTAAAGGTTAAGTAAACCTACAGGGGTCCTCCAGAAGGAACTGTGGTTCCCGCCGGAAGGAATCAAAGGGTCCAATAGATGCCAATCCAAACAGGGCTGGCTCTAGTGGACAAAAAGTGGGGTGCAGTGAGCAGTCCCTGGGACTAGGACAGCCTAAGAAAACTTATAATGTAATGATGTAAATAATTCGAGTCATTTATACAGTAAACTCTGAACAGTAAAACTAATTAAGGTGGACAAATATACCCAACTATATCAACATAAGTAGGGGTATCTAGCCCCGAGTTCCTACAGCATACCAATGCACTCAGAACAGGCAGTGATGGTGTTGGGGGAAGAGAAGATGGCATGGCCGACTGTTAGTAAGCTTGCTTAGCAGGCATAGCGAGAACCACTACGACCCATCCGTGGGTAATGTGCGACCAGTATAGGGGGGGGTCAATGCGGGGGGCAAGTAAACAACCATAAGTGCCTAGTATGAGTGCACCGAGCAGCATAACTGGCTGCGTAGTGTGAGGAAAAAAAGGGTCATAGTTACTGTGTCAAGGGGACACCAGAACCGTGGTACCCAAAGGGGTCGGCAGAGCTGCAAAGCGCTTGCCGAGGCATTGGAACGCTGGTGAACGGCACGGTGTCCCATCAGTCCATGGAGTCTTCTGGAGCTTGAGCAGGATGTGGAGTTGGTGAAGAATAGCGGCCTCTCTTGTGGGTTCCTGGTTGGGCGACTTGACCAGCGTGGGCTTGCGATTTCTGTGGTGAGGAGGATGTAGCTCGGCGTTTAGAGCCTTCTGGCGAATGTTCTGGGGGCGTCAAGTGGAGTTCCTGGAAAACGTGTTGCGGGTCTTCTGATGTTTTACATTGGTAGGAGGTACCTTTGTAAGAAAAACGTACCGCAAAGGGAAAGATCCGGCGGTAGATGATCTTATGGTGCTGCAGGGTTAGCAAGTGAGGTTTCACAGCTTTGCGCTTAGCAAGGGTGGCTTGTGATAGGTATTGAAAAAACTGGTAGCGATGACCTTGAAAGATTAAGGCTTCCCGGTTGCGGGCTACAGCCATGAGTTGTTCCTTGGAGCGGAAATAATGAAGTTTCACTATTATGTCCCTTGGGGGTCCTTTGTCAGAGCGAGGGGCTAGGGATCTATGAATCCTGTCCATTTCTAATCGCTCAATTGGTATAGAAGGGGCTAGTTCCTGAAAAAGCGCTGTTATGGTGGATTGAAGGTCCTCAACAGATTCCGGGATGCCCCTGATCCGTATATTGGATCTCCTGGCTCTGTTCTCAAAGTCCTCCAAGCAGGATTGCAGGGTCAGGTTCTCCTCTCTGAGAGTCTCAAGCTCCTCAGCATGGTTACCTGTCGCTACCTCTAGCTCATCAGTACGCTGTTCTAGTACAGTCGTGCGGTGGCCCACTTCTCTGATTTCATGTGTGAGCCTGTCAGTTATGGCATCTGAGGTAGTTTTCAGGGCCCGGGTGAGCATCCGCTCGAATTGCTGGAGGAGGTCAGTTTGTGAAGCGTAGTGAGCATAAGTGGGGTCAGTCTAAAGTCAGGGTGAAGGTCCCCTTCCTGTGGATGGGCAGAGGAATGCACACGGGAGATAGTGTGAGGTGATCTGGAAGATGGCGGGCTCGCCATCTTGGAAGATGATTTGATTAGCACGTCCCGGATGGATTTAGTCTTTATCTTTGACTTGGTGCCTCCGTATACCATCGCAGGTAGGTCAAACAGTTGGGTCTGTTAGAGGTAAGGTAGGTGTCGGTGACTCGAATCGGCTTGGCTGTCCTATCCCCAGAGATGCGGAGCTCTAGGCTGTCATGTCTTGCCTAGAAGGCTCCGCACATGCCGCCATAGGAACAGTGGAGTTGGTAGCTGAGGAGGATATGATATGTTGAGCGTGGAAACAGCTGTATAGGACCAGTAAGTAAACGTCCTGAGGCAGAGAGTTAGTGCTGGGATGAAGGACTATTATTGTGACTCAAGCAGCCAAGATGGCGGGTGGCTCCCTAAGAATCTGAGGTAGTTGTAGGTCCCAGAGCTGGGTGGTATGGCAGAGGAGCGGAGGGTGGAAACATAGGGCTCCTGAAGGGGGATCACTGCCGCTTACCAGATCTCTGGATGCCAGATCACGCTGCCCGTGAGGAAAGGCCGCGGCTGCGGCTGCTGTGTAGGCCCTGAATCCGGTCCAGGGGCACCCGAGCGTCCATCGCCACCAGAGGGGTCTGTGACCAATGTAGGTGGCACAGATGGGTCTCTGGGGGAGTGTCGATGACTTTGGATGGCTGGGGGTGCTGTGTAGACACTAAGAGCTCCCCCGCTGCGATCACGGCGTTTTCAGGCAAGGCCGCGGCTTGTATCTATTTGTAGGCCTAAGAGGTATTTCAGGGAGTAATCTCCCAGTACATACACAGGCGGATGGTTCGTAGCACGGATCAACCGGTTCCCACTCCAGGGGGCGCCCGTAGCGCTCCGAATGGCTTGGCGAGGCCGCGGGCTTCTCAGGCGAGTCCGTGGCTTCCGGCCGTTGCTAGGCCGCACCGTCCCCGGGAGAAAATCGGGCCGCCGATTTTAGTCAAAAAGCCTCAATATGTGAAAGGGGCACCAGAGAGTCTGTCAGGGTTGTTTAAACGGCCATCTAGTGCCCAAAACTTGCGGATGGCTTTAGATTGAATAGCCTGTCTCGGAGCTCTCTCACAGGGTCCTCCTCGGATGCTTTCGGTCACGCCCCCCGGGGCTCCGCTCCTTTCAGACCTGGGCGTTTTTGTTTCAGGCGTTTATTGGGCTTTTTTGTGGACGTCTTTGGAGGCAGGCATGACATCTGAACTTCTGTGTAGGGGTATATATACACACACACACATATATGTATATACACACATATAGGTGTGAAAGTAGCGGAACCCCATCCCTGCGCTAATGAAATTATTTGCAGGGATGGGGTTCCACTCCTATCGCACCTATATGTGTGTATGTGTGTATATATACGTGTGTGTGTGTGTGTGTGTGTGTATATACCCCTATACAGAAGTTCAGATGTTATGCCTGCCTCCAAAGACGCCCAAAAAATGCCCAATAAACGCCTGCAACAAAAACGCCCAGGTGTGTTGTTGCAGGCGTTTATTGGGCATTTTTTGGGCGTCTTTGGAGGCAGGCATAACATCTGAACTTCTGTATAGGGGTATATATACACACACACACACATATGTATATATACACACATATAGGTGTGATAGGAGCGGAACCCCATCCCTGCAAATAATTTCATTAGCGCAGGGATGGGGTTCCGCTACTTTCACACCTATATGTGTGTATATACATATATGTGTGTGTGTGTATATATACCCCTACACAGAAGTTCAGATGTCATGCCTGCCTCCAAAGACGCCCAAAAAAATGCCCAATAAATGCCTGAAACAAAAACGCCCAGGTGTGAAAGTAGCGGAACCCCATCCCTGCGCTAATAAAAATTCTAAGAAAAATCTTTTTTTTTCTGGTTCTGGACATGCTACAGAGCTGAAACTTCACAGGTACACTTTTTAGATGCCCCAGACACTAAATCCAAAGAAATCTCATTTTTTTTTTTCAATAATTTTTTCAATAATTCGCTCTCTATCAAAAGCGACAATTTTTAAGAACTTTTTTTATGTTATTATAGTCCCTGGGGCATGAACCAGAACCCTAGGCACTTTTTAGGGGCATTTATTGGGTTTTAGGGCTTCAAAATTGTGTTTTTTGATTACAGAAGTTCGGGTCCCATTGATTTCAATGGGGTTCTGGAATCCGGACCCAAACTTTCGGGAAATTCGGGTGTTCTGGTCGAACCGAACTTTTCAAAAGTTCGATCATCCCTAGTCATCACGCCCCTGGCAACTCTTCACTACCTTTAATTCTCTACTCCGTCCTCCAATACCCCCCCACCGACTCACTCACTGCCCAGGAGATTGCCTACCACTTCAAACAGAAGATTGATACAATTTGTAAGGAGATCATTGCTGTTCATATACCTTCCATGCCTTATGCTTCATGCCAACAGGTGCGATCATTACTTCCCTCACTCAACCCCGCCACTATAGATGAGGTTGCTAAACTACTTGCTAACGTCCACTTAACCACCTCCCCTTTGGATCCTGTTCCCTCGCAAATGCTACATTCACCTTCTGGCCCTATTCTACGCTCTCTAACCCACATCTTCAATCTCTTCCTCTCTTCTGGCATCTTCCCCAACTCTCTAAAACATGCACTAGTCAGCCCCATACTTAAAAAGCCCTCACTGGACCCAACCGATCTGAACAACCTACGCCCTATTTCCTTGCTCCCCTTTTCATCCAAACTCCTCAAATGTCTAGTCTACAACCGACTGTGCGACCACCTTGCAGAGAATAGCCTCCTTGATCCCCTTCAGTCTGGATTTCGGCCTCAACACTCCACTGAAACTGCTCTCCTCAAACTGACAAACGATCTACTAATGGCCAAAACCAATGGACACTATTCTGTACTCCTGGACCTTTCTGCTGCCTTTGATACGGTTGACCATCCCCTCCTCCTCAAAAAACTCCATGCCTTTGGTCTCCGTGACTGTACTCTTCACTGGTTATTTTCCTACTTATCCAACAGCACCTTTAGCGTTATGTACAATTCTACTTCCTCCTCTCCTCTTCCCTTCTGTTGGGGTCCCCCAAGGCTCTGTTCTTGGACCCCTCCTATTTTCAATCTACACCTCCTCTCTGGGTCAGTTGATGGCCTCCCACGGCTTCCAACACCATCTCTACGCTGACGATACCCAAATCTATTTATCCACCCTCAGCTCTCTCCCTCAGTCTCCTCACGTATCACTATTTTACTATCAGATATATCGGTCTGGATGTCTCACCACTTCCTCAAACTCAATCCATCCAAAACCGAGCTTATAATTTTTCCTCCACCACGTGCCCCTTCCCCTGGTTTCTCCGTCAATATCGATGGCATTACTATCAGCCCATCCCCGCATGCCAAGGTCTTAGGTGTTGTCCTGGACTCTGAACTCTCCTTCAAACCCCACATCCAATCGCTGTCCAAATCTTGCCGCCTCAGCCTCCGCAACATCTCCAAAATATGCCCCTTTCTAACCAAAGACACAACAAAGCTCCTAGTTCACTCCCTGGTCATCTCGCTCCTCGACTACTGCAATTCCCTTCTCATTGGCATACCTCTACACAGGCTATCCCCCCTTCAATCCATCATGAATGCTGCCGCCAGACTCATCCACCTTACCAATTGTTCAGCGTCCGCTGCTCCTCTGTCAAGCCCTCCACTGGCTTCCGCTCACCCAACGAATTAAATTCAAAATACTTACAACATCTTACAAAGCAATCCACAGCTTAGCCCCTAGCTATATCACTAGCCTAGTCTCAAAATACCAACCTAATCGCGCTCTTCGTTCCTCTCAAAACCTCCTGCTCTCTAGCTCCCTCGTCACCTCCCTCGCCTCCAGGACTTTTCCAGAGCCTCTCCAAACCTATGGAACTCCTTACCCTTATCTGTCCGACTATCTCCTACTCTATTAGCTTTTAGGCGATCTCTGAAAACCCTCCTTTTCAGAGAAGCCTATCCTACCCACACATAACAAATATACCTCCATTTTCTCCATCAACCCATCCCCCACGGTTATTGCCTTTTTGTTTCACTTGACCCTCCCTTCTAGATTGTAAGCTCTAATGAGCAGGCCCTCTAGTTCCTCCTGTTTTTGAATTGTATTGTAACTGTATTGTCTTCCCTCACATTGTAAAGCGCTGCGCAAACTGCTGGCGCTATATAAATCCTGTATAATAATAATAATAATACTAATAATATGGTCAGATACATGTAGCAGAGCTCAGAACTAGGACTTCCAAGGGTGCCCTGTAGAGATGATCACTGTATGACTGTTGCAGAGAATTCTTCATGTACAGAAGCACTCTTCTGCACACATCCAAAAATGTACTATCCGTCGAGGACTATCTTAGTCACTAAGACTAAGCAGACTAGGACCAAAACAGGGTTTGCTCACACTATATTTTTAACAAAATAAATATGTGAATGAGGATTTTCCATATTTTACCAGGTAGTCACTAGATTATTTAATACATAAAAGCGTCTGTGTTTTTATTTGTAATTTACGAATTAAAAAGGGCTTGAAATTAGTTGCTGGAGATTTTTTAAGTCCTAATAAACATGAATTTTGGATCAATGTGGATACAGAGTGTGAGAATACCTATTTGCTTTATTTGTAAAAGGATGTTGGGAGTCCTTTTCATGTACCTGAGTTAGAGAAGGTTGAGAGAGTTGTTGACATTTGCATTTAAACTATAATATTTCTCAAACGTTACCCAGAATGCATTCCCACCGAAGGGTCCAAGCATGGCTCTGTACAGGGGCTCTTGCAGCAAAGCGAACACAGCACTGAGTAGGGACTGCAGGCCAGTTAGGGTGCCAAAATGGCCTGATGGAAAACTAAAATAGGAATCAAAAGAGAAATGGTGAAAAAGTTTAACATTATTTACATTTTTTAAATTACAATTACAAAGAAAAAGTTACAAAATATAAAATGCTAGGTAAAAGTTATGTTTCAATACACATGTCTAATTATGTAAATTTACTCTTAATTGCTGATAAATGGGTCATACGGTATATTGACATATTTTACCAACATTTCAGGTCATTTTTAGGTCATTGTGTTTTACACGCTATGTGGAAAGTAATTTACATGTAGGTGTTTTGACCATATTAAAAGAAACAGTTTTAAAGGCATATTCCGCCTATTCCTTTGTATTTCCATCCTCCAGTAGAGCCTACTCATTTTAAAAAAAATCTACCAAAAGAGGAGTATAACAAGATTGAAGCCACAACAGAGTATTAATTAATCACTTAAGCCCCAACCCTATTTCGGACACTTTTTGTTTACAAGTTAAAATCAGTATTTTTTCCCAGAAAACTACTTGGAACCCCCAAACATTATATATATTTTTTTAGCAAAGACTTTTGTCACGCGGTATTTGCGCAGCGGTCTTTAACCACTTTACCACGAGAGGATTTTGCTGTCTTACGTCCAGGCCACTTTTTGCGATTCGGCACTGTGCGACTTTAACTGACACTTGCGCGGTTGTGCGACGCCATACCCAAACAAAATTTGCGTCCTTTTTTTTTTCCCACAAACGGAGCTTTCTTTTGGTGGTATTTGATCACCTGTGTGATTTTTACTTTTTGCGCTATAAACAAAGAGCATAAATTGTGAAAAAAATAACAATATTTTTCACATTTTTTATATGAAATTCCCCAAAAACAAAATGTAAAAATCAAATTTTTTTTTTTTAATTTTTGGCCAATTTGTTTTCTGCTACCTATGTTTGGTAAAAAAAAAATCACAATAAGCGTATTTTGATTTAGTTAGTAAATGCAATAACTTTTGCGCAAACCAAGGGAAAGATTTCTATCATTTTTGGTGTTTTTTTTTTTTTTTTTTTTATTAACGAGTAATGGCGGCGATCTGCGATTTTTTTTTTTTTTTTTCAGTCACCCTTGACTGACATTTTTGACACTTTTGGGGTTACTGACGTGTGTGGGGGGAGGTGACTGAGTGACACAGGGACAGATCGCAGATTCAGCTATGCTGAATCCTGCAATCTGTCACTGTTTGTCACTTAGGAGATCCGCCCGCTTTGTTTACACAAGCGTGTGGATCTCCAGACTCGATTCCCCGACGATCGGGGAAGAGCGGCGGTGACCTCCCCTGGCCCGACTCCCGCTGTGACTGAAAAAAGCGGGAGTGAACCTCCGGCGGGGCCGCCCACAAGGGGGAGTCCAGCAACGTAGATCTATGTCGCTGGACGGGAACGAGCTACTTTGCCGCAGTACAGTCCCAGTGACTGGTCGGCAAGTGGTTAAAACGCCATTTTTTTGAAAAATCACATTTCAATGCATTTAAAAAATACTAAACAGTAAAGTTAGCCAATTTTTTTTTTGTATATTGTGAAAGATGATGTCACGCCGAGTAAATAGATACACAACATGTTACGGTTTAAAATTGCGCACACCCGTAGGATGGCGACAAACTCCGGTCAATAGAGATCTCAATAGGCGACGCTTTTTTAACGGTTACCAGTTTAGAGTTAGAGTCAGGGGCGTACCTAGAGCATTTGGCACCCGGGGCGGATCCTATATCTGAAAAAAAAAAAGGGTGAGTGTGATCCCTGCGCTATCTGAGGTGATAAGAGACTCCCTGCTGCAGCGCCACGGAGACTGATACTAAAACAGTTAAAAAATATTGTTAAGGAAGTAGTGGTGCGCTTCAGGGGTTAACTCTTATAAATCTCTATTTGGGTTGATGGGTATATTGTGCACAGATCTTGGTCTAAAGGTGCTCGGTGTGATAAATATGTGTATACATGTATATTGACAAAAAATAGTGATAAAGGTGCAGGTGCGTGGTGCTAATCAAAGCAATGTGTATATCAATAGATAGATAAATAATAGATGAAATATCAAAATTCTTCTTTTTTGCACATAAAATGATAAAAATGTATCAATAAAATAATATATATATAAACACAGTGTTAGTCTTCAATCCAATTCATAAAAGGTAAATAAAATATATGTGCTCAAATAAAGTGCTGCATGCTTGTTACAATAAATAGGTGTTGAAAAAAGCAATCTGTGAACAGCTCTGTTGCAATCCTTAGAATAAACAATATCGGCTAGGATAGTCCAAAAATAAATAGATTTCAAAGAAAACTTGTGTATAAATCTCTTCTTTGTGACCGTGCTTCAATAGTTGAATCAAGTGACTGTGGTCTCCTCCACCTTATGTGTCACCTCTATGTGCTCTAGCCTCTCACCTTTATAGGCAAGACAAATATGCCTCTGTTATCTATCCAGACTTTTCAGTGGACTCAGTTTGCCTCACTCCGGATCCTTGATCCCTTTTTGGAACAGACTTCTAGGATTCCTATGGGTATTTGTCCGGTTCGTTTTCCTAATCCTATCCTTATCCGGTCTTATTGTGCCTCAGAAACAAAGACTTTTCATGGTGCAGTATATCAAGCTTTTTATTTAAAATATACAAGTTTGCACTTACAGTATAGCGAAGTAAAATCGGCATGTATTGAAAAAAACCGCCACTGTGGAGTTCGGGCTCCTTTGTAACGTCACTTCCGGGTATAGAGCTCCTCCTACGCGTTACGTCACGACTTCCTCAGGGAGTGGCTATAGCTGGAGTGACGTGTATTTTATAGCGGGGAAACCGGATGTTTACCGGCCGCCATTTTTTTGGAGTTCTAGTACATTGCTTCCTGGCGGAAGTTCTCCTTCGACCATTTTTAGTTTCTCTGCCCGCCCGCTTGTTATGCTAATGGCAGTTGCTAGTTATTCAACCTTTCCTTCCATCGGGATATTTGCTAACGACCCGGAAGTGGGTTAAAACTTCGCTCAATTCCGGCATTATAAAAACATGGAGTTTATTAAGACGAACAACTGAGATCGAATTCTACATTCAGGCCTTTGGGGGTAAAAGAATCCATCTTAAAAATCCACTTGGATTCCATTTTGCTTAGGGTACAGACTTTATGGCTACCTCGCCAATGTTTTTTGTAGGGTTCTATACCCCAAAATTTCAATTGGGTTGGATCTTTTCGATGGTATTTTGCAAAATGCCTGGAAACATTGTGTTTGTCACTGCCCTTAATGATGCTTTTCACATGTTCTTTGATTCGAATTCTCAGTAATCTTTTTGTGCGACCCACGTATTGCAGCCCACAACTGCACTCTAAAGCATATACTGCTCCTTCTGTATTGCAGCATATAAAGTCATTAATTTTGAAATTGTTTCCATTGCTTGTGGCCGTAAATTCCAGAATCTTCTTATTAGGTTGTTTAGTTTTTTGGCATGCGAAGCATCTTTTACACGGGAAGAACCCCTTTCCTGTGAAGAATGAAAATGCCTTTTTTGGGGGGTCAACGATATTCTTTACTATTTTATTTCTCACTGTAGGCACTCTTCTATAAACAAATTTCGGTATTTCAGGGATGTTTCCTTTTTAAATGTTTATCTGCTTTTAAAATGTGCCAATGTTTCTTTATTATTTTTTTCTACTGCTTTGTGTTGCATGTTATAATCCAATATAATGGGCAATTTGTCTGTAAACTTATTTTTTTCCTTGTTCTTTAATAGTTCTCCTCTTTGTGTATTTTTTACTTCTTCGATCTTTTTCTCAATGAATTGCTGTTCGTATCCTTTATTAATGAATCTCTGGCCTAGGATTTGTGCTTGTTCTTCATAGTCTTCATTTTTCATACAATTTCTGTTTATCCTAAGTAGTTGTCCTTTCGGTATGTTCCAGATCCAGTTTATATGGTGGCAGCTTGTGACAGGTAAATAACTGTTGCGATCGACTTCTTTGAAGTACGTTTTGGTGTAAATTTTTTCTTTTTCCTGTTTAGTAAATCCAGATACGTTACTACTTCCTCGCTGATATGTGTAATGTTCCGGTACCTTTGGTACCCTAAATTACACTTTCCACAAGTGTATGCGCCCTACCATTTACTTTTGGAAAGGTGCGCATACACCTTTAAGACTGGAGCTGTCATCACTCAGCGCCGGACTAGATGGCTATTTAAGGCGTCGGTTCTCACTCACATGTGTTCGTTCAAACACCCTTATCTGGATGCTAACCTTGCTTGAAGCTTCCATGCTTGCAAGCTTACTTCGCTGACGGAACCTCGCTGCGCTGATACCTGTATCCCGCTACTGGATCATCCGCCTCTCCTGAACCACCCTTCGGCTGTATCGCTAATAGTGCTAAGTACCCCGCAGGGGAATTCTCTATAAACTTATACTAAGCTTACACTATCTAGCTCTGCATAGTAGAGACTGTTTATCACATCTGCATAAACTAGATTGCTAGCTCTTGAGACTACTGCTACTTTTCTGCACTGGGTTGATCTCTTTTGTATGTCCACCTGCTATTCTATCATCTGCTATCATACAACATTGCTAAACCTTCCTGCATCCATCTGCTACTGTCTCACCTTCAAGTGTCTATCACCTACCACCTCCACTCAACCTATCCCTCAACCTTCATCATTGTCTTACCACATGCATAAAGTCACTCTAAGAACCAGCTTGCTAATTGTGTGTATTTACTGGCTGAAATAAGACCTTCCACACATGATGAGTCATTGAGGTTGGGAATGGTATCTCAGCATATCTCTTACATGACTACTGACGTGGAACTATTTCTGCAGCTGAAAATCCACACCATATAAAAACGCAGGAGCATTACAGATTGAACGAACCTAAAAATGGATTCAGCAGAAATAGTTCCAAAAATAACCACTCAGGTGACACAATTAAAACAGCAAGTATCTGCGTTAATACACGCACTTGCTGAATTAAAAGAAGACAATCAGGCTCTGTCGCAGCAGGTAATTAGACTGACACAACTTACCTCTGCTCAGTCCCCTGAACCCAAGATAAATCCCCCTTTGGTATTTACAGGCGATCGCAAAAAAATTTCGCGAATTTAAAAACGCGTGAGTTACTTTTTTTGCTAAAACCTCGTACCTACCTTACTGATCACATTAAGGTTTGTACTATTATTTCTTACCTATCAAGCGATCCTCGAGCCTGGGCAGATTCTCTTTTTGAGAAAAACGACCAGCTTCTCAACTCCTATGCCTTGTTCCTGGCAGAGCTCACTAGCCTATATGATGACCCCAATAGGCAGAGTACTGCTGATCTTCAGTTAAGATCCTTGAAACAAGGAAGGAGGCCTGTGGAAGACTTTGTCGCAGAGTTCAAGAGATGGACCCTTGATTCAGAATGGAATGATGCATCTCTGAAAACCCAATTTAGGCTTGGCCTATCAGAAGCCGTTAAGGACGAGCTCGCCCGAGCGGATCTGCCAAAAACCCTGGATGCATTAATACAACTCAGTATTACCATAGATAGAAGACTACGAGAAAGAAAGGCTGAAAAGATGGGAATGCCATTATCCGTTTCCTCTCTGAGTCTGGCCGTTCCTATGGAGGTAGGAACCATACGCCCACCGCTATCAACTATGGAAAAAGCCAAAAGACGAAATGAAAATCTCTGCTTGTACTGTGCATCCCCGGATCACAAGATAAACGTCTGTCCCCTAGTCAACAAAAAGAAGGGTGAGTGTTCACATGTCTCTCTAGGAGGATTGACAACTTCATTCACTAACCCCTACATTTCTGTTTTTTTGACATTACAGTGGGACCAGAACAGGATTACTACTAAGGCCATGATTGACACAGGATCTTGTGGAAATGATATGGATATATGTTTTGCTGCTTTAAATAAAATTCCTATTTCTAAACTCAAACCTGTCTCAGTAAGTCTTATTACCGGTGTTCCGTTATCCTCTGGTCCGATCACCGATCAGACACAAGCACTTCTAGTCACTATTAACGAGTCTCATAGGGAGACTTCTACCTTCGATTTAATACCATCACCCCACTTTCCCATTGTGTTGGGACTTCCCTGGTTGCACACACACCAACCAACCATAGATTGGAAGAAACATTCCTTGACCTTCCCTTCTTGTTATTGCGAGGAAACGTGTAACCTCCCGTTTTCCGGGAAGATCTGTCTGTGGTGACAGATGAGATTGCACCACTATGTTATCAGGATCTTTCTGAGGTTTTTCTTGAGAAAAATGCTCAAGCATTACCTCCTCATCGAGACTATGATTGTAGCATTGATCTACTCCCAAATAGCAAATTGCCGTTCGGTCATGTTTATCCTCTTTCACAGGATGAACTTGCCCATCTCAAAACCTATTTGGATGAGAACTTGGAAAAAGGTTTTATTAGACCTTCCACTTCTTCCACAGCAGCAGGACTCTTTTTTGTTCGCAATAAAGATTCAAGTCTCAGACCTATCATCAACTACAGGAAATTGAATGCTATCACAATAAAAGATCGCTATCCTCTACCGCTTATCCCTGAGCTCATTGAGCAGGTGCGTGGAGCTACCTATTTTTCAAAATTAGACCTGAAAGGAGCATACAATCTCATTCGAATCCGTGATGGACACGAGTGGAAGACTGCGTTCAGAACTAGATACGGATTGTTCGAATATCTTGTGATGCCATTCGGCCTATGCAATGCCCCTGCAGTTTTCCAACGATTTATAAACGATATTTTTAAAGACTTACTAGATGTCTGTGTTGTGGTATATCTGGACGATATACTTATATATTCACGGACCCTGTCTGAACACATAAGACATGTAAGACTTGTATTATCGAGATTGCTTGCACATAATCTTTATGTGAAGCTGAAGAAATGCTTGTTCCATAAAGATGAGGTACTCTTTCTAGGCTACATCATATCCAAAACAGGAATCGAGATGGACATGAGTAAAATATCCTGCATTCAGGATTGGCCTACACCAACTACATGCAAGGCGCTACAGCGATTCCTGGGATTTTCAAATTTCTACAGGAAGTTCATAAAAAACTTTTCTGCTATTGTGAGACCCCTCACACAGCTCACTAGCATAAAAATACCATTTAAATGGTCAGAAGAAGCAAATAAGGCTTTCCACTTGTTAAAGACAAGGTTTACTTCCTCTCCCATATTACGCCATCCAGACCCATCCCTCCAATACATTCTGGAGGTAGATGCGTCAAACCTGGCAGTAGGAGCAATACTCTCCCAAAGACCTACCCCCACTTCACCACTTCATCCAGTCGCCATTTTTTCTAAATCCCTGAGCAGTCCCGAGATAAATTACCCGTGGGTGAGAAGGAACTGCTTGCTATAAAATTGGCTCTGGAGAATTGGCGACATTTACTCGAAGGCACCCAATTACCAATAATTATATACATGGACCATAAAAACCTCCAATATCTTCAGACTAGCAAAACTCTCTCGCATCGACAGGTACGATGGTCACTATTCTTTCTAAGGTTTAACTTCCTAGTGACCTACACACCTGCAGATAAGAACAAAAAGGCGGATGCACTATCACGACTAACTGAAGAAAACTACTTTGAAATTCCTTCCGTTCCTATAATACCTCACAAACGCATTATTGGAGTTGTCCGTTCCTTGAAGGAAGAGGTTCTGCATGGTATAAGGTTGGATTCACCCCCACCACAACTAACTACCGATGCAGAAGGCTTCCTCTACTACAACGACAAACTTTACATACCACCTACCCTACGCACCAAGATCTTGGAATTATCGCATGATGTGCCTATGGCAGGATATATGGGTATGACAAAGACTTTCAATTTGATTTCTCGGCAATTCTGGTGGCCTGACAATAAAACATCTATACAAAAATTCGTCTCTTCATGCAATGTCTGTGCCAGGTCCAAAATTGACACTACGAGACCATCCGGTCTACTATGCAGTCTACCAATACCCCAAACTCCATGGGAGGTTCTGTCATTGGACTTCATCGTAGAATTGCCTCCTTCCAAAGGATTTAATACCATCTTGGTGTCAGTGGACCATCTGACAAAGATGGCACATTTCATTGCTATTCGCAGACTACCTTCGTCCAAACAAACGGCAGAACTCCTGATGAAACATGTCTTCAGATTACATGGTATCCCAAAAACTCTTTTGTCTGACCGTTGATCCCAATTTATTTCTAAATTCTGGCAAGAACTATGTCACATACTACGGATCGAGCGGAAGCTCACTTCTCCTTACCATCCGCAGACCAACGGACAGACTGAAAGAGTCAACCAATGCATCGAGCAGTATTTACGTTGTTACACTTCTTACCAACAGGATGATTGGTTGGATCTTCTCCCCCTGGCAGAATTTGCCTACAACAACGCAACTCACAGTACAACCACGCAGAGTCCATTCTACTTGAACTATGGGTTACATCCCTCTATTCTCCCTCCACGCATCCTTCCTTCAAATAACCCAGTAGCCTCAGACTATCTTTCCCAAATAAAGGATTCTCTGGGTTTACTAAATACTACCATTGCACACGCTCAGTCAACAAAAGAAGTACTATGATCTTCGTAGAAGACCTTCTCCACAGTATACTATCGGGGACCTCGTTTGGCTCTCAACAAAAAACTTGAGACTGAAGATCCCTAGCAAAAAGCTTGGACCTCTGTTCTTGGGACCTTTCCCAATCAAACTTATTGGAAAAGCTGCAGTGCAGCTTACATTGCCAATGGACCTAAAAATCCATCCCATTTTCCATGTGTCGCTACTAAATCCCCATGTTCCGGACCAAGGAATAAGGCCTAATATTCCACCTCCCCCTCCTGTACAAGTTGAAGGTGGAGAAGAATACGAGATAAAAGAGATTCTGGATTCTCGTATCTACAGAAGAAGACTTCAGTACTTGGTTAGATGGGAGAACTATGGGCCCCAAGACGACACCTGGCTAAACACCTCTGACATACATGCCCCTAGATTAATCCGCAATTTTCATGCGAGATACCCAGACAAACCAGCTCCAGAGGCCTTCAGGAGCAGGCCTTAAGGGGGGGGTATTGTAATGTTCCGGTACCTTTGGTACCCTAAATTAGACTTTCCACAAGTGTATGCGCCCTACCATTTACTTTTGGAAAGGTGCGCATACACCTTTAAGACTGGAGCTGTCATCACTCAGCGCCGGACTAGATGGCTATTTAAGGCGTCGGTTCTCACTCACATGTGTTCGTTCAAACACCCTTATCTGGATGCTAACCTTGCTTGAAGCTTCCATGCTTGCAAGCTTACTTCGCTGACGGAACCTCGCTGCGCTGATACCTGTATCCCGCTACTGGATCATCCGCCTCTCCTGAACCACCCTTCGGCTGTATCGCTAATAGTGCTAAGTACCCCGCAGGGGAATTCTCTATAAACTTATACTAAGCTTACACTATCTAGCTCTGCATAGTAGAGACTGTTTATCACATCTGCATAAACTAGATTGCTAGCTCTTGAGACTACTGCTACTTTTCTGCACTGGGTTGATCTCTTTTGTATGTCCACCTGCTATTCTATCATCTGCTATCATACAACATTGCTAAACCTTCCTGCATCCATCTGCTACTGTCTCACCTTCAAGTGTCTATCACCTACCATCTCCACTAAACCTATCCCTCAACCTTCATCATTGTGTTACCACATGCATAAAGTCACTCTAAGAACCAGCTTGCTAATTGTGTGTATTTACTGGCTGAAATAAGACCTTCCACACATGAGTCATTGAGGTTGGGAATGGTATCTCAGCATATCTCTTACATGACTACTGACGTGGAACTATTTCTGCAGCTGAAAATCCACACCATATAAAAACGCAGGAGCATTACAATATGCCAGGTTAGTTTAATGTTTTTCTCGTTGTTGTTCAATTTATTTAGGAACTCTTCTAATGTTTCTTTCGGACCATTCCAAAATAAGCCGTCATCTATAAATCTATTGTAAAGGACCAATTCAGTTGGTTTGTCCTTGTATATTGCTTCTTCTTCCCATTGGGCCATGAATATGTTTGCGATACTTGGCGCAAACTTCGCGCCCATCGCGACGCCTGTTTTCTGATGATAATAAGTATTCTGGTACCAAAAATAATTCTTCTTTAAACATAGATCCAAACATTTTATTAAGAATTTTCTTTGCTTTCAGATTAGATCGGTATATTCTCTTAATGCCCATTTTGTCGCCTCGCATGCCTCGTGGTGTTTAATTATTGTGTAAAGAGATGCGACGTCAATTGTCGCCATTTGTAATGTTTTGTGTTGTGGGATTTCTTCCAAAATTTGTAGAATATGTTTGTGTCTTTTGTATAAGATTTTGTCTTGGGGATAATCGGTTGGAGAAAGGTATCGATGTATTGTCCTAGTCTTGTTGTTAATGAATCAATACAATTTACTATCGGTCTTGGAGGTGGGTTTTCACTATCTTTGTGTATTTTCGGTAATACGTATATAATTGGTGTTCTGCAAGATTCTGGAACTAGGTATTTTGCCTCCTTTTTATTCAATATTTGCTTTTTTAATCCAAGATGTATTAGTTGTTCTAGTTCCTTCTTATGTTTAAAAACTGGATTACTTAATAGTTTAGTGTATGTGTTTTCATCATTCAACATGTTCGTTACTGTTTCTTGATATTTCTCTTTGGCTAGGACGACAATTCCTCCCCCTTTATCGGCCGGTCTGATGACTACATCTTGTCTGGTCGCCAGTTTCTTTATTCCTATTTGGATCGCTTTAGGTTCTTCCATTTTCTTTGCTTTTATATTTTTAATATCTTCTAAAACCAATTCTTTAAAAGTTGTTACATATCTATTGTCATTAATCTGTGGATTAAAAGTTGATTTGTTTTTTAAAACACTATGTTGGATATTGTTGTTGTTCGAACTGTTTATTATTTTAGTCGGGTTTCCAAGAACGTATTTCTTTAGTTTCCTTATATACTTTTGGATCCCTATATATGTTTCGAACTTATCTAGACTTTTCTTTGGTGCATATTTAAGACCCTTGTCTAGAACTTTTATTTCTTCTTGTGTGAGGGTCTTGCCACTTAAGTTAAAAATCCCTTCGCCTATCTTTCTCTTTTCCTTGTTTTCTCTGCCCTCCTCTGCATCCTCTCTTCTTTCTGTTGTTCTTTGGGGTTTTGGTTCTTCTTTCTTTCTGGGAGAGTGGTTCTCTTTGCCTCTCTAAAAAAGGCTTCTTTTGATCTTTTTCTTTCTTTCCCTTTTCTTGTCTATTATCTCTTCTAACTTCTTCTCTATGATCTCTTCTATCTTCTTCTCTGAGATCCCTAAGGGGGGCATAATGGTTATATGTTGGGATCGGACTTCTGTCTCTTCTATAGTATTCTTGTGGATGATCCCTTCTTTCTCTTTGTCCATTATGTTGATAGGGTCTATTGTTATAGTTCTGTCTCCACTGTTGCGGCTTTTTCCAGTTGTTTTGTGGTGTTCTGTGTTCATTCGGCGTTCTATCATTTGGTGTTCTAGTTGGATAATTCTGATTCCATGAATGATAGGGGGATCTTTGTTCTGGTTTTCTTGGAGGATAGTTTCGATTCCATGAATTATGTGGGGATCTATGTCTTCTCGGGGATCTAGTTTCTTGATGTCTTGGTGGATAATAAGTGTAATTGGGTTCTCTTTCATGGTTTCTAGGAGGGTAAGGGTATGTATTTTGAGAAGGTTGTCGGTATGGATCCACTTCTCTATAGTCCCTCCTTCCTTCTTCATTTCTAAATTGTCTTGGAGTATTGTATTGTGGTCGTTCTTGTTGCTCATAATTAATGTATCCGGCATTTCTTTGTTCCCTTCTTTCATTCCTATAAGTTCCCGGTGTAGTTCTTTGTATCTTCTTCTTTTCTTATTTTGGGTGAAATAGGTTCGTTTTCTAGTCTTTCCATTCCACTTTCTTCAAATTCCTCTATTGTTTGTTCCATTCTGACAATTTTTTCAGGTGTTGAGAATGTGGAGATGGGGTCATTCATGCCGATTTGGCTCTGCCACTTAAATACATGGTCGATCTTATAGTCGTTCATATCTCTTACATATTTCTTCGTTTTTCTTTGCTGTGTCTCTTTATCTTTTGTTTTTAGATCTTTATTGACTTGGGCTGTTAATCGTTTAAATTCTTGGGTTTCTTTGAACGGTTCTAGTAGAGTTTTTAACTCAGTTATTAATGATTCTATGTACTTTAATTTTCTCTGCTTTCTTTTAAGTAGGAATTGTATTAGTTCCAGACCTTTGTCGTTGAAGAAATTGTACCATTCGTCTATGGATTCTTGGTCGGCCAGTCCATCATTAATTGGTACCTCCCATCTCAATCTTCTTGGGACTATTTTTTCTTTGATGTATTTATCGAATGTATTAATATCCCACCATAAGCTTATTTTTTTCTCCAGGTTGTGTCTTAGTTTCCTTATTAAGCTTTCCATATCATTTTCTTTTCTCTGGTTGTCTATGTTGAAAATCTCCTCCAAATTAATCTCTCTATCTTCATCGAAACAAACACCTCCATGATTGCTGCTGGGATCGGTGTCTAGTATTTTACCAGGGTGCAATATAACAAAAGGGTGTGTGTGATCCCTGCGCTATCTGAGGTGATAAGAGACTCCCTGCTGCAGCGCCACTGAGACTGATACTAAAACAGTTAAAAAATATTGTTAAGGAAGTAGTGGTGCGCTTCAGGGGTTAACTCTTATAAATCTCTATTTGGGTTGATGGGTATATTGTGCACAGATCTTGGTCTAAAGGTGCTCGGTGTGATAAATATGTGTATACATGTATATTGACAAAAAATAGTGATAAAGGTGCAGGTGCGTGGTGCTAATCAAAGCAATGTGTATATCAATAGATAGATAAATAATAGATGAAATATCAAAATTCTTCTTTTTTGCACATAAAATGATAAAAATGTATCAATAAAATAATATATATATAAACACAGTGTTAGTCTTCAATCCAATTCATAAAAGGTAAATAAAATATATGTGCTCAAATAAAGTGCTGCATGCTTGTTACAATAAATAGGTGTTGAAAAAAGCAATCTGTGAACAGCTCTGTTGCAATCCTTAGAATAAACAATATCGGCTAGGATAGTCCAAAAATAAATAGATTTCAAAGAAAACTTGTGTTTAATCTATTGGAAGATTTACATTAGACTTGCGTTTTTAGAATTACCAAGATATCCCGGAATTTTAATCATACATCTTATAATGCATTCCCTCCTCTGCAGACACTTCAATTCTGAGAAGTTGTTCATATAGTATATCTCCTCTCTTCTATATATAACATATTGCACACACCAGCTGCGCTATAAGTAATTTTAATGATTGTTGTTTTTTAATGTGTTCGTCTTAATAAACTTACATGTTATTTTTATGTCGGAATTGAGCGAAGTTTTAACCCACTTCCGGGTCTTTAGCAAATATCCCGATGGAAGGAAAGGGTGAATAACTAGCAACTACCATTAGCATAACAAGCGGGCGGGCAGAGAAACTAAAAATGGCCGAAGGAGAACTTCCGCCAGGAAGCAATGTACTAGAACTCCAAAAAAATGGCGGCAGGTAAACATCCGGTTTCCCCGCTATAACTCACTCACTCCAGCTATAGCCACTCCCTGAGGTCACGTGACGTAACGCGTAGGAGGAGCTCTATACCCGGAAGTGACGTTACGACGGAGCCTGATCTCCACAGCTGCGGTTTTTTCAATACATGCCGATTTTACTTCGCTATACTGTAAGTGCAAACTTGTATATTTTAAATAAAAAGCTTGATATACTGCACCATGAAGTCTTTGTTTCTGAGGCAGAATAAGACCGGATAAGGAGGATAGGATTAGGAAAACGAACCGGACAAATACCCATAGGAATCCTAGAAGTCTGTTCCAAAAAGGGATCAAGGATCCGGAGTGAGGCAAACGGAGTCCACTGAAAAGTCTGGATAGATACCAGAGGCATATTTGTCTTGCCTATAAGGTGAGAGGCTAGAGCACATAGAGGTGACACATAAGGTGGAGGAGACCACAGTCACTTGATTCAACTATTGAAGCACGGTCACAAAGAAGAGATTTATACACAAGTTTTCTTTGAAATCTATTTATTTTTGGACTATCCTAGCCGATATTGTTTATTCTAAGGATTGCAACAGAGCTGTTCACAGATTGCTTTTTTCAACACCTATTTATTGTAACAAGCATGCAGCACTTTATTTGAGCACATATATTTTATTTACCTTTTATGAATTGGATTGAAGACTAACACTGTGTTTATATATATATATTATTTTATTGATACATTTTTATCATTTTATGTGCAAAAAAGAAGAATTTTGATATTTCATCTATTCATCTATCTATTGATATACACATTGCTTTGATTAGCACCACGCACCTGCACCTTATCACTATTTTTTGTCAATATACATGGATCCTATATCTGGCACCCCCCGGCGTGCAGGCGACGAACCGCACATTGAGCCATAGAGACCAGGCCCCTCCTCCTCTGCAAAAACAGCGCCGATTGACCTGAGGTGCCAGACAGAAATACATGTAACTGGCAGTGGCACACTTACTGTGTGCTACTGCCAGTGGTGTCACTAGGGTTGGTGTCACCTGGTGCAGTAAACCATGGTGTCACTCCCCCCCCCCCCCCCCAAAAAAAAATTATTTTCCTGTTTTCTGAAAGCGTGCCAAAGATGCAGCATGCAAGAAAAAAAATCTATAGGACTGCAGTAATAACTGCAAGTAAAATGTAGGAAGACCCCCTTTACATTACACAGCCCCCGTACCCCTGAACCCCTTTACATTACACAGCCCCCCATTGGAACCCTTTACATTACACAGCCCCCCCCATTGAAACCCTTTAAATTACACAGCCCCTGTCCCCCAATGGAACCCTTCACATTACACAGCCCCTGCCCCCCAAAAGAACCCCTTACATTACACAGCCCCCACCCCCCCCATAGAACCCTTTACATTACAGTTTCCGCACCCCCCCAATAGAACCCTTTACATGACATAGCCCTCGCCCCCCCCAATAGAACCCCTTTACAATACAAAGCCCCCGTCAATAGAACCCCTTTACAATGGAGACCCCCCCCCAATAGAACCCCTTTACAATACAAACCCCCCCATCAATAGAACCCCTTTACAATGGAGACCCCCCCAATAGAACCCTTTACAATACAACCCCCCCCCCATAGAACCCCTCTATAATGCAGACCCCCCCAATAGAACCACTTAACAATACAAGCCCCCCAATAGAACCCCTGTGTATGCAGGGCTCGTGAGCGAAGTGAGCCTCTCTCCCATTCTCTGCTTTGAACAGTTCCTACTTCTCCGCGCTCCTGTCAGTGAGCGGCGGAGGCAGTCCGGCGGCCGGTCCCGGGTGTCACCCTGGTGCTCGCAGACACCCCCCTAATGTGTGGCACCCGGGGCGGACAAATTTTTTTTTAATTATTGCTCACGCTCTGGTGATCGTGGCGATACCTCACGTGTGGTTTGAACAGCGATTTCATTCGCGGCTCGCCTTCCGTATGCGTTTTTTTTCGTGCGCGAGCTAACGGTGACGGGGGCAGCTAAAATTTTTTTTTTTTTTCCTATTTTATTTATTTTTTTTAACTTTATTACAGGTTTTTAAAAAAAAAAATCTATCACTTTTATTGCTGTCACAAGCAATGTAAACATCCCTTGTGACACCAATATGCAGTGACAGGTACTCTTTATGGAGGGACCCTAGACCCCTCCACTACACTTTCATGTATGCAAAACGCAGAAAACTGAATTTTTGCATACAGCCGTTTTTTTAAATCTGCCGCCTTTTGCTGCAGAGTAACCCGGAAGTGACGTCATGGACGCCGCCTCTGGGTTACGTCATCGGAGACCGATCAAAGCCGTTTCCGGCTGCGCCGGCTGGGTGCTCGGGTCTCCCGGTGGGACGGGAGGCCCGTTCAAAGTCACAGAAGGCGGCGGGAGGGGGGACGTCCCCTCCCGCTCACCCAGGTAACGATCGAGCGGCTCCTGAGCCGCATCAGTCATTACTGACAGAAAGCCGACCGTCGGCTGTAAACCACGGTACTGGGATGGTGCTAGCTAGCTAGAGGCATCATCCCGGTATAACACCTCAAAGTCTGCCGATGTAGATCTATGTCACTTTGCGGTAAGTGGTTAACATACAAAAAGGTGAAGCAGGTGAAGTCTCCAGCCCTTCAGAGTACCTGAGTGGAGATGGTCTTGCGGTTCGCGGCAAATCTTGCTTGTTCGCTACCCGCCAAATTTGCAAACACATGGCGTTGTTCGCGACGGCCATATTAGTTTACATCGGGGAGAACTTTGACCCATGACACAGCCATCAGGTGGAACGGGACAGCCAATTAAAACATTTCAGCACATGGACCTGCCCCCTACCCTATAAATAGACCTGAGCTGTCGGCCATTTCACATTCTGCTTTTTGCCAGTGTAGGGAGAGGTCTGCTGTGCTCATGAGGGAGAGATTGCCGGACACAAATATCTCTGAAGATCCACAAAAGTCCTTTTCAGGGCTGGTATTTCGGTATATGTATACTAGTATCTTCTCAGGTTAGGGGCAGGTATCCAGTCGGTGCTTTAGGGGCAGTTAGAGATCGGCAGCAGTCACACACAAATCGCTCTGTTAATGTCCACAAAAGTCCTTTTCAGGGCTGATATTTTGGTATAGGTCCAGTCTCTTTTCAGTATAGGAACAGGCAGTGGTGGCTGGTGCTCAAATTTTTTTTAGGGGGCGCAAACAGAAAAATGTAATGGGTATTGCTTTGCGGCAAAAAACGCTGTAAAAAATTGCGTGATATTGAGGCCGCGAAAGTGTGAAAGGGGCCTTTCAGGAATTAAGGTATAGTGTGCCCCCTTTCAATGCACAGTGACCAGCGTGCCCCCTTTCAATGCACAGTGACCAGCGTGCCCCCTTTCAATGCACAGTGACCAGCGTGCCCCCTTTCAATGCACAGTGACCAGCGTGCCCCCTTTCAATGCACAGTGACCAGCGTGCCCCCTTTCAATGCACAGTGACCAGCGTGCCCGCCCCCTTCAATGCAGAGACCAGCGTGCGTGCCCCCTTTAATGCAGAGACCAGCATGCGTGCCCCCTTCAATGCAGAGACCAGTGTACATGCCCCCTTTAATGCAGTAACCAGCGTGCACAGGAGGACACATGGACACCTTACAGTCACCGCCTCTGCCTGACGGGTACTGTACTCCTCCAGGACGGTCGATCTGTAGAATACAATGTATGGGGGGATGGGGGGCACTGTCCGCAATCTTCCCCTCCTTCTACTAAATAAGGCAGTATTTGGGGGGTGACTAATATACAGACAATGGGGGGTAATAAGTATACGCTGCTCAGGTTGCACTTTGTAGGGAATGTTCCCCAGAGATGAGGAGATGCGGAGAACTTTTACTTTCTTTCCAATCAGATGCAAAAAAGAAATCAGCTTTCTATCTCGCAGATGATTGGATACTGGATTGTGCCCCTTATCTACTAAGCTCTGGGGGGACTTCCCTGCAATTAGTGAATGGGGTGACTGCTTTTGGTAAATGGAGCCCCCAATCTGCAGCACGATGTCCTCTGTGTGTGTATGGATCCATGTGATCGGATCCGATCATCATACACCATGTGTGGATATTGTGGTGCACAGCTCATCATACACCCTATCACAATAACAGATCACCCCCCCTTCCCCGCACCTCCACCTGCATCACTCTGCTGCGCTGGGACTTGTAGTTCTCCTTCACCGATCAGTCAGGTGTAACTATAGGCATGAGATCAGTGGGTATGGGGGGGTGATGTGTTCGGATGTGCGCTGATGTGTGATCTGATCATCGTGTTTATTGTCGGTGTAATAGGCTGAGCTCTGTAGATGTATATCGCAGTCACAGAGATCTGATATGATGATCGTACACCCACCTGGATGATTAGTACATAATGCGGTGATCGCTCCATGGTGTCCTGTGCCTGATCCTGCCAATCCGATCATAGATGTGTGTCTGTAATGTAACCCTTTGTCTGCTGGTCTGTACTGGGTGAGAGTGGAGAGAGAGGAGAGAGACAGAGGCACTGAGGCAGCGGCTGCTTCATCACTTACCTGCTCTTGGGCTGACTCTGGCTAACTCACTCGACCGGACCGACTGCTGTGCTGTGTTGCTGAAGACGGGACTGGAGAGACGTCTCAACCGACCACGCGCGCCGCTGCTCCTCCTCGCTCTGATGGCTGGCAGGAAGGTGACGGGCAGTGAGTGACTGAGGCACGCACCGCCCCCACGACGATGTCAGCCGGGATGTCCTGGATGATTGGTCCAGGCTGGAGTCTGGACCAATCACAGCCAGGACAGGACTAGTGGGGAGTGTCGGGGTGCATTGCTCTGTGCCCTGGTGACACCCAGAATGGCCGCCAATCGGCACCTCTGCCTGGCACCACGTGGGATGCCAAACCCCACCCCCCCTATAGCCAGCAATAGGTCCAGCGTCCCATAGTGGGCTTCAAATGGAATTTTTTTTTCTTTGCAGATGCTGATTGGGGGTGGCGGCGCCCCTGCGCTGCCTATCAACCGGCCGCCACTGGGGACAGGTATCCAGTCTGTGCTTTAGGGGCAGTTAGAAATCGGCATCTGCAGTGACACAAATCGCTCTGTTAATGTCCACAAAAGTCATTTAAAGGGCTGCAATGTCGGTATAGGTCTGTTAGTCTCTTCAGTATAGGGTCAGGTATCCAGTCTGTGCTTTAGGGGCAGTTAGAGATCGGCATCTACAGTGACACAAATCGCTCTGTTAATGTCCACAAAAGTCATTTAAAGGGCTGCAAATTTTTTGGTATTGCTGTGCAGTGCACTAAAAAGGGGGGAGGGGGGTAGGGGAGGGGGGTAGGCGAGGGGGGGAGGGTAGTCCACAGTATAATATACTTTGTAGAAAGCATATTATAGTGGATTAGTAGTATTATTGTGCACTGTGAAGCATTGTGACAGGTGTAGTGACTAAGCGTTGCAGCAATACTACACACAGTGACAGAAGCACTTATAATGTATTATAACTGGTGTGATAGACCAATGCCCCCCCCCATACCACATATTGAAGTGGGGTGTTATCTGAGTATACTTTTACATGTTTATTTTAAGCTCACTGGCCAATTTTTTTGAAC
This sequence comes from Pelophylax lessonae, assembly GCF_965119305.1. NCBI lineage: Eukaryota > Metazoa > Chordata > Amphibia > Anura > Ranidae > Pelophylax > Pelophylax lessonae. Next base: position 225,946,004 of record NC_138776.1, read on the forward strand.
TGCAGTGATAGAGCAGTGGCCCCCCAATACCACATATTGAAGTGGGGTGTTATTTAACAGTATAATTTTCTAAAGAGTGTATTTTAGTCCTGCAAAAATTTGGCCTCTTTTGCTGTGTTAACTGTCCTACACACAGTGAAAACAGTTACTGGCCAATTATTTGTTGAACTGACGGACCGGCAGATAGGGAGGAGAGGCAGGCAGAACTTGCATTGCACAAGAGGTACAAAGCAGACTGCAAATGTATCAGGAGCGAGCCATCAACCATGTACAGTCAAATCTGGCGTTCCCAGGACACCGTCACATGGCTCCGCAGTGTGGTCTTTTTTAATGTGTCTTTTGCTGACAACAGTGCCATCTGCAGCCTTTGCAGTCAACGCATAAGTCATTGTAAGCCCAACACTCACCTAGGGACAACCGCCTTAAGAAGGCACCTGAAATCCCATCACGAGCCCAGTGGGAGCAACACCGTCAGAACCCATAAAGCCACACTCCATGCTCTCACCGTCCAGCCTCTTCTCCTTCTCCTGTCTCCTCACAGTTGTCCAACACTCCACCTTCCATGATGCCATTGTCACATTTTTCTGGAAAAAAGGCAGGCTTCTGTGGCTCAAATGTTGGAGCGTAAAAAATGGTGTCCAACAGGTGTCCGACTACATCGGGTTAACGGCAGATGGGGACGCTCTGAGGAGTGATGAACCCCTGGACTACTGGGTGGGCAGGTTTGACCTCTGGCCAGAGCTTGCAGAATTTGCAATGGAACTGTTGGCTTGCCTCCCATCCAGTGTCCTGTCTGAAAGGACGTTCAGTGCAGCAGGGGGGATCGTGACCGATAAGCGCACTCGCCTAGCTCACAACAGTGTAGTCTACCTCACATTTATAAAAATGAATGAGGCATGGATCTCTGAGGAATTCAACACGTGACCAGTAGACCATGTTTCATTGAAATTCCTCATGACAGGCCACAGATATCTGCCAGACCGCCATCCACCCACAAGAATTCCTGGTCCTTGTTTTCGCTAAATACAGCGGCATAAAAGGCATTTCATGTCTATTGAATGGCTAATTTTTGCAGCCTATACAGGCCGACACTTCTGTATCCTGTGAATGCCTAATATACCTCTATCCATCAAATACTACGTTCTTTGCTGTCAAACCCATGTGAGCCCATTTTTTGGAACCTATACAGGCCGACACTTCTGTATACTGTGAATGCCTAATGTACCTCTAGCCATCAAGTACACTACGTTCTTTGCTGTCAGTTAAACCCATGTGAGCTAATTTTTGCAGCCTATACAGGCCGACACTTACTTCTGTATACTGTGAATCCCTAATGTACCTCTAGCTATCAAATACACTACGTTCTTTGTCAGTTAAACCCATGTGAGCTAATTTTTGCAGCCTATACAGGCCGACACTTCTGTATACTGTGAATCCCTAATGTACCTCTAGCCATCAAGTACACTACTTTCTTTGCTGTCAGTTAAACCCATGTGAGCTAATTTTTGCAGCCTATACAGGCCGACACTTACTTCTGTATACTGTGAATGCCTAATGTACCTTCAGCCACAGAATACTACGTTCTTAACTGTCAGTTAAACCCATGTGGGCAAATTTTTGGGACCTATTCAGGCCGACACTTAATTCTGTATACTGTGAATGCCTAATGTACCTCTAACCATCAAATACACTATGTTCTTTGCAGTCAGTTAACCACTTAAGCCCCGGAAGATTTTACCCCCTTCCTGACCAGGGCCTATTTTGTGATTCGGCACTGTGTGACTTTAACAGACAATTTAGGTACAGTGTCGCAGGGTCGTGCGACACTATACCTAAACGAATTTGACGTCCTTTTTTTTCCCACAAAGAGAGCTTTCTTTTGGTGGTATTTGATAACCTGTGCAAATTTTTTTTTTTTTTTGATCATGCGCTATAAACAAAAAAAGAGCGTAAATTTTGCAAAAATAACAATATTTTTCAAATTTTTTTTATATGAAATTCCCCAAAAAAATGTAAAAATCTAAATTTTTTAACATTTTAGGCCAATATGTTTTATGCTACCTATGTTTGGTAAAAAAAATCGCAAAAAGCGTATTTTGCTTGGTTTGCGCAAAAGTTATTGCGTTTACTAACTAAGGGAAAGATTTTTGTCATTTTTGTTGTTTTTTTTTTTTTAACAAGTAATGGCGGCGATCTGCAATTTTTTTTTTTTTGCGGGACTGCGACATTGCGGCGGACAGATCGGACCCTTGACTGACATTTTTGACACTTTTGGGGTTAACAGTAACATTACTGCAGTAATCAGTGCTAAACATATGCACTGTTACTGTAAAAATAACACTGCCAGTGAAGGAGTTAACTTTATTGGAGAGGGAGGGGTTAAGTGTGTCCCTAGGGGCGTGTTTCTAACTGTGATTGGCTGTGGCTATTACTGTAAGAACAGAGATCAACGGTCCTACATAGCAGAACCGTTTGATCTCCATTCTTACACAGGGAAGAATGACAGGCGGCTTTGTTTACATTAGCCGCCTGCCTTTCTTCTGGTGTAATGGAAGATTGCGAGTGGCCGGCGGACATCGGGTCCGCCGGGCACACGCGCGGGGGGTCCGTGACCGCGCCTCCAGCGGCGCGCGCTCACTCCCTAGACTCTCGCAGGCTAGCGACGTAGACCTGCGTCGCTTTGCCTGTGAGGGGCTGACTGCCGACGTAAATCGTCGTGCGGCGGTCGGCAAGCGGTTAAACCCATGTGAGCCAATTTTTGAAGCCTATACAGGCAGACACTTACTTCTGTATACTGTGTGAATGCCTAATGTACCTCTAGCCATCAAATACTACGTTCTTTGCTGTCAGTTAATGTGAGCTAATTTTTGGGGGCCTATACAGGCAAACACTTTCTTCTTTATCCTGTGTATGCCTAATGTACCTTCAGCCACAGAATACAACATTCTTAGCTGTCAGGTAAACCCATGTGGGCTATTTTTTGGGGCCTATACTGGCCGACACTTACTTCTGTATCCTGTGAATGCTTAATGTACCTTCAGCCACAGAATACTACGTTTTTAGCTTTCAGGTAAATTAATGTGGGATAATTTTTGGGGCCTGGAATGGCCGACACTTACTTCTTTATCCTGTGAATGCCTAATTTTTCAGACTGGAATTGAAAATCAATGGGTCTGTAAAGGTTCCGCCAAATTGTGGAATGGATTTTACAGATGTGTGAATGGATCCTATATGTATTATACATGTATTTACCGGCTGCTGTCAGTTCTGGCTGATTTATGAAGAAAAAAATATATATATTTTGCTTTGAAAAAAAAAATTTAGGGCAACTTTTTAGTTAGTGAGGTTGAAAAAAGACATCAGTCCATCCAGTTCAACCTATGATGTGTGTGTGTTTGCTGTTAACCGTACATTGTATACCTGTATGTTGTGGTCTTTAATGTGCCCATCTAATAGTTTTTTGAAACTATCGATGCTCCCTGCTGATACGTTGCCCTTCTCTGGACTTTTTCCTGTTCCAGCACATCCTTCCTGAGGACCGGTGCCCAGAACTGGACAGCATACTCCAGATGTGGCCGGACCAGAGTCTTGTAGAGAGGGAGAATAATCTCTTTATTTCTGGAGTGAATCCCCTTTTTTATACATCCCAGTATTCTGTTGGCTTTGCTTGCAGCGGCTTGGCATTGCATGCCACTGCCAAGCCTGTTGTCTACCCCCAGGTCTTTTTCCATCTTAGATTCACCCAGAGGTTCCCCCCCCCCCCTAGTGAGTAGCTTGCTTTCTGATTTCTGGCACCCGAGTGCATTACTTTACATTTTTCAACATTAAACCTCATCTGCCATGTAGTTGCCCACCCCAATATTTTGTTCAGGTCCGCTTGTAAGGTTTCCACATCCTGCATAGAAGATATTGGCATGCTTAGTTTAGTATCATCCGCAAATACTGAAATTGTACTAGATATCCCCTCTAGATCATTTATGAATAAATTAAACAGGATTGGTCCCAGGACACAACCCTGGGGACCCCACTTTCCACACCCGCCCAATCGGAGTACTCCCCATTAATCATCACCCTTTGCACTCTCCCCTGGTGCCAGTTCTCTATCCAGGTACTCACCCCATGGTCCATACCTACCTTCCTTAGTTTGTACAGTAAGCGTGTGTGGGGAACTGTGTTAAAGGCCTTTGCAAAGTCCAGATACACCACATCCACAGGCTTACCTTTATCTAGATGGCAGCTCACTTCATCATAGAAGGTTAATAGATTGGTTTGGCAAGAACGATTTTTCATGAATCCATGCTGATTACTACTAATACAATTTTCATTGCTAAAGTCTTGTATTTGGTCCCTTAACACCCCCTCCAGAATCTTGCAGACTACTGATGTTAGGCTGACCGGCCTATAGTTACCTGGGATATATCTTGGCCCTTTTTTAAATATTGGTACCACGTTGGCTTTTTTCCAATCAGCTGGCACAATACCCGTCTGTAAACTATCCTTAAAAATCATGAATAATGGTCTGGCAATCACCTGGCTGAGCTCTTTAAGAACCCTCAGGTACAAGCCATCCGGTCCCGGTGATTTATTTATGTTAATTTTCTCTAGTTTAGTTCTAAGTCTATCTTCTGTTAGCCATGGTGGTACTTCCTGAGGTGTGTTGTTTAGTTTGGCCCTACAAGCTGGGTTAGTGTAGCCCCCCCAATTCTTTTGTGAAGACTGAAGAGAAGAAATTATTTAACACTACGCCTTTTCCCTGTCTGTGGCGAAATCTCCCTTGTCGTCTTTTATGGGGCCAATGTGTTCTGGCCTCACTTTCTTACTTTTTATATACTTAAAGAATTCCTTGGGGTTCTTTTTACTCTCTTCCGCTATGTCTCTTGTGTTCTATTTTAGTCATCCTGATTTCGTCTTTACATTTCTTATTACACTCTTTGTAATGTTTGAATGCTGCCAATGACCCCTCAGTCTTGTATTTTTTGAAGGCCTTTTCTTTAGCATTAATATGCATTTTTAAGTTGGAGTTTAGCCACCCAGGGTTTAGTTTTGCTCTTTTAAATTTATTTCCCTTTGGAATGCACTGGTCATCCTTTGTTTAGTATGCTCTTGAAGCACTCTCATTTTTCTTCCGTGTTCTTTGTTCCCAGGGTTCTATCCCATTTGATATTTTCTAGCAGAGAGCGCGGTTTTGGGAAATTGGCTCTTTTGAAATTCAGTGTCCTTATTTTACCTTTTTGCTTCCTATTACTATGATTAATACTGAAACTAATTGACCTATGGTCACTGTTTCCTAAGTTGCCCTGTATTTCTATATCCGTGAGCAGGTCTGTATTGGTAATCAGTAGGTCAAGTACCGCATTATTTCTTGTCGGTGCATTCACCATCTGACCCATGAAATTGTCCTGCAAAACATTTAGGAACTGTCGAGCCTTGGCTGAATGCGCGGTTCCTTCTGCCCAGTCTATATCTGGATAATTAAAGTCCCCCATTATGACATTACCCATCCTTGCTGCCAATCCTGTCTGTAAAAGGAGGTCCGCCTCCCCCTCCTCCCTCAGGTTGGGGGGCCTATAGCATACGCCCAATATTTCCTTCCCCACAGTGCCTTCCCTTTGAGGTTCTACCCATAGGGATTCTGCCTCGTCCATAGCTCCATTATAATATCATCCCTCATATTTACCTGTACACTGTTCTTAATATACAGACATACCCCTCCCCCTTTTTTACCTTCTCTATCCCTGCGATAAAGGGAATGGTCGCCATCCAGTCATGAGAGCTGTCAAACCATGTCTCAGTTATTCCCACAAAATCTAAGTCCTCAAACATCAGCAGCTCCAGCTCTCCCATCTTGTTGGCCAGGCTTCTGGCATTGGTATACAACCCTCGTAATTTTGGCCGTTTACATATATCCTCATAAGATGTTTTTAGGCTGCTCTTGTGATTTTTTTTCCCCATACCCACCCTTGGTTTAGGAGCTCCGAACACCCTACCGCTAATGTCCCCATTTGTGCCCTCTGAATCTTGCTTTCCACTGGCTAATTCTACATCTGTACCCTCCCCCCCCCCCCCCCATCACCTAATTTAAAAGCCCCTCTAACTTTTCCACCATCTTCTCACCCAGTAAGGCTGCACCCTCCCCATTTAGGTGCAATCCATCCCTACCATAGAGCTGGTGGCCGACTGAAGTCGGCCCAGTTCTCCAGGAACCCAAAACCCTCCTTACTACACCAGCTCCTCAGCCACTTGTTAACTTCCCTAATCTCCCGCTCTGTTGTGGCTCGAGGTACAGGTAGTATTTCTGAAAATCAATACATCCTCAACTTAGCGCCTAAGTCCCTGAAATTGTTTAGGACTCTCCATCTTCCTCTGTCATTGGTAGAGATGGCCTTGCGGTTCGCCCGGCAGTCGGTTCGCGGCGAACTTTGCTTGTTCGCTACCCGCCAAATTTTCGGACACATGGCGTCGTTCGTGGTGGCCATATTTGTTTACATTGGTGAGAACTTTGACCCATGACACAGCTGTCAGGTGGAACGGGACAGCCAATTGAAACATTCCAGCACATGGACAGTCCCCCTACCCTATAATGGGAACAACAATATCTCTCCTGCGCTCGAGTGGTATGCGGGAAGGTGAATCTTCTAGGCGGTTTTATGACACAAATGAAGTTGTCTTGCTGCCCCCCTCAGGACCAAGGGTATCCAAAAGGCACTACAAGAAAACAAGAGAAGGGCGCACCGACCTTGTGCATTACCACTTAAAAGTGTATTAAAATCAAAGAAGGGTAGCATACAATATACTCACAAACGTAGCATATAGGAAATGGGCACCGCTAGCTTCCAGGACACTTCTCTACTGCTGGATAGCGTGATGGCATCCTCAAAACCTGATGTGGCTTATGCGTTTCGAGGGAGGACCCTCTTCCTCAGAGCCAAAATGCTCCAATGTCGTTTTAGGGTCTATTACAGTCTCTTTAACATGAGGGCCAGGTATGCTGTGGTTGCTTTAGGGACAGTTAGATATCGGCTGCAGTCGCACAGAAATTGCTTTGTCAATGTCCACAAAAGTAATTTAAAATGCTCCAATGTCGTTTTAGGATCTATTAGTCTCTTTACCATGAGGGCCAGGTATCCTGTGGTTGCTTTAGGGACAGTTAGATATCGGCTGCAGTCACACAGAAATCGCTTTGTCAATGATCACGCGGCTATTTCCTTAACTTATGCCCTTTCTGAGTCTCTTACTGCGGGCACACGGTTTTGGCGACTCAAAGAGTCTGTTACAATCACAGACGGTCATAGAAGAGGTATCCAAAAAATTGGATGCTTACTTCGCTATTAATGGGATGACGGATTGCGACCCGGTTGTCGTTTGGGAAGCAAACAAGGTGGTAATTAGGGGGATTTTAATTAAAAATGGTGCTTGGATTAAGAAAAAGAGTTGCGAGACCTTGAATTCCCTCTTGACCAAAATACATGATCTGGAGCTACTCCATAAGAGATGACAAGATTTAGTCATAGAACAGGAGTTGACCTTTTTACGCAAACAAGTCACCGATCTCTCCAAAGCTAGGGCAGACTTACAGAGGTGCCGCCAGTATTCGTATATTTCAGGGGACAAGTTTGGAAAGCTTTTGGCACGGACAGTCCGGGAACAACGGAAGGCTGCTTATATCCCTCACATTTTCTCTGCCTCAGGTCAGAAAATGTCTCCCTCACAACATATTTTGAGGATATTCCGTGACTTTTAGGCATCTCTTTACGACCTGCAAGATAGACTGATACCATTATCCCAAATGGAGGAGTACATTGCTACCTCTCAACTTCCAAAGCTCTCGTTGGAAGTTCAGCGAGAGCTGGAGGGACCAATATCTCTGAAGGAGCTGAGTGCTGCACTCAACTCCTTCAGGGTAAATAAAGCTCCTGGTCCTGATGGATTTACGGGTTCATTATTACCAGACATTTCTCCCTATTCTGGGGCCTGATATGATCGCTCTTTTCAATGGGTTGGGCTCCAGTGCTTCCTTACATCATGATACTTTGAAGGCACATATCTCACTCATCCCAAAAGAGGGGAAGGACCCGGCAGCCTGCAGCAGCTATGGCCCATATCACTCTTAAACACTGACCTAAAAATCCTTACCAAACTCCTGGCCTCACGGCTTTCACCTAATCTGGGGTCTCTGGTACATTTGGACCAGGTGGGATTCATCCCAACCAGAGAGGCCAGGGATAATACCACCAAGGTACTTAATCTGGTACATATTGCATCTAAGACCACTATGCCTAGCATCTTCTTTAGTACAAACGCGGAAAAATCGCTTGACCGAGTAGATTGGCGGTATATGTTCTCGGGCCTCCGCTATATTGGTCTAGGAATTAACATGATCTCATGGATATCTCAAGTCTACTCTGATCCCTCCGCACAAGTAAAGGCCAATGGGCTTCTGTCTGAACCATTTCGGATAGCTAACGGAACACGCCAAGGTTGCCCGCTCTCTCCTTTACTTTTTGCCTTATCCATGGAGCCCTTCTTGTGCAAAGTCCGTCTTAATCCAGAAATCTCCGGAATATGTGCGGGGAACACCGAACACAAGGTCTCTGCATATGCGGATGACCTATTATTTTCTCTGACTAAACCAATGATCTCCGTCCCGAACCTCCTGCGTGAATTTGATATATATGGTAGGCTATCCAACTTAAAAATAAATTATGGTAAGTCCGAAGCTATGGGCATTGGACTACCTCCAGATCTGCTCCATCAGCTCAAAGACAATTTACCATTTCGATGGACTGACACAGCCCTCCAATATCTGGGTACTTATATCCCACCCGATCTGTCTGCAACATATACGGTCAACTTTCCTCCTCTATTAGATCGCATTTGCGCACTTCTGGTAGGATGGAACCAGGGTCTGCACTCGTGGTTTGGGAGGTGCAACTTTTTAAAGATGTGCATACTTCCTAAGCTGCTCTACCTACTCCAAGCCTTACCCACTACCATTCCTTCCTCTTTCTTTAAAAGAGTCCACTCTCTATTAGTTTTGTATGGGCTAACAAAAAAACCTTGTATCTCTCATGTCCAACTATCCCGGCCAAAGTCAATGGGAGGCTTGGGCCTACCGGATATTCTCAAATACTATCATGCAATACATTTGAGTAGAATCATTGACTGGAGACGTCATTCTAGCCTTAAGCTGTGGGTACACATTGAGCAACTACAGTCAGAAGTAGACCTGGGTGGGGCACCGTGGTGCAGTATCTCGCTTTCTCGATCTTTTACGACCTCCAACGATTGGACCAACCCTGAGGGTCTCATCCTTATGAAATGCCACATGTTGACCACATCTGACTCTCCCTTGACTCCGGTTTTGGGCAACCCAGCTTTTATGCCGGGTATATTAGATCGTCCACTACGAGATTTGAAAAAAAGGGGATTTTTTCAGGCCGAACTTCTTGAGGGATGGCAGCTGGGTTACTATCGCACAGCTCACTGACCCACAGGGGCCTTTTCAACTTCCTTTTTGGAACGCCATACAATTGAACCATTTTTTATATTCATTGCCAAATCCGGAGACATTAAGTAGAGACCTTACGTTATTTGAAGAATATTGCTCAGGTATAGAGGTCCTACCTAGACTGTTATCTAAGGTTTACTACTTATTGTCTCTGTCAGCAGACAGACACTTGCCTTATCCCTTGGAAAAATGGGAGAGAGACCTGAACTATACATTTACAGCGAAGCAGGAATGCAATATATTTACGTTGGCACTAAAGATTCCTGTTTGCACTAAGATCCAGGAGATTAATTATAAACTCCTCATGAGATGGTATCGAGTCCCTTCTTTGCTTCACAAGTTCTCCCCAAATGACACAGACCACTGCTGGAGATGCAAGGAGGAACTGGGTACAGTATTGCAGTATCTGGCCTGATGCTGCACAAGAGAATGTAGATTCCTCTCAGTTCACACAAGGACGGCAGGTGGTGCTGTGGAGCAGAGGAGCAGAGCAGAGCAGAGCGTGGGATCAGTGGCTGCGTGCGTGTGAGAGGAGCGGGTGTGTGACCGTCCGACCGCATGTGAGTAACCCCCCCCCCCAGTAGGGCGGCGGCAATAGATCCTTTCCGCGGCGGCAGGCAGTGCTAGACCCCCCTCCCCCCCAGAAGTAAAAGCGAGCAGCGAGCGGGTCGGTAACCCCCTCCCTGTTGTGAGCGGTGTAGCAAACCTCCCCCCTCTTTTGCAGCAGGCGGTGTGGTAACCCCCCCCCCCCCCCACAGAGAGGGAGAAGAGGAGACTAAGGCTGACCGGGAAGTGACAGAGGGAGGCGGGTACAGAGGGGAAGACTGACTGACTGAGGGAGGAGGGAGGAATCGCCGTCAGGAACTACAAGGGACAGGCTTAAAGGGACACACACTAGGTAAGTAAGACTGGTGACTGGGATTGAACACAGACTGAGTGTGAAGTGTAGTACGTGAGCATCTGTGACTACCTATTACTATCTGAGTACTACCTGAGTGTCTGGGAGTACCTATTACTACCTGAGCGTGACGGGTGAGTATCCTTGCGACTGGTGAGTATCTTAGTGACTGGTGAGTGTATTAGCGACTGGAGTAGTGGGTAATAATGTCCGACAGGATTGCGGATGCCACTCAGTGCACTTCTTGCGCCATGTATGCGTTCCTTGATGAACCAATCGAGGGCGAATACTGCTGTGCAAGATGTGAGCGACTTGTTGCTGTGGAAGACCAGATCCTGGATTTAGAGAACACAGTGGCAAAACTGCGTAGCATCAACAACCTGGAAAGGAGCTTGGACAGTACCCATCAGGCGCTGGCAGGGGCCAGCATAGAGGAGGAAGGAGTGGAGGAGACGCAGGCATCAGTGGTACGAAGTTGGGTGACCGTTAGGAAGGCTAGTGGGAAGAGTGTCAGGGAGGCCAGTCCTGAGTTGGTAGACCCTAACAAATTTGCCACGTTGCAGGTTGAGGGGGATATCAGCTCAGGGGTGGCAGAGCTGGAGCAGATGCCCTCCCCCAGCTGCCAGGGGAGAGGCGGCTCCAGGAAGAAGGGGGGCCGAGATTCAGGAAAGGTTAGACAGGTTGTGGTAGTTGGGGACTCAATTATCAAGAGGACAGAGGGCAATCTGTCAAAAAGATCTCGGTCGCGAACAGTATGTTGTTTACCGGGCGCCCGAGTTCGGCACATCACGGATCTGGCAGACAGATTATTGTGCGGGGCTGGGGATAACCCAGCCCCGCACTAGTGCATGTGGGCACTAATGACAAAGTAAAAGGAAGGTGGAGGATCCTAAAGAACCATTTCAGGGACTTAGGTAATTGAGGAATAGGACCTCCAAGGTGGTTTTCTCTGAAATACTGCCTGTACCTCGAGCCACACAAGAGAGGCAGAAGGAGATTAGGGAACTTAACAAGTGGCTGAGGAATTGGTGTAGGAAGGAGGGGTTTGGGTTCCTGGAGAAATGGGCTGACTTCTCAGTCGGCTACCGGCTCTTTAGCAAGGATGGGCTGCACCTTAATGGGGACGGTACAGCTCTTTTGGGGAGAAAGATGGCCACCAAGTTGGAGGGGCTTTTAAACTAGGAGATGGGGGGGGGGAGGCTCAGATGTAGAGTCAGTTAAGAGGGAGCAGTGGACTGAAGGCAGTTGTAGAGTCAGCAGCGACAGTAGGGACATAACGTCAATTGGTAGGTCTGTGCAGGAAAACCTCAGACTAAACAGGAATAAACATAACCACCAATCACGTTTAACTTCCGTAACACTAAGAGGGGTATATGCTAATGCCATAAGCCTAGCTAATAAAATGGATGAGTTGGAAAATGTTAGTACATGAGGATGACCTAGACCTTGTGGGAATAACGGAGACTTGGTTCGACCCCTCACATGACTGGCTGGCCAATATCCAAGGGTATTCGGTGTACCGGAAGGACAGGGTAGGAAAAAGAGGGGGAGGGGTATGTCTCTATGTCAAGAACAATGTAAGGGTGATAGAGAGGAGTGACATGATGCAAGGGATGAGCATGGATTTAGAATCTGTGTGGGTAGAACTCCATAGGGAAGGAGAAAAGGGAAAAGTAATTGTGGGGGTTTGCTATAGGCCACCTAAACAAGGGGAGGAGGTAGAGCTGGAATTTTTAGCACTAATGGGTAAAGTGCAAAACTGGGATCAGTCATCAATTATCCTGACATTGACTGGGAAGAGGGGACTACACACTCACAGAAGGCTCGTCTATTCACGGAAACCTTACAGGATAATTACATGTCACAGTTGGTGGATTCTCCGACTAGAGAAAACGCAGTCCTGGATCTATTGATCACTAATGACCCAGACCTAATCTCGGAGGTAGGAGTCCAGGACAACCTGGGCTCTAGCGATCACAGGATGATCACATTTAGTGTAAATAACAATATAACAAGGCAAGTGGGGAACATAAGAACCCTAAACTTGAGAAGGGCAGACTTTCCAAAATTGTACTCAATGATGGAAAGGGTAAACTGGGACCAAACCCTGGGATCACTGACCACAGAGGAAAAATGGGAATGCTTTAGGACCCCATTAAGCAAATGCATCTTGCAGTGCATTCCTATGGGAAATAAATTTAGAAGAGACAAAGCCAAACCTGGCTGGCTAAACCGTAGCATTAAAAAACTTATGGGAAAAAAAATTGGCCTTTAAGAAATATAAATCAGAGGGCACAGTATCGGTTTTCATATAATACAAGGAGGCAAATAAGAAAAGTAAACACGAAATCAAGATGGCTAAAATCAACTTTGAGAGACAAATAGCGGAGGATAGTAAAAAAAACCCAAAGAAATTCTTTAAATATATCAACAGCAAAAAAACTAGGGCAGAGCATATTGCACACACAATTAACGATGGGAGGATGGTTACAGACAGAGGCGTACCTAGGGTCTCCAGCGCCCTTGGCGAGAAGCTGTATCGGCGCCCCCCCCATCATTAAAGAGTTAGATATTCTGTTTGTCTTTTTACATCAATTTCTATTAATTTTTAATCGTCTGCATATCCATTAAAGATAATGTTTAGGTTATACAGTCCTTTTTTCAATTGTTTTGACTCAGAAGCATAGTAGTCAGATGAGATTTAGGCTAAACATGTGGTATCACATTCGGAAGAAATATAAAACCCTAATAGGTTTTATATTTTTTTCTGATATACCGGAACTAATTTTACATTTTTAAAGGTGCTATGCTATAATAAAAGATAAGAATCTGTATTCAAATTATATGAAAACAATATTATTTTACAGGACAGCAGCACCCAACATGGATTTTTCTAATTCCCCTAGATTTTCAAGACTAGTAGTAAATATTTTACCACTTGCTTGTATTGCATATTTTAAAATGAAGGCAGCAGCTTTGGCACACCATGGCAATCAGTGCATAAAAATGGAAAACCATGCCAATCAGTTTTAGATGCATAATACAGGCACATCATGGCAGTTTTAGATGCTGAAATTTGGCGCACCATGGCAATCAGTTTGAGATGCATAAAATTGGCACATCATGGCAGTTTAAGGGCCGGTTCACATTTCTGCGAGTGCGCCGATCGCATGTAATTCGGAGCGCACTGCTCCTTCATTACATGCGATTGGAGGTGCAGTGCGAATTCAGCCATACACTTTGTATGGCTGAATTCGCACTGTATCCGCACCAAACACGCACATGACCCTTTTTTCCAGCGGCATCAGGATCGGATCGCACAGTTGTTCACACTTGTGCGATCCGATCCTGTGCGAACTGTCAGATCGCACTGCGATATGCGATCAAACTGGGGGTGTCGTTAACATTTAATTGACACCCCCTGCATATCGCATATGGCAGTGTGAACTGCCAGGGCTGCGTTTGCGATGCGGGAACATCGCACAAGTGTGAACCGGGACTTAGAGGGGAACATACATGGAGCAGTATATAAATAAAACTATGAGTGCACTATAGAGGAGGCCACATCCTGTATATATATATGGCCTCCTCTATAATGCACTATATATATATATATATATATATATATATATATATATATATATATATATATATATATATATATATATATATATATATATACACACACAGGATATGGCATCCTCTATTATTATACTGCACTATATATATATATATATATATACATACACACACACACACACACAGGATGTGGCCTCCTCTATTATATTATATATATATATATATATATATATATATATATATATATATATATATATATATATATATATATATATATATATATATATATATATATATATATATATAGAGAAGGCCACATCCTGTGTGTATATAAATATATATATAGTGCAGTATAGAGGTCGCCATATCCTGTGTCTATATTATATACATACAGTATACATTTAATTTTATAATATCTCTCCTTTTATAAGTTCTTCTCATATAGTAGTACCCGGGAGCTGCCTGGGACTGGGAGCCTGCTTTCCTCACTCACTGTCACGGGGTCACCCTGCACTGGCACTCTGGCAGAGAGAGTGCAGAATTCTGTTACCGGCAGCCTGCTCTGCTGAGCATTAGCCTGGACTCTGGAGCTGCCTTGCCGCCTAGGAGCCTGCTGATGACGCGAGATCGGATCATCATGTGGGCGGAGCCCTGTGACGAGGTGCGCCGCCCGCCCGCCCATCGCACGTCCGAGTCCGACACTGACTGTGACACACACAGTTACAGTGACACACACAGCGAGCGGCTTCCGGTATTGAAGCGGGGGGAGGGGGACGCCGCCGAACGCGGGGCCCGGGGGGCGCAGGCTGAACAGAGGACCGGGAGGAGCGGTAAGTCACTGCCTTTGCTGCACTACACTGACAGTGTTTTTCCGCCCCCCCCTCGGCTTGCGCCCCTGGCGAGCGCCGTTCTGGCCAACCCCACGGTACGCCCCTGGTTACAGAGGACACTGAAAAAGCAACCGTGCCTAATGCTTTTTTCTCGTCAGTCTTTACACAGGAAAAGGAGGGGTACACTGACCATGACTGTATGGTTAGTAGTAATACACAGGACTTGCCACTATGGCTAACAGAGGGTGAAATCAGGGAAAGGCTGGATAAACTTAACACAAACAAATCACCAGGCACGGATGGCGTACATCCGACAGTACTCAAGGAACTCAGTAAGGTTATATCTAGACCACTGTTCCTGATCTTTGCTGACAGTATTAGGACAGGAGATGTACCAGGGGATTGGAGGAAAGCTAACGTGATTCCAATATTCAAAAAGGGGCAGAGGCATATCCCGGGAAATTATAGGCCTGTCAGTTTGACATCAATAGTATGTAAACTTTTGGAGGGGATGATAAGGGACTATATTGTACAGTGTGCTAAAGACAACAACATCATCAGCAGTAATCAGCAGGGGTTTACAAATGGGCGTTCTTGTCAAACCAATCTCTTAACATTCTACGAGGAGGTGAGCTGTGAGCTAGATAGGGGCAGACCAGTGGATGTGGTGTACCTGGATTTCTCAAAGGTATTTGATTCAGTTCCCCACAAGCGCTTAATTTATAAAATAAGGTCTGCAGGTATCGACAGCAGGGTTTGCTCTTGGATACGGAACTGGTTAAAAGGGCGTGTCCAAAGGGTGGTAATAAACAGCGCATACTCAGACTGGTCTGAGGTAGTAAGCGGGGTCCCCCAAGGCTCAGTCCTGGGACCAACCCTGTTCAATCTATTCATACAGCACTCAGGTCGGGGTCAGTAGTTCAATATCAGTTTTTGTAGATGACACAAAATTGTCCAGGGCAATAACTTCACAGCATGAAGCAGATATCCTACAGAATGACCTGGACAAAATAACGGAGTGGGCAACGAGGTTTAATGTGGAGAAGTGTAAGGTTTTGCACTTGGGGACTAAAAACATAAAATCACAATACACGTTAGGAGGGGAACCCTTGGGGGAATCAAAAATGGAGAAAGATCTGGGTGTCTTGGTTGATGATAGATTAGACAATAGCATGCAATGTCAAGCGGCAGCTGCCAAAGCCAGCAGAATATTAGCATGCATAAAGAAGGGGATGTATTCCAGAGATAAGACTATAATCCTTCCACCTTATAAAACTCTGGTCCGACCGCATCTGGAGTATTCTGTCCAGTTCTGGTCACCAGTCCTCAGGAGAGATGTGTTGGAGCTGGAGAGAGTCCAGAGAAGGGCAACTAAACTGATTAGGGGATTGGAGGACCTTAATTATGAAGAGCGTCTGCAATCGCTTGATTTATTCTCCCTGGAGAAGAGACGCCTGAGGGGGGACATGATAGCAATTTACAAATATCTCAATGGGGATCTCAGCTTAGAAAAAAAGCTGTTCAGTCGAAGGGATTGCACGAGGACTCGAGGGCATACAATGTGATTAGAGGAGAAGCGTTTTAACCTCAGGCAAGGCGGGGGGTTCTTTGTGCAATTCTCTACCACAAGAGGTGGTTTCTGCGGGAAGTATGGTGGCTTTCAAAAGACTCTTGGACGTACATCTCAAGGATCAGAACATTCAGGGCTATGTGAGATAACAGCCACACATCCCTACACAGGTTGAACTGGATGGACTATTGTCTTTATTCAACCTCATCTAATATGTAACTATGTAACTATGTGTTCTGGTCCTGTCCACGGTTATCTCGTTTCTGGAGTGACGTAAGTGCCTTAACTCAAGAATTCACTGATTGGGAGATTCCGAACAACCCCGCTTTTTTCTTGCTACATGTCTCTACCATCCCTCTTGAGAAGTATAAGAGATCGATCTTATTCCATATTCTGAACGCAACTAAGTCCTGTATTCCTTTGTTTTGGAAGTCACACTTTCCTCCAACAATTAGTGATTGTAAAAATCGCAAAATTGAAGAAGTGAATAAAATGGAAGACCTACGCCTCTCTGCACAACCTAAAAAGGAATCCTATAATAAAACATGGGGGCCGTTGAATCTCTCTTTATGCTTTCGGAACGGGGGCGAAACTTATTGTGCCCCGCAAAGGCCGCTGTTTCAACTGAACAACTGGAAAATGAATGGTGCACATAATATATGAATCATGATCACATGCGCCCATTTTTCCCTTTTTTTTTTTTATTTTTTTTTTTATTTTTTTTTTGTTTTTGTTTATCTTTTTTTTTTTTTTTTTTTCTTTCTTTCCTTACTTTAGAAAATCAAGGAAAAGACGAAATAGATATCGTAGTCTCTGCAGCAACCTAATCCTGTTGAACATTGCTTGCAAGTGTCTTATGGGCTTTGGCCCCAGCCGTGGCTGCTGCCTAGTTCTGATCTGTATGTTTTGGTATACTGTTAAGGCACCCATATAGGTGAACATTACTACTATTGGTTTATTACTGATGTAAGTTGTATTCATTTGACCTTGTTCGCTTTTTCTTGGCATAAATGAAATATTTGAAAAAAAAAAAAACATAAAAATCGCTTTGTCAATGTCCACAAAAGTCATTTAAAATGCTCCAATGTCGTTTTAGGGTCTATAACAGTCTTTTTAACATGAGGGCCAGGTATCCTCTGGTTGCTTTAAGGGCAGTTAGATATCGGCTGCAGTCGCACAGAAATCGCTTTGTCAATGTCCACATAAGTCATGTAAAGGGCTGCAAATTTTTTGGTATTGCTGTGCAGTGCACTAAAAAAAGGGGGGGGGGTGGGGGAGGGAGTTAATCCACAGTATAATATACCTTGTAGAAAGCATATTATAGTGGATTAGTACTATTATTGTGCACTGTGCAGCATTGTGACAGGTGTGGTGGTGAGACTGAGCGTTTCTGCAGCAACACTACACACAGTGACAAAAGAACTCATAATGTATTATAACTGGTGTGATAGACCAATTGCCCCCCCCCCCCCCCCCAATGCCACATATTGAAGTGGGGTGTTATCTGAATAAACTTTTTCAAGTGTATTTGTGTCATGCAACAATATTGCCTAGTTTGCTGGGTGAAGTCAGGTACACACTGAGCCAAACTCACTGGCCAATTTTTTGAACTGGTGTGCTACACCGATGCCGCATATTGAAGTGGGGTGTTATTTAACAGTATAATTTTCTGAGTGTAATTTAGTCCTGCAAAAATTTGGCCTCTCGCTGTGTAAACAGTGCTACAGAGTGACAACAGTTACTGGCCAATTATTTATAGAACTGGTGTAATAAACCTGTGCCCCCCCAATGCCACATATTGAAGTGGGGTGTTCACTGAGTAAACTTTTTCAAGTGTATTTGTGTCATGCAACAATATTACATAGTTACATAGTAGGTGAGGTTGAATAAAGACAATAGTCCATCCAGTTCAACCTGTGTAGGTGTGTGTGGCTGTAATCATCTCACATAGCCCTTAATGTCCTGATCCTTGAGATGTACGTCCAAGAGTCTTTTGAAAGCCACCATACTTCCCGCAGAAACCACCTCTTGTGGTAGAGAATTGCACAATCTTGTAGCCCTCACAGTTTAAGAACCCCCCACGTTGCCTGAGGTTAAAACGCTTCTCCTCTAATCGCATTGTATGCCCTTTTGTCCTCATGTAATCCCTTCGAATGAACAGCTTTTTTTTAAGCTGAGATTCCCATTGAGATATTTATAAATTGCTATCATGTCCCCCCTCAGGCGTATCTTCTCCAGGGAGAATAAATCGAGTGATTGCAGCCGCTCTTCATAGTTAAGGTCCTCCAATCCCCTAATCAGTTTAGTTGCCCTTCTCTGGACTCTCTCCAGCTCCAACACATCCCTCCTGAGGACTGGTGACCAGAACTGGACAGAATACTCCAGATGCGGTCGGACCAGAGTTTTATAAAGTGGAAGGATTATAGTCTTATCTTAGGATATCTGCTTCATGCTGTGCAGTTATTGCCCTGGCCAATTTTGTGTCATCTGCAAAAACTGATAATGAACTACTGATCCCGTACTCAATGCTGTTTATGAATAAATTGAACAAGGTTGGTCCCAGGACTGAGCCCTGGGGGACCCCGCTTACTACCTCAGACCAGTCTGAGTATGCGCTGTTTATTACCACCCTTTGGACACGCCCTTTTAGCCAGTTCCGTATCCAAGAGCAAACCCTGCTGTCGATACCTGCAGACCTTATTTTATAAATTAAGCGCTTGCGGGGAACTGTATCAAACTCCTTAGCGAAATCCAGTACACCACATCCACTGGTCTGCCCCTATCTATCACAGCTCACCTCCTCGTAGAATGTTAAGAGATTGGTTTGACAACAACGCCCATTTGTAAACCCGTGCTGATTACTGCTGATGATGTTGTTGTCTTTAGCAAACTGTATGATATAGTCCCTTATCATCCCCTCCAGAAGTTTACATACTATTGATGTCAAACTGACAGGCCTATAATTTCCCGGGATATGCCTCCGGCCCTTTTTGAATATCGGAATCACGTTAGCCTTCCTCCAATCCCTTGGTACATCTCCTGTCCTAATACTGTCAGCAAAGATCAGGAACAGTGGTCTAGATATAACCTTACTGAGTTCCTTGAGTACTCTCGGATGTACGCCATCCGGGCCTGGTGATTTGTTTGTGTTTAGTTTATCCAGCCTTTCCCTGATCTCACCCTCTGTTAGCCATAGTGGCAATTCCTGTGTATTACTACTAACCATACAGTCATGGTCAGTGTACCCCTCCTTTTCCTGTGTAAAGACTGACGAGAAAAAAGCGTTCAGCACGGTTGCTTTTTCAGTGTCCTCTGTAACCATCCTCCCATCATCGTTAATTATGTGTGCAATATGCTCTGCCCTAGTTTTTTTGCTGTTGATATATTTAAAGAATTTCTTTGGTTTTTTTTTTTACTATCCTCCGCTATTTTTCTCTCAAAGTTGATTTTAGCCATCTTGATTTCTTGTTTACTTTTCTTATTTGCCTCCTTGTGTTGCTCGAAAGCCGATACTGTGCCCTCTGATTTATATTTCTTGAAGGCCAATTTTTCCCCCTAATACGTTTTTTAACGCTATGGTTTAGCCAGCCAGGTTTGGCTTCGTCTCTTCTTAATTTATTTCCCATAGGAATGCACTGCAAGATGCATTTGCTTAATATGTTCCTAAAGCATTCCCATTTTTCCTCTGTGGTCAGTTCTCCCAGGGTTTGGTCCCAGTTTACCCTTTCCATCAATGAGTACAATTTTGGAAAGTTTGCCCTTCTGAAGTTTAGGGTTCTTATGTTCCCCACTTGCCTTGTTATACTGTTATTTACACTAAATGTGATCATCCTGTGATCACTAGAGCCCAGGTAGTCCTGGACTCCTACCTCCGAGATTAGGTCTGGGTCATTAGTGATCAATAGATCCAGGACTGCGTTTTCTCTGGTAGGGGAATCCACCAACTGTGACATGTAATTATCCAGTAAGGTTTCCGTGAATAGACGGGCCTTCTGTGAGTGTGCAGTCCCCTCATCCCAGTCAATGTCGGGATAATTGAAGTCCCCCAATATGACTGATCCCAATTTTGCCACTTTACCAATTAGTGCTAAAAATTCCAGCTCTACCTCCTCTTGTTTAGGTGGCCTATAGCAAACCCCCACAATTACTTTTCCCTTTTCTCCTTCCCTATGGAGTTCTACCCACACAGATTCTAAATCCACGCTCATCCCATCCGTAATGTCACTCCTCTCTATCACCTTTACATTGTTCTTGACATAGAGACATACCCCTCCCTCTCTTTTTCCTACCCTGTCCTTCCGGTACACCGAATACCCTTGGATATTGGCCAGCCAGTCATGTGAGGGGTCGAACCAAGTCTCTGTTATTCCCACAAGGTCTATGTCATCCTCATGTACTAACATTTCCAACTCATCCATTTCTCCCCAAAAGAGCTGTACCGTCCCCATTAAAGTGCAGCCCATCCTTACTAAAGAGCCGGTAGCCAAATAAGAAGTCAGCCCAGTTCTCCAGGAACCCAAACCCCTCCTTCCTACACCAATTCCTCAGCCACTTGTTAAGTTCCCTAATCTCCTTCTGCCTCTCTTGTGTGGCTCGAGGTACAGGCAGTATTTCAGAGAGAACCACCTTGGAGGTCCTATTCCTCAATCTATTACCTAAGTCCCTGAAATCGTTCTTTAGGATCCTCCACCTTCCTTTTACTTTGTTATTAGTGCCCACATGCACCATGACCGCTGGGTCATCCCCAGCCCCGCCCAATAATCTGTCTGCCAGATCCGTGATGTGCCAAACTCGGGCGCCCGGTAAACAACATACTGTTCTGTCAAAAAGATCTCGGTCGCCGATTGCCCTCTCTGTCCTCTTGATAATTGAGTCCCCAACTACCACAACCTGTCTAACCTTTCCTGAGTCACGACCCCCCTTCTTCCTGGAGCCGCCACTCCCCTGGCAGCTGGGGGAGGGCGCCTGCTCCAGCTCTGCCATCCCTGAGCTGATATCCCCCTCAACCTGCAACGTGGCAAATTTGTTAGGGTGTAACAACTCAGGACTGGCCTCCCTGACACTCATCCCTCTACCCTTCCTAATGGTCACCCAACTGCGTACCACTGATGCCTGCGTCTCCTCTACTCCTTCCTCCTCTATGCTGGCCCCTGCCAGCGCCTGATGGGTAATGTCCAAGCTCCTTTCCAGGTTGTTGATGCTACGCAGTGTTGCCACTGTGTTTTCTACATCCAGGATCTGGTCTACCAGAGCAACAAGTCGCTCACATCTTGCACAGCAGTATTCGCCCTCGATTGGTTCATCAAGGAACGCATACATGCAGCAAGAAGTGCACTGAGTGGCATCCGCAATCCTTTTGGACATTATTACCCACTACTCTATGGGGATAATGTTAATGACCTGCTATTCCTTACCTACACTACCTCTATCTCCCCTGATACTAAACCTGGGGTACTCACCAGTCGCTAATATACTCACCAGTCACTGAGATACTCACCAGTCGCAGATACTCACCAGTCGCAAAGATACTCACCAGTCACAAAGATCCTCACCGGTTGCAAAGATCCTCACCGGTTGCAAAGATCCTCACCGGTTGCAAAGATCCTCACTGGTTGCAAAGATCCTCACCGGTTGCAAAGATCCTCACCGGTTGCAAAGATCCTCACCGGTTGCAAAGATCCTCACCGGTTGCAAAGATCCTCACCGGTTGCAAAGATCCTCACCGGTTGCAAAGATCCTCACCGGTCGCAAAGATCCTCGCCAGTCGCAAAGATACTCACCGGTCGGTCGGTCGCAGAGCACTGTCGGTCGGTCGCAGAGCACTGTCGGTCGGTCGCAGAGCAGTCGCAGAGTAGTTTTAAGCAGATAGATCAGCTCAGTGCAGATCGTACCACAGCTACCCCTCTCAGTCTATAGTAGCCCCTTAGTAACCTGTATTGCTTGTAGTGATTGTATTTGTATGTAGTTTTGTACTTTTAGTCCCCCCACCAGCCCACCCCCCCAACCAGCTGATCAGTTGTTTCCTACTTACGTCCCCTGGTCACGGTCAGGTCCTGTCAGGTCCTTGTCCCCGCCGCCGCTGCTCTGTCCCCGCTCTGTCTCCCTGTCGCACGGTCACTCCCCGGTCACCCTCCGACGCTCTCCGGTCACCCTCCGAGGCTCCTTCACCCGGCCCCCGGCTCCCTAGTGTGGCTTCCCTCGCATGTGCGGCTCGCGGCTCCTCCTCTGCTCCTCCTCCACACACACACACAGCTCCCTCGCTGTGCACCGATCACCCGCAGCTTGCCTAGTTTGCTGAGTGAAGTTTGGTACACACTGCGCCAAACTCACTGGCCAATTTTTTGAACTGATGTGCTACACCAATGCCACATATTGAAGTGGGTGTTATTAAACAGTATAATTTTCTAAGAGTGTATTTTAGTCCTGCAAACATTTGGCCTCTTTTGCTGTGTTAACTCTGCTACACACAGTGACAACAGATACTGGCCAATTATTTGTAGAACTGGTGTAATAAACCTGTGCCCCCCCCCCCCCCCCCCATGCCACATATTGAAGTGGAGTGTTATCTGAGTTAACTTTTTCAAGTGTATTTGTGTCATGCAACAATATTGCCTAGTTTGCTGAGTGAAGTCTGGTACACACAGCGCCAAACTCACTGGCCAATTTTTTGAACTGGTGTGCTACACCATTGCTCCCCCCCCCCAATGCCACATATTGCAGTGTTCTTTACTGTCAGTTTAATCCCTGTGAGCTCATGTTTGCGGCCTAAACAGCCCGCCACCAACTTGTGCATACTGTGAACGCCTACTGTACCTCTAGCAATCATATACTACGTTCTTTACTGTCAGTTCAACCCATGTGAGCTCATGTTTGTGGCCTAAACAGCCCGCCACCAACTTGTGTATACTGGGAATACTTACTGTACCTATAGCCGTCAAAAAAGTTTTTTGCTGTCAGTTCAAACCATGTGAGCTAATTTTTGGAGGCTATCTGAGTGTACTTTTACAAGTGTATTTGTGTCCTGCAACAATATTCGCCTCTTTTGCTGAGTGAAGTCTGGTACACACAGTGCCAAACTCACTGGCCAATTTTTTGAACAACTGGTGTGATAGACCAGTGGGCCCCCAATACCACATATTGACGTGGGGTGTTATCTACACAGACACAAGGTCTAGCAAACACGGGCAGGGAAGGTATATCACTTTTACTGCCCACTGGGTGAACCTTCTGACGGCCGTTAAGCATGCAACCCATGGCACCCGTGTAGATTTAGTTGTACCGCCACGGATTGAAAGCGGGCCAGCTTCCTCTCCTCCTCCTCCATCCTCCCCCTCCTCCTCTTCCACTGCTACCGTCTCTTCTCCTGCGCCGCCCAAGATCCCCAGAACCTATTCCACATGCCAGGTGAGACATTGCTTGCCATGCTGTGCTGTGTCTGTTGTGCCTGGAAGCCAAGAGCCACACTGGTCCTGCACTCTTTTCAGCTTTACATTCACAGGCAGATCAGTGGCTGACACCGCTGAATTTGTCAGTTGGTAAAATGGTGTGCGACAATGGTGCCAATCTGCTGAGCGAGCTGAAACAGGGCAAAATAACACACGTGCCATGCATGGCACATGTCCTGAAAATGGTGGTGCAGCGATTCTTTGCCAAATACCCTGGGGTCCAGGACATCTTGCGGCAGGCCAGGAAAATCTCGGGCCATTTCCGAAGATCTTACACAGCCATTGCTCGCCTTGCTGAGATTCAGCGGCGACCCAACCTGCCCCTCAGGCGTCTTATTTGTGACTGCCCGACGCGATGGAACTCAACGTTGCATATGTTCCATAGGCTGCTCCAGCAGAAACGTGCAGTTAATGACTACCTGTTCGAACTCGGAGGCAGGACTGGTTCTGGGGAGCTTGGGTTTTTTCACCTCGCCAGTGGCTGCTCATGCAGGACGCATGCAGACTTCTGTGGCCATTCGATGAGATCACCAAACTGGTCAGTCACGGCCAGTGCGCCATAAGTGACATCATACCTTACGCCTTCTTTCCGGAGCATGCATTGCGTTGTGTCATTGATCAAGCCGTCGAGGAGCAGGAAGATCAGGAAGTCGCAATGTTGAATGAATTCCCAGGGGGTGCTACTCCATCTGAGACAAATCAACAGCAGGAGTCTTAAGAGGTGTCAGAGGAGGAGGAGGATGGTGCTGGGGGGGATGAGGAGGAGCAAGAAGAGCATGCTTTAAACCTTTCTGGGATCCCTTGTGTTATCCGTGGATGGGGGGGAGGAGAACGAGGACGACATTATCCTGGATGATGAGCTGGAAGCAGGCCACTATACCGCTTCCAGTTTAGTGGGAATGGGGGCCTACATGCTGCAGTGTTTTAAGGGGGACCCCCGTATAAAACGCATTAAAGGCCAAGGACCAGTAGTGGGTGGCAACGTACTTAGACCCCCGAGACAAAAACAAAATTGCCTAAATGTTACCACAATAACAGAGGGCGGTCAGAATGCAGCACTTCCAGGCCTTGCTCCGGGAAATGCTGCATTCTGCTTTTTCCGTGCGCTGGCAGAGGAATTTCCAGTAAAGGAGAGACAGTTGCGGGTAGCAATCCAACAGCGCCTGCAAGAAGAGGGCGGTTGGAAGATGTCTTGGTCACTTCAGATATGAGATCCTTCTTTCAGCCGAACCATCGACAGCTGTACTCCCGATCAAGCATGAGGGAATGCCTAGACCGACAGGTGTCCGACTACATCGGGTTAACGGCCGATGCGGACGCTCTGAGGAGTGATGAACCCCTGGACTACTGGGTGGGCAGGCTTGACCTCTGGCTAGAGCTTGCACAATTTGCAATGGAAATGTTGGCTTTCCCCCCCATCCAGTGTCCTGTCCGAAAGGACGTTCAGCGCAGCAGGGGGGATCGTGACCGATAAGCGCACTCTCCTAGCTCATGACAGTGTAGAGACTACCTCACATTTATAAAAATGAATGAGGCATGGATCTCTGAAGAATTCAACACATGTGACCAGTAGACCAGGTTTAATCGAAATCCCTCCACCCACAACAATTTCTGGTCCTTGGTAGGGATGATCGAACTTTTGAAAAGTTCGGTTCGACCAGAACACTCGCATTTCCTGAAAGTTCGGTTTGGATTTCAGAACCCCATTGAAATCAATGGGACCCGAACTTCTGGAATCAAAAAACACCATTTTGAAGCCCTAAAACCCAATAAATGCCCCTAAAAAGTGCCTAGGGTTCTGGGTCATGCCTCAGGGACTTTTAATCACACAAAAAAGTCTATCAAAAATGACAATTTTTAAGAAGAGCTAATTATTGAAAAAATTATTGAAAAAAAAAATGAGATTTCTTTGGATTTAGTGTCTGGGGGGTCTAAAAAGTGTACCTGTGAAGTTTCAGCTCTGTAGCATGTCCAGAACCAGAAAAAAAAGATCGTTTGTCTTAGAATTAATATAGAACAGGGATATGGCTCCGCTATTTTCACACCTTGCCGGTTTTGTAGCAAGCGTTTTTTTGGGCATTTTTTGGGGGTCTTTGGAGGCAGGCATAACATCAGAACTTCTGTGTAGGGGTATATATATACACACACACACACACACACACACATGTATGTATATACACACACACATATATAGGTGTGAAAGTAGCAGAACACTATGCTTGCGCTAATGAAATAATTAACAGGCATATGTCTCCGCTCCTATCACACCTATATGTGTGTATGTGTATAAATACATATAAGTGTGTGTGTATATATACCCCTATACAGAAGTTCAGATGTTTTGCCTGCCTCCAAAGACCCCAAAAAAATGCCCAAAAAAAACGCCAGCTACAAAAACGCCCAGGTTTGTCACCCTGCCATAGCAGTCATAGTCAGTTAACCCTACACTACACTCAGGGGAGGGCTGGCAGCCTTAGGCCTGGGGGGCAAGTCCAGTCAAGTGGCCCATTGAACCACCAAATCAACTCACCATCCATGCCCACCTTGTTTTAAAACGGATATTGATGTTATATAGTAAGACAAATTTGATACAATGTGGTATCATAATTTAATTTTAATAGCAACAAAGGAGGTTTAACAAAAAAACGCTCCACCATACCCTCCACACCGATCCATACATCCGTGCAACATACTCTCCATCATACCCTCCACACCGATCCATACATCGGTGCACCATACTCTCCATCATACCCTCCACACCGATCCATACATCCGTGCACCATACTCTCCACACCTATCCATATATCTGTGCACCATACTCTCCACCATACCCTCCAAACCGATCCATAAATCCGTGCACCATACCCTCCACACTGATCCATGCATCCGTGCACCATACTCTCCACACTGATCCATACATCCGTGCACCATACTCTCCACACCGATCCTTACATCCGTGCACCATATTCTCCACCATACCATCCACACCGATCCATACTTCCATGCACCATACTCTTGACACCAATCCATACATCCGTGCACCATACTCTCCACCATACCCTCCACACTGATCCATACATCCGTGCACCATACTCTCCACCATACCCTCCACACTGATCCATACACCAATCCATACACCTTCGTGGGGTGCACAGATGTTCTATGCAGCCCACCAGCTGAAATGAATGACAGGCGGCAGCCTGCATGGAACTCCAAACACCTCCCAGAATGTACTGTACATCTGTGACCCCAATGTACAGATCAGAACGCAGACAGACCGGTGTTCTCATCTGTGCAATGAACCTCCATAGATGTACATTGGAGGTGCTCTGAGATCTGTACACAGAGCTGCCTGTCATTGATTCTCTAGCTTTGGAATGTATGGCCAGCATGTTCACCAAACAAGGAATTTGTCTTCAGGCAGGCGCGGACTGACAACTCATGGGGCCCCCAGGTTTAAAGATGGCTGCTAATATGATGCAACATTAATGCATTAGGCCTACATGGAAGGGCATGAAGCTCATGAACATGCAGACAGACAGAAGACTTAAAGCTGGTGACCCAATAAAGAAATGAGGTCAGTGCCACCTTACCAGCATCATGGGCCACTGGGAAAAGTACTGCCCTGGGACACTTAGCAGGGAGATGGTGACCTGTGGTGTGCATAGTGCATTGCGGCACACAGTGGGTGTGGATAAATTATGCCACATGTTGGTGTGATTTTTTTAATTTTTTTTACAATAAAATGATTTTATACTTTATTTTTCACAACGCTGGTGGGGGCAGGTAGCTTTGGTGAGATAACAGGGGTCTAAACAGACCCCTGAAGTCTCACATTTGATGCAAAGAAAGGGACTAAGGACACATGCTAAGGAGGGTATTCTGGAGGGTATTGTGTGCAGGAGAGGAGCGTGGAGGGTATGACAATGGGCAGTATGTACAGGAGACAAGTGTGGAGGGTATGACAGTAGGTAGCATGTACAGGAGAGGATTGTGGAGGGTATGACATTGGACAGTATGTACAGGAGAGGATTGTGGAGGGTATGACAGTGAGCAGTATGTACAGGAGAGGAGTGTGGAGGGTATGACAGTGAGCAGTATGTACAGGAGAGGAGGGTGGAGGGTATGACAGTGGGCGGTATGTACAGGAGAGGAGTGTGGAGGGTATGACAGTGGGCGGTATGTACAGGAGAGGAGTGTGGAGGGTATGACAGTGGGCAGTATGTACAGGAGAGGAGTGTGGAGGGTATGACAGTAGGTAGCATGTACAGGAGAGGATTGTGGAGGGTATGACAGTGGTCAGTATGTACAAGAGAGGAGTGTGGAGGGTATGACAGTAGGGCTTTCCGATCAGGTCCGCCTGAAAAACTGACACTCCATGTACCCATATGGAGCAGTGGATGTCAGTGGTGACATGTCCGCTGACACCCGCTGCTATCCGATCCTGTCCATGAAATCCTATTTTCCATCCGTCTGGAGGATTGGATATGATGAAGATGGACAGGCAGTCCATTATCATCCAATCTCCCATAGAGGATAGCGGGGATCTGACAGGTCGATCTCTGCACAGTGAGCAGAGACTGACCTGTCATTCGCTTGCTTGGCAGGGATCAACGGATCAATCCCCGCTGAGCAAAACAGAGTCCGCTGGACAAAACGCCTGTGTGGAAGGACCTATAGAGTGTTTAGTTAGGTGGTGAATTTTTAAATGTACAGAGTTTGGTTGACACAGGGTTAAAAAGGATGGTCAGAAATTAAATTCACATTAAGAGCTCTTTCACACGGTCCGCCTCCATAGGCGGATCCATGCTGCTCAGCGGGGATCGATCCCCCGATCCCCGCTGAGCTGGCGGATGACAGCTCCGTCTCCGATTGCAGTGCGGAGAGGGAGGTGTCACAGCTCCCGCTGCTCTCTATGGGGGATCGGATGAGAGCGCTCTCAACCGATCCGATCCCTGAACGGATGGAAAAATAGGGTTTCCATCCATCCATCCAGATTTCACAGACAGGATCGGATACGGATGGCAGCGGGTGTCTCCGATGACATCCGCTGCCCCATAGAGCTGCATGGAGGATCCGATCAGATCCGCCTAAAAAACTGACAGGCGGATCTGATCGGATCGCCTGTGTGAAAGTGCCCTAACTGGACATAGTAATTGGAGTTTGTTGGTATATATTGGGCTGTGTGTCAGTTTGGGAAATGTCTGTCAGCTCTGGGGGGAGGCTGCTATCTTACACACACATACACACACACACACACACACACACATACACACACACACACACACACACACACACACACACACACACACACACACACATATACATACATACACATACATACACACACATACATACACACACACACACACATACATGCATACATACACACACACACATATACACACACACTCACATATATACACACACTCCCATATATACACCCACCCACACACACACACGGTTAAATAAGATGGTCATAAATTAAATTCACATTAACTGGACATAGTAATTGGAGTTTGTTGGTATAGATAGGGCTGTGTGTCAGTTTGGGAAATGTCTGTCAGCTCTGGGGGGGGGGGGCTGCTATCTTAGACACACATACACATACATACTCACACACATACACACTCACACACACATACATATACACTCATACATATACACATACACACACATACATATACACTCACACACATACATATACACTCACACACATACATATACACTCACACACACGTACACACTCACACACACGTACATTCACACACACGTACACACATACATATACACTCATACATATACACATACACACACACACATACATATACACATACACACACATACATATACACTCACACACATACATATACACTCACACACATACATACACACTCACACACACACACATACATACACTCTCTTCTACTTCTTACTTAGGACCCTTCACTGCAAAACAATCCTCCTAGTAGAAACTTTGCAGCTTACCTCCAGACTTGTAGAACAAACTCAGCTGACCTCTCTCCCTTCCTGCAGTGTGCTCTGCCTCCCGATTCTCTTATTGCACGGCACTGATGATCAGAGGGGGGGACGGAGATCAGAGTGCAGGAGGACACTTCGGGGGGAGGGGGACTGGGGGAGAGACAGAAACAAGGAATGGAGCTTCTAACTACATACATCACCGGCCAGTGTATGTAGTTAAAAGCAACGAATGCTTCTGTTCCCACAGTGGCAATGGCAAGTAAGCTCCCATTGTAAGCACGCACCTCTTCTTCTTCTCTAATGCAGGTGCCCGACAGTGGAAGATGGAGGGAGGAGCCAGAGGCAGGTGGAGCCAGAAATCAGCGCGGAGGACGATCCGCTTTGCATGATAGGTCCTCTCCACTCGGCCTCGCTTTCCTCCTCTGGAGACCGTCCGTGACATCACTGGTTAATGGACTCCAAGCGGCTGGTGATCTAGCAACCGGGTCTCCGGACCAGTCATAATAAATGCACCGGCCAGACCAGTCATAATAAATGCATACTGATCGTGAACTTTAATGAAGAAACTGAGCAGCCTTTTTTGGGGGGGATCATATCGGCCCAGGGGGAAATTGCCACCCTGCCCCCCGGCCCAGCCCGCCCCTGACTACACTACGGTCCCCTTACACTTAACACTTTCCCTACAGAAACTAGATTATTAAAGCTAACTATAGTGGAAAATAGTACCCTAACTACACTAGATATCCCTTTCCTCACACTAATAATTGCTAAATGACACTTTGAAACAGAAGTAACAGAACTGCTTCCACTCTCTTCCATGTCCCTGTATTACAATGCTAGGAATTTGGCGGGGCTATCTTATATACTGGGGGGCGTATTCACTAATGATTGGCCTCTGGACCCCCTAGTCACTCCAATCACATTCCTAGCATTCTCCTGCCCCCTCAATTGGCTTTTACTGATGGTTCTGGTCCAATTTCCTGTCCCATTGCATTTTGGTCGGTTCTGGTTGCCGAATTCCAAACTTTTTCAGCAAAAAGTTCGGAATTCGGCCGAACCTCGAACAGTCAATGTTCGGGTCGAACCGATGGTCGACCCGAACCGTTCGATCATCCCTAGTCCTTGGCTTCACTACATACAGCGGCATAAAAGGCATTTCATGTCCATTGAATGGCAAATTTTTGGGGGTCTTTCAGGGCCGACAACTATTTTTTCTGTGAATGCCTAATGTACCTCCAGCCACCAAATACTAAGTTCTTTGCTGTCAGTTCAAACCATGTGAGCTAATTTTTGGAGCCTATATAGGCCGACACTTACGGTTCTGTGTACTGTGAACACCTACCATCCCTCTAGCCACCAAATACTAAGTTCTTTGCTGTCAGTTCAAACCATGTGAGCTAATTTTTGGAGCCTATACAGGCCGACACTTTCTTCTGTATACTGTGTGAATGCCTAATGTGCATTCAGCCACAGAATACTACGTACTTGGCTGTCAGGTAAACCCATGTGGGCTAATTTTTGGGGCCAATACTGGCCGACACTTATTTCTGTTACCTGTGAATGCCTAATGTACCTTCAGCCACAGAATACTACGTTCTTAGCTGTCAGGTAAATGCATGTGGGCTAATTTTTGGGGCCTGGAATGGCTGACACTACTTTATCCTGTGAATGCCTAAGTTTTCAGACTGGAAATAAAAAACAATGGGTCTGTAAAGGTTCGGCCAAATTGTGGAATGGATGCGGACCCATTTTACAGATGTGTGAATGGACCCTATATGTATTAGACAATGTATTTACCGGCTGCTGTCAGTTCTGGCTGATTTATGAAAAAAATAAATATATTTTTTGCTGTAAAAAAATAAAAAAATTTAGGGCAACTTTTTCAATTGCAATACTTCTGTTATGACATTGTCCATGTGCTGGGACTATTTGTGCACAGCTAGTATGTCTTTTGTGGCTGCAAATATGACCTAAAGGTTTTTAAAGTTTGCCTCCCTTAAAGTCAATGGGGCCTGCCACGAACTCGCGGTTCGCTGACTTTTGAGAAAATTTGCGGCTGGCGTTCGCGAACCGCCCCGGCCGATCTTCGTCCATCACTAGTAGAGAATTCCGCAATCTTGTAGCCCTAACAGAAATTCCAGTCTAAAAAAATTGGCATTCACAGGATAAATTAGTAAGTGTCGGCCATTCCAGGCCCCAAAAATTAGCCCACATGTGTTTAGGAACGTAGTATTCTGTGGCTAAAAATACATTAGGCATTCACAGGATACAGAAGTGTCGGCCTGTATAGGTCCCAAAAATTAGCCCACATGGGTTTACCTGACAACAAAGAAAGTTGTATTCTGTGGCTGAAGGTACATTAGGAATTCACAGGATGCAGAAGTAAGTGTCGGCCAGTATAGGCCCCAAAAATTAGCCCACATGGGTTTACCTGACATCTAAGAACGTAGTATTTTGTGGCTGAAGGTACATTAGGCATTCACAGGATAAAGAAGTGTCGGCCTGTATAGGCCCCAAAAATTATGCCACATGGGTTTACCTGACAGCAAAGAAAGTTGTATTCTGTGGCTGGAGGTACATTAGGCATTCACAGAAAAAACAATTGTCGGCCCTGAAAGGCCCCAAAAATTTGCCATTCAATGGACATGAAATGCCTTTTATGCCGCTGTATGTAGTGAAGCCAAGGACCAGGAATTGCTGTGGGTGGATGGCGGTCTGGCGGATATTTGTGGCCTGGCATGAGGAATTTCAATGAAACATGGTCTACTGGTCACATGTGTTGAATTCCTCAAAGATCCATGCCTCATTCATTTTTATAAATGTGAGGTAGTCTACACTGTCATGAGCTAGGCAAGTGCGCTTATCGGTCACGATCCCCCCTGCTGCGTTGAACGTCCTTTCGGACAGGACACTGGATGGGGGGGCAAGCCAACATTTCCATTGCAAATTGTGCAAGCTCTAGCCAGAGGTCAAGCCTGCCCACCCAGTAGTCCAGGGGTTCATCACTCCTCAGATCGTCCACATCAGCCGTTAACCCGATGTAGTCGGACACCTGTCGGTCTAGGCGTTCCCTCATGCTTGATCGGTAATACAGCTGATGCTGGATCCGGAGTACAGCTGTCAATGGGTCGGCAGAAAGAAGGATCTCATATCTGAAGTGACCAAGACATCTTCAAACTGCCCTCTTCTTGCAGGCGCTGTTGGATTGCTACCCGCAACTGTCTCTCTGTGAGTGGAAATTCCTCTGCCAGCGCACGCAAAAGCAGAATGCAGCATTTCCCGCAGCAAGGCCTGGAAGCGCTGCATTCTGACCGCCCTCTGTGATTGTGGTGACCTTTCCGCCATTTTTTGTTTGTACCGGGGGTCTAAGTACGTTGCCACCCAATACTGGTCCTTGGCCTTTATGCTTTTTATACGGGGGGTCCCCCTTAAAACACTGGAGCATGAAGGCTCCCATTCGCACTAAACTGGAAGCGGTGTAGTGGCCTGCTTCCAGCTCATCATCCAGGATAATGTCGTCCTCGTTCTCCACCCCCATCCACGGATAACACCAGAGATCCCTGAAAGGTTTAAAGCATGCTCTTCTTGCTCCTCCTCATCCTCCCCAGCACCATCTTCCTCTGACTCCTCTTCAGACTCCTGCTGTTGACTTGTCTCAGATGGAGTAGCACCCACTTGGAATTCATCCAACATTGCGACTTCCTCATCTTTCTACTCCTGCTCCTCGACGGCTTGATCAAGGACACGACGCAATGCACGCTCCAGAAAGAAGGCGTAAGGTACGATGTCACTGATGGCGCCCTGGCCGTGACTGACCAGTTTGGTGATCTCATCGAATGGCCGCAGAAGTCTGCATGAGCAGCCACTGGCGAGGTGAAAAAACCCAAGCTCCCCTGAACCTGTCCTGCCACAGAGTTCGTACAGGTAGTCGTTAACTGCACGTTTCTGCTGGAGCAGCCTATCAAGCATATGCAACGTTGAGTTCCATCACGTCAGGCAGTCACAAATAAGATGGCTGATAGGCAGGTTGTGTCGCTGCTGAATGTCAGCAAGGCGAGCCATGGCTGTGTAAGATCTTCTGAAATGGCTGAGATTTTCTTGGCCTGCTGCAAGACGTCCTGGACCCCAGGGTATTTGGCAACGAATCGCTGCACCACCAAGTTCAGGACGTGTGCCATGCTTGGCACGTGTTTTTATTTTGCCCTGTTTCAGCACGCTCAGCAGATTGGCATCGTTGTCGCACACCACTTTACCAACTGTCAAATTCAGCAGTGTCAGCCACTGATCTGCCTGTGAACGCAAAGGTGAAAGGAGTGCAGGACCAGTGTGGCTCTTGGCTTCCAGGCACAACAGACGCAGCACAGCATGGCAACGTCTCACCTGGCAGGTGTAATAGGTTCTGGGGATCTTTGGCGGAAGAGACGGTAGCAGCGGAAAAGGAGGAGTCAGCCGAGGAGGAGAGGGAGGATGGAGGAGGAGGAGGAGGAGAAGAGGCCGGCCTGCATGCAATTCGTGGCAATAAAACCAAATCTACACAGGTGCCACGACTTACATGCTTGACGGCCGTCAGAAGGTTCACCCAGTGGGCAGTAAAAGTGTTGTACCTTCCCTGCCCGTGTTTGCTAGACCATGTCTGTGGTCAGATGTATCTTGGCACCAACACTGTGTGCCAGAGATATTTTCACTTGCCGCTGAACATGGCCATACAGCTCGGGAATAAAACATTTCTTCTGCAAGAAATATTTCCTGCCTGGGACCTTCCATTGTGGTGTTCCAATGGCCACAAATTTACGAAAGGCCTCCGAGTCCACCAGTTGATATGGCAGTAGTTGGCGGGCTATCAGTTCCAACAAGCCAGCAGTCAAACGTTTGGCCAGAGGGTTATCCGGCGTCATCATTTTTTTTTTCCGCTCCAACATTTGGGCCACAGAAGCCTGCCTTTTTCAGAACAACCTGACGACGGCATCATGGAAGCTGGAGTGGAGGACAAATGTGAGGAGAGAGAAGAAGAGGCTGGACGGTGACGGTGGGTTCTGACGGTTTTGCTCCCACTGGGCTCAGTGATGGGAGTTCAGGTGCCTTAAGGCGGTTGTCCCTAGGTGAGTGTTGGGCTTACCGCGACTTATGCGTTGACTGAAAAGGCTGCAGATAGCAACACTGTTGTCAGCAACAGACACCTTAAAAAAGCCCACACTGCAGAGCCATGTGCTGGCATCCTGGGAGCGCCAGATGTGACTGTATGGTTGATGGCTCGCTCCTGATACATTTGCAGTCTGCTTTGTACCTCTTGTGCAATGCAAGTTCTGCCTGCCTCACCTCCCTATCTGCCGGTCCGTCTCTCCCTCTGAACTTCCCTCCTCTTCCTCTCTTGTGGGCACCCACGTGACGTCCATAGACACGTCATCATCCATGTTACCTTCCCCACCACTAACAATCGAGATCTCAGAGTAGGCAGCAACAGCGGGGACCAACCTCCTTGGGCTGATCTGGGTACTGTCGTCAGCCTGCTGAGTGGCGGCTGTTGCTACCTCCTCTTCCTGATCCGATGCCAACAATGGCTGCGCATCGCAAACGTCTTGTAATGGATCGGAAAATAATTCCAATGACTCAAGCGGAGGGTATGTGGTGGTGGTTGTTGTGGTGTCTTTGGGGGTGCACACAGCAGAGAGTGAAGAGGGTTCAAATAGAGAGGATGAGGAGGGTGCAGAAGAGGAAGGCTGAGTGAGCCATTCAACCAAGTCTGGTGCATCCTTTGACGTAATCGAACGCGCCTTCTGAAACTTTACACTTTGGCTCTGGCCTACTGCTCCTGCCCTACCCCTACCACCTGCGTAAGTGTCTGCCTCTTCCTCTGCCTGTCATGTTTTTAAATTACCCTGTGACAAAAGTCTCTAGAGAATCGCAGTATATCTGGAAAAATGTTTATCACACCAGTTCTACAAATAATTGGCCAGTAACTGTTGCCACTGTGTGTAGCAGTTAACACAGCAAAAGAGGCCACATTTTTGCAGAACTAAAATACACTCTTAGAAAAGTATACTGTTAAATAATACCCCACTTTAATATGTGGCATTGGGGGGCCACTGGTCTATCACACCAGTTGTTCAAAAAATTGGCCAGTGAGTTTGGCACTGTGTGTATCAGACTTAACACAGCAAAAGAGGCAATATTGTTGCAGGACACAAATACACTTATGAAAGTATACTCAGATAACACCCCGCTTAAATCTGTGGTATTGGGGGGCTACAGGTTTATTACACCAGTTCTACAAATAATTGGCCAGTAACTGTTGCCACTGTGTGTAGCAGTTAACACAGCAAAAGAGGCCACATTTTTGCAGAACTAAAATACACTCTTAGAAAAGTATACTGTTAAATAATACCCCACTTCAATATGTGGTATTGGGGAGCCACTGGTCTATCACACCAGTTGTTCAAAAAATTGGCCAGTGAGTTTGGCTCTGTGCAGCAGAGTTAACACAGCAAAAGAGGCAATATTGTTGCAGAACACAAATACACCAGTTATAATACATTAAAAGTGCTTTTGTCACTGTTTGTAGTATTGCTTCAGCAACGCTCAGTCACCACACCTGTCACAATGCTGCACAGTGCACAATACTAATCCACTATAATATGCTTTCTACAAAGTATATTATACTGTGGATTAACCCCCCCCCCCCTATATAGTGCACTGCACACCAATACCAAAAAAATTGCAGCCCTTTAAATGACTTTTGTGGACATTAACAGAGCGATTTGTGTCACTGCTGCCGATCTCTAACTGCCCTTAAAGCACAGACTGGATACCTGTCCTTAAACTGAAACGAGACTGTAGTAGACCTGTACCGAAATACCAGCCCTGAAAAGGACTTTTGTGAATCTTCAGAGCTATTTGTGTCTGGCAATCTCTCCCTCTTGAACATAGCAGACCTTTTGACAAAAAGCAGAATGTGAAATGGCCGCCTGCTCTGGTCTATTTATTAGGTAGGGGGCATGTCCATGTGCTGAAATGTTTCAATTGGCTGTCCCGTTCTACCTGACGGCTGTGTCATGGGTCAAAGTTCTCCCATGTAAACTAATATGGCCGCCGCGAACAACGCCATGTGTACGCAAAAATGGCGGGTAGCGATACTAGCAAACAAGCAAAATTTGCTGCGAACCGACTGCGAACAGTAAAGGCTATCTCTATTTGCGCTCAGCTTATATGGAAATCTATGATGGCAGCGCTGTAGGAAGTGATTTCACCACCCCAGTTAAAAAAAAAAAAGGTATATATGGCTTTCATCATCATTAGAAAAGTGGGTTGGATGTTTTGGGCGGCTAATGATGGGTATACTACACATTTTCTGGCGGAGATTTCTTCATCCATATCGATCGATGTGGATGAAGGAATCTGTTAGGTTCTCTTTTTTTCGTTCAGCCCACAGGCTGCATGAAAAAAAAAAAAACTACAATATGTGCCAAACAAGGACCAGCAATGTACTGATACGTTGCTGAACTTGGAGTGGTTATACCAGGATGATGCTTGCAGATTTAGGCATCATCTTGGTATAATTTTTTACAACCAGCGGTCGGCTAACATGTAAAAGTGATCCTAGTGGATAATTAGCCGCTAGACTGCTTTTACAAGCAGTGGGAGGGAACTCACTCCCCCTCCCACCGCTTTCCGCAGTTTTTCTCGGGCTCTCCTGTCCCACCGGGTAACCAGAGAGTGCAGTTAGCGGTTCAATTATCTAACCATAGAGCTGATTGGAGACGAGAATGGCTCCAATCATCTCTATGGCCTGAGACACCGGAAGCTATGAGCATTTCATGACTTTGGTTTTGCCAGAAATAAACAGCCCCATTAGGAAATTGGGAAAGCATCTTATCACACCAATCTTGGTGTGGTCAGATGCTTTAAGGGCAGAGGAAAGATCTAGAATTTAAAAAAGTCAAATTTGTCACTACAGATTGCTATCATAGGGGATTTCTCTTACGTCCTCCGACAGTCGCCGCCTCCTCTAAGTCATCACAATTGGGTATTGTCCACCTATCCATAGGAATAGCTAGGCATATAGACTTAGTCAAAAGACAAAAGGCATTAGCATGTACACACCAACGGGGGCTGTCCCATCTGGTCAATACCCCCCCTGCATCACCACTCCCAACTCAGTTTTAGTTTGCCTAGCTTTCAGGAATAGTCAGGCTCCCTTGTGCTGGGGCTTCAGTCTCAGCCTTCCTATATCTTTCTTTTGATTTTCTTTGAAAAATTTCATTTTTTTCTCTCACTTTACTAGCTGTTTATTTTGTCAGCTTTAGTGTTAGTTTATTCTTCGGATGAAGATGGATCATGCGGTGCTGGGATTCGGACTGGCCGCCCTGGTTCTCCAGTTCAGAGGGTCAGATGGACCCCCAGCCCGCCATCGAGCATTCAGCTATGGTTCGCCCTGGCATTATGAACGACCCATCCCTGTTCGCTGCAGGGATGCAGCCGTGAGGTGGCTACCTCACAGGACTCGTCTGCGCTGCAGCAGCTTCATGTCCCTGGCTCACGGCACTCCCTGTCAGGAGAGGACAGAGGTTTATCCGTAAATAGAGGCTCCCCCACGCCATCGGGTACAGGTAAGTACTTTTCTGTGTGGGGCCTCTGTCTGGGGTGGCAGTCTGTGTTGCTGTGTGTCCCCATGTCTGTGCCTGTGTGACTCCCTGTGCGATCCCTGCGGGGTTCGTTTTGTGCAAATTGTATGTTCTTTGCTGGGGGTCCCTGTCCCTGTGTCACCTTAGGTGCATGTTGGGGGTGCAGACGTGCGTGTTGTGCGGCGACCGATGCGGGGGTATGTTCGCGCGGTCCACCATGTTTTTTACTGCACATGGATATGGCCCC
This sequence comes from Pelophylax lessonae, assembly GCF_965119305.1. Classification (NCBI taxonomy): domain Eukaryota; kingdom Metazoa; phylum Chordata; class Amphibia; order Anura; family Ranidae; genus Pelophylax; species Pelophylax lessonae. The sequence continues at coordinate 225,984,681 of NC_138776.1, forward strand.
TCTGGGGCGAGTGTACAGATCGTTTTGGCGCCCTCCGCCGCCATTTTGTGGGCTGTAGAACGATCGGTTCGGCCGCATGTCGGCGGCCATCTTAGTGAAGCCTCCAATGCATTTCCTAAGGGCAGCCATTTTCCCTTAGGTCTGGCTTATAGCCAGCCCCTTCCAGCAGCATTTCCTTTTCCTCTCAGGCAGCAAAGGACACAGGTAGCAACGATCTGCGGGCTCTGTACTGCATCTCTCTGTCTTCTTCTGCATACTGCTTCTGGCTCAGTTTCTTTCTCCTTTTGGGGGTCTTCATAGCTGTGACAGTAGCGGTGGGCTGCGCACTCCGCAGCGCTATTTAAGGGGACAGTACACTACTTTTTTGCACTGTAGTTTTTTATTATCTTGAGCCATGGATTCTCAGGAAAGCAAGTTTCCTCCAGCTTTAGTGGGGGGCCCCAGTTCTCCTGTGGCCCCGCTGCGACCTGATCTGGCTGCTGTAGTTGCGACTTTAGTGGCAAATATGGAAATGCTGATGTCTGAACGGGCTGCGAGAAAACGGCCCAGGCTGTCTCTCTCTTCTGATTCAGATGGGGATATGGCTGCTGCTGCTGCTGCGAGCGTGCCCTTTTCAGGGTCCCGCTCATCCTTAGACCCCCCGGGGTCTGAGGGGGAGGCTGAAGTGGAGGGTGTTGACACATCCTCCCCAGGGTCACCTGAAGAACGGGCGACCATGGATGAGTTAATTGTTTCTGTAAAAGAAACCTTGCATTTGGTGGATGAGCCAATCCTCCGGGCGTGGTGTCCTCCTTTGGGACGCACAGGACCCGCAAGTCTGTGCAGGTTTTTCCCTGCCCAGCTGAATTTCATTACACTGTCAATGAAATGTGGCGCACGTTAAAACGTCCATTCCTGGTACCTAGTCGGTTCAAATTGCTTTATCCTTTTGCGCCGGCTACGGAATGTGGCTGTACTGAACAAGGCTACCTTGGTTCCTACTGAGGATACTCCGGTTTTCCGGGATCCCACGGACCGGCGGTTGGAGTCTCTAGCCCGCCATTCCTATACGGTGGCGGGTTCGTTGCTCAAACCCGTTTTCGCGTCCGTTATGGTGGCTCAGGCGGTGGCTGATTGGATCAAGGTGTTTAGAAACAACCTAGTGTCTGACGACGTGCCGCCTGCCCGACTGGAAATGGTGGACCAGATCCACCAAGGAGTCATGTATTTGTGTGATGCAGCCTTGAATGAGGCCCCCTTGGTGGCTCACCTCTCGAGTGTCGCGATGCTTAACCGGCGACTGATATGGCTGAAGAGCTGGTCGGCCGACCAGTCCTCACGGAAAACAGTTGCTGATTTTCCCTATGCTGGCTCTCGCCTTTTTGGCAAGGCGTTGGATACCCTGGTGAAAGGCGTCAAGGGGGGCAAGAGCACTATGCTACCCCAGAACCCGAAGAACAAGTCTTTCCGAGGCAAGCGGGGTTCTGCGCCTAGATCCACTCAGGGGTCCTTTCGTGCCTTTCGGAACCAATCCAAGGGCAAGCCCTTCAAGGCCCAGAGCAACCAGAAGAGGCCCTGGGTGGGTAAGCAGAAGACCGGCAACGCCAGCTCGGCGGGACAATCCGCCTCTGCCTGAAGGGGCGCCCTCACCCATTTCAGGGGTGGGGGGACGTTTGCGCGGTTTCCTTCAACCTTGGCTGCTCCGGTTATCGGACAGGTGGGTCCAGGAAATCGTTCGATCAGGTTACAAGATCGAATTCCTTTCCAGGCCGGCGGACAGATTCTTTCCCTCCAATCTTCATCTGCTTCCGGGGCGTCTGCAGGATTTGCATCAGGCGGTGCAGGACCTGCTTGCTCAGGGAGTGATTGTCCCGGTGCCTCACCGGGACAGGTTTCGGGGGTTTTATTCGAATCTGTTCACTGTGCCCAGGAAGGAGGGCAAAGTGCGTCCTATTCTGGACCTGAAAGCGCTGAACCGCTTTGTGCGTGTTCGAAAGTTTAGAATGGAGTCTCTCCGTTCGGTTGTGGCCTCCTTGAGTCCGGGAGAATTCCTGGCTTCGATAGATCTGAAGGATGCGTACCTGCACATCCCCATTTTCGAGGGTCATCAGCGGTACCTCCGGTTTGCTATCGCAGAGGACCACTACCAGTTTGTGGCGTTACCTTTCGGTCTCGCTTCGGCTCCAAGGGTCTTCACCAAGGTGTTGGCGCCGGTCCTGGGCCTGCTACGGGCCCAGGGCATTGCGGTTCTGGGGTACCTGGACGATCTGCTTCTGAGATCAAGGGCAAGCCAGGACCTTGTGCGCGACCTGTCCATCACGGTACAGACGCTCCAGGAGTTCGGATGGACCATCAACGTTCAGAAATCAGCGTTGTCTCCGTCGCTTTGCCTTCCCTATCTGGGAATGGTTCTGGACTCTGCTCAGGCAAAGGTGTTCTTGCCGGAGGACAAGCTCCGGACTTTGCGGGACGAACTCAGGTCCCTCAGGGACAATCCGTACTCGTCACTCAGGACCTGTATGCGGGGCCTGGGGTTGATGGTGTCGGCCTTCGAGGCGATTCCCTTTGCCCAGTTCCACACGCGGGCTCTCCAGACGGAGATCCTGGCCAGGTGGGACAGACTTCCTCAGTCCTTGGATCTGGATGTCTCCTTGAGTCGCCAGACCAGATTGGCTCTTCTGTGGTGGATCCAGTCCCCGGCGGTGGCGGAAGGCAAGTCCTTCCGCCCGGTGGTGTGGACAGTGGTTACCACGGACGCCAGCCTGTCGGGCTGGGGTGGAGTCCTGGGCAACCTGTCTGCCCAGGGCACTTGGTCAGAGGAGGAATCCTCCCTCCCGATAAATGTGCTGGAACTAAGAGCAATAAAACTCTGTCTCTTACAGTGGTCGGACCGTCTCCAGGGCCTGCCTGTTCGTGTACAGACGGACAATGCTACCGCGGTGGCTTACATCAACCACCAAGGGGGCATCAGAAGTGCTCGAGCGGCCCGGGAGGTGACCGACATCCTGTCTTGGGCCGAGGCTCATGTCCCGGCGATCTCGTCAGTTCACATTCCGGGTGTGGACAATTGGCAGGCCGACTATCTGAGCCGCCAGACCCTGAACCAGGGGGAATGGTCCCTGCACCCGGAGGTCTTTCAGATGCTGTGTGCGAAGTGGGGATCCCCAGATGTGGATCTGTTCGCATCTTGGCTAAACCGAAAGGTGGAAAGCTTCGTGGCAAGAACGCACGATCCGTTAGCGGACGCCTCGGATGCGTTGGTGGCTCCTTGGCGTCAGTATCGTCTGTACGCCTTTCCTCCGATTCAATTACTATCCCGGTTCCTTCGCAGATTGGCCTCGGAACCGCACATGGTGATTCTGGTGGCACCGGACTGGCCTCGCCGGTCCTGGTACGCCGACGTTGTTCACCTGGCAGTGGCACCTTCGTGGCGCCTGCCTCTGCGGGAAGATCTTCTGTCTCAAGGTCCGATCTTCCACCCTGCTTTACGGTCGCTGGCTTTAACGGCTTGGCTGTTGAGACCCGGGTCTTGAAGGACAAGGGTCTATCTCCTGAGGTTATTCCTACCCTGATCAAGGCTAGGAAATCTTCCTCTGGTAAGATCTATTACCGTACCTGGAAGGCCTATTTCACCTGGTGTGAGTCCAGGGGGTTTTCCCCTCGTTCTTACTCGGGTCGAGGATCTTGGCTTTGCTCCAGTCTTGAGTGGATCAGCGCCTGGCGCTGGCCACTATAAAGGGCCAGGTGTCAGCACTGGCGGTCCTTTTCCAACGCCCTGTGGCATCTCATTCCTTGGTGCGCACCTTCATTCAAAGTGTGCGACATTTGGCTCCTCCTAGGAAGGAGCCTTTACCTCCATGGGACTTGAATTTGGTCCTGTCTGCTTTGCAGCGTGCTCCCTTCGAGAATATCAGGGAGATATTGTTGCCTCTGCTGTCGAAAGGTTGCTTTTCTTGTGGCGATCACTTCGGCTCGTAGAGTGTCGGAACTGGCGGCGTTGTCTTGCCGTTCCCCTTACTTGATAATTCACAGGGATAAGGTGGTTTTGCGACCACCCCCATCCTTCCTTCCCAAGGTGATCTCTGATTATCACCTTAATGAGGACATTGTCCTGCCTTCGCTTTGTACGAAGCCTAAACATCCGAAGGAGATTGCTTTGCATTCCTTGGATGTTGTTGGGGCGATCAGGGTTTACCTGAAGTCTACGGAATCCTTTCGGAAGACTGATTCCCTCTTTGTCCTTCCTGAGGGACCTCGGAAGGGCATGGCTGCGTCCGCAGCAACTATTGCCAAATGGATCAGACAGACCATTGAGCAGGCTTACGCCTTGAAGGAACGGGTTCCGCCCTTCCCTGTTAAGGCGCACTCTACCAGGTCTTTGAGTACTTCCTGGGCCTATTGGCATCGAGCCTCGGTGGCCCAGGTGTGCAAGGCGGCGACTTGGTCGTCGGTGCACACTTTTTCCAAGTTCTACAAAGTAGACGTTCTGTCATCAGCTGATGCTTCCTTTGGCCGCAAAGTTCTCAGTGCGGCTGTGCCATGATGGACCCTTGGTTTTTTCCTGGGTCCCTGGCTGTTGGCATTTGCTTTCCTGGGCTGTTGCTCCTGTTGAGCATTGTTTGTTGCTGTTGCCCAGTTGGTTCTTACAGTGCGTGTAAGATTCCTTTCTCTGATGTGGGTACTGCGTTGCCTTTTCTACGGTTGCGTCTCCCACCCCTCATGTCTATACTGCTTTGGGACATCCCAATTGTGATGACTTAGAGGAGGCGGCGACTGTCGGAGGACGTAAGAGAAAACGGAATTTTTGTAAAATCTTACCTGTAAAATTCCTTTCTCTGAGTCCTCCGACAGTCGCCGCCCCCGCCCCTCTTTTTGGGGTTCTTATTACCTACTACTATGCTACCAAACTGAGTTGGGAGTGGTGATGCAGGGGGGGTATTGACCAGATGGGACAGCCCCCGTGGGTGTGTACATGCTAATGCCTTTTGTCTTTTGACTAAGTCTATATGCCTAGCTATTCCTACGGATAGGTGGACAATACCCAATTGTGATGACTTGGAGGAGGCGGCGACTGTCGGAGGACTCGGAGAAAGGAATTTTACAGGTAAGATTTTACAAAAATTCCGTTATTTCAATTCACTGTGATAACAATAAAAGTGATTAAAAAAAAAAAAGATAAGAAAGAAGGTGTCAAAATAACATAAAAAAGCAAAATAAATAATAATAAAAAAAACGCAAGCACCCCTGTTCCCCCATGCCTGTGCACAAAGCCTCACGCAAGCGTTGGTCTAGTGTCATATGTAAACAGCAATTGCAGCATGCATGTGAGGTATCGCCGTAAACGCCAGATCAAGTAATTCTTGCAGTAGAAGCATGTCATGTTTGGTATCTATGTACTCGGCATAAGATCATCTTTTAAATTTTACCAAACAATTAGGAATTATATAGTGTATTTGTGCAATAAATTTAAAAAGTGTTTTTTTTTTTTTTTGCAGACATTGCGTTTGGAAAATACGTGCGCAAATACCGTGTGACTAAAAAAATTGCAACTTCCACCATTTGTACTGTAGGGTCTCTGCTTTAAAAAAATATATAATGTTTGGGGGTTCAAAGTAATTTTCTAGTAAAAATCTAGTAAAAAAAAAAATTATTTTTTCATGTAAACAAAAAAGTGGTTAGAAGAGTGGGAGATGTGTGGCTAAGATTGAGCATAAAATGCCAGGACAGTTCAAACACCCCCAAAATTACCCTTTTTTGGAAAGTAGACCCCCAAAGCTATTTTATATTTTGCCCTACGTTTCGGGAAAATGACAATTTGTTTTTTTTTTTTGTTTTTGTTTTTTTACACAAAGTTGTCACTAAATGATTGCTCACGCATGCCATGGGCATATGTGAAATGACACCCAAAAATACACACCACCTAAAGGTTTTCTAATGGGGTAAATTGCTTATTTTACTTCCTCACTACCTGTCAGTTTCGGGAGCCCTGAATTTTCAAGATGGTACAAAACACCCCCAAATGACCCCATTTTGCAAAGTACACTCCAAGCTGAGAGGCATGGTGAGTCCATGGAATATTTTATATTTTTACACAAGTTTCGGGAGAAATTTGTACTTTGTTTTTTTTTTTTATTGTTACACAAAGTTGTCACTAAATTATGTATTGCTCTCACATGCCATGGGTATATGTGAAATTACACCCCAAAATACATTCTGCTGCTTCTCCTGAGTATGGGGATACCCCTTGTGAGACTTTTTGGCAGTATAGCTGCGTACAGGACCCAAAAACCAATCACTGCCTTCAGGCTTTCTAAGGGTATAAATTGTTGATTTCATTCCTCACTACTAGTGTTGAGCGAACACGGACTATATTATTCGTGTTCGTACCGAATAATTGGATTTTTGTTACCCGAACATGGACCCGAAAACTTTAATGTATGTTCGGGTTTAAAATCCTTGTTCGGTCATTTTATTTACGGGTTTGTATGTATTGGCACGCTTTTAATGGCGGGCTTTCAACAGCCAATCAACAAGCGTTTTACTGGTGTGCCTTAAGCCATCCCAGCCATGCCTACAAATGTATTAGTAGCTGTGATTGGCCATCTGAAGCATGTGACCAAGTCTTTATAAGTTCGAGACCGAGCGCAGCTGCGTCATTCTGCTGTAGTACAGGGACAGAGCACACATCATACGTGCTGGCTGCTGATTAGGGACAGACAGTCATAAATTATATTGTGTCGGAAAAGAATTCAGAATCAGGGACAGGTCGGAGTGCTGCAGGCAGGGCGAGTTGTTAGGGCATTTTAGGGCGAGGCTGGAGATAGGCAGGGTCAGTGTTCTACAATCGATTTTGCTGTGTGGGGGGTTTGCAGTGCCGGCAGTGACCGATCTTATCGATCATTTTAGGGCGAGGCTGGAGAATAGGCAGGGTCAGTGGTCCACATCGATTTTGCTGTGTGTGGGGTGTGAACACAATCTTTTTGCCCGCTGAGGAGGGAGAAAAAAATATTTTTAACAGTCAGTTGTGTGCAGTGTTTTTCCTTCAGTGCTGCTGACTGTGATAATACACTGCTGTGTTCACATGTGCTATTTTTGAGTGATTTAAAAATGTATACACTTTTTTTTCTATTCCACTATTCAATATACACCCCTTTGGGTTAAAAAAATAAAATTCTGGCATAGTCTGTACTAATCTATTTAAAAATTACAAACTTAAAAGGGGAATTTTCTTTTTTTTTCCCTCCATAGCCTGCAGCAGAGCTGACTGATATAAGACACTGCTGTTCACATGTGCTATTGAAAAATCACCAATTTTATATCCTATTTTCTATTCCGCTATTCAATCTACACCCTTGGGGTAAAAACAATTAAATTGCGGGATAGTCTATATCGGTACGTGTGAGATACACCTTTCCAATTTTTGGGGCGAATCTCATACCGCCGAGGATTGCAGGGTGCTTCAGTTTGCCTCCTGTTCGGACCTCCTCCTACTCCTCATCCTGCCTTTGGGGGTACAAAAATAGTAATCGGGGCCTAGTCTGGGTCTGTACGTGTGAGATGCACCATTTTATAAAATTTTTCCTATTCCGCTATTCAATATTGTAATGTTCCGGTACCTTTGGTACCCTAAATTACACTTTCCACAAGTGTATGCGCCCTACCATTTACTTTTGGAAAGGTGCGCATACACCTTTAAGACTGGAGCTGTCATCACTCAGCGCCGGACTAGATGGCTATTTAAGGCGTCGGTTCTCACTCACATGTGTTCGTTCAAACACCCTTACTTGGATGCTAACCTTGCTTGAAGCGTCCATGCTTGCAAGCTTACTTCGCTGACGGAACCTCGCTGCGCTGATCCCTTTATCCCGCTACTGGATCATCCGCCTCTCCTGAACCACCCTTCGGCTGTATCGCTAATAGTGCTAAGTACCCCGCAGGGGAATTCTCTATAAACTTATACTAAGCTTACAGTATCTAGCTCTGCATAGTAAAGACTGTTTATCACATCTGCATAAACTAGATTGCTAGCTCTTGAGACTACTGCTACTTTTCTGCACTGGGTTGATCTCTTTTGTATGTCCACCTGCTATTCTATCATCTGCTATCATACAACATTGCTAAACCTTCCTGCATCCATCTGCTACTGTCTCACCTTCAAGTGTCTATCACCTATCACCTCCACTCAACCTATCCCTCATCCTTCATCATTGTGTTACCACATACATAAAGTCATTCTAGGAACCAGCTTGCTAACTGTGTGTATTTACTGGCTGAAATAAGACCTTCCACACATGATGAGTCATTGAGGTTGGGAATGGTATCTCAGCATATCTCTTACATGACTACTGACGTGGATCTATTTCTGCAGCTGAAAATCCACACCATATAAGAAACGCAGGAGCGTTACAAATATACACCCTGTTTGAGTGTAAAAAATTTAATTACGGCATAGTCTGTATAGGTACATGTGAGATACACCTTTTTAAATTTGTTTGGCGCATCTTCTTCCACCGCCGAGGATTGCAGGGCGTTTCAGTTTGCCTCCTGTTCCGAACTCCTCCTACTCCTCTTCCTCATCCTGCCTTTAGGGTACAAAAAATTGTAATCGGGGCCTAGTCTGTGTTTGTACGTGTGAGATACATACACCTTTTGATATCATATTTTCTATTCCGCTATTCAATCTACACCCTTGGGGTAAAAACAATTAAATTGCGGGATAGTCTGTATCGGTACGTGTGAGATACACCTTTCCAATTTTTGGGGCGCATCTCATACCGCCGAGGATTGCAGGGTGCTTCATTTTGCCTCCTGTTTGGACCTCCTCCTACTCCTCATCCTCATCCTGCCTTTAGGGTACAAAAAATTGTAATCGGCGCCTAGTCTGTGTTTGTACGTGTGAGATACACCGTTTTTTATCCTTTTTTCTATTCCGCTATTCAATATACACCCTTTTGGGGTAAAAATTTTTTTATTGCGGCATAGTTTGCATATTTGACTGTGAGATACACCCGTGCGATACTGTTGTTGTTTTGTTCCGCTATTCAATAAACACCTTTCTAGGGCAAGATCATAAATTACAGAAATATGAGGAGACCGTCAAATAGGGGCCGTGGCGCTGCTGGTAGAGCTCCTGTTGCAAGGAGAGGACGTGGTCGATCTGTGCCAGTTACACGCACAAGTGAAACACCTTCCTCAAGTGTGAGTAGGCGACAGAACCTGCAGCAGTATTTGGTAGGGCATCATGCGCCTCTAGAAGTGATGAGGCCAGAAGAAGTAGAGGCGATAGTAAATTGGGTTGCTGACAGTGCCTCCAGTTCCTTCACATTGTCTCCCACCCAGTCTACTGCAGAAAGGTCAGAGTTGGCACCTGCAGCCAATGTCCAACCGTCTTTCACCTCACCCCCTTGCAAATCTGGCAAGCAGTCTGAGCCCCAAGTCATGCAGCAGTCTCTTCTTCTTTTTGATGACTGTCAGCAGGGTTTCCCAGGGCCATCCACCTAGCCCTGCCCCAGAAGTGGAAGAGATTGAGTGCAGCGATGCCCAACCACTTATTTCTCAAGATGAGTACATGGAAGGACCATTGCAGCACGTCTCCGATGATGACGAAACGCAGGTGTCAACTGCTGCGGCATTCAGAATTGTGGAGACCGACAAGGAGGGCAGGGGTGAAGACTGGGTGGAAGATGATGTGGAGGACGATGAGGTCCTCGACCCCACATGGAATGAAGGTCATGCAGGGGACCTGAGTAGTTTGGAGGAAGAGGCGGTGGTCGCACAGAGCCACCAGCACAGCAGAAGAGGGAGCAGGGTGCAGAAGCGGAGCGGCCGTGCCCTAGACACTACGCCTGCTACTGCCCAACGCAGCAAGGGAACGAGCGCACCAAAGCCAGCTCAAAGGAGTTCTCTAGCGTGGAAGTTCTTCAGAAAATGTGCTGATGACAGGACACGAGTGGTTTGCACCCTGTGCAATCAGAGCCTGAAGCGAGGCATAAACCTTCTCAACCTGAGCACAACCTGCATGATCAGGCATCTAAGTGCAAAGCACGAGCTGCAGTGGAGTAGACACCTTCAAAACCAAGAAAGGTCTCTGGCTCCCTCTGCTGCAGTCTCGGCCTCTCCATCCACATCTGTAGTGATACCGGCACCTACCACCCCGCAAACAGACGATCTGTCAGCAACACCACCACCTGGGTCACCAACCATCTCCACATGGAAGTGTTCAGATTTCCATCTCCCAAACACTTCAGAGGAAGAGGAAGTACCCCCCTACCCACCCGCGATCCCTGGCCCTGAATGCCAGCATTTCAAAATTCTTGGCCTTTGAAATGCTGTCATTCCGTCTGGTGGAGACGCACAGTTTTAAAAGCCTCATATCAGTGGCTGTCCCACAGTACGTCGTGCTCAGCCGCCACTACTTTTCCAGACAAGCCATCCCTTCCCTGCACAACCAAGTGAGGGAAAAAATCAGCTGTGCACTGCGCAACGCCATCTGTGCCAAGGTCCACCTAACTACCGATACGTTACATAGTTACATAGTTACATAGTAGGTGAGGTTGAATAAAGACAATAGTCCATCCAGTTCAACCTGTGTAGGTGTGTGTGGCTGTACTCATCTCACATACCCCTGAATGTTCTGATCCTTGAGATGTAAGTCTAAGAGTCTTTTGAAAGCCACCATACTACCCGCAGAAACCACCTCTTGTGGTAGAGAATTCCACAATCTTGTAGCCCTAACAGTAAAGAACCCCCCACGTTGCCTGTGGTTAAAACGCTTCTCCTCTAATCGCATTGTATGCCCTCGAGTCCTCATGCAATCCCTTCGAATGAACAGCTTTTTTTCTAAGCTGGGATCCCCATTAAGATATTTATAAATTGCTATCATGTCCCCCCTCAGACGTCTCTTCTCCAGGGAGAATAAATCAAGCGATTGTAGACGCTCTTCATAGTCAAGGTCCTCCAATCCCCTAATTAGTTTAGTTGCCCTTCTCTGGACTCTCTCCAGCTCCAACACATCCCTCCTGAGGACTGGCGACCAGAACTGGACAGAATACTCCAGATGCGGTCGGACCAGAGTTTTATAAAGTGGAAGGATTATAGTCTTATCTCTGGAATACATCCCTTTCTTTATGCATGCTAATATTCTGCTGGCTTTGGCAGCTGCCGCTTGACATTGCATGCTGTTGCCTAATCTATCATCAACCAAGACTCCCAGATCTTTCTCCATTTTTGATTCCCCCAAGGGTTCCCCTCCTAACGTGTATTGTGTTTTTATGTTTTTAGTCCCCAAGTGCAAAACCTTACACTTCTCCACGTTAAACCTCATTTGCCATGTCGTTGCCCACTCTGTAATTTTGTCCAGGTCATTCTGTAGGATATCTGCTTCATGCTGTGCAGTTATTGTCCTGGCCAATTTTGTGTCATCTGCAAAAACTGATAACGCACTACTGATCCCGTCCTCAATGCTGTTTATGAATAAATTGAACAAGGTTGGTCCCAGGACTGAGCCCTGGGGCACCCCGCTTACAACCTCAGACCAGTCTGAGTATGCGCTGTTTATTACCACCCTTTGGACACGCCCTTTAAGCCAATTCCGTATCCAAGAGCAAACCCTGCTTTCGATACCTGCAGACCTTATTTTATAAATTAAGCGCTTGTGGGGAACTGTATCAAACGCCTTAGCGAAATCCAAGTACACCACATCCACTGGTCTCCCCCTATCTAGCTCACAGCTTACCTCCTCGTAGAATGCTAAGAGATTGGTTTGACAAGAACGCCCATTTGTAAACCCGTGCTGATTACTGCTGATGATGTTGTTGTCTTTAGCAAACTCTACGATATAGTCCCTTATCATCCCCTCCAGAAGTTTACATACTATTGATGTCAAACTGACAGGCCTATAATTTCCCGGGATATGCCTCTGGCCCTTTTTGAATATCTGAATCACGTTAGCTTTCTTCCAATCCCCTGGTACATCTCCTGTCCTAATACTGTCAGCAAAGATCAGGAACAGTGGTCTGGATATAACCTTACTGAGTTCCTTGAGTACTCTCGGATGTACGCCATCCGGGCCTGGTGATTTGTTTGTGTTAAGTTTATCCAGCCTTTCCCTGATTTCACCCTCTGTTAGCCATAGTGGCAAATCCTGTGTATTACTACTAACCATTCAGTCATGGTCAGTGTACCCCTCCGTTTCCTGTGTAAAGACTGACGAGAAAAAAGCATTCAGCACGGTTGCTTTTTCAGTGTCCTCTGTAACCATCCCCCCATCATCGCTAATTATGTGTGCAATATGCTCTGCCCTAGTTTTTTTGCTGTTGATATATTTAAAGAATTTCTTTGGGTTTTTTTTACTATCCTCCGCTATTTGTCTCTCAAAGTTGATTTTAGCCATTTTGATTTCGTGTTTACTTTTCTTATTTGCCTCCTTGTATTGCTCGAAAGCCAATACAGTGCCCTCTGATTTATATTTCTTGAAGGCCATTTTTTTTTCCCTAATAAGTTTTTTAACGTTACGGTTTAGCCAGCCAGGTTTGGCTTTGTCTCTTCTAAATTTATTTCCCATAGGAATGCACTGCAAGATGCCTTTGCCTAATATGTTCCTAAAGCATTCCCATTTTTCCTCTGTGGTCAGGGATCCCAGGGTTTGGTCCCAGTTTACCCTTTCCATCAATGAGTACAATTTTGGAAAGTTTGCCCTTCTGAAGTTTAGGGTTCTTATGTTCCCCACTTGCCTTGTTATATTGTTATTTATACTAAATGTGATCATCCTGTGATCGCTAGAGCCCAGGTTGTCCTGAACTACTACCTCCGAGATTATGTCTGGGTCATTAGTGAGCAATAGATCCAGGACTGCATTTTCTCTAGTCGGAGAATCCACCAACTGTGACATGTAATTATCCAGTAAGGTTTCTGTGAATAGGCGGGCCTTCTGTGAGTGTGCAGTCCCCTCTTCCCAGTCAATGTCAGGATAATTGAAGTCCCCCAATATGATGACTGATCCCAATTTTGCCACTTTACTCATTAGTGCTAAGGATTCCAGCTCTACCTCCTCCCCTTGGTTAGGTGGCCTATAGCAAACCCCCACAATTACTTTCCCCTTTTCTCCTTCCCTATGGAGTTCAACCCACACAGATTCTAACTCCATGCTCATCCCATCCGTAATGTCACTCCTTTCTATCACCTTTATATTGTTCTTGACATAGAGACCTACCCCTCCCCCTCTTTTTCCTACCCTGTCCTTCCGGTACACCGAATACCCTTGGATATTGGCCAGCCAGTCATGTGAGGGGTCGAACCAAGTCTCTGTTATTCCCACAAGGTCTATGTCCTCCTCATGTACTAACATTTCCAACTCATCCATTTTATTAGCTAGGCTCCTGGCATTAGCATATACCCCTCTTAGTTTTACGGAAGTTGAGCGCAATTGGTGGTTATGTTTATTCCTGTTTGGTCTGAGGTTTTCCCGCACAGACCTACCGATTGGCGTTGTGGACCTACTGTCGCTGCTGACCCTACAACTGCCTTCAGTCCTCTGCTCCCTCCTGACTGATTCTACTTCTGAGCCCTCCCCCCCGTCTCCTAGTTTAAAAGCCCCTCCAACTTGGTGGCCATCTTTCTCCCCAAAAGAGCTGTACCGTCCCCATTAAGGTGCAGCCCATCCTTACTAAAGAGCTGGTAGCCGACTGAGAAGTCAGCCCAGTTCTCCAGGAACCCAAACCCCTCCTTCCTACACCAATTCCTCAGCCACTTGTTAAGTTCCCTAATCTCCTTCTGCCTCTCCTGTGTGGCTCGAGGTACAGGCAGTATTTCAGAGAAAACCACCTTGGAGGTCCTTTTCCTCAATCTATTACCTAAGTCCCTGAAATCGTTCTTAAGGATCCTCCACCTACCTTTAACTTTGTCATTAGTGCCCACATGCACCATGACCGCTGGGTCATCCCCAGCCCCCCACATCAATCTGTCTGCCAGATCTGCGATGTGCCGAACTCGGGCGCCCGGTAAACAACATACTATTCAGTTCACGAGATCTTTTTTACAGATTGCCCTCTCTGTCCTCTTGATAATTGAGTCCCCAACTACCACAACCTTTCTAACCTTTCCTGAGTTACGGCCCCCCTTCTTCCTGGAGCCGTCCCTCCCCTGGCAGCTGGGGGAGGGTGCATGCTCCAGCTCTGCCACGCCTGATTTGATATCCCCCTCAACCTGCAACTCGGCAGATTTGTTAGGGTCTATCAACTCAGGATTGGCCTCCCTGGCACTCCTCCCTCTACCCTTCCTAACAGTCACCCAGCTGCGTACCTCTGCTGCTTGCGTCTCCTCTATTCCTCCCTCCTCTATGCTGGCCCCTACCAGCGCCTGATAGGCAATGTCCAAGCTCCTTTCCAGGTTGTTGATGCCACGCAGTGTTGCCACTGTGTTCTGTAGGTCCAGGATCTGGTCTACCAGAGCAACAAGTCGCTCACATCTTGCACAGCAGTATTCGCCCTCGATTGGTTCATCAAGGAACGCATACATGCAGCAAGAAGTGCACTGAGTGGCATCCGCAATCCTGTCGGACATTATTACCCTCTACTCTATGGGGATAATATTAACGACCTGCTCTTCCTTACCTACACTACCTCTGTCTCCCCTGGTACTAAACCTGGGGTCCTCACCAGTCGCTAAGATACTCACCAGTCGCAAAGATCCAACAGACGCAAAGATACTCACCAGTCGCAAAGATACTCACCAGTCGCAAAGATACTCACCAGTCGCAAGGATACTCACCAGTCGCAAGGATACTCACCAGTCGCAAGATACTCACCAGTCGCAAGATACTCACCAGTCGCAAGATACTCACCAGTCGCAAAGATACTTACCAGTCGCAAAGATACTTACCAGTCGCAAAGATACTCACCAGTCGCAAAGATACTCACCAGTCACAAGATACTCACCAGTCGCAAAGATACTCACCAGTCGCAAAGATACTCACCAGTCGCAAGGATACTCACCAGTCGCAAGGATGCTCACCAGTCGCAAGGATACTCACCAGTCGCAAGGATACTCACCAGTCGCAAGGATACTCACCAGTCGCAAAGATACTCACCAGTCGCAAAGATACTCACCAGTCGCAAGATACTCACCAGTCGCAAAGATACTCACCAGTCGCAAAGATACTCACCAGTCGCAAAGATACTCACCAGTCGCAAGATACTCACCAGTCGCAAAGATACTCACCAGTCACAAAGATACTTACCAGTCGCAAAGATGCTCACCAGTCGCAAGATACTTACCAGTCGCAAGTCGCAGAGCACCTCTCAGTCTATAGTAACCCCTTAGTAACCTGTATTGCTTGTAGTGTTTGTACTTGTATGTAGTTTGTACTTGTAGTCCCCCCCACCAGCCCGCCCTCCTACCAGGAGATCAGATCAGATTGTTTCCAACTTACGTCCCTCGGTCTCAGTCTGGTCCTTGTCTCCCTTGCACTGGTTCCCTGGTCCGAGGCTCCGAGCTCCTGCTTCCTAGTGCGGCTTCCCCCGCTCTCCTCCGCACGTGCGTCTCCTGCTTCCTAGTGCGGCTTCCCCCGCTCTCCTCCGCACGTGCGTCTCCTGCTCCCGGCTGTCCCCCGCACTGGTTCCCTGGTCCGAGGCTCCGAGCTCCTGCCCCCGGCCTCCTAGTGCGGCTTCCCCCGCTCTCCTCCGCACGTGCGGCTCCTCCTCTACACACACAGCTCTCAGCTCTCCTCGCTGTGTGTCGTTTCCGGTTTCCGGTCGTGGACCAGTAAGCACGGTCAGGGGCGTTATATCTCCCTAATGGCACACTGGGTAAATGCAGTGGCGGATGGGCCTGAGGCGGATAGCAATTTGGCGCATGTCCTTCCACCACCGAGGATTGCAGGGCGCTTCAGTTTGCCTCCTGTTCCTAACTCCTCCTACTCCGCTTCCTCTACCGCCTCCTCATCCGGTCAGCGTAACACCTTCACCACCAACTTCAGCACAGCCAGGGGTAAACGACTGCAGGCAGTTTTGAAACTTGCCTGTTTGGGGGAAAAACCACACACCGCGCAGGAGTTGTGGAGGAGCATGGAACAGCAGACAAATGGGTGGTTGCTGCCAGCAAACCTCAAGCCCGGCCTGGTGGTGTGCGATAACGGGCGAAATCTCATAGCAGCTCTGGGCCTAGCCGGTTTGACGCACATCCCTTGCCTGGCGCATGTGCTGAATTTGGTGGTGCAGAGGTTCCTTAAAAATTACCCCGATATGTCAGAGCTGCTGCAGAAAGTGCGGGCCGTCTGTGCGCACTTTCGGCGTTCTCACCCTGCTGCTGCTCGCCTGTCAATGTAACTTCGGCCTTCCCGCTCACCGCCTCATATGTGACGTGCCCACAAGGTGGAACTCCACCTTGCACATGCTGGAAAGACTGTGCGAGCAGCAGCAGGCCATAGTGGAGTTTCAGCTGCAGCACGCACGTGTGAGTCGCTCTGCGGAACAGCACCATTTCACCACCAATAACTGGGCCTCCATGCGAGACCTGTGTGCCTTGTTGCGCTGTTTTGAGTACTCCTCCAACATGGCCAGTGCCGATGACGCCATTGTCAGCTTAACTATCCCACTTCTATGCCTCCTTCAAAAAACGATTCGGGCGATGATGGAAGAGGATGTGGCACAGGATGAGGAGGAGGATGAAGAGGTAACATTTCCAAGGCTTTCAGGGCAGTCATTCGCAAGGGGCTCCGAGGGTGGGTTCCTGCACACACAAATGCCAGGGACACAATTGTCCAGCAGGGGCACAGTTCTGGAGGATGAGGAGGAGGAGATGGAGGAGGAGATGGAACCATGTTCACAGCAGGGTGGCACCCAGGCCAGCTCATGGCCATCACTGGTGCATGGCTGGGGGGATACAGAGAACACAGACGATACACCTCCCACAGAGGACAGCCTTTCGTTGCCTCTGGGCAGCCTGGCACACATGAGCGATTACATGCTGCAGTGTCTCCACAACGACCGACGAGTTGCCCACATTCTAACTTGTGCTGATTACTGGGTGGCCACGCTGCTGGATCCCCGTTACAAGGACAACGTACCGTCCTTCACTCACTGGAGCGTGATCGCAAGATGTGCGAGTACAAGCACACGCTGGTAGACGCGATGCTGCTGGCATTCCCACCTGACAGCGGGGCCACAGTGGAAGCACAAGGCCAAGGCGGAGGAGGAGGAGGAAGATGTCGCCAACGCAACCAGGGCACCGCCAGCACCTCAGAAGGCAGGGTTAGCATGGCCAAAATGTGGAAAAGCTTTGTCAGCACGCCACAACAAACAGCAGCACCAGCAGAACGTCTTAGCAGGAGGCAGCATTTCACCAACATGGTGGAGCAGTATGTGTGCACACGCCTACATGTAGTGAATGACGGGTCTGCCCCCTTCAACTTCTGGGTCTCCAAATTGGGCACATGGCCTGAGCTTGCCCTTTACGCCTTGGAGGTGCTGGCGTGCCCTGAAGCCAGTGTATTATCTGAACGTGTATTTAGCATGGCTGGGGGGCGTTATCACAGACAAGCGCAGCCGTCTGTCCAGAGACAATGTGGACAAGCTCACATTCATTAAAATTAACCAGGCATGGATCCCACAGGACTTTTCCGTACCTTGTGCAGAATAGAGATGGATACCGACCTTACCCAGCCATTGTTCTATTTTTGCTCTTTCTCACTCTTTTGGGGTGTACCCTCATTTAAAATGACTGAAAAAAAGCAGTGTTGGCTACCTCGTCCTCCTTCACCGCCGCTTCCACCTACACCGCCCATAGGTGTGTGCAGCCTATTGCATTAGGGTGTGCACCCCAAAGTTTAAATACACATGCATGTGTTTGCCTACATGTATATGGCCCCGGTACATTACTCTCCCTGCTGGCAAAGTGAAATAGAAGTGTGTGGCACTTCTCTTATGGCAGAGCAGGTCTGAGGGAGATCTTTCCCATCTCCTCACTGGCAAACAGAGCGATAATGCTAATGTGCCCTAGGTGATTAGGGTGTGCCCAGGCACACCCGGCACACCCTGTGCGCACGCCTATGACACCGCCACATCCACCACCACCTCAACCTCCCTCCTACTCCATATGGGCCTTGTCCTTCACAGATGAAGAAAATTGTTTTATTTTTCTGGGGTTTTTTTTGTTGTTTTTTAAGTTATTTCCCTATCCACATTTGTTTGCAGAGCACTCGCCATGCTCTTAACTACGTTTTGCTGCCATTTGCAGCACTCTAGCCCTTTCCATTGGGGTTTTAGAGCCATTTTAGTGCCTGAAAGTTCGGGTCCCCATTGACTTCAATGGGGTTCGGTGTCCTGGTAAAGTTCGGAAAAAGTCCGGGACACGGACCCGGACTTTTTTTTCAAGTTCGGCCGAACCCGCCGAACACGGACATCCAGGTGTCCGCTCAACTCTACTCACTATCTATCACCGTTTTGGAGGCCATAAAATACCAAGATAGCACAAACCCCCCCCCAATGACCCCTTTTTGAAAAGACACCCCAGGGTATTTGCTAAGATGCATGGTGAGTATTTTGCAGCTCTCATTTATTTTGGAAAAAGAAAATAAAGTAAAATGCATTTATTTTTCTTTTTTTCCAATTTCAAAACTTTGTGGCAAAACGGGAGATCTGCAAAACACTCAACATGCCTGCAAATAGCTTAGCGTGTCTACTTTACGAAAAGGGGTCATTTGGGGGGGGGGGGGGGGGTTGTGCTTTCTTGGCATTTCATGGCCTCTGAATCTGTGATAGGTAATGAGGAGTGAAATCAACAATTTATGCCCTTGGAAAGCCTGAACGCGGTGATTGGTTTTTGGGGTCCTGTATGCGGCTAGACTGCCAAAAAGTCTCACACATGGGGTATTCCCATACTCAGGAGAAGCAGCAGAATGTATTTTGGGGTGTAATTTCACATATACCGATGGCACGTGTGAGAAAAATATAATTTAGTGACAACTTTGTGTAAAAAAATAAAATAAATTAATAAGAATTTTCCCGAAACTTTTGGCAAAATATATAATATTCCATGGACTTACCATGCCTCTCAGCAAATAGCTTGGAGTGTCTACTTTGCAAAATGGGGTCATTTGGGGGGTTTGTGCTATCTTAAAATTTCAGGGTCTCCAAAATCGTGATAGGTAGTGAGAATGCAATGAGCAATTTGCTCCCTTTGAAAATTCTGAAGGTGGTGATTGGTTTTCGGAGTCCTGTACACAGCTAGGCTCCCAAAAAGTCTCACACGTGGTATCCATGTACTCAGGAGAAGCAGCAGAATGTATTTGGGGTGTCATTCCCCATATACCCATGTCATGTGTGAGCAATTTTATCTTTTAGTGACAACTTTGTGTTAAAAAAAATTTAATATTCTCAAAACTTGTGGCAAAATATAAAATATTCCATGGACTCAACATGCCTCTCAGCAAATAGCTTGGGGTGTCTACTTTCCAAAATGGGGTCTTTGGGGGGGTTGCCATCTTGACATTTCAGGGCCTTTGAAACCGTGATAGGTAATGAGAAAATGCAATAAGCAATTTATGCCCTTTGAAATTCTGAAGGTGGTGATTGGTTTTCGGGGTCCCGTACACAGCTAGGCTCCCAAAAAGTCTCACAAATGTAGTATCCCTGTACTCAGGAGAAGCAGCAGAAAATGTTTTGGGGTGTAATTACACGTATACCCATGGCATGCATGAGCAATATGTAATTTCAATGATAACTTTGTGTAGGAAAAAAAAAAAAATTTTTTTTTTAGTCATTTTTCAAACACCTGTGACAAAAAAATTAAATATTCAATGGCCTCAACATGTCTCTCAGGACATTCCTTAGGATGTCTACTGTCCAAAATGTGGTAATGGGGGGGGGGGGGGGTTGTACTGCCCTGCCATTTCAGAACTTCAAGAAAGGAGAAAGTAAAAGCTGCATAAATTCCAGTATTTACACCATAGTTTGTAGACGCTGTAACTTTTGCGCAAACCAATAAATATACACTTATTGAGATTTTTTTGTCAAAGACATGTAGCTAAATACATTTTGGCCAAAATATGACAAAAATTAAGTTTGATATTTTTTAAAAGACAAAGTAGAAAATGTAATTTTTTCTCAATATTTTCACTTTTTTTTTTTTTTTTTATTAATATTGCAAAAAATAAAGCGCAGAGGTGATCAGATACCACCAAAAGAAAGCTCTGTTTGTGGGAAAAAAAGGACGTAAATTTTGTTTGGGTACAGCATTGCATGACCGCGCACTTGTCAGTTAAAGTCACGCAGTGCCAATTGAAAAAAGTGTTTTTTGAAGCTCATCCTATGACATTACTATAACAATTATTCATGTGTTTCTAGGCTACATTGGGCTTTAGCACTATGATAGTGTTTTTTAAAGGTATCATGTTATGGGACATAAAAAAATATTTTTATATTTACAGGGGAAAAAATGATGACTAAAATGTTATATTGTACAGTAAACATTTCAAAACACTGTATACTTACACTGCAGCATACAATCCCCCACATGCTGAATGAATAAAGCCTCTGACCATTGTATGAAGGATAAAAGTGAAGAACTGAAAACAAAAACAAAACAACGAACAGCAATAAATCGGTCACATTTTTAATAGAAAAATATCCTGGTTTGATACATACCTACAAACAATTCAAAACTTATAATAAGGATAACTTCATAGCCCTTTCAAAATAGATTTTTATGCATTATAATAGTATATAATAATATTAATAGTAGCTGAATCATCTTCTCCTGGGGTGAAAAAATACCTTTTTCTTTTTAGCCACCATGTTGCCTGTTACATTCATTGAAAAGTATATGTAGTAAAATAAATGTTTGCATTTATATTTGGCATCACTTTCTTAGTGCTATTGCAGAGCTATATTTTATCAGACTAAGGTTGCCGTTCTAGCCATTCTCCCCATTTGCCAGGGGCTATCTCCATTTGGGGGGGGGGGTCTGTCCCTGCCAAGCAAACATCCACAGCCATGTCCCTGGGTCCTGGCACCACTGTGGTCTGCAATTTATTTTAATTTATACATAAAAAATCCTGTTGGTGAGCTCTGTCCCCTCCTGTCTGTTAGCCCAAATAGCACGGAACAGAGGAGGTGTTTCAGGGCACATTCCTTTGCTCAGTGTTACAGTTCTGACAGGCAGCAGGCAGACTGATGGATGGGGAGTCAGCAGCTGCAAAATTCATGTATAGATTGCTTCCTCTTGTTTAGCATGACTATAGAGCATGCATTGTTAGAGGTTACTCAGTATGTCTTCTACAGGGTATTTCTTGTGCAAACTGTGTACTGCTATTTCCATTGCATGTGGCAACTTCTCTGGAGGAGGGAATTTTCATTTAGTGTTATGTGGTTTAGGGCTTTATTAAACTGAAGTGCCTCTGATTCTCTGTCCCAGTTGAAAGTGCTGAGAGGTTGGAATGTTTGTGCTTGGACACACAATTGTAAATTTGTTCTTCTGTTTTTGAAACTGTTTATTTACTCTATAAACGATTCAATTGTTCAGTAAAAAACAAAATTGAAGAATTGCCTCTTTTGTGTGTGGTGGTGAATAGGGATGATCGAACGGTTCGGGTCGACCATCGGTTCGACCCGAACATTGACTGTTCAAGGTTCGGCCAAATTCCGAACTTTTTGCTGAAAAAGTTCGGAATTCGGGAACCAGAACCGACCAAAATGCAATGGGACAGGAAATGGGCTTTAAAAGCCTGTGATTGGACCAGAACCATCAGTAAAAGCCAATTGAGGGGGCAGGAGAATGCTAGAAATGTGATTGGAGTGACTAGGGGGTCCAGAGGCTAATCATTAGTGAATACGCCCCCCAGTATATAAGATAGCCCCGCCAAATTCCTAGAATTGTAATACAGGGACTTGGAAGAGAGTGGAAGCGGTTCTGTTACTTCTGCTTCAAAGTGTCATTTAGCAATTATTAGTGTGAGGAAAGGGATATATAGTGTAGTTAGGGTACTATTTTCCACTATAGTTAGCTTTAATAATCTAGTTTCTGTAGGGAAAGTGTTAAGTGTAAGGGGACCGTAGTGTAGTGTAGGGTTAACTGACTCTGACTGCTATGGCAGGGTGACAAAACCCTTCCATTTCAGGGTGACTGCTATAGAGAAGATCGTTTCTCTTAGGTCACTTATAGAACAGCCACATGGCTTCTCACCTGTCAACCTGCTTTTTGCTGCAGGCATTTATAGGGCTTTTTTGAGGACATGTTTGGAGTCAGGCATGACATCTGAACTTCTGTGTAGGGGTATATATACACACACACACACACACACACACACACACACATGTATGTATATATACACATATATAGGTGTGAAAGTAGCAGAACACTATGCTTGCGCTACTGAAATAATTAACAGGCATATGTCTCCGCTCCTATCACACCTATGTGTGTATGTGTATAAATACATATAAGTGTGTGTGTGTATATATACCCCTATACAGAAGTTCAGATGTTTTGCATGCCTCCAAAGACCCCAAAAAAATGCCCAAAAAAACCACCTGCTGCAAAAACACACCTGGGCATTTTTGTAGCTGGCGTTTTTTTGGGCATTTTTTGGGCGTCTTTGGAGTCAGGCATGACATCTGAACTTCTGTGTAGGGGTATATATACACATACGTGTGTGTGTGTGTGTGTATATATACCCCTACACAGAAGTTCAGACCTTCCTGAGGCGTTTTTGTAGCTGGCATTTTTTTGGGCACTTTATTCTGTGCATAGGCAAAACAGCCAGCGTTACACATTAGTGGGCGGGACCAACTACTGCATGTGCACCTACAGCTGTGTAAAATTCAGGTTGATTTTACACAGCTGTGGTTGCACATGCAGTATTTGGCCCCGCCCACTGTCCCCTTCTTCCATACCCACCAATGTATAAACCCTGGCTGTTTTGTCTATGCAGGGGACAAATGGCCGAAGCCCCACATATCAGGCTCGCCCTTCCTGACATCAGAGCTTTGATTTGACAGCTCCGGACTCACACTCCCTCTCACTGCAGCCGTACGCCCCGCTGGCTTGCCCTCCAATCCCTGGCTGTGCTGGAGAGAAGTTTACACTGCTGCATGCACTGCTATTGGCTGCACTCATTTATTATCCATCCAATGCCGCCATTTTTCCTTTGGTTCCTTTATTCTGCTAATCAAGATTTTAGGATATGTAGCACCATCCTAGGTAGGTTCTAGAGAGAGTGTATAGTTTTGGATCTTTTCTGCCTACCAGAGAGATTGCCAGCTAAATCTATATTCTCTGCCTACCAGAGAGCAGGATCTGCTAGTAAGGGCTACTCATGGTGCTCAGGTGCAGTTCAGTTTGTCTGAAGTGTTTCACACTGGTCCAATAGGGAGGCATATTGGACAGTGGGAAGAAACCTGACAAATAAGTGCACAGGCATTTAGTACAGCCCTGGTTATTGGCAAAGGAGGAAAGTGCCTTGGTGCATGCTGGCATACTGTGCAAATGCAAAGGGGTGTGCTCTTTCAGCTGGAGAGCAGGGATCCCAGAGGGAGGGGGTGGCTGCCCCTCCTCTGTAGAAATAGCCATGTGGCCTCAGGTGGTAGACCTGAGGGCCTGAGAGTCAGAGGAGCTGAACCCAGATGTCCTGCAGAGCTTACTAGAAGGGAGACACTGGAAAGGATCTGATTCTGCATAAGTGAGTACAGATCTGTGTCAAGGGACCTGTCCAGAGAGGGCCATCCCTTCAGCTAGAAGAGTCAGTGTATGGGTGTCAGTCAAGGGGATGCTAGAGGGTGTCCTGAAGATAATGTAGTTGCATCAAGTTCACTGCTGGAGAGAGCAAGAAGACTTAAGCCTTCCATACAAGTGGCAGTATAGTTAAAGCAGTGTGATTGCTTCAACAAATAACCTGGTAATGCCAAGTGAGAGTTGTCCTTATTAACTGTTAATAGTTCAAGTTGGAGTATCCCACTATTCCCTTCTCCCATCCAAGTTCCACAATAAATACCAAAAACCAAAACCCCTGATGCTCCTGATGATGCACGTGGTGCAAAGCGGCCATAGAGCTTGACTTATATGCTAGAGGTCCTCCTGCCATTCTGAGCTCAGTTTGTCAGCACTCGGCATACTATGTAAGTTTATGTGCCTCATGTTTTTTTGCACTTAGACTGCTTGCACCATTAGTTGTAGAGTCTAAACACCATCCCCTGCTGTTTGTGGTTTGGTGGTGTTTTTAATTTAGTTTTTTTACATATTTTAATAAATACTACACTATGACAATGTTTTTCTGGTGTCGGTGATCCTTCTGTCTGGCTTGATGAGATTGAGCATTTTCCCTGATGTCTTCACCTGTGAGGTTGGAAGATCTACCACATCCATAGAGTATTAGATGTATCTTCATAAGGAAGACCATTGAATAATGAATGTGGCTTTGCGGTCTTATAAAACTTAGACAGCAACTGTTTTTGGTGAGTGTGCACTTCTTATATTTGGTGGAGGCAGCACACAGATGGTGATTTACTGAGCTTGTGGAGTAATAACACTGGAACTATTTAATTACACTTATGAACTTTTATTCACATTATTGTGATCTATTTTATTCAATTTAAAACTCAGTTTTGTTTATGCAAATGTGTATACTTGTTGGCAGTATTATTCATACAGCTCTGCTTTTTTCTTTTTTAAAACTCCTGGACTGTTTATTGAGTAACGAGCAATTGGGAGTAAGGTGGATGAGTGAACTGTCCCTAAAGCCCCTTACACACGCACCGATTGTTGGCTGTAAATTTTCGGCCAACGTCCGATCGGCCGATTGTCGGCTTGTTAGTATGATGCTTCCGACAAACGACTGCGACTTTTCGGCCGAACAAAATCTGGTGTGCATGCTATAAAATTTTTGTTGGCAGTCAACAGAACGGCCGATTGTTCCTCAGTCAGTACAGATTTCGGCAGACAAAACTCAGATGAGCAAGACTGGGCATGCTCAGAGAAGAAAAAACACACGGAAAGTAAACCAGAACATGACATCACTTCTGCAGTTGGTTGTTGTTGGTCGACAAAATTTGTGTGCAGTCTAGAGCACATTTCAACCAACACAACAACACTGGAAAAAAGACGGCCGATCGGTCGGCCAACAATCAGTGCATGTGTACGAGGCTTAAGTGACTGTCTGCAGATAATCACAGGAGGCCCAAGAAGTCATCACACAGTAAGCCCTACGGGGACAGTGCTACAGACTGTAAGTGTACTTTATTTAATTAATTGGTGTCTTTGCAGTTTAATGAATTCCTGAACCTTGCACCCTGTATAACGCATTCCTGAACCTTGCATTATGTACAATACACTTCTAAACCTTGCACTCTGTATGAAACGCACTCCTGAACTTTGCATCCTATGTGAAATGCACTGCTGAACCTTTGCTTTTTGCGGGGTAAAAAAAAAAAGTTGGCACTAGTGATTTTAGTCTTTCAACATTCTATTTCCTTAATAAAATCTGGATAGAAAGGTTAGGGTACAGACTACCCAAAAATATATTAATATAGCTCAAGTCTTCCAGCTGCAGTTAATGTGGTTGTTGGTCCCTTAAGAGCAGACTTCAGATTCTAGGCCCCTGACCCTATGGGAGCAGTCACAGGTACATTAGTTGAAAAGCAAATGAGAAGTGAGAACTTCTTGCTATGTCCATCAGCAGCAGCTTCAACCAAGCTCCCCAGGACTCACATCAGCGCAGTAGAATTCTCCAAAGACACCTAATATAGGCAGACATCTTTTTACTCTGCTCCCTCTGGATAAATCCTCTAGCAAGGCAGCTGAAATTCCCTGGGTCTTTAGCACAGACCCTGGCTGGGGCAAAGCCCAGAGCTGAAAGAGTCTACTCAAAGTATGCTTACCATAGAGAAGCCCAGGATGGAAGACCCTTCTGGAAATTTTTTTCCAACTGTTTATCATCTTCCCTTTAGCTCACAAGGACCAAATCCCTTAGTGATCGGTTGTATTGAATAAATATTCTCAATAACTCATACATTGTTTGTTGTGAGAAGGTGAGTGCCCTCTGCATGTTCCCAATTGTGTTAGTATAGTACTGATTGTGTTTCTAAGGCCATATTTCTGTCTGTCAGTATGGTATCAAATGTTTCTTGGACATGTTTGGACATGTGTCAATACAGTACTATTGATGCCTCTGCAAACATGTTTATTGTTATTCCTAAGCCATTTCTGAAAAAGTTGGGCGAAAAGTTAAAGCCGTGCAAACGTTTGCCCCGAAGATCGCCTGTTTGCCCGTTTGACGAACACCCGAATTTGCGGGGCGCTCAGTGGGATGGGAGTGCATTCTAGGGCCCTGATTGGCTGAAGCAATGGACCTGACCACTGGTCAGGTGCAAGGCTTTGCCCAACCATGTCAGAGTCCTGAGTGGACAAATTCATTACATTTAGTGCTGTATACACATTTTTTTGGTTGCTGCATCTTTGGTTCTGGTATGGATTTTAAGGGAAAACCATGCCAAAATTGAAAAATAAAAAAAATGGAGTCCCCCAAAAAATTCATAATATACCATTATTCGAGCATGCAGCCTGGCAGGTGAGGAAAGAAGGGGGCGGGCGAACGAGCACCCCCCTTCCTGGACCATACCAGGCCACATGCCCTCAACATGAGGGGGGTTGCTTTGCCCCCCCCACCCCAAAGCACCTTGTCCAAATGTTGATGGATACAAGGGCCTCTTCCCCACAACCCTGGGCAACGGTTGTATGGGTCTGCGGGTGGGGGGCTTATTGGAATCTGGAAGCCCCTTTTAGCAAAGGGGTCCCCAAGATCCTGCCCTCACATTTGTGAATGAGTATGGGGTATTCATTCACTAAAAAAAGTCAAAAATAATAAAACATACACAGTTTTTGGCAATTTCTTTAATTAAAAAAAAAAATAAAATGTCCCCCAATGTAGATCCATAGTCAATCAGGATGCCCGCCACACCGCCGAACCCAAAAAGAGAGAAAAAAGCTCCACCCTTGATGAAGGCTCCCCGCCGCCTGCCTGCTCTGCTGTGTGACAGTTCTAAGATATGTACGGGGCTGAGCCACCTGGTGACGTCACCTGGTGGCATTGCCCCAATATGATGCCACCAACTGGTTTGCGATTTGAGTCTGAACTTTTGCCGTGAACCAAACTGGGTGGGGGGGTTTGGCACATCTCTAGTTTGGAAAAACATTAGCTTTAAGAGAAGTGCCCAAACAAATATTACAATCTGTTTGTAATCATTTTCCTCCTGTGTGCGTGTTTGTATAGGGATCTTGGCAGCAGGATAGGCTCAGGGGAGAAATACAAAAAGCTTTAAAGCAGTATTAAACATCAAACATTTATTATAACTGCAGCCTAACAATTCCTAGATGTGGTGACTGCATAAGTTTTTTTATGTTTTTAGGCTTTTTTTTCATTCACTTTTACCTGGTGATCTGGCCAGTATATCTGTCCTGCAGAAGTAGCTGTTAGAGGGTTGGGACAAATTATCACCGACAGGAGTGCTTACAATGATCAGTTTGCATTTATTTATGTAAAACCTTTATCCCAAAGGAAAAAAAAATATATTGCTGTAACCATTTATAAAGTGTTAGTTGAAGTTTGGCTTGTCTTGTTACTGTGTCTTTATCAACTAGTACATCCAACACTCCCCCCAGATTAACCATGCTGCTGTCCAAAGGTGTCTCTATTGCTCCTTCATAGGGTGTAGGAATCCTATTACAAGAAGTGTTTTACTGGCTGAATCACCAGGTGAAAAGGTAGGGAAACAAACACTAAAAAATAAAACTAATGTAGTCACAGCATTTTAAAAAAAATGGTAAACTGTAAATTTTTGAAATTTTTGGGTTTGGGTTTAATACCTCTTTAAATCAGGTTTGGTTACACATCAAATGGGGTTGATTTATTAATACTGGAGAGTGCAAAATCTGGTGCAGCTGTGCATGGGAGCCAATCAGCTTCTTACTTCGACAAAAAAATCATGAAGCTAATTGCTTTCTATGCAGAGCTGCACCAGATTTTGCACTCTAAAGTTTTAGTAAATGAAACCTAATGTGTTTTTTCATAGTCCAATTACAAAACACACACAAAAAGACACTTCCTAACAGTACCAACAAAATTTTCCTGCCTAATCTGACTTCCAGTTCTGCTGCCTATTCAGTATGAATTTAGTCAATTTATGCTATTCTGCACAGTATTATATTGATGAAAAACATCATCAGAGAAACACCCAAGTCTAACTTGAATGTTTATACAGATCACACATGAGCATATGTAATGTCTACAATACAATCATACTGCTGGTGATAGCACATTATTCTGCTAGGGGATTATTAGTACAGAACATGCTTGCAACTTAGCTCCCTGGTTAAAAAATATGTTCTAAGAATGATAAACTGAATTATGTACCCTTCAGCCATAGAGTAATCCTCCTTGGCTCTAATAATTTGTACAGTATGACATCAAAACTTACTTGTAGCGATAGGTTACTGATTAAACAGGTAATTCCAAAGATGATTAGGATGAGATTTGTGAAAACAAATGCCCTGGTAGCATTGGTAACTTTCTGAATAGTCTTAAACCTTAAGAGAAGAAAGCAACAATTAGTTTTCCGTGGATTAGTTTGGATTTTCCTTACTGGTTTGAATTTACAAGACTACAGATTAAAGGACAAATAAATTTAAAATACTGAAACGTGCCGTTCATGCTTTATATGTATTATGTATGTACAAACTGTTGTGTCATGCTACTTATTGTTGTAGAGAATAAAACAATATACCTTTTTTATACATTCATGAATCTTCTAGTTATGCCACACACACACCTCATTTAGGCTCCATGTACACGGGACGTTGTTAAAAGTCCCTTTGAATGCTGGAATTTTTAAGACGTTTGAAACGTCCGTTCGGTCGCGTTTGTACCCGCGTTTAGCGGGCGTTTAGCGGGCGTTTGCGGGCGTTTGCGTTTAGAAGCGTTCCTAGAGGTCAAAAAAATTATTCCCCTTTAAAATGAAAAAACGCGAACGCTAAACGCGGGTCATCGCGTTTGGACGCGTTCAGACGCGTTTGTGCGTTTGAAACGCCGGGAAACACACGTTCGAACGCAAATAATTGCGTTCTAAAAACAGTCCCTGAACACAACTGCCTGCAAATGACTGTACACGACCTGGTGTACATGGACAGATAAGATAAAATGTAGATGGGTTCAGGGGCTTCTGAAAAAAACGCCCAACTGCTCCTAAACGGCCATTTCCAGCGTCCCGTGTACATGGAGCCTTAAAGTTCCAAAACTACCCCCCCCCCCCATACATTTAATTTAAAGTCCCAAACAAGTCCCCTTTCTAGATTACAGTAATACAGTATATGGCCTTTCAAAAGATGTGGTCAAATCTAAAGTCACAAAGATGAAAAGTGGTAATTGACATAGGGGGCATTTCACTAAGAGCAAATAAAATGCGGTAAAATATTGCATGCAGTAAATCAGTTGTGAAAGTTCAGTTCACAAAAAATTTACTTTTAAATACCGAATGCGATATTTGTTTGGTTTAGCAGTAATTACCGCATTATTTAATGGAGTAATTTACCACATTGAGCTGGCTGCTAAGAAGCGAACCAGGATTTGTCAAAAACAGCCTGGGGGTCAGGGGACCCCCACGCTGTTTTTTCACAATGCTGGTTGCTAAGTAGCAGGCTCGGCAAGCCAACCCTCGCCTCCTTAACAACCGATGGCTCATCAGCTGTCAGCAGGCTTCCCCGCTAACAGCTGATTGTGACAAAAAGAAACGACAATGAAAAAGTATGAAAAAAATCAGTCAAAATAAAAAAAAAAATAAAAAATTGTGGGGTTCCCTTTAAAATTCATACCAGACCCACGCCAAAAAAGTCCCCAACAAAATTCATACCAGACCCTTATCCGAGCGTGAAGCCTGACAAGTCAGGAAAGGGGGAGAAACGAGTGAGCCCCCCCCACCTCCTGATCCATACCAGGCCACATGTCGTCAACATGACGTCATGGTGCATGCTGGGTCAGTGACATCACCAGGTGGCCCCGCACTTACCTATGTAAAAACTGTCAAATGGCGAAGGAGGCATTTGATGGCAAGCCGTCCTTGAGAGCAGAGCTCTTTAATTTTTATTTTATTTTGGGTTTCGGTGGTGCGTGGACATTATTGATGCTGGATTTACATCGGGACACATTTTTTTTTAATTGTTATTTTTTAATAAAGGATCTGTCAAAAACTGTCTCTGGGTTTTCTTACTTTTTGGCAATTTTTTGGTAAATTGGTACCCCATATTCATTTACATAATTACAATAAGGCCCCTGCCCGCAGACCTCCGGTCACGGTTGTGGGGATGAGGCCCTTGTTCCCATCAACATGGGGACAACATGCTTGGTGTGCAGGGGCAGAGCCCCTCTGCCCCAAATCACCCACCCCCCCATGTTGAGGGCATGTGGTCTGGTATGGTTCAGGAGTGGGGGCATTCGCTCATACCGCATCCTTTCCTGACCTGCCGGGCTGCATGCTCGGATAAGGGCATAGTATGAACTGGGGGGGGACCCCACGCTGTTTTTTCTCATACTTTTAAATTGTCTGCTTTGTACAATCAGCTGTTAGCGGGGAAGCTGATGCAGATGAGTCCCAGTGATAAAAGAGCTCCAACTGCTGGCGAAAATTCTGCAAGGCCTTGCTAGAACAGGAACTTCACTTGTCACTATTCTTAACCACTTGCCGATCGCCTCAAGACTATTTACTGTGACACTCAGCCGCTTACAGGCAAAGAGACGTAGACCTACGTCACCTGCCCCCGAGCACCCCCGGCCCCGCTGATGATCTGATTTGGTTCAGAACTGATCAGTCATCAGGTCCAGGCCAATGATTTTTGGCCTGGACCTGTTGATCAGTCCTGCCCAATCAGATACTGTCTGTGCCTGTGAAATGTAAACACAGTCACAGAAAAGACCCACTCTCTCCCCCAAATCCTTTTTGGATTAATCGAGAGGAGAGAGCAGATCTGAACTGTGAGTACTGCACTAAGCACACCTAGGCTAGGCACATTTAACCCCCGTTCAACCCCCAGTTAATCCTTACACCACCTGTGACAACACACATTGTATACAGTATATAGCATTTTCCTATATACCGTTATAAGTGTGACTTGGGACCAGGTTTAGCGCTTGCAGCCGTTCCTTTTAGGCTTAGGATACCCGCCACCCCCCAAATAAAGATTTACCCCCTGATCCCCCCGATCACCCCCCGTTTACCCCTTCCCCCTTGTCACATTGCACACTAATTTACAGGTAGTACAGTGGTTTACTGTATTTTGTATTAGTGTGATTGTGACTCGAGTTAGCGCTAGCGAGTTCGTTTCTGTGCCAAGGAGGTTTAGGGTCCCTGCCACCCCCCCATAAATATTTAACCCCCTGATCACCCCCAGTTAACCCCTACACCCCCTGTCACAACACACACTGCATACAGTATATAGCAGTTTCCTATATACCTGTATAAGTGTGACTTGTGACCAGGTTTAGCGCTTGCGGCCGTTCCTTTTAGGGTTAGGATACCCGCCACCCCCCCAATAAAGATTTACCCCTTTGATCCCCCTGATCACCCCCAGTTAACCCCTTCCCCCCTGTCACATTGCACACTATACACAGGTAATATAATGTTTTTTCTGTATATCTGTGATAGTGTGATTGACTTCAGTTAGCGCTAGATAGGGTCCCCGCCATCCCCCAACCCCCCCCCCCAATAAAGATAAACCCCCTGATCTCCCCTGATCACCGCCAGTTAACCCCTTCTTTGCCCTGTCACAGCGTCACTTTTATAGTGTAAAGTTTTTTTCTGATCACTATTATTAGTGTCACAAGTGACATTAGTTAGTGTTAGCGTCAGTCTAGGATAGCGCAGATCCCCCGCGCATAGTTAGAAATAACCCCTTGATTACCACATACACACACATACACCTCCATTACTAGTATAGTGTTTGAACAGATCAATATCTGATCTGATCAGAACTATACTAGCATCCCCGATAGTTAAGGGTTTCCAAAACGCGGTGTTTGCACGATCAGCACTGATTCCTGCCAGCACCTGCGTTTTATCCCCGCTGCCCAGCCCACCCCACCGAGACAAGTGTAGTAATCAATAGATCACTGTCACTTACAAAAAACACAAAACCGCTGTGTTAGCAAAGTCAGGCCTGATCCCTGCTAGCATTAGCAGTTTTTTTTGGTAGCGGTTGAAATAGTCCTTGACAACCAGGTGCTTTTTTACCTGTGAGTCACACTACTGTACCTGTAAATTAAGTTGCTAAAATTACCAAACGGTGGTACAGTAGTGAAGAGGCCTACAGTATACTGACCATGTCAGATGAGAGCGATGGGGAAGCCTCACTGACAGAATCAGGGTCAGTATACGAACCTGAAGAGAGCAGCGTCTCCCTGACAGATAGCTCCGACGACGGATGGGTCCCTGTTTGAACCAGGTATACCTGACCCCATTCTGGAGTTGCTTAGGTACAGAGATCGCAGCATGCTCCTATGGAGCAGAGTGTCGGTACTAGTGCCACTCAGACTTCTGGTGATCTGGCGAGCACCAGCACCCTAGTACATCCTGGACCTAGTACAACCAGCACTGCAGTAACACATTTGGCGACGTGGCAAGTCCCATAAGTGCAGTTGAAGCTGCTGCGGTGGCTAGCACAAGTAGTGGCCCGCAGCCACCATGTTTTTGAAGACAGGCCCGTAGTGCCTTCCCTGATGCGCTGGCATATCCTGATTGGCAACCCACTGATACTACAGCGCCCGTACTTCCCCCCATTCACTGGCCAACCTGGAATCCATGTGGAAACAGACAATTTTACTTCCCTGAATTTTTATGAGCGGTTTTTCACAGAAGATCTTTTCAGATCTATTGTGGACCAATCAAATTTATACGCTGGTCAATTCATCGTCGCCACCAACCCAAATTCGCCCCTTGCCAGACAATTCGGCTGGAAACCTGTAACGGTTTCCAAGTTTAAGACGTTTATGGGCCTTTTCCTCAACACGGGCATAACCAAAAAGAGTGAATTGCGGTTATATTGGTCCACTAGCCCAATTCACCATATGGGCGTGTACTCTGCGTCCATGTCCAGGGTGAGATACGAGCAAATTCTGCGGTTTATGCATTTCCACGACAATGAAATCTGTCGTCCTCGAGGAGACTCTGAATATGACCGGCTTCACAAAATTTGGCCCCTTGTAGACCACTTCAATCAGCGGTTTGCACAGTTGTCTGTGTTGGTGAGTTAAGGAAATAAAATCAGGTGCGCTAACCAAATGTACATCCAAACATATGCATCTAAACATAAATGGGTAATAAAACAATATTACAAGTGTTGGTGCTACAGGATAACAGCTGTAAAACAAATAGAGAAACCTCCTATCTCAGTGGATGCCCAATCGGGGGAAACGCGTCAGAGAGGAGGCGCCGCGACATCACTAGACACAGTGACACGGCGGTTTAGCACTGCAGGCGACCGCCGCTACCTGCTTCATCTCCAGAGGTTTTTTTGAGCCTGGTCCTTCAACACAATTGTAAGTGTGATTTTATATGCTCATTAAATGGTTTTATGATAATGCACCATGGCGGTCCCTTTTTCTTTGTTCCCACAACATTGAGGACAAGATTTGAGATCACACTAGAGGACCCACCCTATTCCCGTGCAGGACAGGAGTATCATATTGTTCCAGGCCTGATTTCACATCCCTTTTGGTAAGAGTCCACTCTCTCCCTTGAGGATTGGTGTTGGCCTCAGCTATCTGGAACTCTTCCTTCCGCTGCATGGTTTTTGGAGCAGAGCTATCTTTTATGCCCTTATAATTCCATCTTCTGGTAAGCAGTAAAGCTGGTGGTGGGACGCTGAACTTTCCTTCACGTGGTCCACACTTTTCAGCTTCATTGTTTCTTCAGTGGAGTATTTTGGATAGTGACTTGGACTCACCTGTTCACATCACATTTGAACTGTTTTTGGATATTCATTTGGATGGACATTTTGTTTGTTACACAAGGGTGTCTTGATTCAGTTGTATTGATTTGCACCTGTTTCTCTATTTGTTTTACAGCTGTTATCCTGTAGCACCAACACTTGTAATATTGTTTTATTATCCATTTATGTTTAGATGCATATGTTTGGATGTACATTTGGTTAGCGCACCTGATTTTATTTCCTTATCTCACATTATTACTCTAAGGTAGCAGCTTATTCACCAAAGATCAGCGCACTTTTTTCACTTTACTGTGTTGGTGAGTCCCTGATTAAGTTTAATGGCCGCCTTGCTATGAAACAGTATCTCCCCAGCAAGCGTGCCAGATACGGGGTCAAGCTGTATAAGCTCTGTGACAGGGCCACAGGCTATACAGTTAGTTTCTGGGTCTACAAGGGAAAAGATAGCACTGTGGAGCCCCCCAACTGCCCAGACTACATAGGGAGCAGCGGCAAGATAGTTTGGGACTTGGTGTCACCCTTATCCGGAAAGGGGCACCATTTGTACGTGGACAATTTTTACACATGCGAGCCACTTTTTAGTCACCTGCTAGAATTACAAATTGGCGCATGTGGCACCGTGCGACCTAATCGCCGAGGCTTCCCCCAACGGATTGTTAATTCCTGTCTTAGTCGGGGGAGAGAGCCTGCTTGAAAACGGACAAATTGCTTGCAGTGAAGTGGAGGGATATACGGAATGTTTTCGTTCTGTCCTCCCTTCACGCAGACACGATGGTCCAAATTACTACGGCAACAGGTGTTATGGAGAAACCCCTCTGTGTCCAAGACTATAACCTTAATATGGGAGGGGTGGAACTTAACGACCAGCTTTTGGCGCCGTACTTAGTTGCCCGTAAAGCCAGACGCTGGTACAAAAAAGTGTCTGTTTATTTATTTCAATTGGCTATGCTTAACGCCTTTGTACTATACAGAGTGTCAGGATGAACTGGATCCTTCCGAGAATACCAAGAGATCATCAATGCCTACCTGTACCTATACCTGTGTTCCTGCCCAACTTCCCCTTCCAGTTGCAGTGAGCCGGCTGCATGAGAGGCATTTTTCACATGTCCTCCCGCGTACCCATACCCAAAGATACCCCCCAAAGGAGATGTCGTGTCTGTAGCAGGCATGGATTTAGGCGTAACACTCGCTATTATTGTCCCACCTGTCCTTACCAACCTGGTCTGCATCAGGGAATATTTCGAGCGCTACCACACACTAGTGGAGTTTTAGTGTAGGGTACAGCACGACAGTGTAGGGCACACAAACACAGGGTCTCGAAAGATGTTTAATGGCTATCGACATTTTGAGAGACCCCAACCTGGAAAGTTACAGTTCAGAAAGAAAAAGTGTAAAAAGAAAAAAAAAAAAAACACATGTTTTTAAAAAGTTACAAAAAAACCCCAAAAAATATAAAATAAAGCCAAAAACAGTTGTCGTTTCAGTTATTTTTCTATTCTTCTACTCTTCCTACTGTACCTCTGGATACCTCTGACGGTAGCGCTGTGGTAGGTGATTTCACCACTGCAGTTAAAATACCTTTAGGTATACGTGGAATTTTGTCATGTATACCCGCCATTAAGAAATGGGTTTGGATGTTTGGGCGGTGAATGGTGCGTATACTACACAATTTTCCTGCGGAGATTTGTTAGGTTCTCTTTTTTTCGTTCAGCCCACAGGCTGCATGAGAAAAAAAAACCTACACTATATGCCAAATAAAGACCAGCAATGTACTGGTACATTACTGGACTTTGAGTGGTTACACCAGGATGATGCCTGCAGATTTAGGCATCATCTTGATATAGTTTTTTACAGCCAGCGGTTGGCTTACATGTAAAAGCAATCCTAGCAGATAACTGGCCGCTAGACTGCTTTTACAAGTAGTGGGAGGGGACTCTCCCCCCCAAGTAGTGGGAGGGGACTCTTCCCCCCCCCTCCCCCCCGCCGCCTTCCTTCTTTTTCTCAGGCTCTCCTGTCCCACCGGTTAACCCAAGAGTGCAGCCGGTGGTTAAATTTTCTAACCATAAAGCTGATTGGAGACGAGAATGGCTCCAATCATCTCTATGGCCTAAGATACCGGAAGCTACAAGCATTTCATGACTTCTGTTTCACCAGAAATAAGCAGCGCCATTGGGAAATTGGGAAAGCATTTTATCACACCAATTTTGGTGTGGTCAGATGCGTTAAGGTCAGAGGAGAGATCTAGAGTCTAAAAGACCAATTTTTTAAAAAGAGTACCTGTCACTACAGATTGCTATCATATATAGATATTTAAATTCACTGCGATAACAATAAAAATTATAAAAAAAAAAAAAAAATGAAAGGAAAGGTGTCAAAATAACATAAAAAAGCAAAAAAAAAAATCCAGCCCCCCTGTCCCCCCCCCCCCCGTGCTTGCGCGCAAAGGTGCATGCAAGCATTGATCTAGTGTCATATGTAAACCGCAACTGCAGCATGCATGTGAAGTATCGCCTCGAACGCCAGGTCAAGGGCAGTAATTCTTGCAGTAGACCTCCTCTGTAAGTCTAAACTGGTAACCTGTAAAGACTTTTAAAAATGTACGTAGTTTGTTGCTGCTGCACAGGCATGCGCAATTTTTAAAGCATGTCATGTTTGGTATCTATGTACTCAGCATAAGATCATCTTTTAAATTTTACCAAACAATTTGGAATTATATAGTGTATTTGTGCATTAAATTTAAAAAAAATATATATTTTTTCCCAGAAATTGCATTTGAAAAATCTGTGCGCAAATACCGTGTGACAAAAAAATTTGCAGCATCCACTATTTTGTTCTGTAGGGCCTCTGCTTTAAAAAACACATATATATAATGTTTGGGGGTTCAAAGTAATTTTCTAGTAAAAAAAAAAATATATTTTTTCATGTAAACAAAAAGTCACAGAAAAGGCTTTGTTTTCAAGTGGTTAGAAGAGTGGGTAATGTGTGGCTAAGATTGAGCATAAAATGCCAGGACAGTTCAAATACCCCCAAATTACCCCTTTTTGAAAAGTAGACACCCAAAGCTATTTGCTGAGAGGCATATTGAGTCCATGGAGTATTTTATATTTTGCCGTACGTTTCAGGAAAGGTGAGATTTTTTTTTTTTTTTTTACACAAAGTTGTCACTAGAGTTGAGCGGACACCTGGATGTCCTTGTTCGGCCGAACTTGAAAAAAAAGTCCGGGTCTGTGTCCCGGACTTTTTCCAAACTTTACCCGGACACCAAACCCCATTGAAATCAATGGGGACCCGAAGTTTCAGGCCCTAAAATGTCTCTAAAACACCAATGGAAAAGGCTACAGTGCTGCAAATGGCAGCAAAACGTAGTTAAGAGCATGGCAAGTGCTCTGCAAACAAATGTGGATAGGGAAATAACTTAAAACAAAAAAAAAACAGAAAAATAAAACAATTTTCTTCATCTGTGAAGGGCGAGGCCCATATGGAGTAGGAGGGAGGTTGAGGAGGTGGTGGATGTGGCGGTGTATGTGGAAGCTGCAGTGGAGGGGGACGAGGTAGCCAACACTGCTTTTTTTCAGTCATTTTATATTAGGGTACACCCCAAAAGAGTGAGAAAGATCAAAAATATAACAATGGCTGGGTAAGGTCGGTATCCATCTCTATTCTGCACAAGGTACGGAAAAGTCCTGTGGGATCCATGCCTGGTTCATTTTAATGAACGTAAGCTTGTCCACATTGTCTCTGGACAGGTGGCTGTGCTTGTCTGTGATAACGCCCCCAGCTGTGTTAAATACACGTTCAGATAATACACTGGCTGCAGGGCACGCCAGCACCTCCAAGGCGTAAAGGGCAAGCTCAGGCCATGTGCCCAATTTGGAGACCCAGAAGTTGAAGGGGGCAGACCCGTCATTCACTACATGTAGGCGTGTGCACACATACTGCTCCACCATGTTGGTGAAATGCTGCCTCCTGCTAAGACGTTCCATATGAGCTGCAGGTGCTGCTGTTTGTTGTGGCGTGCTGACAAAGCTTTTCCACATTTCGGCCATGCTAACCCTGCCTTCTGAGGTGCTGGCGGTGCCCTGGTTGCATTGGCGACCTCTGCCTTGCCCTTGTGCTTCCACTGTGACCCCGCTGTCAGGTGGGAATGCCAGCAGCATCGCGTCTACCAGCGTGCGCTTGTACTCGCGCATCTTGCGATCACGCTCCAGTGAGTGAATTAAGGACGGTACGTTGTCCTTGTAACGGGGATCCAGCAGCGTGGCCACCCAGTAATCAGCACAAGTTAGAATGTGGGCAACTTGGAGGTCATTGTGGAAACACTGCAGCATGTAAGCGCTCATGTGTGCCAGGCTGCCCAGAGGCAATGAAAGGCTGTCCTCTGTGGGAGGTGTATCGTCTGTGTCCTCTGTATCCCCCCAGCCACGCACCAGTGATGGCCATGAGCTGGCCTGGGTGCCACCCTGCTGTGAACATGGTTCCATCTCCTCCTCCATCTCCTCATCCTTCAGAACTGTGCCCCTGCTGGACATTTGTGTACCTGGTGTTTGTTTGTGCAGGAACCCACCCTCGGAGCCACTTGCGAATGACTGCCCTGAAAGCCTTGGAAATGTTACCTCTTCATCATCCTCCTCCTCCTCATCCTGTGCCACATCCTCTTCCATCATCGCCCGAATCGTTTTTTGAAGGAGGCATAGAAGTGGGATAGTTAAGCTGACAACGGCGTCATCGGCACTGGCCATGTTGGTGGAGTACTCAAAACAGTGCAACAAGGCACACAGGTCTCGCATGGAGGCCCAGTTACTGGTGGTGAAGTGGTGCTGTTCCGCAGAGCGACTCACGCGTGCGTGCTGCAGCTGAAACTCCACTATGGCCTGCTGCTGCTCGCACAGTCTTTCCAGCATGTGCAAGGTGGAGTTCCACCTTGTGGGCACGTGACATATGAGGCGGTGAACGAGAAGGTCGAAGTTACGCTGCAGCGCTGACAGGTGAGAAGCAGCAGGGTGAGAACGCCGAAAGTGCGCACAGACGGCCCGCACTTTCTGCAGCAGCTCTGACATATCGGGGTAATTTTTAAGGAACCTCTGCACCACCATATTCAGCACATGCGCCAGGCAAGGGATGTGTGTCAAACCGGCTAGGCCCAGAGCTGCTATGAGATTTGGCCCGTTATCGCACACCACCAGGCCGGGCTTGAGGCTTGCTGGCAGCAACCACTCATTTGTCTGCTGTTCCATGCTCCTCCACAACTCCTGCGCGGTGTGTGTGGTTTTTCCCCCAAACTGGCAAGTTTTAAAACTGCCTGCTGTCGTTTACCCCTGGCTGTGCTGAAGTTGGTGGTGAAGGTGTTACGCTAAACGGATAAGGAGGTAGTAGAGGATGAGGAAGCGGAGTAGGAGGAGTTAGGAACAGGAGGCAAACTGAAGCGCCCTGCAATCCTCGGCGGTGGAAGGAGATGCACCAAACAAATTTAAAAAGGTGTATCTCACAAGTACCGATACAGACTATGCCGTAATTACATTTTTTACACTCCAAAAGGGTGTATATTGAATAGCGGAATAGAAAATTTTTTATAAAACGGTGTATCTCACACGTACAAACCCAGACTAGGCCCTGATTACAATTTTTTGTACCCTAAAGGCAGGATGAGGAGTAGGAGTTCGGAAGAGGCAGGAGGCAAACTGAAGCACCCTGCAATCCTCGGCGGTGCAAGATGCGCCCAAAAAAAGATTGCTATCCGCCTCAGGCCCATCCGCCACTGCATTTACCCAGTGTGCCGTTAGGGAGATATAACGCCCCTGACCGTGCTTACTGGTCCACGTATAGGTAGTTAGGTGGACCTTGGCACAGATGGCGTTGCGCAGTGCACATCTGATTTTTTTCCCCCACTTGGTTGTGCAGGGAAGGGATGGCTTGCCTGGAAAAGTAGTGGCGGCTGGGCACGACGTACTGTGGGACAGCCACCGACATAAGGCTTTTAAAACTGTCCGTCTCCACCAGACGGAATGACAGCATTTCAAAGGCCAAGAATTTTGAAATGCTGGCATTCAGGGCAAGGGATCGCGGGTGGGTAGGGGGGTACTTCCTCTGAAGTGTTTGGGAGATGGAAAGCTGAACGCTTCCACGGAACATTGTGGAGATGGTTGGTGACCCAGGTGGTGGTGTTGCTGACAGATCGTCTGTTTGCGGGGTGGCAGGTGCCGGTATCACTACAGAGGTGGATGAAGAGGCCGAGACTGCAGCAGAAGAGGAAGCAGGAGGAGCCAGAGACCTTTCTTGGTTTTGAAGGTGTCTACTCCACTGCAGCTCGTGCTTTGCATTTAGATGCCTGATCATGCAGGTTGTGCTCAGGTTGAGAAGGTTTATGCCTCGCTTCAGGCTCTGATTGCACAGGGTGTAAACCACTCGTGTCCTGTCATCAGCACATTTTCTGAAGAACTTCCACGCTAGAGAACTCCTTTGAGCTGGCTTTGGTGCGCTCGGGTCCTTGCTGCATTGGGCAGTAGCAGGCGTAGTGTCTAGGGCACGGCCGCTCCGCTTCTGCACCCTGCTCCCTCTTCTACTGTGCTGGTGGCTCTGTGCGACCACCGCCTCTTCCTCCAAACTACTCAGGTCACCTGCATGACCTTCATTCCATGTGGGGTCGAGGACCTCATCGTCCTCCACATCATCTTCCACCCAGTCTTCACCCCTGCCCTCCTTGTCGGTCTCCACAATTCTGAGTGCCGCAGCAGTTGGCACCTGCGTTTCGTCATCATCGGATACGTGCTGCGATGGTCCTTCCATGCACTTATCTTGGGAAATAAGTGGTTGGGCATCGCTGCACTCAATCTCTTCCACTTCTGGGGCAGGGCTAGGTGGATGGCCCAGGGAAACCCTGCTGACAGAGTCATCAAAAAGAAGAGACTGCTGCATAACTTGGGGCTCAGACTGCTTGCCTGATTTGCAAGAGGGTGAGGTGAAAGACGGTTGGACATCGGCTGCAGGTGCCAACTCTGACCTTTCTGCAGTAGACTGGGTGGGAGACAATGTGAAGGAACTGGAGGCACTGTCAGCAGCAAACCAATCTACTATCTCCTCTACTTGTTCTTGCCTCAACACTTGTAGAGGCGCATGATGCCCTACCAAATACTGCTGCAGGTTCTGTCGCCTACTCACACTTGAGGAAGGTGTTTCACTTGTGCGTGTAGCTGGCACAGATCGACCACGTCCTCTCCTTGCAACAGGAGCTCTACCAGCAGCACCATGGCCCCTATTTGACGGTCTCCTCATATTTCTGTAATTTATGATCTTGCCCTAGAAAGGTGTTTATTGAATAGCGGAACAAAGCAACAACAGTATCGCACGGGTGTATCTCAGTCAAATATGCAAACTATGCCGCAATTTAATTTTTTTTACCCCAAAAGGGTGTTTATTAAATAGCGGAATAGAAAAACAGTATACAAATACAACGGGTGTATCTCAGTCAAATATGCAAAGTATGCCACAATTTTATTTTTTTTCACCCCAAAAGGGTGTATATTGAATAGCGGAATAGAAAAAAAACAGTGTATCTCACACGTACAAACACAGACTAGGCCCCGATTACAATTTTTTGTACCCTAAAGGGAGGATGAGGATGAGGAAGAGGAGTAGGAGGAGTTTGGAACAGGAGGCAAACTGAAGCGCCCTGCAATCCTCGGCGGTGGAAGGAGATGCGCCAAACAAATTTAAAAGGTGTATCTCACACGTACCGATACAGACTATGCCGTAATTTAATTTTTTACACTCCAAAAGGGTGTATATTGAATAGTGAAATAGGAAAAATTTTATAAAACAGTGTATCTTACACGTACAAACCCAGACTAGGCCCCGATTACAATTTTTTGTACCCTAAAGGCAGGATGAGGATGAGGAGTAGGAGGAGTTCAGAACAGGCAGGAGACAAACTGAAGCACCCTGCAATCCTCGGCGGTGTAAGATGCGCCCAAAAAATTGGAAAGGTGTATCTCACACATACCGATACAGACTATGCCGCAATTTAATTCTTTTTACCCCAAAGGGTGTAGATTGAATAGCGGAATAGAAAATATGATATCAAAAGGTGTATCTCGACTTCCGGTTCCGGCGCCCATGTAGGAAGCAGCGCGGGACATAGGCTCCGGGACTAACCTTCTATTAATCGGCATTTATAGCCCAATCGAGCCTAAAACGCTGCCTACCACCCACGGCGCACCTCGGGGACCGAGCGACTATGGACAAATTCCTCCATCAAATCTCAAATCCAGGCCGCGGCTTCACTTGCGGCCTCCAGCGAAGCGGCCATGGAGGACGCCGCTCCCATTCAGACCTCCACCACACCCAATCCTCCATCGCATCCCATACCGGAGGCACAAATAGTAACCCTGGCACAAGCGGTGGCCTCTCTTTTGTCCCCAACAATTAAGGATGCCGTGGACAAGGCCGTCTCTGAGGGGATCTCACAGCTCCGGAAGGAGCTCGGCGACCATGCCCATAGACTGACAGACATGGAACACAGGATGTCTGACCTGGAGGATGAATTGCAGGGATCTTTTGCCCTGGACCAGCAAGCCAGGCAGACACAAAGGTACCTACTTGAAAAGGTGGACGACTTAGAGAACAGGTCCAGACGAAATAATCTACGGATTATAGGGCTGCCTGAAACATTTGGCGCCGACACTCTCTGTGACCTGGTCTCCATTAGGCTGCCCCAAGCCCTGGGGATCCAGTCAGCCTGCTCGGTGGAACGAGCCCACCGCCTGGGAGCCCCTTCCAACGACAGACGCACTCCTAGAGCGGTGATAGTGCGCTATCTCAACTACATGGACAGACAAAATATCCTGAAGTCTTTCCGCAACGCAAAAAATCTGCAAGTCGACAGCCACAAACTGTTAATTTTCGCCGACTACTCCCAGGAGGTTTCCCGCGGCAGGAAAGCATTCCAGCCCATTTGCCAGGCTCTGTTCCACAAATCTGTGAAATTTACTTTGGCTTATCCTGCCACTCTACGCCTCACGGACTCTGCTGGAGAACAGAGAACAGAAATCCTTTACCACCCCGGATGAGGCCTGTCAATTCATACAGTGCCATTACCACATCACCCTGGACCCACCCTCTACGCCTTCTCCCCAGCGCCCTCAAGGTACAAAGGAGCAACGGAGTCCAAGAAGAGACCCAGCCAAACGACAACGAGTGTCCGGCCCAGTCTTTCGCCAGAGGAATCGCTGAATGTGAATTGAAGGTGCCCTAAGGGCTCATCGCATGTGGTTATGTTAGCTTGCAACGCGCATATCCTGTGTTCACCCCAGGACCTAGGCAGCCGGCCTAGTGGTAACTATAAGTTGCTCATGATTGCACATGATGTTAACACACCAGGTTATGCTATGTTGTAATATGCTTCAAACGATCCCTTCGGGGGGGCGCTGTTGTGGGCGGACATTTTCACTGCCTGCAATGGCGCACCGTGAAGTGTAATGTTTGCACGGTTGTGCACAAACTATGTTTACAGTCGTTGTTATACTGATTGAAGGTATGACTAGTTACTTTAAGGTTATGGTTTCTCTCTTGATCACCATGCGGCCGCTCGGCCCGCACAACTTTACCGGTATGAGACGGTGTACCACATGGAAGTGCGGGTCCTCCCCATCTCTACGGATCCTGCGCAGCGTGACACTTCAATGTACGCTTGACTATCCTTCCAGGCGGGCTACTCGGCTGCATCCCAGTAACGCTGTCCTATGCGTGTGCGATCACACATGAGGAAAAAAGAGAAGTTCGAGAACTTTTTTTGCTACCCCCACCCCTGTCACCCCATTGCCCCTTTTGAACTTTCCTTGCTGACCCTAGTTACCTCACTGACACCTGCATCTACCAGGATCACGTTAGACATACTGCCTGTCACTCCCCACGCATCTGTACCAAATAGCACACTAATAGCTCACATTCTTCAGAACATTGATCAGCTCCCTTTGCATTCTTCATGGATCCCGCCATGAGCGTGATCTCATGGAACGTCAAAGGCCTCAGGTCCCCCAATAAGAGAATGGCGGTTCTCAGACACTTGAAACGTCTGAGAGCCAACATCGCGGTCCTTCAGGAAACACACCTCGAAGCAAAGGACTTCTACCGCATGCGCAAACTATGGGTTGGGCAGGTTATAGGTTCCCCGGCAGTCAAGGGCAAAG
This sequence comes from Pelophylax lessonae, assembly GCF_965119305.1. Lineage (NCBI taxonomy): Eukaryota > Metazoa > Chordata > Amphibia > Anura > Ranidae > Pelophylax > Pelophylax lessonae. The sequence goes on from NC_138776.1 coordinate 226,028,816, forward strand.
CAGGCGTCCTGATCCTCATTAACAAAAACCTCCCCACCACACTGATTTCTTCTGTCACAGATACTGATGGACGGGTGGTGGTCGCACGACTAGCGACCGCCCGGCGTGAATGGGTGCTCGCAGGCATCTACGCTCCCAACAGTTCATCGGAACCCTTCCTCCACTCGGTCACGCGCAAACTAGCCCCGTTTATACATCTCCCCCTTCTAGTGGCTGGGGACTTCAATCTCCTTATGCACCCTACCGAGGACAGGTCATCGGGGAAAGGCCCCCTTGTATCCCATCCTCCACGGGGTTCCTCACTGCTGAGCAACTTCGTGGACGGTTTGCATCTCACGGACGTATGGAGACTAAATAACCCTGAGGGTAAAGAATACTCCTTTTTCTCCCCTCCCCACCAAACGCTGACCAGAATCGACTATATCTTTGCTAATCCTTCTATGCTCCCCTTCACGGTACTACCTTGCATACATGACATAGCGGTATCAGACCATGCCCCTGTTTCGGTGAAACTAACGTATTCGCAAACAGCAGCTACCCATTGCTGGAAATTTCCATCCTTTCTGGCTAAAGACCCGGGAATCTCCTCTCTCATCAGGGATGCCTGGTCTGAATTTCTTTCCACTAATGATTCGCCCGGGGTCTCTCCCACCCTCCTTTGGGAGTCTGGGAAAGCAGTGCTCAGAGGCCGCATCCTCTCGTATGCGGCAGCATATAAGCGGAACATAGCCAAAGAATACGTGGCGACCAGCTCCCTGCTGAGAGACGCTCAATCGGCATTACACGCTTGCAATTCGGCTGAGAATAGGGACCGCTGGCGAAAAGCCAAAGCTACTTTTGATGACTGGGCTGAGAGGCAGGAACGACTTTATAAATCCCACCAGGACTGGAAATACCATTATTACGGAAATAAACCAGGTAAATTGCTGGCATCTCTGTGTAGAGGACCTTCACCCCGACACAGGTATCCGCCCTCAAGGACACCGACGGCAAAAAAGTCCAGGACCCCCGAGATATAAATAGGGTTTTTACACAATTTTATCAGACCTTATACAGCCATGAACCCATGAACGAGGCAGTGGCCTCGGACTGGCTCTCGAAAGTATCACTTCCCCGAATCACTAAGTCGCAATTGTCTCAATTAAATGCGCCCCTCACCTTGGAGGAAGTCCTAGCAGCAATCAAATCCCTCTCTCCCGGCAAATCCCCCGGCCCTGACGGGTATACCCCAGAATTCTACAAACTAGCGGTGAACTCGGTAGCCCCAACGCTACAGGCAATGTATAATTACATCCTTGACGGCAACCCGTACCTTCCCACAGGTCACCAGGCACACATCAAACTTATTTACAAAAAAGGTAAAGACCCTACGGAACCGGGCTCCTACAGACCAATTTCACTTCTAAACGTAGACTTCAAAATGCTATCAAAGCTAATGGCTGACAGACTGGCGTCTATCATGCCTTCTCTGATTCATCCTGTGCAATAGGGGTTCACCAAAGGCAGGTCTGCCACCTCCAACATTAGGAAAGTCCTTCTCGCTCTTGAGGCATCCAAAGCCGACCCGACCACGGAAGCCGCTATTATAACCCTTGATGCCGAGAAGGCTTTTGATAATGTAAACATTCAATGGCTGGATCGAGTGCTCACTACGGCAGGGTTCACGGGCAGATTTCTGCATTTAATCAGAATGATGTATGCCCAGCCGGTGGCTCAGGTGGTGATAGCGGGCATAACCTCTCAGCCGTTCCGATTATTCAAGGGGACGAGACAGGGATGCCCGCTCTCCCCATTGTTTAACCTAGATCTTGAGCCGCTGTCTAGACTCCTGCTGTCCCACCCCGACCTTCACGGCATCAAAGTTGGCAATGAGGAAGTACGTATCGCCATGTTTGCGGATGACGTGTTGATCTTCACATCTGATCCAGGTCAAGATCTTCCAGTGATCCAGGCAATATTTGCCGAATATCGTTTGTGCTCGGGCCTCCGCATAAATTTCCACAAGAGCGAGATTCTGCCATTAAACACCACACGTACCCCAATATTGGCCGATTCCACAAAACTCTGTATAGCTACACAGCACATTACCTACCTAGGGGTTAAAATAGGCCGCTTCCCCCACTCAATATACCAACTAAACTACACGCCGGTCATAGACAAGATGCTAACAGAACTTAAGACCTGGTCGGGGTTACCCCTCTCGTTCGTGGGCAGATGCCATTTATACAAGATGGCCACTTTCCCAAAATTACTGTACCCGCTGCAGACAATACCCCTACTGTTGAAACACAGTGATGTGACACGGTTGCACAAAGGGCTCTCGAATTTCATCTGGCAGGGCAAGAGGCCCCGGATCTCTCTCAACAAGCTGCACTTACCTAAAAAGGAAGGGGGGGGTGGATCTGCCTAATGCGAGAATTTATAACCTGTCTTGCCTCATGAGAGGATGCCTAGATTGGATAAGTAGGGAATCCCGCTACACTAATTATTCGCTGGAAACACAAATGGTGTACCCGCATGACCTGACTGCTCTGCTGCACTGTGGGACGGGGGATCTCCCACCATCTCTCCGCAACAATATACTAATTAGAGACACGGTGGCCGCATGGCGGGAGGTGAGGAAGAAACTGGGCTCTCCCCAACGTCTCTCACGACATTTACCCATTCACCGTCACCCTGGCTTCCCACAGGCGCAGCAGCACTCGGTCTATGCATTGTGGTCCCGGCGAGGGATAACACTATTATCGCAGCTCTTTGACATGAGTACTGGGCGTCTAAGTTACCAATTTTTTGCTGAAAAGTACGATTTACCGAAGGGTCATTATCTATACTTTAGACAATGTATAAGCTTTGTTAGTGGCATCTGCAATACGCCTCACAAACGCTTTCGTTTGAACTTGGTGGACACTTGGCTTGATCAGGGTAAACACAGGATATCGCAACTATATAAACCTCTCCATCAGGAGCTTTTTCAGAAATTAACTCACACCATCGCCAAGTCCTGGAACAAAATGCTCAACTCGACAAGCTCAAACCAAAGCCCTTCAGGGTTACATGTGCACCAGGCGCTATGTCATATGTGAGTTCTGGAGAGAACAACAGTTTAAGATACTTCATGGAGCTTATTACCCACACATCCGCTGGTCCAAGGATGTGGTGCACCACTTATGCACGTTGTGTAAAGATCGTTATCCATCGCTGCTATACAAACTCTGGCTATGCCCTCTAGTGTCCTCGTTTTGGGACAAAGTAATACGATACATTGCAAGAGTGACTGGGGTGACACTCCCAAAAGACGTATACCTTATGGTGTTCAATTACATGGACGGTTCGGTCGCAGGGGGCTCTAAGGCATTCAGAGGGCTCATCTCAATTTACAAACCTTGGATAGTTACCTGCCTCATGCTGGCACGCAGGTTGATTTTACGTCACTGGATACTGGATGTCGGAGTTTGCTCCCACTATTGAGGAACTAATGACTGATCTAACTGCTTTGAAGAACACCGAACTGGTGGGCACCACCAAAAACCCTTGTCTGCCTGGAACCGTAAAGCCGAACAAGTGGAATCTGAATTCCCATGCCCTTACTTCCACTGCGGGACTGCTACACACTCCCAAGATCTAACCTGAGCCCTCTATACTACCTTGGTGGACTGGTGCAAGCCTCAGACAAACAGTCACACTAATCGCGCAGAAATTAGGACAGGTATTGCTAGGACTCGAGCTACACAGTTATCTGCTGGGTTAAATCGGATGCTTACAGATAGATAACTATTTGATGTTTATTGTTAAACCTATTATATATAAGGTAAACCAAACAAATGCCACAGGCAGGTGTCTTACCCCCCCCCCCCTCCTTCCTGCTCAACGCCCCTACCTCCCCCTCCCTCTGCTGTTCCTCCATTCCCCCACCCCCCCCTCACCCCCATGCTTCTCATCCTCTTCCCAGTGCCCTACGTCTTCAATTTCCTCTTCCCCCATCTGACTCACCCTATCCTCCCTTTCTCCCTTCCCTCTCTGTTTAAGGTGAAAAATTGTATGGTACAGGTTGAATTGTATATGATACTCTGAATTCTGAAATTCCTCGACATTTTGTTTCGTGATACCAGAGCACCCTACTTATGCTGTGTGCGCCTAGCGTACGATGTTTTATGATATGAGCCTTGTTTATGTTGCTCATCACATGTATTTCTATTTCTGTAAGGAGTTGAATTTCAATAAAATATTATTAAAAAAAAAAAAAAAGGTGCATCTCACACGTACAGACCCAGACTAGGTCCGATTACTATTCTTTGTACCATAAAGGCAGGATGAGGAGTAGGAGGAGTTCGGAACAGGAGGCAAACTGAAGCACCCTGCAATCCTCGGCGGTGGAAGATGCGCCCCAAAAATTTGGAAGGTGTATCTCACACGTACCGATACAGACTATGCCGCAATTTAATTCTTTTTACCCCAAAGGGTGTAGATTGAATAGCGGAATAGAAAATATGATATCAAAAGGTGTATCTCACACGTACAGACCCAGACTAGGTCCAGATTACTATTCTTTGTACCATAAAGGCAGGATGAGGAGTAGGAGTTCGGAACAGGAGGCAAACTGAAGCACCCTGCAATCCTCGGCGGTGGAAGATGCGCCCCAAAAATTTGGAAGGTGTATCTCACACGTACCGATACGGACTATGCCGCAATTTAATTATTTTACCCCGAAGGGTGTAGATTGAATAGCGGAATAGAAAATATGATATAAAATTGGTGATTTTTCAATAGCACATGTGAACACAGCAGTGTCTTATGTCACGGTCAGCTCAGTCAGCAGCAAGCAGGCTATGAATTGGGGAAAAAAAAAATTCCCCTTTTACTTGTAGTAAAATATAGTTGATGAACGCTGCACACAACTGACTGATAAAAATAGATTTTTTTTCTCCCTCCTCCTCCTCCTCAGTGGGCTCAAGTGAGGGCAAAAAGATCGTTCACTGCACCACCCCCCACACAGCAAAATCGATGTAGACTGTCCCTGCCTAATCTCTGCAGCCTGTCCCTAAAATGCTCAAATAACTTTCCCTGCCTACACTCCGACCTGTCCCTGCATTCTTTTCGGACACAATTTTTCACTGTCTGTCCCTAATCAGCAGCCAGCAGGTATGATGTGTGCTCTCTCCTTAATACTACAGCAGAATGACGCACCGCGCTGTGACTCGAACTTATAAAGACATGGGTCACATGCTTCAGATGGCCAATCACAGCTACTAATACATTAGTAGGCATGGCTGGGATGGCTTAAGGCACACCAGTTAAACGCTTGTTGATTGGCTGTTGAAAGCCCGCCATTAAAAGCGCGCCATTACATACAAAACAGGAAATAAAATGAAACAAAAATCCAATTATTCGGTACGTGTTCGCTCAACACTAGTTGTCACTAAATGATATATTGCTCACGCATGCCATGGGTATATGTGAAATGACACCCCAAAATATATTCTGCTGCTTCTCCTCCTGAGTACAGGGATACCACATGTGTGAGACTTTTTGGGAGCCTAGCTGTGTACGGGACCCCGAAAACCAATCACCACCTTCAGGTTTTCTAATGGCCTAAATTGTGCATTTTACTTCCGCACTACCTGTCACAGTTTCGGAGGCTCTGATATTTCAAGATAGCACAAAACCCCCACAAATGACCCCATTTTGCAACGTAGACACTCCAAGCTATTAGCTGAGAGGCATGGTGAGTCCCCATGTGTGAGACTTTTTGGTAGTCTAGCCACGTACAGGACCCCGAAAACCAATCACCACCTTCAGGCTTTTCAAGGGCGCAAATTGTTGATTTCACTCCTTACTACCTATCACAGTTTTGAAGGCCATGAAATGCCGAGATAGCACAACCCCCCCCCCCCCCCCCAAATGACCCCATTTTGAAAGTAGACGCTCCAAGCTATTTGCGGAGTGGCATGGTGAGTATTTTGAAATAAAAGTGGTCTGGTGCGCTAAACAAATATGGTGCTAAACAACATTTATGTGATACCAACGATCTTCCCAATGGTGTTATAGCAATCAACAATAATATAAAAACCAATAAAATAAATTGCAAAAATTCAACAAAACAAAGTCCTCAGTGCAAAATCCGTGTTGTGAATGCAAAATAAATTATAAAGTCAATGTGCAGATTCCAGTGATAAATAAATCCAAAAGTTAAAGGTCCAATTAGTGCACAGTGACACGCATAGGATTCCCACCACCTTCAGGATTAGCCTCTTACCAGCTGGTAAAGAATAAATGGCGGAATGTATTGACACCTTAAGATTATAGCACCCCGGCAACATGGAGGAAAGATAACACTCCTATATACCCCTATAGCTGGAAACAGATGCAATAGCCTCTTACCAGATGTAGATATACACTAGCATGTGTAACTCCTATATTAGGGTCTTCCCCATCCTGGTTCCAAGGGATGCCGGGATCTTATAAATACTGCCCTCTTCTTAACCGCCCCGCAGATGTACTCATGCAGAAATTGGAAAGAAAGAAAAGGACCAATAGTGCATTATCCTAATTACTTTATTGTTAAAATAAGAGTTGCACTTACATGTGTGCAATAGGAAGTCGGCTTGTGTCTATCAAATGCTCACGGCCGCCTGATGAGATTCTTAAAAAAGACCTTACCTTTTCATACAAGAAAAAACTGGAACAAATTATTAACAAAGGCTTTACAAATGGTATTATTAATAAAAAGGAGAAGGATTTTTTGGTACCTCTATCTCCTAGAATACCAAAGATTTACTATCTTACTAAGATACATAAAAGCCTCACTAAGCCACCTGGAAGACCTATAGTAAGTGGCATTGATTCCATAACCTCAAGAATTGGAAAATATGTGGATTTCTTTTTACAACTGCTTGTTCGGGAAACTCCAGCTTACTTAAAGGATATGCCTCAATGTATTAGGGAAATAACTCAGCTGAAAGTAGAGGGAGACGTTTTACTTGTCACTGCGGATGTAGCATCACTATATACAGTAATCCCTCATCATATAGGCTATGAGGCGGTCAGCGTTTTTTTGGATCTAAATTACGAAATCCCACTCAAGCAAAAGAAATTCATTCTTGAGCTTCTAACTTTTGGCATGGAACACAATTATTTCTACCATGGAAACAACTATTATCTCCAACGTAAAAGTGTGGCTATGGGGGCCAAGTTTGCCCCCAGTCTAGCCAACCTGTTCATGGCTCTGTGGGAGGACAGAAATATTTTTTCCAGCAGAGGCAGGGAGTTCATTTTATGGAGGCAATATATTGATGATGCCCTGTTCGTATGGAAGGGAGATGTGGATTCCCTACATCAGGGGCAGACTGGCAACCTTCGGCCCAGGGGGCAAGTACAAACCAGAGGCCCATGGTGCAGCGACTTGGCCCCCTCCCACTCTCCCTCTTCCCTACCTCCTCCTGACCCCAATTCCAAGCTGAAGCCCTGCTCCAGATACTCTCTACTTACGGGCTGAATCTGGGTTCCCGACCTGGCCAGCAGGGGGCGGGTTTGGGGGAGCTGGGACAGCTCGGTCGGGGCTGGCCGGGGGAGAAGAGTCTTCAGTGGGGCATGGAACCGGCTTCTGCTCAGACACAGCTTACACCATCCATGCTGGGGGGGGGGTTAGTAGTTCTGTGCTTTGTCCTTGTCTTCATCCCGCACTCAGTAGGTCAGCGATGGGGACTTTTTACTTCTCTTCACCAGGAATCCTTTAGGCATGTCTGTGGCAGAAGCAGTGCAGCCTTTTTACAGGGCACCAGAGCGGCCCAGGGGGCAATTGCCCCCCTGCCCCCTGGCCCAGTCCTCCCCTGCCCTACATGTATTCATGGAACACCTCAACTGTAACAGTTGGGGCATTAGATTCACCTATGAATACAGCCAATCTTCTATTAATTTTCTTGATTTGACAATTTTCAGAAGAGGGACAGGTTTTTATACCAGATCCTACTTTAAGCCGACGGACAGGAATGGGTTCATATCACTTGAAAGTTGTCACCATCCTACATGGTTGAGAGCGATACCGAAGAGCCAATTCAGAAGGATAAGAAGAAATTGTATGGAAAATTCTGATTTTCAACAGCAGGCTCAAGTGTTGAAGCAATGCTTTGTAGAAAAAGGCTATGATCCTTATGAATTGGAGGAAGCTATCCAAAGAACAGCAAATTTGGAACAGAAGGAATTGGTAGTACAGAAAGAAAAGTCTACTTTGAATGAGAATAATCAAATATTTGAATATATTTTACCACCAAATTTTCCAGTCATAAACATTTGCGGGGTGTTACAAGGAGATAAAATATTAGGACCTGTGCTCCCTGCAAAGCCCCAAATGATTTATCGCAAGGCACAGAACTGTAACGCTCTGCTATTTATAATTACGGGGTTTGGATCTTCAGCTGCAGGAAACCACTCAGTAGTATTGCAGAGATTATGTTAAGTCACCCGACTTAACTCTCTTTACTCATCACAGTGGTTGTAAAAATGTTTCTGGACACACAAAGCACAAATGCTAGCAGAAGCACAGTAGATCAATAATATGCAGCAGTGTGAGTAGCAGGTAGTAATGGGTGAATACACAAACTAGTAGTTAAGCACATAAATTAGCAAGCAGACATTACAAGGGAATGTATCCTTCTTGGAATGCAAAGTGCATGTAAGCAGAGTAGAGGTGTAATAATGATAGTAGCAATGGTATTGAAATGGGGTCCCCTGTGGGGTACTTATCAGTAGTGGCAATCTTTGCAGCGGCAAGCAGGGTTCAGGAGAGGAGAATGGCAGAAGATGGTAGGAGATGCTCCGGTCGGATGGGCAAGTCAGCGGTGCGGGGTCACTCTGTAGGCACAGTAGAGATGTCAGGTAAGGCTACTGCTATGAGCGGTTGCACGAACAAGTTGTTTGTGCAAACCGCTAGTTGAAATAGGCGCCTTGAGCGGCGCCTGAGAATGACGTCACGCGCGACGTCAACCGTTACCACGCCCACATGCATTCCACCTGACCGAGGGGTGGAACGCAAACAGGAAGAAGTCCGGAATTAAAAAGGAACTCCAGGATTCTTACAAGAACCTAAAAGAGATTATAGACCGAAAACCTGTTGAGAAACCACTCAATGTGAAGTTTTTTCCAGATATGAAAGGGTTCTTTCCATGCAAAAACTGCAAAATTTGCGGAGGCTAAAACCATCAGAACCAGTAAATTTAGTTCCATGGTTACCAACAAAGAATATAAGATACAAAACTTCATCTCGTGTCACACTAAAGGGGTGGTGTATCTCCTTAAATGCGAGTGCGGCCAACAATACGTTGGAAGAACTATCAGGACCGCCAGCATAAGAATAGGAGAACACCTAACCAATATCCGAAAAGGTTTGGAGGGACATAGTGTCTCAAAACATTTTGCATGATGCCATCATAAGGATCCCACCAACCTAGAGATCCTTGTCATTGAGAAATATGTCCCACATTGGCGAGGAAGTAATTTAAAAAGATCCATATCTCGCCGTGAGACATTTTGGATCTATGAATTAAAGTGTTTCAGACCATTGGGACACAACATTGAGTGGGATATCAATGCCCACATCAATAATAGTTAACCCATTTTATTCACAACCTTCTATATATAATTATTTTAAATTATCCATAAAATCTTTTTAATGTTTTAACATTTTGTGTTTTAATAATTTTATAATTATATTTATTTAATCCTACCAGTGAAAGTATATAGAAGTTAATGCATATATTGTGATTGGTACGTGTTGCCCCCACCTGCATGCATATTTTGTATTTCTGTAGCAGTGTGGAATAGGAGGGATGGACTTCCGGTGTCAACACTATACCGATAACATTACACTTGGTGGGATATACAACAGGCCAATATTCATAAAGAAGTGCCTGTATTTTTCAGATAATCAATTATGGGATAATTATATTGTGATTAGTTTAAGGTTTACTATAAAGTTTTTTATACCTAAATTCCGTGGAGGAAGTAGGACAAATGAGCGTCCCAGATGACCACATTCGATTTGTTGAGGCACCGGAAGTACTATTCTCGTAACGATACAAAAAGGCGGAAGTGACGGCGCAGGTACCCTCCTTTCTCGGTTGATGCCCTGTTGGGGGGGAAACGCGTCATAGAGGCGCCACACCATCACAACCTACAGCCGCGGTACGCACTGCAAGCAGCTGCGAGCATTTGATAGACACAAGCCGGTTTCCTATTGCACACATGTAAGTGCAACTCTTATTTTAACAATAAAGTAATTAGGATAATGCACTATTGGTCCTTTTCCTTCATTCCGATTTCTGCATGAGTACATCTGCGGGGCGGTTAAGAAGAGGGCAGTATTTATAAGTTCCCGGCATCCCTTGGAACCAGGATTGGGAAGACCCTAATATAGGAGTTACACATGCTAGTGTATATCTACATCTGGTAAGAGGCTATCGCATCTGTTTCCAGCTATAGGGGAATATAGGAGTGTTATCTTTCCTCCATGGTGTCGGGGGGCTATAATTTTAAGGTGTCAATACATTCAGCCATTTATTCTTTACCAGCTGGTAAAAGGCTAATCCTGAAGGTGGTGGGAATCCTATGCGTGTCACTGTGCACTAATTGGACCTTCAACTTTTGGATTTATTTATAACTGGAATCTGCACCTTGACTTTATAATTTATTTTGCATTCACAACACAGATTTTGCACTGTGGACTTTGTTTTGTTGAATTTTTGTAATTTATTTTATTGGTTTTTATATTATTGTTGATTGCTATAACACCATTGGGAAGATCGTTGGTATCACATATATGTTGTTTAGCATCCTATCTGTTTAGCGCACCAGACCACTTTATTTCAACACATTTTGTTCCAAATCAGGTATTTGGATTATTGGTAGCAGCTTCACATTTATTTATCAGCGCACCCATTTCACTTTTCAATGGTGAGTATTTTGCAGCTCATTTATTTTGGAAAATGAAGAAAAAAGGAAAGCATTTTTTTCCCTCTTTTTTTCAATTTCCAAAACTTTGTGACAAAAAGTGAGATCTGCAAAACACTCAACACGACTCTCTGCTAATAGCTTAGGGTGTCTACTTTCCAAAATGGGGTCATTTGGGGGGGGGGGGTGGTTTGTGCTATCTTGACATTTCAGGGCCTCCGAAACTGATAGGTAGTGAGGAGTAAAATCATAAATTTACGCCATTAGAAAACCTGAAGGTGGTGATTGGTTTTCGGGGGCCCGTACACAGCTAGGCTCCCAAAAAGTCTCACACATGTGGTATCCCTGTACTCAGGAGAAGCAGCAGAATGTATTTGGGGTGTCATTCCACATATACCCATGTCATGTGTGAGAAATGTATCTTTTAGTGACAACTTTGTGTTAAAAAAAAAAAAATGTAATTTTCCCAAAACTTGTGGCAAAATATAAAATATTTCATATACTCACCATGCCTCTCAGCAAACAGCTTGGGGTGTCTACTTTCCAAAATAGGGTCATTTGGGGGGGGGGGGGTTTGTGGTATCTTGACATTTCAGGGCCTCCTAAACCGTGATAGGTAGTGAGAAAATGCAATGAAAAATGTACGCCCTTTGAAATTCTGAAGGTGGTGATTGGTTTTCGGGGTTCCCGTACACAGCTAGGCTCCCAAAAAGTCTCACATATGTGGTATCCCTGTACTCAGGAGAGGCAGCAGAATATATTTTGGGGTGTAATTACATACATACCCATGGCATGCGCGAGCAATATATAATTTCAATGACAACTTTGTGTTTGTCATTTTTCAAACACCTGTGTGTAACGCTCTTGCGTTTTTGTAGTAGGCTGGATTTGCAGCTGCAGAATCTCCACTCAGTAGTCATGTAGAGATGTGTTGAATAACCAGATCCAACTCTCCAGACTCATCACTGTGGGCCCGTCAGCTTCAGCATACAGATATACACACACTCAATAAGATGTTCCTGGAGTGATAGGATGTATATGATAGTATGAAGGTGATGTGCTGAAGGGACAGGTGTGAACAGTGACAGAGATGGTAAGCACTTGATAGAAATGTTCAGGAGAGTATTAGATGGTATTTAGGTAGAATGCAGATAGGTTAGTAATCGAGTATGGTAACCGGTGGTAAGGACAGCAGATGACAAATACAGGATAGGCTAACCCAGTGCAAGGATAGATGGTAGTAGACTCAAGAGCTAGTAATCTATGTAACAGTGCAGATGATAGAATTAGTATGCATAGATAGTAACAGTCCTTAATGTGCAGAGGTAGGTAGTGTAAGTTAGGTTATGGAGGATTCCCCTGTGGGGTACTTATCACTAGTAAGGTTAGTAGTAGAGGGGTCCAGTAGTGAGGGAGTGATCCGGTAGCGAGATACAGGGATCAGTAGCGAGGTTCCGGTCTGTTCCAGGTAAAAGCAAATAGCTGGAGGTTCCGGCAGCGAGACAAGCTTGTAAGCATGTAGACACACAGGCACATAAACACAGGCACATTGAACGAACAACGTGAGAGAGAACGCCGGCGGTTGAAATAGCCGCTCAGAGCGGCGCTCGCCGATGATGTCATCCGTCTTAAAGGTGTATGCGTACCACCTAATTAGAAAGGTGGAACGCATATTGAAAGGAAATGGAAATTAAGGGTACCAGAGGTACCAGAATCTTACTGTGACAAAAAATTAAATAAATATTCAATGAGCTCAACATGCCTCTCAGGACATTCCTTAGGATGTCTACTTTCCAAAAAGTGGTAATTTGGGGGGGGGGGGGGGTTGTACTGCCCTGCCATTTTAGCACTTCATGAAATGAGATAGGCAGTCAGAAGGTAAAAGCTGCATATATTTCAGTATTTACACCATAGTTTGTAGACGCTATAACTTTTGCGTAAACCATTAAATATACACTCATTGAGATTTTTTTGTCAAAGACATGTAGCTAAATACATTTTGGCCAAAATATATGACATATATTGAGTATATTGGATATTTTTTAAAAGACAGAGTTGAAAATTAAATTTTTTCGCTATTTTCTTATTAATATCGTAAAAAATAAAGCGCAGAGATGATCAAATACCACCAAAAGAAAGCTCTGTTTGTGAGAAAAAAAGGACGTAAATTTCATTTGGATACAGCATTGCATGACCGTGCAATTGTCAGTTAAATTTACGCAGTGCCAAGTTGAAAAATGGGGCCTGGTCTTTGAGCAGCCAAATCCTCCGGGGCTTAAGTGGTTAAAGGGGACCCACTGACAATATGATAGAATCTCATTAAACACAAAATCGCTTTAGGTCTGATTTGAGTAGAAGCAAAGTAAGGTTTATAGTTGCTACATTTAATCATAGCCCTGACAGTTAAGGCTGATAATTAGTTACATAGTAGTTGAGGTTGAATAAAGACAATAGTCCATCCAGTTCAACCTGCGTAGGTGTGAATCATTTCCCATACCTCGGAATGTTTTTATCCTTGAGGTATGTCCAAGAGTCTTTTAAAAGTAGCCATACTTCCTGCAGTTACTTCCGTTTCTGGTAGAGAATTCCACAGTCTTGTAGCCCTTACTGTAAAAAACCCCCTGCGTAGCCTGAGGTTAAAACGCTTCTCTAATCGCATTGTATGGCCTCAGGTCCTCATGCATTCCTTGTGACTGAATAGTTTTTTCTATGCTCTTATCACCATTGAAGTATTTGTATATTGCTTTTGTCAAGATGAAAATATATCGAGGACTCTTAAAGACTTTTATATTATGTATTCATGTATCAGTATAGCAGTCTAGAGTCCCCTTTTAATCCCTGAATATATTTAAACATCGTAGTTTCAGAAATTCAGTCTTTAGTCTAATTATGTTGTCTTTATTATGAATATGTGTCAACTATAACATGAGATGTCCGGCCAAGAGAACTTCCCTAACTTTCCGGAATAACAGATAAACAAATATATATTGGCTTAGATAATGATAGTTCCAGTAACCGGCCATTAATTGCATATTATCCATCATTTTTAATTGTCATATACCCTTCCTGCTCCTAGAGCAAGATGACCAAGAACTTTGCTAAATAATCAACAAAGGCTGTATTATGGCTGTTATTGAAATATTGTGTAATCTTGTATGACTATGTTTTTACTGTGATAACTCCCTATAAAAGGATGTATCAAAAATGTATATGGCATCACATTCTCTATTTCTGTATGAGATGTGGTTCTTGCGCATGTAATCTCAGTAAAGCTTACCTGAACAGATGCAAACCTGATTGGCGTAGATTATTTCATGGCTCAAACTTAACATTTGAACCTAACATGAAATTAACACTATCATGTCCCCTCTCAGGTGTCTCTTCTCCAGGGAGAACAACTCAAGCATTTCTAAATGCTCTTCATAATTAAGGTCCTCTAATCCCCAAATAAGTTTTGTTGCCCTTCTCTGCACTCTCTCCAGCTCCAGCACATCCCGTCTGAGGACTGGTGACCAGAACTAAACAGAATACTCCAGAAGTGGTTGGACCAGTGAGTTATAAATTGGAAGGATTATTATAGTTTTGTCTCTGGAATACATCCCCTTCCTTATGCATTCAAATATTGTGCCGGCTAAGTCTATCCGCTATTGCTAAGTCTATCCGCTACTAAGACTCCCAGATCTTTCTCCACTTTCGATGCCCCCAGAGGTTCCCTCCCTAGCGTGTATTTTGCTATTGCGTTATTAGTCCCTAAGTGCAATACCTTGCACTTATCCACATTAAAACTCATTTGCCATGTAGTTGCCCACTCTGTTATTTTGTTCAGGTCATTCTGCAAGATTTCTGCCTCCCGATGTGAAGTTATTGCCCTGCTCAATTTTGTGTCATCTGCAAACACTGAGATTGAGCTACTGACCCAGTCCTCAATGCTATTTATGAATAAATTGAACAAAATTGGACCCAGAACTGAGCCTTGAGGGACCCCACTTACCACGTCAGACCAGTCCGAGTATACTGTACATTATTTACTACCACCCTTTGGATACACCCCTTTAACCAGTTCTGTATCCAAGACCAAGAGCAAACCTTGTGGTGGATGCCTGTGGACCTTAATTTATAAATCAACCATTTGTGGGGAACTGTATCAAACTCCTTAGCAAAATCCAGGTACACCATATCCACAGGTCTCCCACTGTCTAGCTCACTGCTAACCTCCTCATAGAATGTTACCAGATTGGTATGACAGGAACGCCCCTTTGTAAACCCGTGCTGATTACTGCTGATGATATTATTGATTTTGGCAAACTCCTGGATATAGTCCCTTATCATTCCCTCCATAAGTTTACATACTATTGACGTCAGGCTGACTGGATTATAATTACCCGGGATATGCCTCTGCCCTTGTTTCAATATTGGTATTGCGTTAGCTTTTCTCTAGTCACCTGGTACAGTTCCTGTCATAATACTGTCAGCAAAGATCAGGAACAGTGGCCTAGATATAACCTTACTGAGTTCTTTGAGTACTCTCGGATGTAAACCATAAGGGCCTGGTGATTTACTTGTGTTAATCTTATCCAGCCTTTCCCTGATTTTCCTCCTCTGTTAGCCATAGCGGAAAGTCCTGTGAAGTACTGCTAATCATACAGTACATGGTCAGTGTACCCCTCCTTTTCCTGTGTAAAGACTGAGGAGAAGAAAGCATTAGGCACAGTTGCCTTTTCCGTGTCCTCTGTAACCATCCTCCCATGATCGTTAATTATGTGTGCAACATGCTCTGGCCTCGTTTTTTTGCTGTTGATATATTTAAAGAATTTCTTATGGTTCTTTTTACTATCCTCCGCTATTTGTCTCTCGAAGTTGATTTTAGCCATTTTGATTTTGTATTTACATTACTTATTTAATTCCTTGTATTGTTTGAAAGCCGATAACGTCCCCTCCGATTTATATTTCTTGAAGGCCATAATTTTTTTTCTAATAAGTTTCTTTACGTTACGGCTAAGCCAGCCAGGTTTGGCTTTGGCTCTTTTAACCACTTAAGCCCTGGAAGATTTTACCCCCTTCCTGACCAGGGCCTATTTTGCGATTCGGCACTGCGTGACTTTAACGGACAATTGCGCGGTCGTGCGACGCTGTACCTAAACCAATTTGACGTCCTTTTTTTCCCATAAACAGAGCTTTCTTTTGGTGGTATTTGATCACCTGTGCAATTTTTTGATAATGCGCTATAAACAAGAAAAGAGCGTCAATTTTGCAAAAATAACAATATTTTTCACATTTTTTTATATGAAATTCCCCCCCAAAAAAATGTAAAAATCAAAATTTAACATTTTCGGCCAATTTGTTTTATGCTACCTATGTTTGGTAAAAAAAAATCACAAAAAACTTATTTTGATTGGTTTGCGCAACAGTTATCTACTAACAAAGGGAAAGATTTTTGTTTTTTTTTTTTTAACGAGTAATGGCAGCGATCTGCGATTTTTTTTTTTTTTTTTTTTTTTGCGGGACTGCAACATTGCGGCAGACAGATTGGACCCTTGACTGACATTTTTTACACTTTTGGGGGTTACCAGTGACATAGCTGCAGTAATCAGTGCTATACATATGCACTGTTACTGTAAAAATGACACTGACAGTGAAGGAGTTAACTGTATTGGAGAGGGAGGGGTTAAGTGTGTCCTAGGGGCGGGTTTATAACTGTGATTGGCTGTGGCTACTAGTGTAAGAACAGAGATCAATGGTCGGTCCTACATAGTAGAACCGTCTGATCTCCATTCTTACACAGGGAAGAATGGCAGACGGCTTTGTTTACATTAGCCGCCTGCCTTTCTTCCGGTGTAACGGACGATTGCGAGTGCCCAGCGGACATCGGGTCCTCCGGGCACACGCGCGGGGGGGTCCGTGACCGCACAGGAGCGCGCCTCCGGCGGCGCGCGCTCGCTCCCTAGAGTCTCACAGGCTAGTGACGTAGCCCTACGTCGCTTTGCCTGTGAGGGGCTGACTGCCAACATAAATAGTCATGCGGCAGTCGGCCAGCGGTTAAATTTATTTCCCATAGGAATGCATTGTGAGATGCATTTGTTTAATATATTCCTAAAGCAATCCCATTTTTTCTCCGTGGTCAGTGATACTAGGGTTTTGTCCCAGTTTATTTCCTCTATCATTGAGCACAGTTTGGGAAAGTTTGCCCTTCTGAAGTTTAGGGTTCTTATCTTGCCCTCAAGCCCTGCTACGTTGTGATTTTACGCTGAATGTGATCGACCTGTGATCGCTAGAACCCAAGTTGTCCCAGACTCCTACATCTGAGATTAGATCTGGGTCTTTAGTAATTAATAGATCCAACACTGCATTCATTCTAGTAGGAGAATCCACCATCTGAGACATATAGTTGTCCTGTAAGGTTTCCCTGAAGAGACGGGCCTTTAGTGAGTGTGCAATCCCCTCTTCCCAGTTAATGTCAGGATAGTTGAAGTCCCCTAATATGATGACTGGTCCCAGCTTTGCCACTTTACCCAACAGGGCCATAAATTCCAACTCTACCTCCTCCCTTTGGTTGGGTGGTCTATAGCAAACCCCCACAATTACTTTGCCCTTATCACCTTCCCTACGGAGTTCTACCCACACGGATTCTAACTCCGTACTCATCCCTTCCATAATATCACTCCTCTCCACCACCCTTACACTATTCATGACATAGAGACATACCCCCCGCCCCCCTTTCCTTCCCTGTCCTTCCGATACACAGAATCCCCTTGGATATTGGCCAACCGGTCTTGTGAGGAGTCAAACCAAGTTTCTGTTATTCCCACAAGGTCTATGTCCTCCTCATGTACTAACGTTTCCAGCTCTTCCATTTTATTAGCTAGGCTCCTGGCATTTGCATATATCTCTCTTAGTTTAGTTGAAGTCGATATTGCATAGTGCTTAATTTTATTTCTGTATGGTCTGTGGTTTGTCCGAACAGCCCCCTTAATTTTAAACGCTACAGACCTGCTGTCACTACTGACTGACTCTACCACTGGGCCCTCCCCCCTCCTAGTTTAAAAGCCCCTCCAACTTTGTGGCCATCTTCCTCCCCAAAAGAGCTGTACCGTCCCCATTAAGTTACAGCCCGTCCTTACTAAAGAGCCGGTAACCGACTGAGAAGTCAGCCCAGTTCTCCAGGAACTCGAACCCTCCTTCCTACACCAGTTCCTCAGCCAGTTGTTAAGTTCCCTAATCTCCTTCTGTCTCTTTGGTGTGGCTCGAGGGACAGGCAGTATTTCAGAGAAAACCACCTTGGAGGTCCTATTCCCCAATCTATTCCCTAAGTCCCTAAAATCGTTCTTTAGGATCCTCCACCTTCCTCTTACTTTGTCATTGGTGCCCACATGCACCATGACCACTGGATCCTCCCCAGCCCCGCCCAATAATCTGTCTACCCGATCCACGATGTGCCGAACTCGAGCGCTTGGTAAACAACATACCGTTCGGCTACCGCAATCGTTTTGACAGATTGCCCTATGTGTCCTCTTGATAATTGAGTCACCCACTACCTCAACCTGTCTAACCTTTCCTGAGACACGGCCCCCCACTTTCCTGGAGCCGCCGCTCACTTCAGTTACTTTCATTTATTCGATATATTACCTTGAAAGTTAAGCATTTATTTCCTGCGGTGTTAGTCTTTTAAGCCCTTCTGCATTATTGGGGGTTTGGTGGAGTGACATTGCAATTATTACAGCATTCTGTTATTATTCCAATTGTTTGATTTACACTTTTATCCCAGTAAACAGTCAAATTGGTATTTTATTGTGTCAGTGTATTCTTGAAGAATCTTCCAGAAAATGTCTGAACCTATAATGCCTAGCGGGTTGGATGCTTCTCAGGGTCAGGTGAGTGCAGAGGATCTCCTACTAACTAGCAGCCCCCAAGGGGGTAGTGCTACATTTGGGGGCTCGTCCGGGATCCTCTTTGCCACTCCAGCCCTGAGAACACCCCTTTATGAGCCAGTTCCAGGGAGGGCCATAAATGTAACTCTCACCAGAGCCTGGGGATGGTCCCAAGGGGCCCAATTGGAGCGGAATATCGTTCTGGAGGTCATTGGGAATGAATGAGCCGAAAGGGAAATTTGGAGGTGGGTGAAAGCTTTAGCCCCAAATCGGATGGCTTATTTGTTAGATGCCTGAGCCAACGATGAGTTTGATGTCCAAGTACTGCTAGAATGGTGAGAAGATGTGTCAAGGAGCAGACCCATCGGATCACGCTCCAAGGGGACGGACCCGGCGGATCAAACTCTGACATCATAGGTGTTGTAAAAAAAATGAGTCATATAAGATAGAATAAATATTGGCCAAAAGTATTGTAACTGAGTAAACGATAAGGTGCCAAAGTGGTGTCAAGAGAGATGTGCAAAAAAGAAAACACGACAAGGGAGCCTCCAAATAGGATGGAGAAACAGCCTGTCACAAGGAGGGCTATCTCTCCCATCCACCAGAGGAGAAACCATCCAAAAAAGGCTTGAAGCTCACCATATCATTGAGACCTGGAGGTGAGGTAGCATTAAGGTCTATTATCCAGCGTGTTTCCCTTTGTAACAATTTTTTCCAGTCTCCCCCCCTTAGGATGGACTCTATCCAATATTTGGAATTTGAGAGCAGGAAATCGGCCTGCATGGACGTCGCGAACGTGCCTCCCAAGAGGGAGGTCAGGATTGCAGTTCCATATGCTACTAATATGTCTATATATCTGTTTGTGGAGAGGTAATTTGGTCTTGTCAATATTGTAGCATCCACAAGAGCATAGAAGTAAATATACCACCCCCGCGTTCTTACAGTTGGCAAAATGAAGTGGTTTAAAAGTTTTGCAATTAGGCAGTTCACTACATTACTTTGAGTGTACATAAATTGGCAATAAAACTAAGCATACGTCACCTAACAGTAATATAAAAAATTCCAAAAAACACATGGTTGATGTTTCCCAGCCCTCACCTCCTCTTCCCCCTTCTAAAACCCATACAACACGTCAGATTCGTCATACACAAACTACTCCTGAGTCTGCTTCTTTACTCCCTAAACAATCACGTCGCCAGAATTCCACTCTTGCACAAACTGCAACAGTAACTTCAGATCAGGGGCGGACGTACAGGGGTCGCAGGGGTCGCCACGGCGACCGGGCCCCGTGCTGCAGGGGGCCCGAGAGGGCCCCCTGTATGTATAGAGAGGAGAGCGGCAAGCGCAGCTGAGACCGGAGCTCCCCGATCCTCAGCGAGTTACACAAACACACAGCCAGCTGATCTCTCTCCCCAGCTTCCTGTGTGTGAGTGCAGACTGAGCAGAGACGAGCACTGAACCCGCCCCTCCCCCTTCCTGTGTGTTTCCTGACTGTACAGTACACGGAGGAGAGGGGGCGGGACCAGCTCTCTCCACTCTCTACAACATCGCTCTGATCTGAGGTCTGTGATGATTATAACCAATATAATACTGTACTAACTTGCAGGGGGGGGGGGGGGGTATGGAGATGGAGGTGTGTGTGGGGGGGGGGGGTGTATGGAGATGGAGGGGTGTGTAAAGCTGGGGGGGGGGGGGTGTATGTAAAATTCCTACCACCCCACTCACTGTCATCTTCCCACCATCCCACCTGTCATCTTCCCAACATCCCACCCATCATCTTCATCCCCCTGTCACCTTCCCACCATCCCACCCACTGTCATCTTCCCAACATCCCACCCATCATCTTCATCCCCCTGTCACCTTCCCACCATCCCACCCACTGTCATCTTCATCCCCCTGTCATCTTCCCACCATCCCACCCACTGTCATCTTCCCACCATCCCACCCACTGTCATCTTCCCACCATCCCACCCACTGTCATCTTCCCACCATCCCACCTGTCATCTTCATCCCCCTGTCATCTTCCCACCATCCCACCCACTGTCATCTTCCCAACATCCCACCCATCATCTTCATCCCCCTGTCACCTTCCCACCATCCCACCCACTGTCATCTTCATCCCCCTGTCATCTTCCCACCATCCCACCCACTGTCATCTTCCCAACATCCCACCCATCATCTTCATCCCCCTGTCACCTTCCCACCATCCCACCCACTGTCATCTTCATCCCCCTGTCATCTTCCCACCATCCCACCCACTGTCATCTTCCCAACATCCCACCCATCATCTTCATCCCCCTGTCACCTTCCCACCATCCCACCCACTGTCATCTTCATCCCCCTGTCATCTTCCCACCATCCCACCCACTGTCATCTTCCCACCATCCCACCTGTCATCTTCATCCCCCTGTCATCTTCCCACCATCCCACCCACTGTCATCTTCCCAACATCCCACCCATCATCTTCATCCCCCTGTCACCTTCCCACCATCCCACCCACTGTCATCTTCATCCCCCTGTCATCTTCCCACCATCCCACCCACTGTCATCTTCCCAACATCCCACCCATCATCTTCATCCCCCTGTCACCTTCCCACCATCCCACCCACTGTCATCTTCATCCCCCTGTCATCTTCCCACCATCCCACCCGTCATCTTCATACCCCTGTCATCTTCATCCCCCTGTCATCTTCCTACCATCCCCCCTGTCATCTTCATCCCCCTGTCATCTTCCCACCATCCCACCTGTCATCTTCCCACCATCCCACCCATCATCTTCATCCCCCTGTCACCTTCCCACCATCCCACCTGTCATCTTCATCCCCCTGTCATCTTCCTACCATCCCCCCTGTCATCTTCATCCCCCTGTCATCTTCCCACCATCCCACCTGTCATCTTCCAACCATCCCACCCATCATCTTCACCTGTCCCACCATCCCACCTGTCATCTTCATCCCCCTGTTATCTTCCCACCATCCCACCCACTGTCATCTTCCCACCATCCCACCTGTCATCTTCATCCCCCTGTCATCTTCCCACCATCCCACCCACTGTCATCTTCATCCCCCTGTCATCTTCCCACCATCCCACCCATCATCTTCATCCCCCTGTCATCCTCCCACCATCCCACCTGTCATCTTCATCCCCCTGTCATCTTCCTACCATCCCACCCGTCATCTTCATCCCCCTGTCATCTTCCTACCATCCCACCCCCTGTCACCTTCCCACCATCCCACCATCCCACCTGTCATCTTCATCCCCCTGTCATCTTCCCACCATCCCACCCACTGTCATCTTCCCACCATCCCACCTGTCATCTTCATCCCCCTGTCATCTTCCCACCATCCCACCCACTGTCATCTTCCCACCATCCCACCTGTCATCTTCATCCCCCTGTCATCTTCCCACCATCCCACCCACTGTCATCTTCATCCTCCTGTCATCTTCCCACCATCCCACCCATCATCTTCATCCCCCTGTCATCTTCCCACCATCCCACCCCTGTCATCTTCATCCCCACTGTCATCTTCCTACCATCCCACCCGTTATCTTCATCCCCACTGTCATCTTCCCACCATCCCACCCCCTGTCATCTTCCTACCATCCCACCCCCTGTCATCTTCATCCCCACTGTCATCTTCCTACCATCCATATTGTAAAAAAAAAAAAAAATGAATTAGAGCTCTTTCACACGGGCGATCCGATCAGATCCGCCTGTCAGTTTTTCAGGCGGATCTGATTGGATCCTCCATGCAGCTCTATGGGGCAGCGAATGTCAGCGGAGACACCTCCGCTGACACCCGCTGCCATCCGTATCCGATCCTGTCTGTGAAATCCGGAAGGATGGAAACCCTATTTTTCCATCCGTTCAGGGATCGGATTGGATGAGAGCGGACAGGCGGTCCGCTCTCATCCGATCCCCCATAGAGAGCAGCGGGAGCTGTGACACCTCCCTCTCCGCACTGCAAGCGGAGACGGAGCTGTCATCCACCGGCTCAGCGGGGATCGGCGGATCGATCCCCGCTGAGCAGCATGGATCCGCCTACGGAGGCGGACCGTGTGAAAGAGCCCTTAAGCAAATTGAAGAAAAATGTAATTAAAATAAAAAACTACTGACACTTATGGCAGAACTACCACACAAACATTGGACTTGCGACCGGCCCTGGCGTTCCGCCATCCGGCTGGGAGGGAAGGGCCCCGTCGGGGGGGGGGGGGCCCTTTATGGTTTCTTGCATCGGGGCCCTGAGGGTTCTAGTTACGCCACTGCTTCAGATAATGAAGATTCTGAAGGTTTTTTAGAACCAACCGATTAGAATTTAAGGACACAGTTTCTTGTACTCATGATAACCCCTCATCTTCTAGAGACATTTTAATACCTAGTGAAGCGACCCCACAAATTGACGATACACAATCAATGTTTAGCGATATCATTCATCTCACTGAATATTCTCTTACTTCTAGCCAACTTGCCCTCCTAGCTAAGGATCTGAGCTTCTGCCCACAAGTGAAGGCAAGTGTAGGATAAAGGGGGGAATTGGTATACCCGCGCTATGGAGTACCTAATTAAAAAAAAATGTGGTTTTAGCTGCCTCCAACCTACCACTAGGGTAGAGTACAATAGGGGTTATGAAGGTGTTGGTGAATGGCGCTACCACTGTACACAGATCTGTCTGTGCATGAAAACTCAGTTGACATTAATGGTATTACTTCAATAGAGATGCTTAAAACCAAAGTGTCTTAGAGCATAAAACATATAATAGATCAAAAGATCAAAAAAACTTCACTGTGCTGAAATGTTGGGTTATGCCCCAATAGTGTAATCATAGACACTTGAATATTCTCTGAGAACACTGTGCTGAGGTGTTCCATAAACAGTGAAATACGTAGTTTTGAAACAAAAAGTGCATTGTGCTGTAGTATTAAAGTGCCAGCATGCTGGATAAGGATTCCAGATACTGCTTAATAGTTTATTTATGAGCAAGTAGCAGAAAACGTACACATTGAAGAGTACTGCAAATTCATAGAGTGCTAAGTGCTAAAGTGAGTAGTGCAAATAAAGAAAAACGTGCTTGTAAACCTTTTATTATGGTGTGCCTGATTCCAGGGCGTAGAAAATTATATAATACTAGACATTAAGCCCATTAAATTAACGGGCGCTAGAACATATGTGGTCAAACATTTGTAAAAACAGACTTGTTCCAGTAAGGCGTACTTTGCTACTAAAGTCAATTTGCTTATAAATGTCCCTTTAAAAGCGTGTCTTATGTTCTGAGATTTTTTTTTTTATAGTAATCCACCTACAGTCGCAGATTTCATTCAGGCGTGTTTTGCGCCTGCAGTCTTTCTATTTGCAAATGTCCTGTTCAAAACGTGTCTTTACTTTACTTTCCATTTTTTTGTAAGGTTTAGCAATCACACTCGCAGATTTTCTGTAGGCGCACTTTGCTACTAAAGTCAGTTTGCTTATAAATGTCCCTTTTAATAGTGTGTCTATGTTCTGCGTTTTTTTTTTTTTTACAGTAATGCACTTACAGTGGTAAATTTCAATCAGGCAATGTCCCTTTAACAGCGTTTTTCTACAGTCGCAGATTTGCTTTGCTGAGTGTGACAGGTTTTTTCCTCTGTTTAAATGATCTTTTTCCTGACAGCAACAGCTTTTTTCCTTTTAAAATGAATCCTGGCTCTATTCGCTTTTTTCACCACAATAATTACAGTCAAAGGGTTTGCCAAGTATAAGTTTCCTCATGCAATTCCAAGTATAAGTTTCCTCATTCAATGTCCTTTTAATATCTTTAAGTCTCTCCCTCATCAGCCTCCTTGCCTGACCTATCACGCACTGTGCACTGCGTCCCTGTTGCTCTAGCAATCCAATCTAGTGTCCCCATCGGAGTGCTCCCTTACATTAGTGTCCCCATCGGAGTGCCTCCTTACATCAGTGTCCCCATCAGAGTGCCTCCTTTCATCAGTGTCCCCACTGGAGAGTGCTCCCTTACATCAGTGTCCCCATCGGAGTGCCTCCTTACATCAGTGTCCCCATCGGAGTGCCTCCTTATATCAGTGTCCCTTTGTGTCCGGGTCAGAGTTCCCCTATATGAGCCCCGGTTAAAGAGCCCCTGGTCAGAGTCCCCCTTTAATAATGCGGTCAGAGTCCCCCTTTAATAATGCGGTCAGAGTCCGCCTTTAATAATGCGGTCAGAGTCCCCCTTTAATAATGCGGTCAGAGTCGCCTTTAATAATGTGGTCAGGCTGGGTGTACCACTCAGCATACAGTCCCCACTCTAGAGATGTGGCGCTCCTGGTGGCCAAAACGGTGCACTTCCAGCTCCTGGAATCTCAAGTCGACCCACTGGGTAGATATGTCTTTCTCAAAACGTCGGTTTATGGGGAATTACTGTTAATGATTTTTATGTGCCCCCCCCCCCCTTATTCTAGCACAATCATTTTGGAAGGTTTGGCGTTTATGACACAAAACCCAGACTGGGAGACTTCAACAATGTGTTGGACTCCACCCTTGACAGATCCCATAGCGCCTCTCCGGCGCCACCGACGTCATCACACACCAGGTTCTCCCGCTTCTTGGAGAGCTTCGGTCTGGCCGACTCCTGGCGTAGTAAATACCCCACTCAGCGCGCCTACTCCTGCTTCTCAGCTGCTCACCACTCCATGTCTTGTATAGACATGGTACTATTGTCCCGGACCCTGCTCCCCAGATTGCTGGCAGCGGGCTTCTCCCCCAGGACCCTCTCTGACCATTGCCCATACTGGATCACACTGTTCTTGCCCTGCAGTCGACCTCCCCCAGCATGGCGCCTGAACCCCGCCTGGCTTGCCTTGATGTCTGAAGAGGATGTCATCGAGGGGGCCCAGGGTAGTCTTTCTGAGTGGGCACACTGGGCAGTTGCCCGGGGGCCCCACGCATGGTGGCAATTTCCCCAGATCGAATCCCCCCAGAAAAGCCCGCCGCAGCAGCTCAATTTAATTTAGCTGTTGGCCGGCCCCCGAGAGCCGTCTGTTCCTCCACCTGCTGCTGTAGTCTGCGATAGACGGGTTGCTAGAATCAGAAGCCGACTGGCGTCTAGCAACCAGTGATGTCCCGAGGACGAAAGCTAGGCCGAGGAGAGGACCCAGCGTTCTCTCTCTCTCTTTTTTTTCTCTCCCTCCATCCCTCTTCCTTCATCCCTTTTCTCTCTCTCTCCCTCCATCCCTCTTTTATTTTCTCTCCCTCCATCCCTCTTTCTTTTTCTCTCCCTCCCTCCATCCCTCTTTCTTCTTCTCTCCCTTCATTCCTCTTTCTTTTTCTCTCTCGATCCCTCTTTTTTTCTTTCTTTCATCCTTTCTTTCTCCATTCCTCTTTCTCTATTACTCTTTCCCTCTCCCTCCATCCCACTTTCTTTCTCTCTCCCTCCCATCCCTCTTTTTTTATCTCCCTCAATCCCTCTTCCTTCATCCCTTTTTTTTCTCTCTCTCTCTCCATCCCTCTTTCATTTTCTCCCCCTCTATCCCTTTTTCTTTCTCTCTCTCTCTCTCTCTCTCTCTCTCTCTCTCTCTCTCTCCATCCCTCTTTCTTTTTATCTCCCATCTCTCTTCCTTCATCCCTTTTTTTCTCTCTCTCTCCCCCTCCATCCCTCTTTCTATTTCTCTCCCTCCATCCCTCTTTCTTTTTCTCTCCCTCCATCCCTCTTTCTTTTTATCTCCCTCTATCCCTCTTCCTTCATCCCTTTTTTTCTCTCTTTCTCTCTCTTCTCTCTCCATCCCTCTTTCTTTTTCTCTCCCTCCATCCATATTTCTTTCTCTCTCTTACCCTCCATCTCTTTCTTTTTCTCTCCCTCCATCCCTCTTCCATTCTCTTTCTCTCTCTCTCTCTCTCTCTCTCTCTCTCAATCGATCCCTCTTTCTCTCTCCCTCCACCCCTCCGAAGTATCGCAAGTACTGCGCCATTTCAGTCTGTCATTTCTTGTTTTTTAAGCTTGTGTTATATTGTCCAAATGTTGTGTTCATGTTTAAACACTGATTTTGTTGGAGGTAACAATAAATATAGTCTTATCGATAATTTGCATTTTTATTCTCGTGGGTGATTGTGTGTAGGTGGGGCCCCAGTGCACTACGTTGCCCGGGGGCCTATAATGCTCCTAAGATGGCACTGAGGGGGCCTGGTCACAATTCTTTTCTGATAATGATGGCACAGCTCCCCCGGCGGCGGTATGGGAGGCATTCACACTGTTCGCTAGATCCACTATGATTGCCCGTGTCAAAGCTATCAAGGTGCAGGCTGCTAAGGCATACTCCAGGGCAACGACTAATCTGTCTGCGGCCGAGCGGGCCTTCATGGCAGACCCGACTCCAACAAACGAATCCCAGTACAAACTTACCTCTAAGGTGCTATCCCAACTTGACTACGAAAAAGCAAAAACAAAGTTATTTTTTCAGAAACCGAATCTGTTTGCCCATGGGGAGCGTGCTGGGAAACTGCTAGCATACTTAGTCCACTGTGAAGACAGACCTGTGATAACCCTTAAAGATGAGCTAGGTACTGAAATAACTGACCCCGCCGAGGTGACACAACGCTTCCGTTCATTCTTTAGTACCCTCTACACTTCTAGGGCCCCTACTGATTGTACTGACATGCATGACATTTTGGAGATGGTTGACTTCCCAACCCTGACACCAGAACAGGTGGCAATCCTCAAGGCACCTCTTTTCGAGGGGGAGATTGCGGAAGCCGTGTCCAAGTTCTCTAGATCTAAAGCCCCTGGTCTCGATGGCCTCCCGGTTGAGTTCTTTGCCCAATACTCCGAAATTTTCTACACTAAACTACTCTCCCTATTTCAATCCCTGTTTGAGGATTCCGTCCTGCCCCCTTCCATGCGTGAGGCCCTAATAGTGTTAATCCCTAAACCAGGCAAAGACCCGCATTTCCCAGAATCATACCGCCCTATCTCGCTGCTCCAGGTAGATATTAAAATCCTCGCTAAAATTCTATCCCTCCGCCTCAACCAGGTGATCCTTTCACTCATACACCCAGATCAGGCTGGGTTTATGCCTGGAAGGAATACCTAATTTAACCTCCGCCGGTTATTTATGAACCTCCAGGCGCACCATGACGGTGGCAGGGTAGTGGTCTCTTTGGACACGGCTAAAGCATTCGACACGGTGGAATGGCCCTTTTTGTGGGCTTGTCTTGAACGATATGGCTTTGGACCAAACTTTATAAAGTGGGTCAAACTTTTGTATAGCGCTCCGGTGGCGAGGGTCCTGGCTAACGATTGGCAGTTGAACGAGTTCCCCCTCTCTAGGAGCACCTGCTTTATGCCCTAGCTGCAGAGCCCCTAGCGATTGCTATCAGAACGCACCCTGGGATCCATGGTCTTCGCAGGGGGTCATTAAATTAGCATGTACGCTGATGACACCTTGTTTTATTTAGAAGATTCCAACTAGTCCCTGCTTACGGCCCTTTCCTTTTTTTCCTTTGATTGAATGTTATGGATGGTTTTCCGGTCTTCAAATAAACTGGGATAAATCGCAGATCCTCCCACTCGACGAGAGCCCGACAGTGATTACCCCTGCGACTCCGGCCTTGCAGTGTGTCTCCCGTATTAAATACTTGGGGGTTCAGGTGACGGGTAGCTCGGCGGATTATATCCTGGATAATATCCGGCCTTTATTCCCTCTGCTTAAGGCTAAAATTCAAGTGTGGTCCAAATTGCCATTAGGAGTGATGGGAAGAGTCAACTTGATTAAATGGTTCTTCTCCCCAAAGTCCTTTATGTTGTGTGGCACTCCCCTATTTATTTGCCACTCAAGTTCTTTAAGCAGATGGAATCACTCCTTAAAGTTTTTGTATGGGGTCCCAACCGGCATAAAATTTCCTGGCGCAAGCTCAAGAATCCCTCAAACCTGGGGGGGATGGCCTTACCGGACTTCAATCTGTATTATATAACGTTGCAGTTGTCTCAGCTATTCCACATAGATAAGACAGACAAAGAGCGATTCCTGATCCTGATGTGCCCCGGGTGGACTCAACCTCTCGGGGATCCCTTACTGGTTATACTTAGGGGTGTCAGGGGCTCGGAGGAGTCCCGGTGTCCTCGTCTATCTTGTACCACTATAGTCGAATTTGGGAGGTGGTGGCGGATAAGCTCCAGTTATCCCCGTTTCACAACCTCACCCCTCTATGGCACAACGGTGCCGTACAGGAGTTCCTCTCCTGGCACAACGGTGCCGTACAGGAGTTCCTCTCCATCCCCGACCCCTCTGTGTGGTGTGGGAGAGGCATATCTCTCCTTAGCCACATCTCCACGATTGCTGGACTGAAATCCTTTGAAACCCTTAGGGAACAGTTCTCTCTACCCGGCCTTATGCACTACAGGTACTTGCAGCTCTCACATGCATATAGAACTCAATTCCCTCACGGACCACCAGGACTGGAGTCAATTACTACCCTCGACATTGTTAAATGTACAGAACCCAGCCACCTTATTTCTATACTCTACTCCGAGCTCCACATGCCCTCTTCCACCACGATAGCATATGCACTTAAGACTCGCTGGGAACAGAGTGTGGGAGCTATGGAGGACGAGGAGTGGGTGGATGCCCTTGAGACATGTTGACGAGTTTCAGCCAAGCTATCGGACCTTTGACCCAGACCTTTATACTCCATCAGGCGTATCTCACTCCCCTTAGACTGACGAGGTATAAACCCAACCTTGCCCCCTCTTGCCCTATGTGCGGAGACCCTGAGGCCTCCTTTTTCCATTTACTTTGGAACTGCCCCCAACTGCAGGATCTATGGCGTCAGATTGTCACTTTCCTCCACGATAAAACGGGATCTCCCTTACAGCTCTCCCCTAAAGAGTGCCTCCTGGGGGTTTACCCAGATGCGGATATGCCCAAATCCACTACAATATTTCTACAGGAAACGCTGTTTGTTGCCCGTAAACTAGCGCCAGACAGTGGATGAGGAATACTCCCCCTACTTTAGGGCTCTGGCTCAAAGAAATAAACAATATCCTCCCCTTCCATAAACTCCTATACAAGCACAGGGGATGTCCCCAAAAGTTCAATAAGATTTGGGACAGATGGGTGCAATGCCCGGATACGGGCCAATAGCGCTGTAAACTACTGCTCTTTGATGGCCACGTTCACTATTATCTATACGTTCGACTGCATATTGTTTGACTGTTTTCCTGCCTAAAGTGCTTGTAAAAGTTTTTTATATGACTCCTTTGTAAATTTTTGTACTATTGCAAAACTAACTTTATATTTTTTTCTGTATTGTACCAAACCTTCAATAAAACTCACTTTAAAAAAATAATGTGGTCAGAGTCCCCTTCAATGTGCCCCGATAAGAGCTGTGTTTGTGTGCTCTAATCAGACAATATTCCCATATATATATATATGTGTGTATGTCAGCTTCACAGAGTAATGAGACGCCTCCTACTCTCTCTCTCTCTCTCTCTCTCTCTCTCTCTCTACTTATCTGCTATGTAACCCCGATGGTGTACACAGAGCCTATGTGTGCTGCTGAGCAGATAACTTCTACTGTCTTGGTAGGTGGGAGTGGTTTATGCAAATTATCCACAGAACTGCAGAGCTGATCACATGCTGAAGTGTCATGTTGTATTGATTTGTTTCTAATATATATATATATATATATATATATATATATATAGTGCAGAATGAAATGTAAAGTCTTTAATATATATGTGCATTATGAAGTACATTGAATACAACAATTAAATGGCTTTTATTGTTCATGACAGAATTCATCACCGTAATGTGAAAAGGCAGTTATGGGCTGGCAGCAGTGACTGCCAGCAACTCACTCAGATGTGGCTGTGGGTTGCGACCCACAGTTTGGGAAGTCCTGCCCTAACAGACTGAAGTAGGGCGGGGCGAAGTCTCTGCTCTCCCAATGGCTGCCCGTGGGGCACATGCGCAGTAGCGCAATCCCATGCACACAGGGACTGGACGCAGAGACACTTGGATTTTTTTATTATAGATATAAATCGAGTGCAAAGTGCCAATGAGTGAAGTGAGGGAGATGCTATTATTTTAGTCTCTCATGAATGTATCGTCCTCCGGTTTCCGTGCTTGTGAGTGCAAGTGCTAATACCTGTGGTCCCCCACTAGGTAAAGAATTTACCGCACGGTCTCCTCTGCTATTGGTACAGAGCTGGTAGTTAAAAGCTTAGTGTGGGGACCTCTCCCTTGTTTTTCTCAGTTTTTATCCCACTGGAGCCCTTCGTTCAAAATCTCGTGGGTGCTGTGGTTAATATACAAAAAGAGAAGCCTCCATTGCGTAGTATACTCATATAATGTGGGAAACAATAGCCTAGACTCATGCTTGAGGAAGTTCACTTTCAGCTTCTGAGTGTCCGGCCGCCTTGGCGCTTTCGTGTTCCATGGTCCGGAACCACTCTACCGGAAGTGACGAGTCACACATCACTTGATGTGAGGTCCCCACACTAAGCTTTTAACTAACAGCTCTAAACCAATAGCAGAGGAGACTGTGCGGTAAGTGCTTTACCTAGTGGCGGGCCATGGGTATTAGCGCTTGCACTCACAAGCATGGAAACCGGAGGGTGATACATTCATGAGAGTCTATTGCTCCTAACAAACAAGGCAATCTGTCGCAAAGACCGTGAGCGCCGAACAGTCTGTTGTTTACCGGGCGCTCGGGTTCGGCACATCGTGGATCGGGTGGACAGATTACTGGGTGGGGCTGGGGAAGACCCAGCTGTCATGGTACACGTGGGTACCAATGACATAGGCAGAGGAAGCTGGAGAGTCCTAAATGATTTCAGGGACTTAAGAGCTAAGTTGGGGAGTAGGACCTCCAAGGTAGTATTTTCAGAAATACTTCCTGTACCTCGAGCCACACCAGAGAGGCAGAGGGAGATTAGGGAAGTTAACAAGTGGCTGAGGAGCTGGTGTAGTAAGGAGGGTTTTGGGTCCCTGGAAAACTGGACTGACTTCTTAGTCGGCCACCGGCTCTTTGGTAGGGACGGATTGCACCTAAATGGGGAGGGTGCAGCTGTACTGGGTGAGAAGATGGCCATAAAGTTAGAGGGGCTTTTAAACTAGGTGATGGGGGGAGGGTACAGATGTAGAATTAGCCAGTGGAAAGCAAGATTCAGAGGGCACAAATGGGGACATTAGCGGTAGGGTGTTCAGAGCTCCTAAACCCAGGGTGGGTATGGGGAAAAATCTCAAGAGCCTTGGGGATACAGTGCCTTGTGAAAGTATTTGGCCCCCTTGAACTTTTCAACCTTTTGCCACATTTCAGGCTTCAAACATAAAGATATAAAACTGTCATTTTTTGTGAAGAATCAACAATAAGTGGGAAACAATCATGAAGTGGAACGAAATTTATTGGATATTTCAAACTTTAACAAATAAAAAACTGAAAAATTAAGAGTGCAAATTTATTCAGCCCCCTTAAGTTAATACTTTGTAGCACTACCTTTTGCTGCGATTACAGCTGTAAGTCGCTTGGGGTATGTCTCTATCAGTTTTGCACATCGAGAGACTGAAATGTTTGCCCATTCCTCCTTGCAAAACAGCTCGAGCTCAGTGAGGTTGGATGGAGAGCGTTTGTGAAAAGCAGTTTTCAGTTCTTTCCACATATTCTCGATTGGATTCAGGTCTGGACTTTGACTTGGCCATTCTAACACCTGGATATGTTTATTTGTGAACCATTACATTGTAGATTTTGCTTTTATGTTTTGGATCATTGTCTTGTTGGAAGACAAATCTCTGTCCCAGTCTCAGGTCTTTTGCAGACTCCATCAGGTTTTCTTCCAGAATGGTCCTGCATTTGGCTCCATCCATCTTCCCATCAATTTTAACCATCTTCCCTGTCCCTGCTGAAGAAAAGCATGCCCAAACCATGATGCTGCCACCACCATGTTTGACAGTGGGGATGGTGTGTTCAGGGTGATGAGCTGTGTTGCTTTTACGCCAAACATAACGTTTTGCATTGTTGCCAAAAAGTTTGCTTTTGGTTTCATCTGACAAGAGCACCTTCTTCCACATGTTTGGGAGGGCCAGGTCTTTGTAGATTTGCAGTGGTCTGATACTCCTTCCATTTCAATATTATCGCTTGCACAGTGCTCCTTGGGATGTTTAAAGCTTGGGAAATCTTTTTGTATCCAAATCCGGCTTTAAACTTCTCCACAACAGTATCTCGGACCTGCCTGGTGTGTTCCTTGTTCTTCATGATGCTCTCTGAGCTTTAAAGGGACCTCTGAGACTTTCACAGTGAAGGCGCATTTATACGGAGACTTGATTACACACAGGTGGATTCTATTTATCATCATTAGTCATTTAGGTCAACATTGGATAATTCAGAGATCCTCACTGAATTTCTGGAGAAAGTTTGCTGCACTCAAAGTAAAGGGGCTGAATAATTTTGCACGCCCAATTTTTCAGTTTATTTGTTAACAAAGTTTGAAATATCCAATAAATTACGTTCCACTTCATGATTGTGTCCCACTGGTTGTTGATTCTTCACAAAAAATAGTTTTATATTTTTATGTTTGAAGCCTGAAATGTGGCAAAAGGTCGCAAAGTTCAAGGGGGCCGAATACTTTCGCAAGGCACTATGTAAGAAGTTATGTAACCGGTCAAAATTAAGAGGTTTATATACCAATACCAGAAGCCTGGCCAACAAGGGAGCTGGAGCTGCTGATGTTTGAGGAGGACTTAGATTTTGTGGGGATAACAGAGACTTGGTTTGACAGCTCTCATGACTGGATGGCGATCATTCAGGGTTATTCCCTTTATCGCAGAGCTAGAGAAGGTAAAAAAGGGGGAGGGGTATGTCTGTATATTAAGAACAGTTTACAGGTAAATATGAGGGATGATATTAATAATGGCGCTATGGACGAGGTAGAATCCCTATGGGTAGAACTTCAAAGGGAAGGCACTGTGGGGAAGGTAATATTGGGCGTATATGCTATAGGCCCCCTAACCAGAGGGAGGAGGGGGAAGCGGACCTCCTTTTACAGATAGGATTGGCAGCAAGGATGGCAAATGTCATTATAATGGGGGACTTTAATTATCCAGATATAGACTGGGCAGAAGGAACCGCGCATTCAGCCAAGGCTCGACAGTTCCTAAATGTTTTGCAGGACAATTTCATGGGTCAGATGGTGAATGCACCGACAAGAAACATTGTAGTGCTTGACCTGCTGATTACCAACAATACAGACCTGCTTACGGATATAGAAATCTGGGGCAACTTAGGAAACAGTGACCATAGGTCAATTAGTTTCAGTATTAATCATAGTAATAGGAAACATAAGGGTAATATAAGAACACTGAATTTCAAAAGAGCCAATTTCCCAAAACTGCACTCTCTGCTAGAAAATATCAAATGGGATAGAACCCTGGGAACAAAGAACACGGAGGAAAATGGGAGTGCTTCAAGAGCATACTTAACAAAGGAGTTGGCCAGAGCATTCCAAAGGGAAATCAATTTAAAAGAGCAAAACTAAACCCTGGGTGGCTAAACTCCTACATAAAAATGCATATTAATGCTAAAGAAAAGGCCTTCAAAAAATACAAGGCTGAGGGGTCATTGGCAGCATTCAAGCATTACAAAGAGTGTAATAAGAAATGTAAAGACAAAATCAAGGCGGCTAAAATAGAACACGAGAGATATATAGCGGACGAGAGTAAAAAAGAACCCCAAAAAATTATTTAAGTATATAAAAAGTAAGAAAGCGAGGCCAGAACACATTGGCCCCATAAAAGATGGCAAAGGAGATTTGGCCACAGAGGACAGGGAAAAGGCGGTAGTATTAAATAAATTCTTCTCTTCAGTCTTCACAAAAGAATTAGGGGGCTACACTAACCCAGCTTGTAAGGCCAAACTAAATAACACACTTCAGGAAGTACTGCC
This sequence comes from Pelophylax lessonae, assembly GCF_965119305.1. Classification (NCBI taxonomy): domain Eukaryota; kingdom Metazoa; phylum Chordata; class Amphibia; order Anura; family Ranidae; genus Pelophylax; species Pelophylax lessonae. The sequence continues at coordinate 226,063,526 of NC_138776.1, forward strand.
ATGGCTAACAGAGGATAGACTTAGAATTAAACTAGAGAAACTTAACATAAATAAATCACTGGGACCGGATGGCTTGCACCCGAGGGTTCTTAAAGAGCTCAGCCAGGTGATCGCCAGACCATTATTCTTGATCTTTAAAGATAGTTTACAGATGGGTATGGTGCCAGCTGATTGGAAAAAAGCCAACATGGTACCAATATTTAAAAAGGGCAGAGATATATCCCGGGTAACTATAGGCCGGTCAGCCTAACATCAGTAGTCTGCAAGATTTTGGAGGGGGTGTTAAGGGACCACATACAAGACTTTAGTAATGAAAATGGTATTATTAGTAGTAATCAGCATGGATTCATGAAAAATCGTTCTTGCCAAACCAATCTATTAACCTTCTATGATGAAGTGAGCTGCCACCTAGATAAAGGTAAGCCTGTGGATGTGGTGTATCTGGACTTTTCAAAGGCCTTTGACACAGTTCCCCACAAACGCTTACTGTTCAAACTAAGGAAGGTAGGTATGGTGAGTACCTGGATAGAGAACTGGCTCCAGGGGAGAGTGCAAAGTGTGGTGATTAATGGGGAGTACTTAGATTGGGCGGGTGTGGAAAGCGGGGTCCCCCAGGGTTCTGTCCTGGGAACAATCATGTTTAATTTATTCATAAATTACCTAGAGGTGGGGATATCAAGTACAATCTCAGTATTTGCAGATGATACTAAACTAAGCATGCCAATATAGGTCTACGTCGCCAGACGATAACGAGCCACTGTGCCGCAGTAGAGGCACAGTGAGCAGTGTTAAAGTGGTTAAAACCTAGGCGCGGTCACGTGACTAACAATCAGTCACTTATTTTTTCCTCAGATGAGGTTTAATATTGAAAAATGTAAAGTAATGCACTTGGGTGCCAGAAACCAGAAAGCAAGCTACTCACTAGGGGGGGGGGGGGACCTCTGGGTGAGTCTAGGATGGAAAAGGGACCTGGGGGTACTGGTAGACAACAGACTTGGCAGTGGCATGCAATGCCAAGCCGCTGCAAGCAAAGGCAACAGAATACTGGGATGCATAAAGGGGATTCACTCCAGAAATAAAGAGATTATTCTCCCTCTCTACAAGACTCTGGTCTGGCCACATCTGGAGTATGCTGTCCAGTTCTGGGCACCTGTCCTCAGGAAGGATGTGCTGGAACAGGTAAAAGTCCAGAGAAGGGCAACAAAAATAATTAGAGGAATAGAGGACATCAGCTATGAGGAAAGACTACAAGCACTGAACTTATTCTCTCTGGAGAAGAGACGATTGAGGGGGGATATGATATCAATGTTCAGAAAATGTACGACCCTAGCATAAGGAACAAACTATTCAGAGAAAGGGAATACAATAAGACACGTGGCCACTCACTAAAACTAGAGGAAAGGCGGTTTAACCTTAAAATACGTAGGGGGTTCTTCACTGTAAGAGCAGCAAGGATGTGGAATTCTCTTCCACAAAAAGTCGTATCAGCAGGGAGCATCAAAAGTTTAAAAAAACTATTAGATGGTCACCTTAAAGACCACAACATACAGGTGTATACAATGTACGGTTAAAAGCAAACACACACGCACATCATAGGTTGAACTGGATGGACTGATGTCTTTTTTCAACCTCACAAACTATGTAACTAATAGCGTCTCCCTCACTTCACTCACTGCCACTTAGCACTCGATTTATATATTATATAATTTTCTACCCCCTGGAATCAGGGACACCTGAAGGTTTACAAGCACGTTTTTCTTTATTTGCACTACTCACTTTAGCACTCTATGAATTTGCAGTACTCTCAAATGTGTACATTTTCTGCTACTTGCTCATAAATAGACTATTAAGCAGTATCTGGAATCATTATCCAGCACACTGGCACTTTAATACTACAGCACAGTGCACTTTTTGTTTCAACACTACGTATTTCACTGTTTATGAAACACCTCAGCACAGTGTTCTCATAAAATATATTCAAGTGTCTATGATTACACTATTGGGGTATAACCCAACATTTCAGCACAGTGCACTTTTTTTGATCTTTTTGATCAATTATATGTTTTATGCTCTAAGACACTTTTGAAGTAATACCATTTAATGTCAACTGAGTTTTAATGCACAGACAGACCTGTGTACAGTGGTAGCGCTATTCACCAACACCTTTATAACCCCTAAAAAGACAAGTGTGTCTTGCCTATAGTCAAGCATGGTGGTGGGAGTGTCATGGTCTTGAGCTGCATGAGTGCTGCCAGCACTGGGGAGCTACAGTTCATTGAGGGAACTATGAATGCCAACATGTACTGTGACATACTGAAGCAGAGCATGATCCCCTCCCTTTGGAGACTGGGGCGCGGGGCAATATTCCAACATAACGGCCCAAAACACACCTCCAAGACGACCGACCACTGCCTTGCTGAAGAAGCTGAGGGTAAAGGTGATGGACTGGCCAAGCATGTCTCCAGACCTAAACCCTATTGAGCATCTGTGGGGCATCCTTAAATGGAAGGTGGAGGAGCGCAAGGTCTCTAACATCCACCAGCTCCGTAATATCGTCATGGAGAAGTGGAAGAGGACTTTTGTGGTAACCTGTGAAGATCTGGTGAACTCAATGCCAAGGAGAGTTAAGGCAGTGCTGGAAAATAATGGTCAAGAGTGGAAAGGAATCCGCGCTTAGGATAATATCGAAGGGAGGGGGTAGGAAAAAACGATTGGCTGCAGCCCACTTCAGAATATAATCTACTAGAGATTATATTAGATATGTAGAGGAAAAAAGAAGTGCTTGGCGCTGCCAATATATGCGTTAGAAGTGTGGAAGGTAGAAACTAGTATAAATAACACAGATATCACAAATATTGCAAATATTATGCACGATTGAAAAAAGTGGTGGATGTTAGATAAATAAGTGAGGTATTAAATATTCAAGAGGTAAAAACAGGAATAAAGTGTAAAAGCATAAAACCTAAAAACCAATATTTAAATGTATGCAGAAATATAAATAGGTATGCAAAAAATGAATAAATAGAAAATGACGTATATATCCACAATATACTCCAGTAAAAAATATATATAGTGCCCTTCAAGTGAGGGTGAAGTGGTGATGTTGAAACAATAAATAAATATATGAATTCAGAAATGGTATTATAGTGCAGTGAGTATTTGGTGATATGTAACACAGGTGTATAAGTGATGATAAAAAGGTATAGTAGAAGAAATTAGTAAATATAAATTTACAGTGACTTGGGTGACCAAAAAGTGACGTGTGCAAAAAAGAAACCTCAGTCCCAAACCAGGGAAGAGAGAGTGCCCAATATGGTTCCCCAAAATAACAATGGGGTGAACCACAGATGAAAGAAAACAAATCCAAAAAAATAATAATAAATAATGCAAAAAAAAATTATAAAATGGTGACTAGGTGATTGTTACACAGAATATCTCAAGATCAATAGTGTGCTAGTGAAAAAATGCGCAAAAAATGTGGTCAAAAATGCATAGGAAAAAACATCCACTGAGTCCTTAAAAAGCGCATAGAGGTATAACAGTCCAAAATGGTGATAGGGTGCCAAAATCACAGGTGCGACCGGTTGGATGGTTCTAGAGTGAAGACTAAAAAGAACCCCAAGAAGTTCTTTAAGTATATAAACAGTAAGAAAGCGAGGCCAGAACACATTGGCCCCATAAAAGATGATAAAGGAAAAATGGCCACTGAGGACAGAGAAAAGGCGGAAGTGTTAAATAATTTCTTTTCTTCAGTCTTCACAAAGGAATCGGGGGTCTACACGAACCCAGCTTGTAAGGCCGAACTAAATAATACACCTCAGGAAGTGCCGCCATGGCTAACAGAAGATAGACTTAGAGCTAAACTAGAGAAGCTTAACATAAATAAATCCCCGGGACCGGATGGCTTGCACCCGAGGGTTCTTAAAGAGCTCAGCCAGGTGATTGCCAGACCATTATTCTTGATCTTTAAGGATAGTTTACAGACGGGTATGGTGCCAGCTGATTGGAAAAAAGCCAACGTGGTACCAATATTTAAAAAGGGGCCGAGATATATCCCGGGTAACTATAGGCCGATCAGCCTAACATCTGTAGTCTGCAAAATATTGGAGGGGATGTTAAGGGACCACATACAAGACTTTAGTAATGAAAACGGTATTATAAGTATTAATCAGCACGGATTCATGAAAAATCGTTCGTGCCAAACCAATCTATTAACCTTCTATGATGAAGTGAGCTGCCACCTAGATAAAGGTAAGCCTGTGGATGTGGTGTATCTGGACTTTGCAAAGGCCTTCGACACCGTTCCCCACAAACGATTACTGTACAAACTAAGGAAGATAGGTATGGACCATAAGGTGAGTACCTGGAAAGAGAACTGGCTCCAGGGGAGAGTACAGAGGGTGGTGATTAATGGGGAGTACTCGGATTGGGCGGGTGTGGAAAGTGGGGTCCCCCAGGGTTCTGTCCTGGGACCAATCCTGTTTAATTTATTCATAAATGATCTAGAGGAGGGGATATCTAGTACAATCTCAGTATTTGCGGATGATACTAAATTAGGCATGCCAATATCTTCTATGCAGGATGTGGAAACCTTGCAAGCGGACCTGAACAAAATAACGGAGTGGGCAACTACATGGCAGATGAGATTTAATGTTGAAAAATGTAAAGTAATGCACTTGGGGGCCAGAAACCAGAAAGCAAGCTACTCGCTAGGGGGGGAACCTCTGGGTGAGTCTAGGATGGAAAAGGACTTAGGGGTACTGGTAGACAACAGGCTTGGCAGTGGCATGCAATGCCAGGCCGCAGCAAGCAAAGCCAACAGAATACTGGGATGTATAAAAAAGGGGATTCACTCCAGAAATAAAGAGATTATTCTCCCGCTCTACAAGACTCTGGTCCGGCCACATCTGGAGTATGCTGTCCAGTTCTGGGCACCGGTCCTCAGAAAGGATGTGCTGGAACTGGAGAAAGTCCAGAGAAGGGCAACAAAAATAATTAGGGGGATGGAGGACATCAGCTATGAGGAAAGACTACAAGCCCTGAACTTATTCTCTCTGGAGAAGAGACGATTGAGGGGGGATATGATATCAATGTACAAATACTGTACTGGCGACCCGAGCATAAGGAACAAACTATTCAGAGAAAGGAGATACAATAAGACACGTGGCCACTCACTAAAACTAGAGGAAAGGCGGTTTAACCTTAAAGTGCGTAAGGGGTTCTTCACTGTAAGAGCGGTAAGGATGTGGAATTCTCTTCCACAAGCAGTCGTATCAGCAGGGAGCATTGATAGTTTCAAAAAACTATTAGATGGACACCTTAAAGACCACAACATACAGGGGTATACAATGTACGGCTAAAAGCAAACACACACACATCATAGGTTGAACTGGATGGACTCATGTCTTTTTTCAACCTCGCTAACTATGTAACTATGTAACTATGGTGCTCCCCTATTCAATGGGTCCGGTGCTCCCCTTTCTAGTAAATACCGAGCTTACCAGAAAGTACTACCCCTACAGGGGTAGAGCGCAGGTCGATATTTGTAGGGATCGCTCCCAAAGCAGAGGGGTCCGGTCACCTGGTCCACTTCTAATATTCCAATTGCCCGAGTCACAACTGCTTGGCGTGTTAGTAGGGGTATTCCAACATTAATGCTCCAAACAAGCCATTCCAGGACATGTGTATAAATAAAGAAAGATGCCTCCAAATGGTGAAATACCGCTAGACTTTTGTTAAAACATCCAAGATAAAAGCAGGTACTCACATAAAAACAATGCTAACGATCCCTCAGGACTTAGGAGCCGCAAGGTCCTCTCTGGCGGTGGGGTGATGAACGGTAAGCGTTCTCCCGACCGGAGCTGTGTCCCAAGCCGATCAATACAATACAAGCGGAAGTGATGCGGTGCGCACTCTACATGTTTCGTCGTATGACGTCATCAGGAGTAGTCATACGACGAAACATTATGTTCCTCTGGAAAATAATGGTGGCCACACAAAATATTGACACTTTGGGCCCAATTTGGACATTTTCACTTAGGGGTTTACTCACTTTTGTTGCCAGCGGTTTAGACATTAATGGCTGTGTGTTGGGCTATTTTGAGGGGACAGCAAATTTGCACTGTTATACAAGCTGTACACTCACCACTTTACATTGTAGCAAAGTGTCATTTCTTCAGTGTTGTGACATAAAAAGATATAATAAAATATTTCCAAAAATGTGAGGGGTGTACTCACTTTTGTGAGATACTGTATATACTCGTATATACTTTTATGTTTTCTTACTAGTGATATGCATACTTTTGATGCCTTCATTCATATGGTGCATTGTTCTGCGTAGAATGTGATTTACAACTTGTGTGCTTTTGTACACATATGTCATCTTGCATATAATTGATATAGATGAGATTAACAACTTAATATATTAATTTCACATAATATGTATTGGTTGTCATGGGAACATCATCACTACATCTATCTGTATCAGTAACATGTATACTGTATAATCTATATGACTTCGCATATATATTTAATACATAACAATTTGATGCTCTTATTTGCGCTGTGCATCCATTATATTGAGTTTTAGGTCATCTCGTTTATTGCACAGGACTTTTCTAGTACAGTATGCTCTCCGATACCCCACAATCTATATATATATTTCAATATACACAATTATCTTTCCCTTTTTCTTTCTTCCATGTTCCCCCTCTGGCCTTCCTGGTCTTCTTGTTCCCCTTTCCTTTTCTACTCTTTTTCATTCTTTCTTTTTCTTTCTCTCATGTTTCTTTGCTGCCCATACTTTGGCCAGTCAACTATTTCTCCTTCTTTTCTTTTTTTCCTTTTTTCTTCCTCTTCTTTTCTATTCCTCTTTTTCCTCTCTTCTTCTCAGCCGCATTCCATGTCTCCTCTGCAGGTTCACCTGGCACGGGTAGGGGGCGCCATTCCCCCTCGGCGCCCCTGCATTTGGAACTCCACACCGCCCGAAGCTTCCTTCTTCTGGCGTATGTAGTGTTTTTTCCCACATCGGCACCTGTGAAGTGGAGGGCGGGCCTCCTCTTCCTGTGGGGCGTGCCGTGCGTTCCTCGGGCAAAGGACCCAATTGTCCCTGCTAGGCCCATGCGACTGACTGCACATGGGCTGGCATCCTTGAGACGCCTTATCTTCCGGCAGCCCTCTGCATTAGTTGCAGAGGATGCCGATGCGACCACACGCCTACCTATTGGTAAGCATTGCTCTTCAATTATTTAAGCTGTTTACCACAACTATTTGGGGTTTATCTATCTCCAGTCCTCTTCCTTTTTACTTGGATTATGACATGCTTGTCTTATGGCCATTATTCATTGCCCTCGCATGATGCCCCTCTACTTTGGGATCATAGATTCCTGCACACCTTACCTTTCTCCCCCCTCTTCATTCACTCAGTATGCTATATGCCACTCAAGCTCATGTGTTTCAGGGGCCCTTATGTTGGTATTTACAACATCTGTTTTATATCTTACCACCTCTATTAAGTGGTTTTTCATCTGTCTTTTGGGATGTATACAATCTTTATTACCTGCCACACTTTTTTGTTGTTATGCTCTTACTTATGGAGTCTGTTTTTCACCCTTCATCGTGGTATTATTAAACCTCCTAGACTCTTGGACTTTCTTGTGCACCATAGATATCCCCTTTTCACATAGTTTGTATTCAGGGTGTATTCCCTCTTTTTTACTATATTGCACCTTCCCTATTTCTTTCACTATACATATTCTGGTCGATATGTAATTGACAAAAATTATATATGTGATATAATTATTCTACTTATTCATTTTTATCATATCAGATTGCTATGTCGTAATATATATAGACACTGTTAGCACTAGAGTTGAGCGGACACCTGGATGTCCGTGTTTGGCGGGTTCGGACTTTTTCCGAACTTTACCCGGACACCGAACCCCATTGAAGTCAATGGGGACCCGAACTTTCAGGCACTAAAATTGCTCTAAAAAACCAATGGAAAGGGCTAGAGTGCTGCAAATGGCAGCAAAATGTAGTTAAGAGCATGGCACGTGCTCTGCAAACAAATGTGGATAGGGAAATAACTTAAAACAACAAAAAAAAAACAGAAAAATAAAACAATTTTCTTCATCTGTGAAGGACGAGGCCCATATGGAGTAGGAGGGAGGTTGAGGTGGCGGTGGATGTGGCGGTGTAGGTGGAAGCGGCGGTGGAGGGGGACGAGGTAGCCAACACTGCTTTTCAGTCATTTTAAATTAGGGTACACTCCAAAAGAGTGAGATCAAAAATATAACAATGGCTGGGTAAGGTCGGTATCCATCTCTATTCTGCACAAGGTACGGAAAAGTCCTGTGGGATCCATGCCTGGTTCATTTTAATGAACATGAGCTTGTCCACATTGTCTCTGGACAGGCGGCTGCTCTTGTCTGTGATAACACCCCCAGCCGTGCTAAATACACGTTCAGATAATACACTGGCTGCAGGGCACGCCAGCACCTCCAAAGCGTAAAGGGCAAGTTCAGGCCATGTGCCCAATTTGGAGACCCAAAAGTTGAAGGGGGCAGACCTGTCATTCACTACATGTAGGCGTGTGCACACATACTGCTCCACCATGTTGGTGAAATGCTGCCTCCTGCTAAAACGTTCCATATGAGCTGCTGGTGTTGCTGTTTGTTGTGGCGTGCTGACAAAGCTTTTCCACATTTCGGCCATGCTAATCCTGCCTTCTGAGGTGCTGGCGGTGCCCTGGTTGCGTTGGCAACCTCTTCCTCCTCCTCCTCCTCCTCTGCCTTGGCACTCCACTGTGGCCCCGCTGTCAGGTGGGAATGCCAGCAGCATCGCGTCTACCAGCGTGCGCTTGTACTCACGCATCTTGCGATCACGCTCCAGTGAGTGAATTAAGGACAGTACGTTGTCCTTGTAACAGGGATCCAGCAGCGTGGCCACCCAGTAATCAGCACAAGTTATAATGTGGGCAACTCGGCGGTTGTTGTGGAGACACTGCAGCATGTAATCGCTCATGTGTGCCAGGCTGCCCAGAGGCAACGAAAGGCTGTCCTCTGTGGGAGGTGTATCGTATGTTTCCTCTGTATCCCCCCAGCCACGCACCAGTGATGGCCATGAGCTGGCCTGGGTGCCACCCTGCTGTGAACATGGTTCCATCTCCTCCTCCATCTCCTCCATCTCCTCCTCCTCCTCATCCTCCTCATCCTCCAAAACTGTGCCCCTGCTGGACAATTGTGTACCTGGCGTATGTGGGTGCAGGAACCCACCCTCGGAGCCACTTGTGAATGACTGCCCTGAAAGCCTTGGAAATGATCCCTCTTCCTCCTCCTCCTCCTGTGCCACATCCTCTTCCATCATCGCCCGAATCGTTTTTTCAAGGAGGCATAGAAGTGGGATAGTTAAGCTGACAATGGCATCATCGGCACTGGCCATGTTGGTGGAGTACTCAAAACAGCGCAACAAGGCACACAGGTCTCACATGGAGGCCCAGTTATTGGTGGTGAAGTGGTGCTGTTCCGCAGAGCGACTTACGCGTGCGTGCTGCAGCTGAAACTCCACTATGGCCTGCTGCTGCTCGCACAGTCTTTCCAGCATGTGCAAGGTAGAGTTCCACATTGTGGGCACGTCACATATGAGGCGGTGAGCGGGAAGGCCGAAGTTACGCAGCAGACCGAAAGTGCGCACAGACGGCCCACAGCGCTGACAGGCGAGCAGCAGCTCTGACATATCAGAGTAATTTTTAAGGAACCTCTGCACCACCAAATTCAGCACATGCGCCAGGCAAGGGATGTGCGTCAAACCGGCTAGGCCCAGAGCTGCTATGTGATTTTGCCCATTATCGCACACCACCAGGCCGGGCTTGAGGCTCGCTGGTGGTGGTGAAGGTGTTACGCTGACCGGATGAGGAGGCGGTAGAGGATGAGGAAGCAGAGTAGGAGGAGTTAGGAACAGGAGGCAAACTGAAGCGCCCTGCAATCCTCGGTGGTGGAAGGACATGCGCCAAATTGCTATCCGCCTCAGGCCCAGCCGCCACTGCATTTACCCAGTAAGCCGTTAGGGAGATATAACACCCCTGACCCTGCTTACTGGACCACGTATCAGTAGTTAGGTGGACCTTGCCACAGATGGCGTTGCGCAGTGCACACCTGATTTTTTTTCCCCACTTGGTTGTGCAGGGAAGGGATGGCTTGCCTGGAAAAGTAGTGGCGGCTGGGCACGACGTACTGTGGGACAGCCACCGACATAAGGCTTTTAAAACTGTGCGTCTCCACCAGACGGAATGACAGCATTTCAAAGGCCAAGAATTTTGAAATGCTGGCCTTCAGGGCCAGGGATCACGGGTGGGTAGGGGGGTACTTCCTCTTCCTCTGAAGTGTTTGGGAGATGGAAAGCTGAACACTTCAACGGGACATTGTGGAGACGGTTGGTGACCCAGGTAGTGGTGTTGCTGACAGATTGTCTGTTTGCAGTGTGGCAGGTGTCGGTATCGCTACAGAGGTGGATGAAGAGGCCGAGACTGCAGCAGAAGAGGAAGTAGGAGGAGCCAGAGACCTTTCTTGGTTTTGAAGGTGTCTACTCCACTGCAGCTCGTGCTTTGCACTTAGATGCCTGATCATGCAGGTTGTGCTCAGGTTGAGAAGGTTTATGCCTCGTTTCAGGCTCTGATTGCACAGGGTGCAAACCACTCGTGTCCTGTCATCAGCACATTGTCTGAAGAACTTCCACGCTAGAGAACTCCTTTGAGGGCTTTGGTGCGCTCGGTCCTTTGCTGCGTTGGGCAGTAGCAGGCGTAGTGTCTAGGGTACGGCCGCTCCACTTCTGCACCCTGCTCCCTCTTCTGCTGTGCTGGTGGCTCTGTGCAACCACCGCCTCTTCCTCCAAACTACTCAGGTCACCTGCATGACCTTTATTCCATGTGGGGTCGAGGACCTCATCGTCCTCCACATCATCTTCCACCCAGTCTTCACCCCTGCCCTCCTTGTCGGTCTCCACAATTCTGAGTGCCGCAGCAGTTGGCACCTGCGTTTCGTCATCATCGGAGACGTGCTGCGATGGTCCTTCCATGTACTCATCTTGAGAAATAAGTGGTTGGGCATCGCTGCAACTCAATCTCTTCCACTTCTGGGGCAGGGCTAGGTGGATGGCACTGGGAAACCCTGCTGACAGAGTCATCAAAAAGAAGAGACTGCTGCATTACTTGGGGCTCAGACTGCTTGCCTGATTTGCAAGGGGGTGAGGTGAAAGACGGTTGGACATTGGCTGCAGGTGCCAACTCTGACCTTTCTGCAGTAGACTGGGTGGAAGACGATGTGAAGGAACTGGAGGCACTGTCAGCAAACCAATCTACTATCGTCTCTACTTGTTCTTGCCTCAACACTTGTAGAGGCGCATGATGCCCTACCAAATACTGCTGCAGGTTCTGTCGCCTACTCACACTTGAGGAAGGTGTTTCACTTATGCGTGTAGCTGGCACAGATCGACCACGTCCTCTCCTTGCAACAGGAGCTCTACCAGCAGCACCACGACCCAGGCCACGGCCCCTATTTGACGTTCTCCTCATATTTCTGTAATTTATGATCTTGCCCTAGAAAGGTGTTTATTGAATAGCGGAACAAAACAAACAGTATCGCACGGGTGTATCTCACAGTCAAATATGCAAACTATGCCGCAATTTAATTTTTTTTACCCCAAAAGGGTGTATATTGAATAGCGGAATAAAAAAAAGTATATAAAAAGGTGCATCTCACACGTACTGATACAGACTATGCCGCAATTTAATTTTTTTCACCCCAAAAGAGTGTATATTGAATAGCGGAATAGAAAAAAGTATATATTAAAAGGTGTATCTCACACGTACCGATACAGACTATGCCGCAATTTAATTTTTTTTACCCCAAAAGGGTGTATACCCTAAAGGCAGGATGAGGAAGAGGAGTAGGAGGAGTTTGGAACAGGAGGCAAACTGAAGCGCCCTCCAATCCTCGGCGGTGGAAGATGCGCCAAACAAATTTAAAAGGTGTATCTCACACGTACCGATACAGACTGCCGCAATTTAATTTTTTTCACCCCAAAAGGGTGTATATTGAATAGCGGAATAGAAATTTTTTTTATAAAACGGTGTATCTCACACGTACAAACACAGACTAGGCCCCGATTACAATTTTTTGTACCCTAAAGGCAGGATGAGGATGAGGAAGAGGAGTAGTAGGAGTTCAGAACAGGAGGCAAACTGAAGCGCCCTGCAATCCTCGGCGGTGGAAGATGCACCAAAAAATTTTGAAAGGTGTATCTCACACGTACCGATACAGACTATGCCGCAATTTAATTTTTTTTACCCCAAAAGGGTGTATATTGAATAGCGGAATAGAAAAAAATGTATAAAACGGTGTATTTCACACGTACAAACATACATCCTATGCCTACTTTCTGGTAATCTTTACTTGATTTTAATCCTTACGGCTCCTCTTGGTTCATTTGGACACTCAAAGTGGTATGTATGAACTACCTACATGTTCTAATACAAATTACTCTCATATGTATTTACAATTTTTATAACTGATCATTTTTTATATAGGTGAAGTCATATGGTTCAAAATTCTGTTGACCCCTGAATTTTTATGATTTGAATAAACACTTTGTCTTCTTTGGGTGTCCAGTCGCCTACACAGTCCCACCACCATTGGGGGTTCTCCTTTTTTCCCACTCTAGTTTGGCCATATGCATCTTGCACCAGTCTGGGGCTTGTTTGGTCGGTAACAACCCCTCAAGCCACAGAGCTCTGTCTACCATTTCAGCAAGTCTTGCTTACTTTTTGTGCTTTGACTGCCCCATCTGTGCAGTCAGGAAAACACAGTTCTTTAGAAAGAGAAAATTTTTTTTTTGGGAGTACTGTCTCTTTAAAGCAAGTAGTTTTTCTCTTGCATGTTCTCCTCACCTGCACACACAGAGTGTGCAGTCTCTTGCACCAAAACACAGTTCATATAACAGATGAACTTACTTTATTGCAGGGATCTCGGATTGTGCCCAATGCATTCCTCCACCAATTGTGAGACTCGCATCAAGTGTAGAGCGTTTAAAGTACACCGCAACTCAATTTTTCTTTCTTTTAAGGGCCTTTCCTTCACCCATGTTTATTAAAGGAAAGTTAATCAAGCAGAAAAATAACAGGGTTTCCCTTGCATGGGGTTTCAGCATCTCAATCCACAGCAAAATAAACAATCATTCAGCCCTCCTGGCTTGTACTTGCAGCGCTGCTGCTGTGGCCTCAAACTTTAGGCCTTTTTTTCTGTCTCCCACAGACTTCGCTCACCCAACAGGGTGCACACCGATAGCAGCCTCATGCCGCACTGACTCGCATGTGGAGCCCTCCTGACTCCTAGGCCAGACCTCCTGTCTGCCGGGGTGGAGCCCAGACCCATGGTCAGGTTACTACTAAAATCCCAGCACACACCTGCCCAATTATTAAGCTGGCTGTTCTGAATATCTGGACCCAGGAGTGGAAATTTCATCCCACCCGGATCACTTAGAAATCTCCAGGCCCCAGGTCCCAAACTGGACATTTTAAAACACAGAGGAAACTGAAAAGCCAGTTTCCTCTTCATGTTACAAGCTCCCTGGAGCCCCTCAACCTGCCTGGTTGAGAATTCTGGGTCACAATCGCTTTCTAGACCCTGCAGGGCAATGCTCTGCCACAATATATACAGTGCCTTGCGAAAGTATTCGGCCCCCTTGAACTTTACAACCTTTTGCCACATTTCAGGCTTCAAACATAAAGATATAAAACTGTATTTTTTTGTGAAGAATCAACAACAAGTGGGACACAATCATGAAATGCAACAAAAATTATTGGATATTTCAAACTTTAACAAATAAATAACTGAAAAATTGGGCGTGCAAAATTATTCAGCCCCCTTAAGTTAATACTTTGTAGCGCCACCTTTTGCTGCGATTACAGCTGTAAGTCGCTTGGGGTATGTCTCTATCAGTTTGCACATCGAGAGACTGAAATTTTTGCCCATTCCTCCTTGCAAAAGAGCTCGAGCTCAGTGAGGTTGGATGGAGAGCGTTTGTGAACAGCAGTTTTCAGTTATTTCCACAGATTCTCGATTGGATTCAGGTCTGGACTTTGACTTGGCCATTCTAACACCTGGATATGTTTATTTGTGAACTATTACATTGTAGATTTTGCTTTGTTTTGGATCATTGTCTTGTTGGAAGACAAATCTCCGTCCCAGTCTCAGGTCTTTTGCAGACTCCATCAGGTTTTCTTCCAGAATGGTCCTGTATTTGGCTCCATCCATCTTCCCATCAATTTTAGCCATTTTCCCTGTCCCTGCTGAAGAAAAGCAGGCCCAAACCATGATGCTGCCACCACCATGTTTGACAGTGGGGATGGTGTGTTCAGGGTGATGAGCTGTGTTGCTTTTACGCCAAACATAAAGTTTTGTATTGTTGCCAAAAAGTTTAATTTTGGTTTCATCTGACCAGAGCACCTTCTTCCACATGTTTGGTGTGTCTCCCAGGTGGCTTGTGGCAAACTTTAAACTACACTTTTTATGGATATCTTTAAGAAAGGGCTTTCTTCTTGCCACTCTTCCATAAAGGCCAGATTTGTGCAGTATACGACTGATTGTTGTCCTATGGACAGAGTCTCCCACCTCAGCTGTAGATCTCTGCAGTTCATCCAGAGTGATCATGGGCCTCCTTGGCTGCATCTCTGATCAGTCTTCTCTTAGTATAAGCTGAAAGTTTAGAGGGACGGCTAGGTCTTCATAGATTTGCAGTGGTCTGATACTCCTTCCATTTCAATATTATCGCTTGCACAGTGCTCCTTGGGTTTAAAGCTTGGGAAATCTTTTTGTATCCAAATCCAGCTTTAAACTTCTTCACAACAGTATCTCATACCTGCCTGGGGTGTTCCTTGTTCTTCATAATGCTCTCTGCGCTTTAAACGGACCTCTGAGACTATCACAGTGCAGGTGCATTTATACAGAGACTTGATTATACACAGGTGGATTCTTTTTATCATCATTAGTCATTTAGGTCAACATTGGATCATTCAGAGATCCTCACTGAACTTCTGGAGAGAGTTTGCTGCACTGAAAGTAAAGGGGCTGAATAATTTTGCACGCCCAATTTTTCAGTTTTTTTATTTGTTAACAAAGTTTGAAATATCCAATAAATTTCGTTCCACTTCATGATTGTGTCCCACTTGTTGTTGATTCTTCACAAAAAATTACGGTTTTATATCTTTAGAAAAACAGGATGTATATTCAAACCGTATCCAACTCACCCAGCGTTTAGAACATAAAAATACACCACTATATAGGGTATGTTAATAATAGTAGCATATAGCTAAACAGCTGCTGCTATAAACATAAAAGTATTAAACAAAGGTGTGACCAATTCTATTACATATAAAAATGGATAACACTAGCAGTGCTAAAGTCATCTACATAAAATGCAGTGACATACAAAATAATTAATGATAATATTGTGAGGATAGAGCAGCATGCACTAAAAGTGAGTGGTGACTAAAAGTCCAAAGGATGACCAGCAGATGGACATAAAAAAATAATTAAAATTGTCCTTCAAAGCAGTGATCCAAGATGGAATTATGTCTTGTACACCAATGTGCTTAAACATCCACTCGTGCCACCACCCGTCAGACTGGACACTCACCAAAAAGATGATGAATCTGCGCTTATAAAACAAAGTAATGCTCCTCCTCCTCAGAAGATGTCAGCTACAGATCAACTTTCCCAGGTCCGTGTCTCTCGTTATAGTGCACTCATATAGGTCACATGTGAATAAACACAATTGCGCTTAACTTCCTTAAAACTAAGAGGGGTATATGCTAATGCCAGGAGCCTAGCTAATAAAATGGATGAGTTGGAAATGTTAGTACATGAGGAGGACATAGACATTGTGGGAATAGCGGAGACTTGGTTCGACCCCTCACATGACTGGCTGGCCAATATCCAAGGGTATTCGGTGTACCGGAAGGACAGGGTAGGAAAAAGAGGGGGAGGGGTATGTCTCTATGTCAAGAACAATATAAAGGTGATAGAAAGGAGTGACATTACGGATGGGATGAGCATGGATTTAGAATCTGTGTGGGTTGAACTCCATAGGGAAGGAGAAAAGGGGAAAGTAATTGTGGGGGTTTGCTATAGGCCACCTAACCAAGGGGAGGAGGTAGAGCTGGAATTTTTAGCACTAATGGGTAAAGTGGCAAAATTGGGATCAGTCATCGTATTGGGGGACTTCAATTACCCCGACATTGACTGGGAAGAGGGGACTGCACACTCACAGAAGGCCCGTCTATTCACGGAAACCTTACTGGATAATTACATGTCACAGTTGGTGGATTCCCCTACCAGAGAAAACGCAGTCCTGGATCTATTGCTCACTAATGACCCAGACATAATCTCGGAGGTAGGAGTCCAGGACAACCTGGGCTCTAGCGATCACAGGATGATCACATTTAGTTTAAATAACAATATAACAAGGCAAGTGGGGAACATAAGAACCCTAAACTTCAGAAGGGCAAACTTTCCAAAATTGTACTCAATGATGGAAAGGGTAAACTGGGACCAAACCCTGGGATCCCTGACCACAGAGGAAAAATGGGAATGCTTTAGGAACATATTAGGCAAAGGCATCTTGCAGTGCATTCCTATGGGAAATAAATTTAGAAGAGACAAAGCCAAACCTGGCTGGCTAAACTGTAGCGTCAAAAAACTTATTAGGGGGAAAAAATTGGCCTTCAAGAAGTATAAATCAGAGGGCACTGTATCGGCTTTCGAGCAATACAAGGAGGCAAATAAGAGAAGTAAACAAGAAATCAAGATGGCTAAAATCAACTTTGAGAGACAAATAGCAGAGGATAGTAAAAAAAACCCAAAGAAATTCTTTAAATATATCAACAGCAAAAAACTAAGGCAGAGCATATTGCACACATAATTAACAATGATGGGAGGATGGTTACAGAGGACACTGAAAAAGCAACCGTGCTGAATGCTTTTTTCTCGTCAGTCTTTACACAGGAAAAGGAGGGGTACACTGACCATGACTGTATGGTTAGTAGTAATAAACAGGACTTGCCACCATGGCTAACAGAGGGGGAAATCAGGGAAAGGCTGGATAAACTTAACACAAACAAATCACCAGGACCGGATGGCATACATCCGAGAATACTCAAGGAACTCAGTAAAGTTATATCGAGACCACTGTTCCTGATCTTTGCTGACAGTATTAGGACAGGAGATGTACCAGGGGATTGGAAGAAAGCTAACGTGATTCCAATATTCAAAAAGGGCCAGAGGCATATCCCGGGAAATTATAGGCCTGTCAGTTTGACATCAGTAGTATGTAAACTTCTGGAGGGGATGATAAGGGACTATATCGTAGAGTTTGCTAAGGACAACAACATCATCAGCAGTAATCAGCACGGGTTTACAAATGGGCGTTCTTGTCAAACCAATCTCCTAACATTCTACGAGGAGGTGAGCTGTGAGCTAGATAGGGGGAGACCAGTGGATGTGGTGTACTTGGATTTCGCTAAGGCGTTTGATACAGTTCCCCACAAGCGCTTAATTTATAAAATAAGGTCTGCAGGTATCGATAGCAGGGTTTGCTCTTGGATACGGAACTGGCTAAAAAGGCGTGTCCAAAGGGTAGTAATAAACAGCGCATACTCAGACTGGTCTGAGGTGGTAAGCGGGGTCCCCCAAGGCTCAGTCTTGGGACCAACCTTGTTCAATTTATTCATAAACAACATTGAGGTAGGGATCAGTAGTTCGATATCAGTTTTTGCAGATGACACAAAATTGGGCAGGACAATAACTTCACAACATGAAGCAGATATCCTACAGAATGACCTGGACAAAATAACAGAGTGGGCAACGACATGGCAAATGAGGTTTAACGTGGAGAAGTGTAAGGTTTTGCACTTGGGGACTAAAAACATAAAAACACAATACACGTTAGGAGGGGAGCCCTTGGGGGAATCAAAAATGGAGAAGGATCTGGGAGTCTTGGTTGATGATAGATTAGGAAACAGAATGCAATGTCAAGCGGCAGCTTCCAAAGCCAACAGAATATTAGCATGTATAAAGAAAGGGATGCATTCCAGAGATAAGACTATAATCCTTCCACTTTATAAAACTCTGGTCCGACCGCATCTGGAGTATTCCGTCCAGTTCTGGTCGCCAGTCCTCAGGAGGGATGTGTTGGAGCTGGAGAGAGTCCAGAGAAGGGCAACTAAACTAATTAGGGGATTGGAGGACCTTGACTATGAAGAGCATCTACAATCGCTCGATTTATTCTCCCTGGAGAAGAGACGTCTGAGGGGGGACATGATAGCAATTTATAAATATCTTAATGGGGATCCCAGCTTAGAAAAAAAGCTGTTCATTCGAAGGGATTGCATGAGGACTCGAGGGCATACAATGCGATTAGAGGAGAAGCGTTTTAACCTCAGGCAACGCGGGGGGTTCTTTACTGTTAGGGCAACAAGATTGTGGAATTCTCTACCACAAGAGGTGGTTTCTGCGGGTAGTATGGTGGCTTTCAAAAGACTCTTAGACTTACATCTCAAGGATCAGAACATTCAGGGGTATGTGAGATGATTACAGCCACACACACCTACACAGGTTGAACTAGATGGACTATTGTCTTTATTCAACCTCACCTACTATGTAACTATGTAACAATGGCGGGGACTTATAGCGGAATTCCTTATTTTATTAAATAAATCACCCAATACACGAATCCCTTTCCCCAATGAAAGGCCACTCACACATTAGTAAAAAGCATTAAAACGTTGTAAAAATGAACAGCCGTCAGTCCGACGCTGCACCGATCAAATCCCACCGCTCGGTACCTGAGCCGTTGAAGGACTGCAGCGTGGCATCTGGCATTGTCAAGGTGACCGCGTACTCACGTCTAACGCGTTTCGTCATCACAGACTTCAACTGAGGGCCTAAAATATATATTTATATCTTTATGTTTGAAGCCTGAAATGTGGCAAAAGGTTGCAAAGTTCAAGGGGGCCGAATACTTTCGCAAGGCACTGTGTGAGTGTGTGTGTGTATGTATGTATGTATATATATATATATATATATATATATATATATATATATATATATATATATATATATATATATATATATATATATATATATACATAATATGTGTGTGTGTGTATGTGTATATATTTCAATCTTGTTTTTTAAAGGAGCAGTGATTTGGTGCAGTTGGTGCTATGTGCACACAAATATGCGCCATGTCATTAGCTGGCCCTGGTCACGGAGCATTTGCAAATTTGCATGCAATATTGCTAGCAGTGCTGAGTGTACACCTTTGGTCTTGTACACTGATTGGCAGCTCACTGCAAGTTCCTGCTCACTACTTGTAATTTGGGACTTTGTCGATCATTTGACTGCCAATTATGGTGGTCACATGGCCATAAGCCCTGCCTCCCAGAATAGAAAATCGACACACATGAATTACACAGGTTCTGATGCAAATGTATTGCAGATAGGGCATCAAGTGAGTTTCATTAACACTTTAATTTGCCATGGAACCTGTGTAGTTAATGTGTATGGTTTTAAAGGGATGAGGTGCCAAACCTAGCAAACACCTTAAAGTGCCAGTGGTAGCCTACACCAAGGGGTTAAGGATGTTTAAAGTAAACCAAGAAAAGCAAACATTTCAAATAAATATAGTGCCTGGGGGTTTGCCTTAGTCGGCATGTAAAGTGGTGCATCTGTACTGTATCTAAGCCATGCGTCCTCACGAATCGAATATAGAAAGTTTGTGCCACTTTTGAAGGGTGGCTTTTTTGTTGCAATTGCAACCTTCAAAAACATCTGCATTTCTCCACCGCCCCCCCCCCCTCCCAATGGATACGGTGACCTTTGTTGCAAGTATGGCTTTTAAGAGAAATAACATGCAAAAATGTATCATATATCCATGTCATGAGGGCCCCCACAAAATCCATAGCAGACCTGCCATCACTACCCCAAAGCACCTTGGCCCCATGTTGCTAGGGACATGGGACTCTTCCACAGAACCCAGGCCAGTGGTTATGGCGGCTCTATGGCCAGAAGGCTTATTGATGTCTGCATGCCTCCTTTAACAAGTCTCCTTTAACAAGTCCCAGATCTCACCCCTCTGAGAATGAGCATGGGTTGTTTTGATCACCACATATTTTCAACATAAACTAAGGTAATTACACAATTAGTTTTGGAAAAGTCCTTTCTTTAAGTTACATTAGGAGACATCACTTTCCACCTTGGAGATCTATTGACAATTAGGAAGCCTGTCGCCCCACCAACCCAAAACAAAAAATAATTGGTTGGTAATGTGACAAGGGGGAGGGGCCACCAGGTGACATTGCCATTTGGCCCCGCCACTCACCTATTCAACAACTGCCAGACAGAGGAGCAGCACATTGGTGATTAGCCTATGCTGCAGATAGAGCTTATGTTTTGGATTTTCTTTTTCTGTGCTAACGGCCATTGTAATTGACTATGGATTGACATTTGTGGCAAGTGTTTTTGAAAATTGCTTCCTAAAAATTGCTTTGTTCAAATGTGGGTTTGTCTTTGGCTTTTGGGACAACTTTTTGGAGAGAAGTTAGTAGGGGCACAATGTAGCCCATTCTCATTCACATGGGGGTTGGGTGGGGGCAGGATATGGGTGACACTTTTTAAAGGGGGCTTTACAATCCTGAAAAGCCCCCTGCCCACAGCCCCCCCCCCCCCAAACACTGGCCAGAGTCGTGTGGAAAAGGCCCTTTGGGGGGAATGTAATTTGAAATTTGAAGCCCTTTGGGGGGAATGTAGAGCCTAAATGTTTTATTTCTATATTTGGCTCCTTTTAATACTTTGTACAAACACTTCTGTCTGAACAGCTTGGGAGGAACAGTGTAAGTAAACTACTCTTGAAGGTGGGCAACTGATATTCTTTCCCCTTCACCAAAATTGGGGATGCTCTTCAAATGAGGACGATTGGAACAGAAATGTTTGAATGGCCTACATTTCTGACAACTATATGACAGTGATCTGGGCTTGCCTACATCTAATCGCACAGTAAAAAGTGCTGTGATTGGGACAGCTAGTATTTGCTAGCTGGGTGCTAAACACAGCTTAATGGGAAACCCAGAAAAACTTTTCTGAATAACCTGATTCCAGAACAGCTTAGTGTAGCTTGGACTAATGTGACTGCATAGTGAACACATGAGCTTCAGGCTGCTTCAAGTGACCTGAAAGTGTGAACCACTAGATACTTTATTGTTAGGGATGGGGATAGGGTGGGGCGCACCATAGTGGATGTCCTCCTGGTTAAAAAGATGCACAATGAATCTCATTGATGTCATTGTTCCTGTGTGTACTGCCTGGCCTAAGGAAATGTCAAAAAGATATTCCATAATGCGTTACTAGCTTTGGAACCAAAATTGTTGGGGTATTTTGCTGCCATGTGGATAAGGAGCTGATTGTTTGTGTCCAAAAATTGTGTGTAATTTGTGCTGTTTTTTTCTGTCGATTTTAGTGAAAGTGCTGAGGACGAGCAGCAGGAGGCCACTTCCCTCAGGTCCACTGTAAGTACATTGACTGTGAATGACTGTCTTCTGTGTTCTTGTTCAAACGTGTAGGACTGCAATTTTTTGGGTGATTCCTTTTCTTTTGTTGTTTATGCAGCTTCAACCATGGTAGAGCAAGGGGATGGGGAGGGGGAGGAGGAGGCAGCAGAGGTGGAGGAAGAAGAGGAGGATGAGGCAGAGGTGGAGGAAGAAGAGGTGGGAGGAGGATGTAGCAGAGGTAGCCACTTCCCCTGGGGCCCACTGTAAGTACTTTGACTGTGAATGTTTGTGTTCTGTGTTCTTGTTCACACTTTGAGGACTTACAATTTTTGGGGGGTTTTCTTAATTTTCTTTTTTTCAGTATAATCAGCCATGGTGTCCAGGAGGGAGGAGGAGGCGGCGGTGGAGGAGGAGGCGGCGGTGGAGGAGGAGGGGGAGGAGGCAGCAGAGGTCGAGCCAGGCCAGCCCTCCCAAGAGGATGCCCCTCTGCCTGGAGACCACTGTAAGTACCTTCAATGGGATTCACCCATTTAATGTGTGTGCTAGGGGGATGTGTATATGTGTAAATGTAAGTTATGTGAAGATCCATTGTATTTTAGCTAGATGTGACAGGAAGGTTGAAATGTAGAAACCAGCTTCAGCACTGAAAAGATGCTTAAAGCACCCTTTCAGGGAAGGGTGGAGGGGGTAAGGAGAGAGAGAGGCATAGGTGGGAGAGAAGAGAATGGGAGAGAGAGAAAGGTGTAAAAGAGTAAGGGGGTTTAATGGGTGAACATTTAGAGAAAGAGCAAAAAGGGGAAGCGTAGATATGGTGTGGATAAAGATGAGAGAAAGGGAGAGGGAATTTGATGTTTTTCCTGACTTGGCTAAACTTAGTTTTCTTCTTTTTGATCCCTCTTCACACAGATTCTCCTGACGAAACAAGGACTGATCAGCAGAAGGACCAACCCCTTCCACTGGCCCAGCTCTAGCCTGAGAGTGGTGAGTCTCTCCAATGTGCCTGTTTAAATATATAGATAGCAAGAGGGAAAGAGAGAGACTATCACGTACCTGGTGGAGACCAAGCTGTAGAGAGGGCTTCTCTTGCACCTCCTGTGCAACACCCCTGGTAGAGATGACAGGCGGTGTAGGACACAGAGTGGCACGAGGGCCGGTATAGCAGGTGGTGTCTTGACAGAAGACTGATGGCTGTGGATCACCGAATGAACACCTGGAACTGGAACTTGTGATGCTGGATGAGAAGGCAGGAGCAAAGCCGGAACACAAGCCAAGGAGTCGTCAACAGCCGGACAGCACGGGTACAGGAACGGGAGACAGGAGCGGAGTCAGGATACAAGCTGAAGTCGGTACACAGTCTGGTAGCGAGGTACAAAAGCATAAGGCAAAGGCAGGGTCAAACATACGCTGAAGTCACAGGTAGGCAGGCAGGAATCCAAAGGAGAGTCAAGGGCAAGCCTGGTCGGTATAACAGGTAATCCAGAAGCACGTCAGGGCACAGGTAAACAGGAATAAGCTGAAAGACCACTCAGCAATGTGCTCCTGGCACTGCTAGTATAAATAGGCCGTTGGGGCCAATTGCGTGCGCACGTTGCGTACGCGCGTTCGCGCATACGTATTCGCGCATTCCTTCCTGTGTGCCTGGGCATACGCACAAACGTCTGTTTGGATCCAACTGAGCGTCTTTTACATTGCCCTCCCCCCCCCAATGGGCAGCCTCCGGATGCCCATCTGCAACATCTTCTCAGGATGAAACTGGAAAAAAGTTTGTATCAGATCTGTAGCATGAAGGTTAGCTTCTGGTTCCTATGAATTTTCTTCCAGACCATAGCCCTTCCATTTAATCAGGTACTGGACAGTAACTCCTCTCTTCCTACAGTCCACAATTGCTTCAACCTCGTATTCTTCATTGCCATCAATAATTTCAGGTGGGGGTGGATCCGACTCACGGTCAGGAAATGGACTGGGTCTGGTAGGTTTTAGTAAGGATACATGGAAGACGGGGTGAATCTTGTATGTTTCTGGAAGTGAAAGTTCATAGGCTGCAGAATTGATTAGTCTCTTAATAGAGAATGGACCAATATCTAGGCCCCAGTTTTTTAGATGGACACGACAGTTTCAGATTAATGGTGGATAACCAAACCTTGTCTCCTGGTCTGAGGTTTAGATCTCCCCTTCTCTTCCTATCAAAAAATGTTTTATTGTCTTGCTGTGCCTTGACAATGGCGTCTTGCAATAGTTTGTTGTTGGTTTGCAAAAATGTCGCCCTTTCCTGGACTGCAGGAACCAAGGAATCAGGCATCACATCCGGTATAAAGGCTGGGAAGTACCCATAGTTTGCAAAAAACAGGGCTTGACCCGTGGGTGAATGCACTGCGTCATTATATGCAAACTCTGCCAGGGGTAAAAGTGATGCCCAGTCATCCTGTGAAAACGAAGAAAAACACCAGAGATACTGTTCCAGGGTCTGGTTTGTACGCTCCGTTTGACCGTTCATTTGTGGATGGTAGGCTGAGGAAAAGTACGTGTCGATCTTTAATGTTCTGCAGAGGTCTTTCCAGAATCTGGAAGTAAATTGCACCCCCTGATCTGAGGTGATGTTGCTAGGTACCCCGTGGAGCTAAACCACTTCCTTGATGAAAGTATGGGCAGTTTCCATTGCTGAGGGAGTTCCCGACATAGGGATAAAATGGGCCATCTTTATTAATCTGTCGACCACCACAAAGATGGTCGTGAATCCTTCAGAAGGAGGGAGCTCAACGATAAAATCCATATTTATCATTTCCCTAGGCCTTTTGGGAATGGGCAAGGGCCTTAGTAGACCCCAGGCTTTGGCCTTGTCATTCTTGCTCTGGATGCAGATACCACAGGTGCTAACATAATTCCGGAAGTCGGACCTCAGACCAGGCCACCAAAAGGATCATTGTACCAGGTTGGTCATTTTAGATATCCCAAAGTGCCCTGCCAAGGGATGATCATGGCACAGGCCGAGGACCTTGGCACGTAGACTTAGAGGTACGAACACCCTTTGGCTAAAAAAAAACATTCCCTCTTGTTCCTGAAGGCACATACCTGATAGTAGAGCATCCCTTATGGATGCCTGCTTCAGCTGTGTTAACAGATCTGTTTGCAAAAGTAGGAAACTTTGGGCCGGCAGGATTATGTCTACTTGGCGACATTCTTCGTCCTCTGGGTACATGCGGGATAACGCATCAGGTTTGCCATTCTTGGAGCCTGGTCTGTAGGTGATGTGATAAGTAAAACGAGAAAAGAACAGTGCCCATCTGGCTTGGCGTGGTTTTAGTCTCTTAGCTGAGGTATTCCAGATTTTTGTGATCGGTAAAGATCAGGATAGGGTGAGATGCTCCTTCTACCAGGTAGCGCCATTCTTCCAAGGCCGTCTTTATGGCCAGCAGTTCCCGGTCTCCCACGTTGTAGTTCCTTTCTGCTGGACTGATTTTCCTGGAAAAGAAGGCAACAGGGTGAAGAACAGATTTCGTACCCAAACGCTGTGACAGGATGGCACCTACGGCATTCTCTGAAGCATCTACCTCAAGAACATAGGGCAATGCGGGATTTGGGTGTCGTAGGATAGGTGCAGTGGTAAATAGGATTTTTAACTGATCAAATGCAGCTTGTGCTGCCGGTGTCCATTGGAAGCGGGTACCTTGCCTCGTTAGCTGGGTGACTGGGAGGATAATGGCAGAGAAGTTCTTGATAAACTTGCGGTAGAAATTAGCAAATCCAAAGAGTGCTCTTCTTGTCTGTGGGAGTAAGCCATTCAAGGATCGATTTGACCTTCTTGGGGTCCATGGAAATCCCAGAAGTTGAAATGACGAGTCCCAAGAATTGGATTGATTCCCTTTCGAACTCACATTTCTCGGCCTTCGCGTACAATCCATGGTCTTTTAGGTGGCCGAGAACTTTCTTGACATGTTCACGGTGCAATTCAATGGAATCTGAAAAGATAAGAATGTCGTCAAGGTAGACAATCATAAACAGATCAAGAAAGTCTTTGAAAATATTGTTCACAAAATGCTGAAAAATGGCTGGAGCATTGCACAATCCAAAGGGCATGACAAGGTAATCGAAGTGGCCAGATCTTGTGCGAAAGGCGGTCTTCCACTCATCGCTCTCGCGGATCCGTACTAGATTGTATGCTCCTCGTAGGTCAAGTTTTGTGAATACCGTGGCTGCCCTGAAACGTTGAAAATGTTCAGGAACCAAGGGCAGAGGATATCTGTTTTTGACAGTAATCTTGTTCAACTCCCGATAATCAACACAGGGGCGTAGAGAATGATCCTTCTTTTCGACAAAGAAGATACCAGCCCCTGCAGGAGACGTAGAGGGCCGGATGAAGCCTTTCTTCAGATTTTCATCAATGTAAAGGTGTAATGCTTCGAGTTCCAGTTCAGAGAGGGGGAAGATACACCCAAACGGTATCTCAGCACCCGGTAAAAGTTCAATTGGGCAGTCATACGGCCGATGAGGTGGCAGGATGTCTGCTTTATGTTTATCGAAGACCTCCAAGAACTTATGGTAAGCTGAGGGCACAAGCTGGGATGCAGAGAGATCAGGTTGTAGGCCCAGATTTGATGCAGGTTTCAAAGGACTGGGCTGGAAGCAGTTTTGTTGACAATAGGTGGATGGTAATGCCACTTCTCCTGACTTCCAGTTTATCTGCGGATTGTGTGCTTGTAACCATGGGATGCCCAGAATGACAGGGAACAGAGGAGATGGGATAATGTCCAAACACAAGTATTCCTGGTGGCCATTGCTAGATATAGCCAGTAGTGGGCAGGTTTCTTTGGTTATAGGTCCGGACTTGAGATGGGATTCGTCAGCCATTTGATGACGCTGAGCAAAGTCACTGTCCATGAAGCAGCTGCAAGCGCCGGAGTCAATAATGACTGGGACTCGGATGTTCTTTCCGAGAATCTGTAGTGAGAGAGGTAATGTGAGTGGACAGATCCTTCCGAGAACTGTTTGCAAGGTAAGAAGGGAAGGCAAACTGAGACTTACTAGGCCGCACCGGGCAGCTCTGAAGGTAATGTCCTGCTTCCCCACAATAGAGGCATAGATTGTTCCGGCGTCTTTGTAATCTCTCCTCAGTGGTCAGTGGAGAGCGTAAAAGTCCTAGTTGCATGGGTTCCACCCTGGAGGCTGTGGGGGAAGTGACAGGTGGACGAAAGGCCGGAGGTGACGGAACTTGAGGCAACATCCAGGTAGGTCTAGAACTCCCAGCTCTTTCAACTCTCCTCTCTCTGAGCCTGCGATCAAGCTGGATAGTAAGACTAATGAGGTTGTCAAGGGAATCAGGCGTACCTACCCTGGCAAGTTGGTCTTTAAGGCCTTCTAATAGGCCGAGACGGAATTGATGCCGTAAGGCTGCATCATTCCAGCCTGTATCAGAGGCCCATCTACGGAATTCTGCGACATAGTCCTCAGCAGGGCGGCGGCCTTGTTGTAGTGTATGTAGGGTTGCTTCGGCTGTAACAGATCGCTGGGGATCATCATAAAGCTGTGCCATTGCTTCAAAGAATGATGAAATGGTGTTCAGGGCTGTACTATTTTGTTCCAGGAGACAGTGGGCCCAGGATTGCGGCTCTCCATGAAGTAGAGAGATTACGAACCCCACCTTGGTGGATTCAAGTGAGAAAGTCAGTGGTTGCAGGGCAAAGCACAGCTCACAAGAATTCCTGAAAGCCCAGAATTTGTGCCGGTCACCCGAAAATCGTTCTGGAGCAGGTACCCGAGGTTCTGGTGGTGGCAAAACCAATGCAGGTGTAGATAGGGCCCGTTCGGGCACGGTGGACCACGGTGCCGGGGTTGCCGGGGTAGAGGCCATGGATTGAATGCGACTCTCTAATTGAAAGTAGCCCTCTTGCAGGGATTTGACTGCTTGGGTAAGCGAGGCAAGTTGCTGGCATAATGTCTCTAGAGGTGCAGCCCCTCTCTCGGTCTCCGACATCTGGCTGAGTGGTACTATCACGTACCTGGTGGAGACCAAGCTGTAGAGAGGGCTTTTCTTGCACCTCCTGTCCAACACCCCTGGTAGAGATGACAGGCGGTGTAGGACACAGAGTGGCACAAGGGCCGGTATAGCAGGTGGTGTCTTGACAGAAGACTGATGGCTGTGGATCACCGGATGAACACCTGGAACTGGAACTCGGTGATGCTGGATGAGAAGGCAGGAGCAAAGCCGGAACACAAGCCAAGGAGTCGTCAACAGCCGGACAGCACGGGTACAGGAACGGGAGACAGGAGCGGAGTCAGGATAAAAACCGAAGTCGGTACACAGTCTGGTAGCGAGGTACAAAAGCATAAGGCAAAGGCAGGGTCAAATACAAGCTGAAGTCACAGGTAGGCAGGCAGGAATCCAAAGCAAACAAGTAATCCAGAAGCAGGTCAGGGCACAGGTAAAAAGGAACAAGCTGAAAGACCACTCAGCAATGTGCTCCTGTCACTGCTCAGTATAAATAGGCCGTTTGGTGCCAATTGCGTGCACACATTACGTACGCACATCGCACGTTCGTGCATTGGCGCGTGCACATTCGCACATTCCTTCCTGTGTGCCTGGGCATGCGCACAAACGTCTGTTTGGATCCAACCGAGCATCTCTTACAGAGACAGAGAGAGAGATCTCAATGTAAATCCAGTTTTTGATAGAGATATGTGCACATGTAGCCTAGCTAGCAATTGGACACAACACATACCATTGTTCCAAATGTTTGTTTATCTTAACCTTTTGAGGTTTACATGACAAGCCTTTTACATTATTAGCTGTTCCCCAAAAAAATAAAGTCAGAAGTAATCTTGTTGAACCTTTAGAACTCCTTCCTGTGGATAGCTTATTGTCTAAGCTTAAGGCCCCGTAAAGTTGTTTCACGTTTGGGAGAATATTTAAAAAAACTGGAGAAATTAGTGATTATTTTCCTGTTAGGCCAAACAAAGTCCTTCCTCCACTGTCATCTCTACCATCTTCAGGCTTCAACGCTAAGAGAAGAAAGACCACACCTCAACTTCCTAGGAGCTGGGCCTCCTCCCTTCCACCACACCTGATTAAGGTCAATAGCAAACTCTGATCTTGTGTTGATTGAATTGGACAGCATTCCCAACATAGATATAACCATAGAAACATAGAAACATAGAATGTGTCGGCAGATAAGAACCATTTGGCCCATCTAGTCTGCCCAATATATCTGAATCCTATGAATAGTCCCTGGCCCTATCTTATATGAAGGATAGCCTTATGCCTATCCCATGCATGCTTAAACTCCTTCACTGTATTTGCAGCTACCACTTCTGCAGGAAGGTTATTCCATGCATCCACTACTCTCTCAGTAAAGTAATACTTCCTCATATTACTTTTAAACCTTTGCCCCTCTAATTTAAAACTGTGTCCTCTTGTGGTAGTTTTTCTTCTTTTAAATATGCTCTCCTCCTTTACCGAGTTGATTCCCTTTATGTATTTAAAAGTTTCTATCGTATCCCCTCTGTCTCTTCTTTCTTCCAAGCTATACATGTTAAGGTCCTTTAACCTTTCCTGGTAAGTTTTTTTTCCTGCAATCCATGTACTAGTTTAGTAGCTCTTCTCTGAACTCTCTCTAGAGTATCTATATCCTTCTGGAGATATGGCCTCCAGTACTGCGCACAATACTCCAAGTGAGGTCTCACCAGTGTTCTGTACAGCGGCATAAGCACTTCTCTCTTTCTACTGCTTATACCTCTCCCTATACATCCAAGCATTCTGCTGGCATTTCGTGCTGCTCTATTACATTGTCTTCCCACCTTTAAGTCTTCTGAAATAATTACTCCTAAATCCCTTTCCTCAGATACTGAGGTCAGGACTGTGTCAAATATTCTATATTCTGCCCTTGGGTTTTTACGTCCCAGGTGCATTATCTTGCACTTATCCACATTAAATTTCAGTTGCCAGAGTTCTGACCATTCTTCTAGTTTTCCTAAATCCTTTTCCATTTGGCGTTTCCCTCCAGGAACATCAACCCTGTTACATATCTTTGTGTCATCAGCAAAAAGACAAACCTTACCATCGAAGCCTTACTAAAATCTAGATATGCAATGTCTACTGCACCTCCACCGTCTATTATTTTAGTCACCCAGTCAAAAAAGTCTATAAGATTTGTTTGACATGATCTCCCTGAAGTAAACCCATGTTGTTTTTCATCTTGCAATCCATGGGATTTAAGATGTTCCACAATCCTATCCTTTAATAGGGTTTCCATTAATTTGCCTACTATTGATGTCAGACTCACTGGTCTATAGTTGCTCGATTCCTCCCTACTACCTTTCTTGTGAATGGGCACGACATTTGCCAATTTCCAATCTTCCGGGACGACTCCTGTTACTAATGATTGGTTAAATAAATCTGTTAATGGTTTTGCCAGCTCACCACTAAACTCTTTTAATAATTTTGGGTGTATCTCATCAGGACCCTGTGACTTATTTGTCTTCACTTTAGACAGCAATCTTAGAACGTCTTCCTCTGTAAAGACCCATGCATCAAACGATTCATTAGTCATCCTTTCAAGTGGAGGTCCTTCTCCTTCTTTCTTCTGTAAAAACTGAACAGAAGTATTCATTAAGGCAGTCAGCTAGCCCTTTATTCCCTTCTACATACCTTCCGTCCTTTGTTTTTAATTTAGTTATTCCTTGTTTTAATTTTCTTTTTTCATTTATATATCTGAAGAATGTCTTATCCCCCTTTTTCGTAGACTGAGTAGAAAAACTGACTAGTTTTTCTTCTGCCTGCGCTTTAGAAGTTCTTATAACTTGCTTGGCCTCTTTCTGCCTAATCTTGTAGATTTCCTTATCTTCATTGCTCTGGGTTTTTTTATAATTACAAAATGCTAGCTTTTTATTTTTAATGATTTGGGCCACTTCTGCTGAGTACCACAGTGGTCTCTTCCTTTTTTTGCTTTTACTGACAAGTCTAATGCAATTTTCTGTTGCCTTCAATAATGCACCTTTTAAGTAGTCCCATTTCTCCTGGACTCCATGTAATCCGTTCCAGTCTGATAAGGACTCATTTATGACTAATTTCATTTTTGAAAAGTCGGTTTTTCTAAAATCTAAAACTTTTGTTTTTGTGTGGAGTGACTCTTTCATAGTTCTTATATTAAACCACACTGACTGGTGATCACTAGATCCCAAGGTTTCGCCTACAATGACATCATATACCGAATCCCCATTTGTGAATACCAAATCCAAAATGGCCTCCCTCCGGGTTGGCTCCTCAACCACTTGTTGCAGAGACAACCCCAGTAGGGAATTTAGAATATCTGTACTCCTGGTAGAACTTGCTATTTTGTTTTTTTGGGATTAAGCATTTGAATCTGACTACGTAGACGAGCAATCTATCATGTTTGAGCAAGAATGTATGTAAAATGGGGCAAATATGCTACAGTGCATAGTTTTTGATGTGGTGGTTTTGTGAATCTTTGTTGATGCATTTTGCCTCCAAGTAATTATCTTGTCTTTTTCTCCAAAGTGGTGATGGACCAACCACTGCCGGTGATGAAAGAGATGCTGCGGTGGGCCGTCCACCGCATCCAGGCCTTGGAGCAGCAAGCTGGGGTTGGTCCTTCTGATCAACGCTTGTACTTTAATTCTTTATAATTTTATTTTTATTTTTTTTTAAAGTTTTATTTTGTAAAAAATAAATTTGTACCTTTTGTTCCAATTCAAGCTTCTGTCTGTCTGTCATATTCAAACTTCAAAGTCTTCAGCCCTTCGGGTCTGGTATGGATTTTAAGGGAAACCCCACACCAAAATTCAAAAATAAAACTGACGTGGGGTCCCCCCCAAAATCCATGCCAGACCCTTATCCGAGCATGCAGCCTGGCAGGGGTGCCCCCCAAAGCATCTTGTCCCCATGTTGATGGGGACAAGGGCCTCTTCCCATCAACCCTGGGCTGTGGTTGTGGGGGGCTTACTGGAATCTGGAAGCCCCCTTCAACAAGGGGGCCCCCTGATCCCGGCCCCCCATGTAAATGGGTATCGTGTACATCATACCTCTACCCATTTACCCAAAAAGTTTAAAAAAGTAAAAAACACAGAACAGTTTTGGACAAGTCCTTTATTCCAAATCATATTTCCAAAATAGTGTCCTTTGATGTAAATCCATCGTCAATCATGACGCCCGCCGCCCCCGAAAAAAAGAAAAACACCAAAAAACGCTTTGCCTCTTCTGAGGCTCCCCGCCGTCTGCCAATATGGATCTTTGACAGCTCTTTTATAGGCAAGGGGTGGGGCTACCCTGTTATGTCACAAGGTGGCACCGCCTGTCTCACGTCACATGGCGTCATGTGATGTCAGAAGGGGGGTGGATCACCGGGTGGTGGAAATGGGTGGCCCTGCCCCTTGCCTAGAAAAGAGCAGTCAAAGATCCAAATTGGCAGATGGCGTGGAGCCTCAGAAGAGGCAAAGTGTTTTTTTTGTTTTTTTGGGGGGCAATTGTTAAAGTCCGGCGGGCGTCATGATTGATGATGGATTTACATTAAATTACATTACATTACATTGTTACATGGTAGGTGAGGTTGAATAAAGACAATAGTCCATCCAGTCCACCCTGTGTAGGTGTGTGTGGCCGTAATCATTTCCCATACCCCTGAATGTTTTGATCTTTGAGGTGTACATCCAAGAGTCTTTTAAAAGTAGCCATACTTCCCGCAGTTACTACCATTTGTGGTAGAGAATTCCACAGTCTGATAGTCCTTACTGTAAAGAACCCACTGCGTAGCCTGATGTTAAAACGCTTCTCCTCTAATCGCATTGTATGGCCTTGTGTCCTCATGCATTCCTTGCGACTGAATAATTTTTTCTATGAAGAGATCACTGTTGAGGTATTTATAAATCACTATCATGTCCCCTCTCAGGCATCTCCTCTCCAGGGAGAATAAATCAAGCGCTTCTAAGCGCTCTTCATAATTAAGGTCCTCCAATCCCCTAATCAGTTTAGTTGCCCTTCTCTGGACTCTTTCCAGCTCCAACACATCCCTTCTGAAGACTGGCGACCAAAACTGGACAGAATACTCCAGATGCGGTCGGACCAGTGTTTTATAAAGTGGTAGAATTATAGTTTTATCTCTAGAATACATGCCCTTCCTTATGCATGCTAATATTCTGCCAGCTTTGGCAGCTGCAGCTTGACAATGCATGCTATTCAGGTATGTGAGAAGCCCCTGCACTATCACAAAGAAATGAAATAAAATCAGAAAATAGCTAAAGAGAAGGGATAGCTACAGCTCCTAGTTCAGCCTTACCAAGAAACTGAATAGATAGCAAAGAAACATTGAAATACTGAAGCTGCGCTTATCCAGTGAGTAGATAAAAATCCGTGAGTAAACAAATATCAATAAAAAGTGCTTGTAGTGCAAAATAATATCTGGGTCATAGGTAAGTATAATGTGACTACTGATATTTTGTTTACTTACGGCACTGAAAAGTGCTTGTAGTGCAAATATAGGGGTCATCAATATATATCGTGACTTCAGTGTCAATGGTGTGAATAGTGACTATAGTGACATTAATAAAATAATTACAATAAATAAATCATGAGCTGGAACCGATGAAGCAGTCCATAAATAAAGTATATGAAATCTCAATATATGAATCACAGCATAAAAGTTCATAAAAGTGACAGTAAGAAGTGAGGTCTTGTGAGTGGTATCCCCACTAAGTGTTCAGGTGAACCGATCAAGGGGGTGACTTCAACACCATAGGTGGACGGTGATAAGATCAAGGTGCAATTCTTCTGAGTGTACCACACCCTTACCTTACTGCTTTAAGGATACAGCATAAAAAAAGGAACCTCCTGGCAATCTTACAATCTTCCGGGGGGGGGGGGGGGTAAAGGGCGCCATAGTATCCTTACTGCTGCAAGGATGCAGCTTGTGGCAGGGATTCCTGGCAATCCTATAACCATCCAAGGGGGGGTAGGGGGTGTCAGGGTATCTTAAAATTGCTCCGAATGGGATGCAGGCAAGAGAGGCTCTTCTGGTGTAGTATTTACGTATATATTTATTTAAAACAAAAGTAGTAACTTAGAGAATACCACTCACAAGACCTCACTTCTTACTGTCACATTTATGAACTTTTATGCTGTGATTAATATATTGAGATTTCATATACTTTATTTATGGACTGCTTCATCGGTTTCAGCTCATGATTTATTTATTGTAATTAATTTTATTAATTTATTGATGTCACTACCCATCACTATTCACACCATTGGCACTGAAGTCACAATATATATTTATGACCCCTATATTAATTTGAACTACAAGCACTTTATAATGATATTTTGTTTACTTACGGCACTGGAGTCACATTATACTTACCTATGACCCAGATATTATTTTGCACTACAAGCACTTTTTATTGATATTTGTTTACTCACAGATTTTTATCTACTCAATGGATAAGTGCAGCTTCAGTATTTCATTGTTTCATTGCATGCTATTGCTAGGTCTATCTTCTACTAAGACCTCCAGATCTTTCTCCATTTTTGATTCCCCTAGAGTTTCACCCCCTAAAGTGTATTGTGCTTTTATGTTTTTTGTCCCCAAGTGCAATACCTTACACTTCTCCACATTAAACCTAATTTGCCATGTAGTTGTCCACTCTGCGATTTTGTTCAGGTCATTCTGTAAGATTCCTGCCTCAAGATGTGAAGGTATTGCCCTGCTTAATTTTGTGTCATATTCAAAAACCAAAATTGAGCTACTGATCCCGTCCTCAATGCTATTTATGAATAAATTGAACAAGATTGGTCCCAGGACTGAGCCTTGGGGGACCCCACTTTCCACCCCAGGCCTGAGTATGCATTATTTATTACCACCCTTTGGACATGCCCCTTTAAAAAGTTCCGTATCCAAGAGCAGACCTTGTGGTCGATGCCTGCAGACCTTATTTTATATATTAAGTGTTTGTGGGGAACTGTATCAAACGCCTTAGCAAAATCCAGGTATGCCACCTCCACTGGTCTCCCCCTATCTAGCTCACTGCTCACCTCCTTGTAGAATGTTAACAGATTGGTTTGACAAGAACGCACTTTAGTAAACCCGTGCTGATTTCTGCTGATGATGTTGTTCTCTTTAGCAAACTCTTGGATATGGTCCCTTATCATCCCTTCCAGAAGTTTACATACTATTGACGCTTACCGGCCTATAATTTCCCGCAATATGCCTCTGCCCTTTTTTAAATATCGGTATCACGTTGGCTTTCCTCCAATCACCAGGTACAGTTCCTGTCAAAATACTATCAGCAAAGATCAGGAACAGTGGTCTAGATGTAACCTTTGAGTACTCTCGGATATACACCATCCAGGCCTGGTGATTTACTTGTGTTAATATTATCCATCCTTTCCCTGATTTCACCCTCTTTTAGCCATAGCGGCAAGTCCAATGAAGTACTGCTAACCAAACAGTCATGGTCAGTGTACCCCTCCTTTCCTGTGTAAAGACTGAGGAGAAGAAAGCATTTAGCACAGTTGCCTTCTCTGTTTCCTCTGTAACCATCCTCCCCTCATTGCTAATTATGTGTGCAATATGTTCTGACTGCGTTCTTTTGCTGTTAATATATTTAAAGAATTTATTAGGGTTCTTTTTACTATCCTCTGCTATTTGTCTCTCGAAGTTGATTTTGGCCATTCTGATTCCGTATTTACATTTCTTATTTAAATTCCTTATAATGCTGGAAAGCCGACAATGTGCACTCATTTTTTTTCCCTAATAAGTTTTGTTACATTACGGTTTAGCCACTCCGGCTTGGCTTTGGCTCTTCTAAATTTATTTCCCATAGGAATGAACTGTGAGATGCTTTTATTTAATATGTTCCTAAAGCATTCCCATTTTTCCTCCGTGGTCAGTGTTCCTAGGGTTTGGTCCCAGTTTATTTTCTCTATCATTGAGCACAGTTTGGGAAAGTTTGCCCATCTGAAGTTTAGGGTTCTTATGTTGCCCTCTTGCCTTGCTATATTGTGATTTACGCTAAATGTGATCATCCTGAGATCCTTAGAACCTAAGTTGTCCCGGACTCCTACATCTGAGATTAGATTTGGGTCATTAGTTATTAATAGATCTAACACTACATTTTTTTCTAGTAGGAGAATCCACCAACTGAGACATGTAGTTGCCCTGTAAGGTTTCCATGAAGAGACGGGCCTTTGGTGAGTGTGCATTCCCCTCTTCCCAGTCAATGTCGGGATAATTGAAGTCCCCCAATATGATGACTGATCCCAGCTTTGCCGCGTTACCCAACAGTGATATAAATTCCAGCTCTACCTCCTCCCTTTTGTTGGGTGACCTATAACAACCCCCCACAATTACTTTCCCCTTTACTTCTTCCCTATGGAGTTCTACCCACACGGATTCTAACTCCGTACTCATCCCTTCCATAATATCACTCCTCTCTTATCCCTTCCTTAATATCACTCCTCTCTACCACCCTTGCATTATTCTTGACATAGAGACATACCCCTCCCCCTCTTTTTCCTTCTCTGTCCTTCCTATACACAGAATACCCTTGGATATTGGCCAGCCAGTCGTGTGATGGGGGTCAAACCAAGTTTCTGTTATTCCCACCAGGTTTATGTCCTCCTCATGTACTAACAGATCCAACTAATCCATTTTATTAGCTAGGCTCATTGCATTTGCATATAACCCTCTAAGTTTTGTTGAAGTGGATAGTGAATAGTGCTTATTTTTTTTTCTTGTTTGGTATGAGGTTTGTCCGCACGGCCCACCCAATTGTAGATGTTACAGACCTACTGTCACTGTTGACCCCAAAAATAAATTCTGTCCTTTGCTCCCTCCTAACTGACGCTACCTCTAACCCCCCCCCCCCAACTCCTAATTTGAAAGCCCCTCCAACTTTGTGGCCATCTTTCTCCCCAATAAAGCTGTCTCCATTAAGGTGCAGCCCGTCCTTACTAAAGAGCCGGTAGCCAACTGAGAAGTCAGCCCAGTTCCCCAGGAACCCAAACCCCTCCTTCCTACACCAGTTCCTCAGCCACTTGTTCAGTTCCCTAATCTCCTTCTGCCTCTTCTGTGTGGCTCGAGGTAAAAGCAGTATTTCAGAGAAAACCACCTTGGAGGACCTATTGCTCAAACTATTCCCTAAGTTCCTGAAATCATTCTTTAGGATCCTCCACCTTCTTCTTACTTGGTCATTGGTGCCAACATGCATCATGACCGCTGGGTCCTCCCCAGCCCCGCCCAATAATCTGTCCACGTGATCCATGATGTGCCGAACTCGAGCACCAGGTAAACAACATACAGTTCGGCTACCATGATCATTTTGACAGATTGCCCTCTCTGTCCTCTTGATAATTGAGCGGTCATTGAGATAATTGGGTGAACGGTCACCCAACTGCCTACCTCTGGTGCCTGCATCTCCTCTTCTCCTCCCTCCTCTATGCTTGCCCCTTCCAGCACCTGCTGGGTAATGTCCAAGCTCCTTTCCAGGTTGTTGATGCTACACAGTGTTGCTAACTTGTTCTCTAGATCCAGGATCTGGGCTTCCAGAGAAACAAGCCACTCACATCTTGCACAGCAGTATTCGCCCTCGATTGGTTCATCAAGGAATGCATACATGCAGCAAGAAGTGCACTTCCCAATCCTGTCGGATATTCTTACCCTCTACTCTATGGGGATAATTAGTATAACGACTTGCTACTCCTTACCTACACTATCTCTATCTTCCCTCGTACTAACCCATAGGTTACTCACCGATCGCTAAGATACTCACCAGTCGCTGAGGTGCCCACCAGTCGCCAAGGTATTCACCAGTCGCTACGGTACTTAGCTGGTGACTCACCAGTCACAATGTCACAAGGTATTCCGTGTCACCAGGTCCTCCTGGTCGCTAGGGTTATCCACTAGTCATTAAAGTATTCCCGGTCACAAAGTACTCCCGGTCCCAGTCACTACAGTTGCTCCCAGTCGCTATGGTTGCTCCCAGACGCTAAAGTTTCTCCTACTCGCTAAGGTACCACCTAGTGGCTAAGGTTATGCCCAGTCACTAAGGTTATGCCCAGTCGCTAAGGTTGCTCACAGTCGCAAAGTACCCCTAGTCTCCCGGTTGCTTCTAGTCCCAGTCGCACGGTATTCAGTCGCAAGGTACTCCCAGCCACAAAGTACACCCAGATGCATGGTAAATCCCAGTCGCAGGTACACCAAGTCACGCGGTTACTCCCAGTTGCGAGTTGCAACCAGTCGCAAGGTTCTGCCAGACACCCGGATACTCCCAATCGCACGGTACTCTTAGTCACAAGGAATTCCCAGTCGCAGTCGCAAGGTACCCCCAGTCGCATGTACTCTTAGGTATTAATGAATTCTCAGACCAACTGTTTGAGTCTGATGCCAGTTAGTGCACCCTCCCTCTACTGACCCTTCAGTTACAGTGGGTACGGAAAGTATTCAGACCCCCTTAAATTTTTCACTCTTTGTTATATTGCAGCCATTTGCTAAAATCATTTAGGTTCATTCTATTTCCTCATGAATGTACACATAGCACCCCATACTGACAGAAAAACACAGAATTGTTGACATTGTTGCAGATTTATTAAAAAAGAAAAACTGAAATATCACATGGTCCTAAGTAGAGTTTAGCGGACACCTGGATGTCCGTGTTCGGCGGGTTCGGCCGAACTTTAAAAAAAAGTCCGGGTCCGTGTCCCGGACTTTTGCCCAACTTTTCCCGGACACCGAACCCCATTGAAGTCAATGGGGACCCGAACTTTTAGGCACTAAAATGGCTCTAAAACACCAATGGAAAGGGCTAGAGTGCTGCAAATGGCAGCAAAACGTTGTTAAGAGCATGGCAAGTGCTCTGCAAACAAATGTGGATAGGGAAATAACTTAAAACAACAAAAAAAAACAGAAAAATAAAACAATGTTCTTCATCTCTGAAGGACGAGGCCCATATGGAGTAGAAGGGAGGTTGAGGTGGTGGTGGATGTGGCGGTCTCATAGGCGTGCGCACAGGGTGTGCCGGATGTGCCTGGGCACACCCTAATCACCTAGGGCACATAGCATTATCGCTCTGTTTGCCAGTGAGGAGATGGGAAAGATCTCCCTCGGACCTGCTCTGCTCTATTTCTCTTTGCCAGCAGGGAGAGTAATGTATCGGGGCCATGTACATGTAGGCAAACACATGCATGTGTATTTAAACTTTGGGGTGCATACCCTAATGCAATAGGCTGCGCACACCTATGGGCGGTGTAGGTGGAAGCGGCGGTGGAGGAGGACCAGGGCCGGATTAAGAGCATCATGGGCTTGGTGCTGAGGATTTTGAAGGGCCTTAAGGGCCGTGCCTTGGCATGCACCCAGAGGAGGAAGGGTGCAGCCATGCATGCCTAATTCAACATGGGATGCTGTCACTGAAGCCCATAAACACATCCATGCATCGGCAACTGTCCCTCCTTGTCCGGCCTTCGTGCTGTGTGGGGAGGTTCTGAGGGAGCTGCCTGGGGAAGCGAGCATAGCAGCCAGACTTCTGTGTTTACAAGTGACAGAAGAGCGGTAACAGTGAATATGGCCACCCCGGGGCCTATATAAAGATAGGGGCCTGGAGCTGCAGCTCCAATAGCCCCTACGTTAATCTGGCCCTGAGGAGGACGAGGTAGCCAACACTGCTTCTTTTCACAAATTTTAAATGAGGGTACACCCCAAAAGAGTGAGAAAGAGCAAAAATAGAACAATGGCTGGGTAAGGTCGGTATCCATCGCTATTCTGCACAAGGTACGGAAAAGTCCCGTGGGATCCATGCCTGGTTCATTTTAATAAACGTGAGCTTGTCCACATTGTCTCTGGACAGGCGGCTGCGCTTGTCTGTGATAACGCCCCCAGCCGTGCTAAATACCCGTTCAGATAATACACTGGCTGCAGGGCACGCCAGCACCTCCAAGGTGTAAAGGGCAAGCTCAGGCCATGTGCCCAATTTGGAGACCCAGAAGTTGAAGGGGGCAGACCCGTCATTCACTACATGTAGGCGTGTGCACACATACTGCTCCACCATGTTGGTAAAATGCTGCCTTCTGCTAAGACGTTCCATATGAGCTGCTGGTGCTGCTGTTTGTTGTGGCGTGCTGACAAACCTTTCCACATTTAGGCCATGCTAACCCTGCCTTCTGAGGTGCTGGCGGTGCCCTGGTTGCGTTGGCGACCTCTTCCTCCTCCTCCTCTGCCTTGTGCTTTCACTGTGGCCCCGCTGTCAGGTGGGAATGCCAGCAGCATCGCATCTACCAGCGTGCGCTTGTACTCACGCATCTTGCGATCACGCTCCAGTGAGTGAATTAAGGACGGTACGTTGTCCTTGTAACGGGGATCCAGCAGCGTGGCCACCCAGTAATCAGCACAAGTTAGAATGTGGGCAACTCGGCGGTCGTTGTGGAGACACTGCAGCATGTAATCGCTCATGTGTGCCAGGCTGCCCAGAGGCAACGAAAGGCTGTCCTCTGTGGGAGGTGTATCGTCCGTGTCCTCTGTATCCCCCCAGCCACGCACCAGTGATGGCCATAAGCTGGCCTGGGTTCCACCCTGCTGTGAACATGGTTCCATCTCCTCCTCCAGCTCCTCCTCTTCATCCTCCAGAACTGTGCCCCTGCTGGACAATTGTGTCCCTGGCGTTTGTGTGTGCAGGAACCCACCCTCGGAGCCCCTTGTGAATGACTGCCCTGAAAGCCTTGGAAATGTTACCTCTTCATCCTCCTCCTCCTCCTCCTGTGCCACATCCTCTTCCATCATCGCCCGAATTGTTTTTTCAAGGAGGCATAGAAGTGGGATAGTTAAGCTGACAACGGCGTCATCGGCACTGGCCATGTTGGTGGAGTACTCAAAACAGCGCAACAAGGCACACAGGTCTCGCATGGAGGCCCAGTTATTGGTGGTGAAGTGGTGCTGTTCCGCAGAGCGACTCACGCATGCGTGCTGCAGCTGAAACTCCACTATGGCCTGCTGCTGCTCGCACAGTCTTTCCAGCATGTGCAAGGTGGAGTTCCACCTTGTGGGCACGTCACATATGAGGCGGTGAGCGGGAAGGCCGAAGTTACGCTGCAGCGCTGACAGGCGAGCAGCAGCAGGGTGAGAACGCCGAAAGTGCGCACAGACGGCCCGCACTTTCTGCAGCAGCTCTGACATTTCGGGGTAGTTTTTAAGGAACCTCTGCACCACCAAATTCAGCACATGCGCCAGGCAAGGGATGTGCGTCAAACCGGCTAGGCCCAGAGCTGCTATGAGATTTCGCCCGTTATCGCACACCACTAGGCCGGGCTTGAGGCTCGCTGGCAGCAACCACTCATTTGTCTGCTGTTCCATGCTCCTCCACAACTCCTGCGCGGTGTGTGGTTTTTCCCCCAAACAGGCAAGTTTTAAAACTGCCTGCTGTCGTTTACCCCTGGCCGTGCTGAAGTTGGTGGTGAAGGTGTTACGCTGTCTGGATGAGGAAGCGGAGTAGGAGGAGTTAGGAACAGGAGGCAAATTGAAGCACCCTGCAATCCTCGGTGGTGGAAGGACATGCGCCAAATTGCTATCCGCCTCAGGCCCATCCGCCACTGCATTTAGTCCGTGTGCGGTTAGGGAGATATAACGCCCCTGACCGTGCTTACTGGTCCACGTATCGGTAGTTAGGTGGACCTTGCCACAGATGGCGTTGCGCAGTGCACACCTGATTTTTTTCCCCCACTTGGTTGTGCAGGAAAGGGATGGCTTGCCTGGAAAAGTAGTGGCGGCTGGGCACGACGTACTGTGGGACAGCCACCGACATAAGGTTTTTAAAACTGTGCGTCTCCACCAGACAGAATGACAGCATTTCAAAGGCCAAGAATTTTGAAATGCTGGCATTCAGGGCCAGGGATCGCGGGTGGGTAGGGGGGTACTTTCCCTTCCTCTCAAGTGTTTGGGAGATGGAAAGCTGAACGCTTCCATGGGACATTGTGGAGATGGTTGGTGACCCAGGTGGTGGTGTTGCTGACAGATCCTCTGTTTGCGGGGTGGCAGGTGCCGGTATCACTACAGATGTGGCTGGAGCGGCCGAGACTGCAGCAGAAGAGGAAGCAGGATGAGCCAGAGACGTTTCTTGGTTTTGAAGGTGTCTACTCCACTGCAGCTCGTGCTTTGCACTTAGATGCCTGATCATGCAGGTTGTGCTCAGGTTGAGAAAGTTTATGCCTCGCTTCAGGCTCTGATTGCACAGGGTGCAAACCACTCGTGTCCTGTCATCAGCACATTTTCTAAAGAACTTCCACGCTAGAGAACTACTTTGAGCTGACTTTGGTGCGCTCGTTCCCTTGCTGCGTTGGGCAGTAGCAGGCGTAGTGTCTAGGGCACGGCCGCTCCGCTTCTGCACCCTGCTCCCTCTTCT
Source organism: Pelophylax lessonae (assembly GCF_965119305.1). Lineage (NCBI taxonomy): Eukaryota > Metazoa > Chordata > Amphibia > Anura > Ranidae > Pelophylax > Pelophylax lessonae. The sequence goes on from NC_138776.1 coordinate 226,105,506, forward strand.
GCTGTGCTGGTGGCTCTGTGCGACCACCGCCTCTTCCTCCAAACTACTCAGGTCACCTGCATGACCTTCATTCCATGTGGGGTCGAGGACCTCATCGTCCTCCACATCATCTTCCACCCAGTCTTCACCCCTGCCCTCCTTGTCAGTCTCCACAATTCTGAACGCCGCAGCAGTTGGCACCTGCTTTCATCCTCATCGGAGACATGCTGCGATGGTCCTTGCATGTACTCATCTTGAGAAATAAGTGGTTGGGCATCGCTGCACTCAATCTCTTCCACTTCTTGGGCAGGGCTAGGTGGATGGCCCTGGGAAACCCTGCTAACAGAGTCCTCAAAAAGAAGAAGAGACTGCTGTATGGCTTGGGGCTCAGACTGCTTGCCTGATTTGCAAGGGGGAGAGGTGAAAGACGGTTGGACATCGGCTGCAGGTGCCAACTCTGACCTTTCTGCAGTAGACTGGGTGGGAGACAATGTGAAGGAACTGGAGGCACTGTTAGCAGCAAACCAATCTACTATCGCCTCTCTGTGTTCTGGCCTCATCACTTCTAGAGGCGTATGATGTCCTACCAAATACTGATGCAGGTTCTGTCGCCTACTAACACTTGAGGAAGGTGTTTCACTTGTGCGTGTAGCTGGCACAGATCGACCACGTCCTCTCCTTGCAACAGGAGCTCTACCAGCAGCACCATGACCAAGGCCACGGCCCCTATTTGACGGTCTCCTCATATTTCTGTAATTTAAGATCTTGCCCTAGAAAGGTGTTTATTGAATAGCGGAACAAAACAACAACAGTATCGCAGGGGTATATCTCACAGTCAAATATGCAAACTATGCCGCAATTTAATGTTTTTTACCCCAAAAGGGTGTATATTGAATAGCGGAATAGGATAAAAAACGGTGTATCTCACATGTACAAACACAGACTAGGCCCCGATTATAATTTTTTGTACCCTAAAGGGAGGATGAGGAAGAGGAGTAGGAGGAGTTGGGAACAGGAGGCAAACTGAAGCGCCCTGCAATCCTCGGCGGTAGAAGGAGATGCGCCAAACAAATTTAAAAAGGTGTATCTCACATGTACCGATACAGACTATCCCGCAATTTAATTTTTTACACTCAAACAGGGTGTATATTGAATAGCAGAATAGGACAAATTTTACAAAACGGTGTATCTCACATGTACAAACACAAACTAGGCCCCGATTACAATTTTTTGTACCCTAAAGGCAGGATGAGGAAGAGGAGTAGGAGGAGTTGGGAACAGGAGCCAAACTGAAGCGCCCTGCAATCCTTGGCGGGGGAAGGAGATGCGCCAAACAAATTTAAAAAGGTGTATCTCACATGTAGCGATAAAGACTATCCCGCAATTTAATTTTTTTACACTCCAAAAGGGTGTATGTTGAATAGCGGAATAGGAAAAATTTTATAATATGGTGTATCTCACACGTACAAACACAGACTAGGCCCCAATTACAATTTTTGGTACCCTAAAGGCAGGATGAGGAGTAGGAGGAGTTGGGAACAGGAGGCAAACTGAAGCGCCCTGCAATCCTCGGCGGTAGAAGGAGATGCGCCAAACAAATTTAAAAAGGTGTATCTCACATGTAGCGATAAAGACTATCCCGCAATTTAATTTTTTACACTCAAACAGGGTGTATATGGAATAGCGGAATAGGACAAAATTTTACAAAACGGTGTATCTCACACGTACAAACACAATCTAGGCCCGATTACAATTTTTTGTACCCTAAAGGCAGGATGAGGAGTAGGAGGATTTCGGAAAAGGCAGGAGGCAGACTGAAGCACCCTCAAATCCTCGGCAGTATGAGATGCGCCCCAAAAATTGGAAAGGTGTATCTCACACGTACCGACACAGACTATCCCGCAATTGAATTGATACCCAAAGGTTTTTATTGAATAGTGGAATAGAAAATATGATCAAAAAAAGTGTATGTATCTCACACGTACAGAACCACACTAGGCCCCAATTACTATTGTTTGTACCCCTAAAGGTAGGATGAGGAGTAGGAGGAGTTTGGAACAGGCAGCACCCTCAAATCTTCAGAAGTATGAGATGAACCCCAAAAACTTGGAAAGGTGTATCTCACACGTACCAACACAGACTATCCCACAATTTAATTGATACCCAAAGGTTTTTATTGAATAGCGGAATAGAAAATATGATCAAAAAAAGTGTATGTATCTCACACGTACAGAACCACACTAGGCCCCAATTACTATTGTTTGTACCCCTAAAAAGCAGGATGAGGAGTAGGAGGAGTTTGGAACAGGCAGCACCCTCAAATCTTCAGAAGTATGAGATGAACACCAAAAACTTGGAAAGGTGTATCTCACACGTACCAACACAGACTATCCCGCAATTTAATTGATACCCAAAGGTTTTTATTGAATAGCGGAATAGAAAATATGATCAAAAAAAGTGTATGTATCTCACACGTACAGAACCACACTAGGCCCCAATTACTATTGTTTGTACCCCTAAAAGGCAGGATGAGGAGTAGGAGGAGTTTGGAACAGGCAGCACCCTCAAATCTTCAGAAGTATGAGATGAACCCCAAAAACTTGGAAAGGTGTATCTCACACGTACCAACACAGACTATCCCGCAATTTAATTGATACCCAAAGGTTTTTATTGAATAGCGGAATAGAAAATATGATCAAAAAAAGTGTATGTATCTCACACGTACAAAACCACACTAGGCCCCAATTACTATTGTTTGTACCCCTAAAAGGCTGGATGAGGAGTAGGAGGAGTTTGGAACAGGCAGCACCCTCAAATCTTCAGAAGTATGAGATGAACCCTGTGACAAAATGGAAGTTTTGCCTGTAAAGGAGAGGTATAGTTATCAACACTGTCTCTCCAGAGGTGTGAAGATTTTGTTCCAAGTTGCCATGCTGCTGTGTACTTCTTGTGACAGATGCTAATGTCATCAGCTCAACCCTCTGTCTTCTCAGACATCATTGAATATGCTGATTTACTCCTCTGTTTAATAATGCGTGTTGCAGTTCATGAGCTCAAGGACGGCCGTCTTCCAGGTAATTGGCCGGGGGCTGAGACCGAAAAAGCCCGTGGTGTACGTGCCCCTGGGGTGGCAGCCCAGGGGTGCCTTAATTTCACTGGTGAGGGGCAGCTCACCTGAGTTTTTGTGGCACCTTGGTCACTGCACCATCACACTTTTTCTGCACCTGCCTCTTGGGGTGGGCCTTTTGGCCAACACCAGAGGAATTTTTTATTCCTGGCCGGGGGGCCTGCCGAGGTCTAGCACTTAGGCACTACCCAGCACTTCTCCACTTCCCTTTTCCCCACTCTGTTTTTCTTTGTTTGTGTGTTCACGTATGTCCCTTTTTGGTTGTTTTGTCACTGCACGACTTGGATGGCGTAGGTCCTCGGGCCTGCCCTGTAAGTCTTGGGAGGGGGTGGATATGGCCTTTTGGCTTAGTTCGCCCTCCCCCATGGGGTCTCCCTTCGGGGGAGCCCTACCTAGTACTCGGGGTGGGCTGTTTTGGCAGTCCCCCTGAAGAATGGGGTCTGCCCGGCTTCGGCTGGGTGGACCTAAGTGATTACCTCAGTCCCTGTCAGGAGCTTCGCGCCCCGGGGGATCAGGGTCAGGGCCCTTCCTCTTCGGAGGAGGGCCATGTGTGTACGCCTTGTGCACTTTTTGTGTGTTCACGTTTGCGTGTGTGCACTTTTTTATGCACCGGGTGTAAGTCTTTTGAGTGTGTTTCACACACCACGGGCTTTAAAAAAAAACAAAAAAATCATTGAATATGCTGATTTACTCCTCTGTTTAATAATGCGTGTTGCAGTTCATGAGCTCAAGGACGGCCGTCTTCCAGGTGATTGGCTCAGGTTGATTGAGTCATTGTCATCTGTTAAGAATGCTGTTTGTGGTAGTTATTCCTTAGAAATGTTAATGAACTCCCATTGCTTCTGTTCAGAGGGCTAGATAATTAGTTGAGTCCTTGTATACAATTTCATCTACATGTTATAATGTAATCATTCAACCCCTGACCTGTGTGTAGTAATTTGAGGAGGAGAGGGATGGGTCCATGCTGTATATAAATTGACTGTGTGTGAGTTTAATGAAACAGTTTGTTTTATCCCGTCATGAAGTCTGGACTCATGCTTGGGGGGGGAATGGGGAGCTATTTTCACTTCTTGATTTTCACTGGGATTTCGGGAGAAGCTGCGCGGATCTCTCTCATAGACTATAGGATCCGTTACACTGGTGGCAAGCGGTGGGACTTTTCTCCCGAATGGATATCCTGAACTGAAAGAGGTGGAAAATGGTGCATATATACGAACGGCTGAAACGAACGACGCTTAAGGAACTGCTGGAAGCTCGAGGCTTAGGGGCGAGTAACAAGCCAAAAGCCACGATAATAGCCGAACTACTGGAGAGCGACCGAACCAGCAACCTGCAAATGGTAAACACAGAGGAAACAGAGTTCCGAAGGGATGTAAGATGGAGACTAAGTATGTTGGGACCTAACCCCTCACAAGAAATTGTGGTGCAAATCATGGCACAAGCTACTGAAGCACAGAGTATCCGGGAAGCTCGGGAGGCCAGAGCCAGATCACCACAAGGGAATATGTTGTCGCTACCTGGATCTACAATAGGACGGCCACGTAAGATCAACTATGCTGCATTTAAAAGCTTCACAGAGGGTGAGATGGATATTGATAATTGTTTGCAGGACTTTGAGAGACAATGTGTTTTAGAGGATCTGGAAAAAGCTAACTGGGCTGCGATATTGAGCAGCAAGTTATCAGGCAGAGCAGCAGAAGCCTTTAGAGCAGTGCCTGACGAGGACATTCACAATTATGACAAAGTAAAAGAAATTTTATTGGCTCGTTATGCTGTTACACCGGATGCACACAGGAGAAAATTCCGGGCCCTCAGGAGACAGGGCAAAGAGTCATATACAGAGTGGGCATTCCGCATGCACCGCGCCGCCAGCAATTGGATGCAGGGATGCCAGGCGACTACATTAGCGGATGCCTTACATTTGCTATTGCTAGAGCAATTCTTCGACTACACTCCAGCAGATGTCAGAAACTGGGTCAAAGACAGGAACCCTCAGACAGTGGAGGAGGCAGCCAGGCTGGCGGACGAATTCTATGAGAGCAGGCGGGTCGACCTTCACAGAGGATCATCAGGATTATGTCCCCTGTACTATCCTCAAGCACCAGCACCACAACAATCAGGACTAATCCCTAACCCCCCGGCAAATCGATACCATAGGCACAATGGAGTGCAGTGCCATTTGTGCAAGAAATTTGGGCACTATCAGAGAGACTGCACTCAGAAACGGAACCACGCTTCATGGATTCGAACAGGGCCACCTTCCCCAGCGCAAGCAGCAGTTCACCACTACCACACCCACAGGCAGACACCCAGATACCAGTCCCACAGTGGGGTACAGTGCCACAGGTGCAAGCAGTTTGGGCACTATCAGCGAGACTGTACCCAGAGCAGGAACCAAGCTGCATGGATCCGACCAGGGTCACCCCCTTCAGCACAGACAATGGTCCCCCACTATCCCGCAGACGTTTCCCCAGTCATACCCAGGTTTGAACCCACTGAGGAGCAATTGGGTACCCTTCACGAGGCTAACCCAGTGCAAGCAGCTGAGGACAACAGGGCTTACCACAGACAGACAGTGAGACTAAATGGACTAGAAGCCAGGGGACTGAGAGACACTGGAGCCACCATAACCCTGGTACAACCGCACAGGATTAAACCCTCACAGCACACTGGGCGTGCTGTGGCAGTAAGAGTGGCAGGGGGAGCCATCCACAAGTTACCCGCCGCCAGGGTGCATATTGATTGGGGCACCGGGGCTAAGTCAGTGGAAGTGGGCATCATGCCAGATTTACCAGCTGAGGTCTTGTTGGGGAATGACTTGGGGTGTTTAACCTCACAATTTATAACCCAGACTTCGAAAGGAGCACTCCCAGTCACTACCAGACAGCAGGAACGAGCTATGAATGCCTCACCCTCTCCAGATACCCAGATGCCTCAATGTTTGGACTGGGAGCTGTTTAAGCCAGGTTGGGGAGGATGGCATGGAGCATCTGGTGGCATATCTGAGCAGAAAACTTCTACCCAGGGAGATCAGTTATGCCACCATTGAAAAGAGTATTTGGCCTTAGTTTGGGCGCTCAAGAAACTGCAGCCGTATTTGTATGGACATTCCTTTACAGTAATGACGGACCATAACCCACTTATTTGGTTCAACCGAGTAGCCGGAGATAACCCCAGACTGTTGAGATGGAGCTTGGCACTGCAGCCTTACAACTTCACTATACAATACCGGCCAGGGAAGCAGAACGCCAATGCTGATGGGTTATCCCAGCAGACAGAGCTGGAGAAATAGACTTTACTACCCGGACATCCCCAAGCCGACCCGTTAGGGTCTAGGCAGGTATGCCGTCCCATTGAACTTATGGGGGAGCTATGTGACAAAATGGAAGTTTTGCCTGTAAAGGAGAGGTATAGTTATCAACACTGTCTCTCCAGAGGTGTGAAGATTTTGTTCCAAGTTGCCATGCTGCTGTGTACTTCTTGTGACAGATGCTAATGTCATCAGCTCAACCCTCTGTCTTCTCAGACATCATTGAATATGCTGATTTACTCCTCTGTTTAATAATGCGTGTTGCAGTTCATGAGCTCAAGGACGGCCGTCTTCCAGGTAATTGGCTCAGGTTGATTGAGTCATTGTCATCTGTTAAGAATGCTGTTTGTGGTAGTTATTCCTTAGAAATGTTAATGAACTCCCATTGCTTCTGTTCAGAGGGCTAGATAATTAGTTGAGTCCTTGTATACAATTTCATCTACATGTTATAATGTAATCATTCAACCCCTGACCTGTGTGTAGTAATTTGAGGAGGAGAGGGATGGGTCCATGCTGTATATAAATTGACTGTGTGTGAGTTTAATGAAACAGTTTGTTTTATCCCGTCATGAAGTCTGGACTCATGCTTGGGGGGGAATGGGGAGCTATTTTCACTTCTTGATGGTATTTTCACTGGGATTTCGGGAGAAGCTGCACGGATCTCTCTCATAGAGACTATAGGATCCGTTACAAACCCCAAAAACCCCAAATATCATTCAGCTCTGCTGCAGGCCACAATTTTTTTTTTTTAACCCAAGGCTGTATATTGAATAGTGGAATAGAAAAAAGTGTATGATTTTTGAAACCACTCAATAATAGCACATGTGAACTGAACACAGCAGTGTATGATCAGTCAGCACAGCACAGCTGAAGGAAAAATGCTGCACACAGTGACTGATGGAAAAATACTTTTCTCCCTCCTCCTCAGTGGGCAAAAAAAATTGTGTTCACTGCACCCTACACACAGCAAAATCGATGTGGACCACTGACACCTGCCTATCTCCAGCCTCTCCCTAAATGGATTGATAAGATCGTAGATCGGTCACTGAAAACCCCTCCCACACAGCAAAATCGATCGTAGAAAACTGACCCTAAAAATCAGCAGCAGCCTCTCCCTAAAAGGATTGATAAGATCGTAGATCGGTCACTGAAAACCCCTCCCACACAGCAAAATCGATCGTAGAGAACTGACCCTAAAAATCAGCAGCAGCCTCTCCCTAAAAGGATTGATAAGATCGTAGATCGGTCACTGAAAACCCCTCCCACACAGCAAAATCGATCGTAGAAAACTGACCCTAAAAATCAGCAGCCTCACCCTAAAATGCCTACAACTCGCCCTGCCTAACACACTCCGACCTGTCCCTCAATTCTATCCGGACACAAATGTTTTTTTTTTTTCCTGTCTGTCCCTAATCAGCAGCCAGCACGTATGATGTGTGCTCTGTCCCTGAACTAACACAGCAGAATGACGCAGCGGCGCTGCCTCGGACTTATAAAGACTTGGTCACATGCTTCAGATGGCCAATTACAGCTACTAATACATTTGTAGGCATGGCTGGGATGGCTTAAGGCACACCAGTTAAACGCTTGTTGATTGGCTGTTGAAAGCCCGCCATGAAAAGCGCGCCAATGCATGCAAAACCCGGAAATAAAACGACCGAACACGGATTTTTACCCGAATATACAGTAAAGTTTTCGGGTCCGTGTTCGGGTAACAAAAAAACAATTATTTGGTACGAACACGAATAATACAGTCCGTGTTCGCTCAACCCTAGTCCTAAGTATTCAGACCCTTTGCTCAGTATTTAGTAGAAGCCCCCTTTTGATCTAATACAGCCAGGAGTCTTTTTGGGAAAGATGCAACAAGTCTTTCACACCTGGATTTGGGGATCCTCTGCCATTCCTCCTTGCAGATCCTCTCCAGTTCTGTCAGGTTGGATGGTAAACGTTGGTGGACAGCCATTTTTAGGTCTCTCCAGAGATGCTCAATTGGGTTTAAGTCAGGACTCTGGCTGGGCCATTCAAGAACAGTCACGGAGTTGTTGTGAAGCCACTACTTCGTTATTTTAGCTGTGTGCTTAGGGTCATTGTCTTGTTGGAAGGTAAACCTTCGGCCCAGTCTGAGGTCCAGAGCACTCTGAAAAAGGTTTTTGTCCAGGATATCCCTGTACTTGGCCGCATTCATCTTTCCCTCGATTGCAACCAGTCGTCCTTTCCCTGCAGCTGAAAAACACCCCCACAGCATGATGCTGCCACCACCATGATTCACTGTTGGGACTGTATTGGACAGGTGATGAGCAGTGCCTGGTCTTCTCCACACATACCGCTTAGAATTAAGGCCAAAAAGTTCTATTTTGGTCTCATCAGACCAGAGAATCTTATTTCTCACCATCTTGGAGTCCTTCAGGTGTCTTTTAGCAAACTCCATGCGGGCTTTCATGTGTCTTACACTGAGGAGAGGCTTCCGTCGGGCCACTCTGCCATAAAGCCCCGACTGGTGGAGGGCTGCAGTGATGGTTGACTTTCTACAACTTTCTCCCATCTCCTGACTGCATCTCTGGAGCTCAGCCACAGTGATCTTTTGGGTTCTTCTTTTCCTCTCTCACCAAGGCTCTTCTTCCCCGATAGCTCAGTTTGGCCAGACGGCCAGCTCTAGGAAGGGTTCTGGTCGTCCCAAACGTCTTCATTTGAGGATTATGGAGGCCACTGTGCTCTTAGGAACCTTAAGTGCAGCAGAAATCTTTTTGTAACCTTGGCCAGATCTGTGCCTTGCCACAATTCTGTCTCTGAGCTCTTCAGGCAGTTCCTTTGACCTCATGATTCTCATTTGCTCTGACATGCATTGTGATCTGGAAGGTCTTATATAGACAGGTGTGTGGCTTTCCTAATCAAGTCCAATCAGTATAATCAAACACAGCTGGACTCAAATGAAGGTGTAGAACCATCTCAAAGATGATCAGAAGAAATGGAAAGCACCTGAGTTAAATATATGAGTGTCACAGCAAAGGGTCTGAATACTTAGGACCATGTGATATTTCAGTTTTTCTTTTTTAATAAATCTGCAACAATGTCAACAATTCTGTGTTTTTCTGTCAGTATGGGGTGCTATGTGTACATTCATGGGGAAGAAGAATGAACCTAAATGATTTTAGCAAATGGCTGCAATATAACAAAGAGTGAAAAATTTAAGGGGGTCTGAATACTTTCCGTACCCACTGTATGTCTGCCCCGCCTGGATTGTCCCACGCAGCCTCCCTGTTTTAGAGTGAGCAGAGCAGTTAGACCAGCTCACTGCAGATCTATTTATAGCTACCCCTCTTAGTCTCTTGTAGCCTTTTTGTCTCTTGTAGTTCTTGTAGTACCCCACTGCCCCCCCATCAGCTGATCAGCTGTCCCCTACTCACGTCCCCTGTCTCTGTCCTGTGGTCCTTTCAGGTCCGTCCTCCGCCGCCACTGCTACTGCCGCTCTGTCCCCCGGTCACCGGTCCCAGTCACCCTCCGAGGCTCCCCCTTCCGACTCCCGGCTTCCCCGCATGTGTCACTCGTGGCTGCTCCTCTGCTCCTCCTCCGCCTGTCCACACAGCTCAAAGCTCCCCTCACTGTGCTCACAATCCACACAGTTTCTGACTTCCCCAATTACACTACATTGCAAATTAGTGTCAAGTTTACAATGATCATGCATTTGAGCACTATATATATTTTGGATATTTCTGTAATTAACTATTGAAGCATGGGACTACTTAATATTCCAAGTGTAATTGTGCTCAGCTCAATGGTTTAGTGGTTAGCACTCCTATCTATAAACACTGAGAGCGTGGGTTCAAATCCCAAGTATGCCATCACCTCCTAAAATTTTAGACAGCTGTGAATACTGAAACTTGGCAAATGCCTAATTGCAACCGGCACATATGCATGTCTGTTTCTTGAATACAAGTGGCCGTTTACATGCAATTTTATGTGATGTAGCCAAGGAACTACTATGTGGCAAAATAATAATCACACACCGGTGAACACGCAGGGTGTTAGCACGGTTGGGACTAGAACTCATGATCTAGCAGTAGGGATGAGCTTTGAGTTCTAACTTCGACTCGAACATCGGTCGTTCGATCGTTTGTCGAATGACAAACAAATGTGCTGCTTTGCGGGAAATTTGAGATCCCATAATGCACTGCACGTGTGCATCACGTTATGTGATTGGCCAAAGCATGCACCCTGACCTTATGTTTTGGCCAATCAAATGATCTCTGCCATGATTAGACTAAAGGCAGGCTGCCTTTAGCCAATCATGGCTCAGAGGCAAAGTACACGCCCCACACTTCATAAAGTACACGCAGCCGCAGTGTGTAGTGTGATTGTGCGAGCAAGGAGACAGGGACAGGAACGCATTTGAGGCAGGGAGAGAATAGCTTTTTTTGCAGTTTGTCAGACAGTGCAGTGCCAGTGAGACATTTCTAGCAGGGAGGGAGAGAGTTTTGTGCTTTTTACAGGTTCAGAGATCAGATGCGAACTATATTCAGTAGTGCATACCATAGACCATATACCATACATAGATCTCTATATATAGGGCTATCAATTACATCATATCAGGTCATTGCTTATACTGTATACCCATTACATCTTTACCTATATATAGTGCTATTGATTACATCATATCAGTTAGAGAATTGTTAATCAGTCACTTGCGTACATCCTATAACCACCACATCTTTGCCTATATATAGGGCTATTGATAACTAGGGATGATCGAACGGTTCGGGTCGACCATCGGTTCGACCCAAACATCGGCCGAATTTTGAACTTTTTGCGGTAAAAGTTCGGAAATTCGGCCACCAGAACCGACCAAAATGCAATGGGACAGGAACTGGGCTTTAAAAGCCCGTGATTGGCCTAGAAACATCAGCAAAAGCCAATGAGGGGGCAGGAGTCTGCTAGGAACGTGATTGGAGTGACTACGGGGACCAGAGGCCAATCAGGAGTGAATACGCCCCACAGTATATAAGATAGCCCCGCCTAACCCCTAGCACAGTGATACAGAGTCTGTTGAAGAGAGTTGAAGCATTTCTCTTACTCCTGCTTTGTCACACTACGTTTTCTGCATAGACGAGTGCTTCTAAAGCTCCATATAGCAGAATTGCATTCAGCTTACAGCCAGTCAGTGTAGTTAGAAATACAGCTGTATGGAGCTGTTCTTTTAGTGTGAGGAAAGGGATATCTAGTGTAGTTAGGGAACTTTTTACCATACCACAGTAGTTAGATTCAACAATTCAGTTTCTGTAGGGAAAGTGTGAGGGTTCTGTGTAGTGAGCAGTGAGCACGTTGCACTGCTGATATATATACAGCAGGTATACGTGCTTGCTAGCGTTAGGTCCACTATGCAAAAGGCTTTGCAACTGTGCGTGACACGCATCTGCTGTGCTGTATTCAGCGACAACTGTGGGTCGCATAGCAGTGTGCGTTTTTCAATTTTGAAAATAAATAAATGTTTCTCCTTCACTGATGTGCGCTGATGAGGCGGCACTGATGGGCACTGATAGGCTGCACTGATAGGCACTGATGAGGTGGCACTTATGGGCACTGATGAGGTGGCACTTATGGGCACTGATGAGGAGGTATTAATATGCCGCACTGATAGGCGGCACTGATAGGCGGCACTGATGAACACTGATAGGCGGCACTACTGGGCACTGAGAGGTGGCACTGCTGGACACTGAGGTGGCACTGAGAGGTGGCACTGCTGTGCACTGAGAGGTGGCACTGCTGGGCACTGAGAGGCGGCACTGACGGGCGGCACTGATGGGCACTGATAGGCAGCACTGATGGGCACTGGCGGATGGCACTGATGGACACTGACGGGTGGCACTGATGAGCACTGATGGGCGGCACTGATGAGCACTGATGGGCAGCACCATCAGTGCCCACACTCAGTGCCCATAGTGCTGCCAGTCAGTGCTCATCAGTGCCTAGATGAGCAGGCACTGATGGGCACTGACTGGCAGCACTATGGGCACTGATTGTGGGCACTGTGGGCACTTATGGGCACTGATGGTGGCAATTTGTGTATGTTTTTTACCTTTTGTAATCAGGGCACTGGTGATCAGTGCCCTGATTACATTTCTTCTGTGTCCCCGGCGCTGTGAGGCTCCCCCTCCTTCCTCACACTGCAGGCTCCGTGTGAGGAAGGAGCGCTGGCGATGAGAGATGATCTCATATGTTTACATATGAGATCATCTCTCATTGGACGGTCCGATCACGTGGTGAATGGCCGCTGTGATTGGCCATTCACCACGATCCGTGATCGGCTGTGTCCAAGGGACACGGCCGACACAGATTTTCCCCGATGCGCACTCGCGGGAGCGCGTGGGAAGCCTGCTTCTGGGAGGCCGTTTAAAAACGGCCTCCCGAAAATTAGAGTCCGCGCTGCAGCCGTATATAGGCTATAGCGTGGACCGGAAGCAGTTAACGCCTGTTCTTGAAAGCGTTAGGTCCACTGTGCAAAAGGCTTTGCAACTGTGCGTGACACGCATCTGCTGTGCTGTATTCAGCGACAACTGGGTCGCATAGCAGTGTACGTTTTTTCACCGCACAGAGTTGCCAATGCCTCAGTGATAACTTAACGCCTGTTCTTGAAAGCGTTAGGTCCACTGTGCAAAAGGCTTTGCAACTGTGCGTGACACGCATCTTCTGTATTCAGCGACAACTGTGGGTCGCATAGCAGTGTGCGTTTTTCACCACACAGAGTTGCCAACGCCTCAGTGACAAATATGCCAGGTAGACCAAGAAAAGGCATACGTGGCCCTGCTGCGGAAAGGGGCACAGCTTCTAGGGTGTCTAGAGGCAGGGGTGGACGTGGTGGTCAGTCCTCAGCCAGGCCACCATTTGGATTGTTCTCCAGCAGTGGCCAAGCTATACGTCCACAGCACGTACAGGAGGTGGTGGACTATATTACCAAACCCTCATCTGCATCATCTGCAACTACAGTGACCCAGGCAGAGAAAAGTGGTCAGTCTTCTGCAGTTGGCAGAACAAATAGAGATGAGTCCATGTCCACCTCACGTCCTCCCTTAGACCCAACTTCAGACATGGCAGAGGAGTCAGCTGAGCTGTTTGACCACAGTGTCGGCTAACTACTCCAGCCTGATTCTTAGTCCTTTATGGAGTCTGATGTTGGGTCTGAGGTTGAGGAGGACGCAGAGCAAGCAAGAGGGGAGAGCAGACGGCCCGCTCCATCTAAGGCCGCACCTGTTGTCTCCCGGGCCACGTCTGATGCACCAGTCCTTTATGGCAGTGGTCCTCAACCCTGGCCTACAGGGCCCACTAACAGGCCAGGTTTGCAAGATAGCTGAAATACATCACAGGTGATATCATTTGCTGCTCAGTGATTGCAGTATTCTAGTCTGCATCTCCCCAAGGTAATACCTAAAATCTGGCCTGTTAGTGGGCCCTGTAGGCCAGGGTTGAGGACCACTGCTTTATGGAGTCAGATGTTGGGTCTGAGGTTGAAGAGGAGGCAGAGCAAGCAAGAGGGGAGAGCAGACGGCCCGCTCCATCTAAGGCCGCACCTGTTGTCTCCCGGGCTACTATACACACCTTCTTGCTGGGCCTTTTTTGAGACATCCCATGCAGACAAAACAGTTGCGATCTGCAAGATTTGTCAGAAGGGTATAAAACGTGGCAAAAAATGTCAATCACCTGGGTACAAGCTGCCTAAACAGGCATTTGACAACCCACCACTTGGCCCGTTGGCAGGAGCATTTGAAGAAGCCACAAAAGGGCCAAAGATCAGTCAGTCGGCCTCCTAGTCCTCCTCGCGCTCCTCCTCGTGCTCCACCTGCACATCAGTCTGTCCCTGCTATAGCCACTCGTCACCTGTTGGCAGCCTCCACTGACAGGGATGATGATATAGCAGGCAGTGTCACATCTACCTCCAGCACACCACCAGCTGTAACATCTAGACGCCAAATTTCGATTCCACACATGCTGGAACGAAAAAAAAATGTATACTCCCCGCCACCCACATGCCCAGCGTCTAAACAGTAGTTTGGCAAAACTACTGGCTGTGCAACTGTTACCATTTAACCTGGTAGAATCTGCTCCCTTCCGCGACTTTGCAAAATGTGCAGTTCCACAGTGGCAGGTGGCAAGTCGGCATTACTTTGCCCGTAAGGCCCTGCCATACCTATACCAACATGTGGAAGGCAATGTAGTGTCGTCCCTGGCCAAACCAGTCAGCCGTCAGATACACCTGACGGCTGACACTTGGTCAAGCAAACATGGGCAGGGATGGTACATTTCTGTCACTGCTCATTGGGTGACACTGCTTGCCAGCGGAAGGGATTGTAGCCATAGCTCGGTGCTGCAGCAGTATTGCCCCCACGTCTGCAAACAGCTGGTGGTGTCGCTGATCCGGGTAGATCGATCACTTCTACCCCCTCCTGCTCCTCCTCCTCATCCTCCTCCATGCCCTCCTCTGCAGCATGGTCCTTTGAATATGATGAGGTACCACGTAAGCGTTCAAAGGGCTATTCTTTGTCTCAGGTCAAAAGGTGTCACGCATGCTGCAGCTTGTGTGTCTAGGGGACAGGCAGCACACTGCCCCTGAGATTCTTGGGGCTCTGCAGGCACAGGCCCAGAGGTGGTTGACACCACGCCAGCTGCAGCCAGGAATGGTGGTTACCGATAATGGGTCAAACCTCCTGGCCGCCCTTCGGCAGGGAAAGTTGACCCATGTGCCATGCCTGGCGCATTTCCTGAATCTCGTGGTACAGCGGTTTTTGAACTCGTACCCGGGAATGCAGGATGTGCTAAGGATGGCAAGAAGGGTGTGCAGTAACTTCAGGCGGTCGTACAGTGCCACTGCACGTTTGGCCGAACGGCAGCGCGAGTTTGACCTGCCGGTACACCGCCTCATCTGTGACATGCCCACCCGCTGGAACTCCACCTTGGCTATGCTGCAGCGCCTGTACACGCAGCAGAGGGCCCTCAATGAATATCTCTGCGAGTACGGCACCAGCACTGGCTCAGCGCGCCTGGGCTTTTTTTCGCCACGGCAGTGGCTTTTGATTAAGGATGCATGCGCTGTCCTCTCGCCATTTGAGGAGGCCACAAGGATTGTCAGCCGGGACAGCGCATGCATCAGTGACACCCTACCGGTACTTTTTTTTGTTGGATCACACTTTGCGTGGCATTATGGACAGGGCACTGGAGCAGCAGGAGGAAGAGGAGGACTTCCTTGCCTCTCAAGGCCCCCTTTATCCTGAGAATCCTGACCCCATTATGCCTAGCTCCCAGAGGTCCGAGCAGGATCCAGGGGTGGAAGAGGAGGAGGACGATTCTCTGGGAACTTTTGCAGGCTTTGAGGAGGAGGAGGAGGAAGACATGCGGCAATCTGCAAGGCCTAGTTTGACTCCCTCGGGACACTTTGGAGTAGTACGTGGCTGGGAGGAGGAGGAGCACGTTCAAGATAATGTCGTTTTGAGTGACCCCGAGGAGTCCGCTTCTGAGGCCTTTGCTAATTTGCGACGCATGGCAAACATCATGCTTCAGAGCCTGCGAAAGGACCCCAGAATCAAGACCATTAAAGAGACTGACCACTATTGGTTAGCCACCCTACTTGACCACCGGTACAAGCCAAAAGTCTCAGAGCTTTTCCCATCCACCCAGAGAGTCCACAGGATCAAATCCCTTGAGGACAGTCTCAAGAGGATTCTGGTGAACACGTTCCCTGACTCCAGTAGGGTGCGGGGACAACCTACCATGGACTCTACTGCGGGTCACGAGAGGAGCGTTGGAGAAGGCGTGCGGTTGACGGATGCCTTTTGGTATTTTTTTAGTCCTCACCGCCCAGGCCTCTCAGCTGTCACATCGCATCGACAGCGTCTGCATCACATGGTGGACAATTACGTCAGGTCACAAAGTGACACAGAGGGCTTTTCATGTGATGAATCATATCCACTGGCATACTGGGTCTTAAGATTAGACCACTGGCCAGAACTGGCCCAGTATGCCATGGAGTTGTTGGCCTGCCCTGCTTCCAGTGTCCTATCGGAACGGGCATTCAGCGCAGCAGGAGGATTCGTCACAGACCATCGAACGAGACTCTCCACCGACTCAGTCGAATGTTTGACATTCATTAAAATGAATCAGTCGTGGATATCAAGCTTTGATGCACCTGATGCAGACCTTGTAGACTAGTCTATCGTTGCGATGTGGCTGCTGAGCCTCAGTTTAAGCCAGGACCATGGTGCCACAATCCAACCCTCCTCTCATTCTGTTTAGGTTCACAGAACCTCATTTTAGTTATACCAAAAATACCATGTTTGCGCACCTGTTCCACAGGTGCACACCTTTATAATCTTTTGGCCTCCTTCAACACCAGCTCTTTGGGCTTACGGTGGGAAGGCTACGCTAAACAAAAAATACCATGTTTGCGCACCTGTTCCACAGGTGCACACCTTTATAATTTTGTGGCCTCCTTCAACACCAGCTCTTTGGGCTTAAGGTGGGAAGGCTACGCTAAACAAAAAATACCATGTTTGCGCACCTGTTCCACAGGTGCACACCTTTATAATTTTTTGGCCTCCTTCAACTCCAGCTCTTTGGGCTTACGGTGGGGAGGCTACGCTAAACAAAAAATACCATGTTTGCGCACCTGTTCCACAGGTGCACACCTTTATAATTTTTTGGCCTCCTTCAACACCAACTCTTTGAGCTTACGGTGGGGAGGCTACGCTAAACAAAAAATACCATGTTTGCGCACCTGTTCCACAGGTGCACACCTTTATAATTTTTGGGCCTCCTTCAACACCAGCTCTTTGGGCTTACGGTGGGGAGGCTACGCTAAACAAAAAATACCATGTTTGCGCACCTGCTCCACAGGTGCACACCTTTATAATTTTTTGGCCTCCTTCAACAGCAGCTCTTTGGGCTTACGGTGGGGAGGCTATGCTAAACAAAAAATACCATGTTTGCGCACCTGCTCCACAGGTGCACACCTTTATAATTTTTTGGCCTCCTTCAACAGCAGCTCTTTGGGCTTACGGTGGGGAGGCTCTGCCAACACCAAAAATACCATTTTTGTGCACCTGCTCCACAGGTGCACACCTTCATAATTTTTACTCCTTCTTCAACAGCAGCTCTTTGGCCTTACAGTGGTATGGCTCCGCCAACACCCAAACAACAATTTTTGCGCACCTGTTTCACAGCTGCATATCATTGCAATTTTTTTCCTTACAAAGGCAATTATTGCCTTCACGACCAGCACTTTCATAGGGTTATGGTGTCAAGGCATCGTCGGCACCACCAAAGGCCCAATTTTTACGCATCCTTTACTTCTATTCAAAGTCAAGAGACAACAGTATTCATCCAAAACATCTCTAATCTTGTTCACTCTGCACTACATTGTGGCCCCTACCCCTAACCCTAACCCTCAATGTATCCGTGCATATATGTCTGTTTCTTGTGAGAATTACAGTTAAAGTGCACCAAACACCATTTTACATTAAATAAAGTGCATCTGCATACATCTTTTGACTTCTTGAAAACATTTGGTACTAATAGCCCCATTATGAAAATACACCCATTAATTATATGCACATTTAAAGAGACCACACCTTTTTCCAAAAAAAAACTCTAATCTTGTTCCCAGTGCACTGCATTATGTCCCCATCATACACAATGGCAGTTGATTAGGAGCAAAAAGGCACGGTTAAGCAAAAAAGTCATTTTTGAAGGTTTGGCATGCTATAATTCTGGTTCTGTACATGCTACAGAGCTGAAACTTCACAGGTACACTTTTTAGACCCCCCCAGACTCTAAATCCAAAGAAATCTCATTTCTTTCCCAATAATTTTTTCATTAATTGCGCTCTCTTAAAAAACAACACTTTTTAAGAACTTTTTTTGTGTGATTAATAGTCCCTGGGGTATGACCCAGAACCCTAGGCAATTTTTAGGGGCATTTATTGGGTTTTAGGGCTTCAAAATTGTGTTTTTTGATTCCAGAAGTTCGGGTCCCATTGATTTCAATGGGGTTCTGGAATCCGAACCAAACTTTCGGGAAATTCGGGTGTTCTGGTCGAACCGAACTTTTCAAAAGTTCGATCATCCCTATTGATTACATCATATCAGTGAGAGTATTGTTAATCGGTCACTTGCGTACATCCTATAACCACCACATCTTTCCCTATATATAGGGCTATTTATTACATCATATCAGTGAAAGTATTGTTAATCGGTCACTTGTGTACATCCTCTAACCAACATATCCTTCCCTATATATAGGGCTATTGATTACATCATATCAGTGAGAGTATTGTTAATCGGTCACTTGCGTACATCCTATAACCACACCACATCTTTCCCTATATATATATTTCTTAAGTTTTCAATAATACAAAAATTGCAATTTATAAACCATGCAGTAACATTATAACATTTACTTCCCCTTCCCTTCTTATCCTTATTTACTCCCCCCCCCCACCCCTCCCGATCCCTCCTTACTCCTCCTCCTCTCCTTCTCTTAACTTAGTGTACTCCCTTGTTGTCCTAAAGTCATTCCATTTTCCCCAAATATTTATTCCCTCGCCAATCCCATCTTCCTCTCCACTCCTTAAATATTCCATAGTTCTTATTGTTTCTACCCGTTTAATCCATTCCCCCAGGGTTGGGGCTTCTTCCTTTTGCCAATGCACCGGAATCGGGGCCTTTGCAGCGTTCATCAAATGAGGGATAACTGTAATTTTATATTGTTTGGCTGAGATCTTCATACCATGGAACAAACAGGTCCATGGGTCTTCCTGTACCTCTATGTCTGATTTTTTTAATTTGGCTTAGGATCTCTTTCCAAAATGTTTTTATTTTTGGGCATTCCCACCATATATGGGACATTGTACCTATATCCCTACACCCCCTCCAACAATATTCTGTTTTCCCAATCTGGTACTTTTGGGTTTTATCTGGTGTATTATACCACCTTGAAATGCATTTATAGTTCATTTCTATGCTATTGATATCCACTACTGTATCAGCTTCAAACTTTTCCCTAAGTAAAAATTACCTCCCCGTGTACCCAATTCCTTTTCCCATTTTTCTATGAATGGCGGTTCTGCTGGTTCCATCGCCTCTATTAATATTTTATATATTCTTGATACTATTGTTTTCCTTCTCTGAGCTACAGATTTGTTCGTAAGGGGATAAATCATCCCCTGTTCTCAATGGTTGTGGTAACAATGCCATAAAGTGCTTCAACTGGTAGTACTGCCATTTTATTTTATTTTCCATTTTTTTTGTTTTAATTCTTCTAATGTGCATAAATTCCCCCTATCTAAAATATCTTTTAATCTCACATCTTCTTCTCCCATCCAATTCCCATAAATTTTCCCTTGACCCAGTGGGAAAAAACATGTGTCTTTCAGTGGAATCAAAGGTGAATTATATTTCCATTTTTCTTTTTTATGATTTGAGTCCCAAATTCTTAGTGCTAAATGTGTTATTACGTGAGTTCTTCCATAGAAGCCAGTGTTATGGCGAAACATGTCAGGGCGTGAGCACGCGGACACCCCGACAACATCATTCAGAGCTGTAAGAGCCGCATCCCCACATCCTTGCCCGTTGTGAGCTGACGTCTGTGACTGATCCAGCATAACAGAGGAGCGGGAGCGGAGCGGTGAGGTCTCGATCAGCATACGGTTCTAGCATATTGAGAGCTTTTTATCATTTTGTTTGCTGTGAGTGCATTGATTGAGGGATGGGGCGGGTGTTTTAATAAAACAGTGTTGATATACTGCCCTATGAGCCTCTTTCTTGCTTACATTTGCTGCCGGTGCACTGGAGTATGTGGATCTCTTGATATAAGGTGTTCAGATTGGGGAGATTCTGTGCCTAAACGATCATGGAGCGGTCTGCATTTGGTGTGATCGGTGGATATTCAAAGGCTCTATTTCAATGATTTCTGGTGAGTGAGCAATACCTAGGGGGGTCACGTGGTGTGGTGGAAGTTTTCCTTTGATCTTCATCCGTGGATTCACTCTCCTGAGGACTTTTTTGACTCATTCACATATGTGGACTTTTAAACAGGGTCTTTTAGCGCTGCTTATGTGTTGAACCTTTCTTATTCACTGACTTCTGAGAGAATTAACACATGTTTTTTTGAAAGCTTATACATTGTCTAAAGTATAGATAGTGACCCTTCGGTAAATCGTATGTCTCAGCAAAAGATTGGTAACTCAGAGGACGCCCAGTACTCATGTCAAAGAGCTGCGATAATAGTGTTATCCCTCGCTGGGACCACAATGCATAGACCGAGTGCTGCTGCGCCTGAGGGAAACCGGGGTGACGGTGGATGGGTAAATGGCGTGAGATACGTTGGGGAGAGCCCTTTACCCAACTTTTATCACTTTTAATCTTTCCCCATTCCATAACCCGTGCTAAGATTGTCGCCTCATAGTATTTTCTCTGTCGCTCATTGACAGACGCAGTCCTCTTGATTAACTACCTCAATACTGGGCACTTAAACCCCCTTCCTTCCCAGACCAATTTTCAGCTTTTAGTGCTGTTGCATTTTGAATGACAATTGTGCGGTCATGCAACACTGTACCTAAACCAAATTTATGTCATTTTTTCCCCACAAATAGAGCTTTCTTTTGGTGGTATTTGATCACCGCCAGGTTTTTTCTTTTTTGGTGCACAAATAAAAAAAGACCGAAAAGTTTGAAAAAAAAAAAAAAGTTTTTCTGTTTAGGTTATAAAATTTTGTAAATAGGTTTTTTCCTGCACTGATGAGCAATGATGACGCCGCACTGACAGGCACTGATGAGGATACACTGATGGGGTGGCACTGATGGGGTGGCACTGATATGCAGCACTGATGGGCACTGATAGGTAGCACTGATATGCAGCACTGATGGGCACTGATAGATAGCACTGATATGCAGCATTGGTGGGCACTGATAGGCAGCGCTGATGGGCACTGATAGGCAGCACTGATGGGCACTGATGGGCACTGATAGGCGGCACTGATGGGTGGCACTGATGGGCGGCACTGATCGGCACTGATGGGGGGCACTGATGGGCACTGATAGGCAGCACTGGTGTGCAATAATGGGCACTGGTGGGCGGCACTGATAGATGGCAATAACGGGCACTGGTGGGCAGCACTGATAGATGGCATTGGTGGGCAGCACTGATAGGGGGGCACCACTGGCAGGCTCTCGGAGCCCTGTTTGCCATCCCTGGTGGCCATGGTGGGCATCCCTGGTGGTCATGGGTGGGCATCCCTGGTGGCTCTAGTGGCATCCCCTCCCCCCAGGGCTGCACTGGTAATCAATCATCTGATTACCAGCACAGACCCCCCCCCTGTGATCAGTGAGTAATTAGAAATACTCACTGATCACCCCGGCTGCAGAATCTGTCAGGAGGAGAAGAGATTGAAGCCGCTACAACGGCTGTATTGACATTACATGACGGCTGTGATTGGTCACAGCCGTCATGTGATCAGGAGGGCCAATCACAGGGCCCTCCTGCCGAGTGATGTTGCTCTGTGTCCTAGGGACACAGGCACATCGAGATCGCGCCGCTGCGCGTGTCCGCGGCGGCGCAATCTCTCTCCTTCTGAAGGACGTTCCGGAACGTCCATTCAGAAGGACGAGACTCCCACCCGGCCGTATATGTACTATGGCCCGGGTGGGAGGTGGTTAATATCAAATCGAGTTATACTGCCCTCTACAGGAGTAGGACACTAGGCAGAAGGAAAACGTTCTGGCCACACCTTAGGGGCAGTCCCAGAGGGTATATCCTCTCTCTGCCTGCTACAAGATGTCAGTTTTTTTCTGTCTAGTTAGGAGTAAGGACCTAAGTTCCTTGCTGGGATCTTTGGTCCTGGCAAGATTTTTTTTAGGCAGCTTTTTTCTCCAGTTGTTCCTGTGAGATCTTCAAGCAAGTATGTTGAAACTGGGCGACGGGCTGGATGTTGAGATCCAGTGGTCACCCCAGTCAGCTTACGAGCGCGTGCAGGCCCTAGCTCCACGCTGGGTCGGCCGCGACGTAGTCCCACTGGACGGGGACTGACCCTGCGAGTTAAACGTCTCGCCTGGACGCCGACGACCAGTTGGAAACTGAGTCACGGCGTCCGTATTGGTCGACAGCCCCCCCCACCTCGGTGGAGAGGGGTTCTGTCAGGAGTTGGCGCCTGCCTGTTCTGGTATGGTGAGTAAAAGGTTCCCCCTCTCCCCCTGTCGGGTTTGTGGGTGGACGCGGGCCCCTCCCTGGGATGACCGGACCTTTATAATCCTGGATCCCCCCTCTATCCTATAACAGGTGTCACAGATCCCCCTCTTGAGGGTGATTTAGTGAATAGGAACCAGAAGGCTTGGTTTGGGAGCTGACAATCGGAGTCACTGTATGAGGGGCACTGTAAGGGACCATGACTGAAGTCAGTGGCTGGCATTACTGTTAGGATGGCCATGTAAGAGGGTGATAGCATCTTACCTGATACATAAGGTGCAATACAGGCCGATGCCTGTGCCTGGAATACCGCCATCCGCAGGCCGCCATCCTCCCGCAGGCCGCCATCCTCCCACAGGCCGTAGACCTCCCACAGGCTGCACAGGCCGATGACTACCTTCTGCAGGCCGCTGCTATCTTTCCACAGGCCGCTGCCATCTTTCCACAGGCCGCCGCCATTTTCCCGCAGGTCGCGCGGGGCCGCCATCTTGGCGTAGCCTCGTGTCTCCAGCATGGGGGCGGCCATTTTGGAGATGACCAAACACCTCGAGGAGTAGTATGGGAGGCGCCGGAAGGCGTGTAAAGGGGCGGAGCCGCCTCCTTTACCTGGGAAAACGAGCCAAAGACTTCCTGTCTGTAACAGACAGTGCTGGGAGCAGGTTGATAGAAACTTCTGTGCATCAGGTGGTGAGCCTTGGGGTCTCTCTCTCTCTCTCTCTGTGGGGTCCAAGCAGGTAACACTGAGGGGCGCTGTTGCGCTGGGGAACTACGGAAAAAAAAAAAATTTATTTTCTTTGCAATTATTTTTTTGTTTGCTGGCAAGTGTCTTGTATAATCATGGACCCTGCCACACATGTATCCCCACCTGATCCCCTCAAGGTGGCCGCAGGACCCTCCAGTACCCCACTTGTGATTGATGCATTATCAGCAGTTTTGGAGTCTTTGGTATCCCGGGTGGAGGTGGCCTGTCAGGGACGGAGGTCAAGGAAGCGACCCCCGCCTACCCCTATTTCATCTGACACTTCAGATACGGATTCTGAGCTGGTCACTGCAGCTGCAGGTCCCTCTTCTGGGGCTGCTGTCTCAGGTACGGTCTCCTCAGACAGTGAGGAGGACGTTTCTGCCTCCGCCATAGAGCAAGAAGAAGCGTTGGTGGACACACTAGTTGTGTCTGTCCGGGAAACCTTAAGACTTGAAGTTACACCGGCAGAGGTAGCTGAGACTGAAATTCCTTTTGGTACTAGCAAGCCTACCAAGATGGCGAAGGTTTTTCCTTTGCCCAAGTGTTTTGGTAATAAAATTAAAGAGGAATGGGATCGTCCGAAACAAACCCTTGCTATTTCCAAACGCATTGCTAGGTGCTATCCGTTTGAGGAATCCCTCCTTAAAAAATGGACGGTACCACCAGTGGTGGACTCACCGATTTCCAGACTAAATAAAGCCACTGTTATCCCGTTGGAGGGATCCGGTGGATCGAAAAGTAGAAGTGGAATCCCGCTCCATTTTTTCCCTGATAGGGTCAACCTTTAGGCCAGTGGTTGCCATTGGTTTAGTTTCACAATCATTGACGGAATGGGCCAAATTGTTACACCGTGACTTAAATGGGAAGAAGTATCCCCCCGGCAGCATCCGATTTGATGGAGCAGATTATACAAGGACTACAGTTCGTCTGTGACGCCGCCCTGGACGCCACTCCCTTGTTAGGGCGT